>NW_025964046.1:2716042-3944508 GCF_023055435.1 Haliotis rufescens
CATATATATATGGTAGGTTAACTCATTGATCCACTACTTTTTATATATAGATGAACACCAATTATCCAAATTAGGGGGGCACGGGTGGCCCAGTCGTCAAAGGCGCCGCGATTCGCTGTGCAGAGTTGCGTCCCTTGGGCACGCCAGAAACCTATGGTTGTGGGTTCGAATCCCGGTTCGCCCCGATTATGTTTCTAGGTTTGTCAGCACCATGCCCGTGCTCGTGGGTTTCACCGAAGTGGTAAACGTCTGAGACCTGCATCACTTCGGGCTTTCCTCCCACATTAAGCTGGCACGCCGTGATATAACTGGAATACTGTTAAAAGCGACGTTAAACCTCACTCACTCACTCACTCTCCAAATGAGTATAACCTGCCTACTTCGCATTTCTGTTCATCACATCCTTGATAACCGTGTTGGTGTCAACACCGAAATGTTTTAAAATGTTAATCCGCCCTTGACACGGATACCCGTTTGCAAGTCAGTATTGTGGTGAGCGCCTAAGACATGCATCACTCCAACATTAACCTGACAAACCGTGACGGAATAGACTTACTTCTTACTGCAGCGCTAGCAACACAAACTCACTGTCAATTAAAAGAGGACACGTACTTCAAGCACATAAAATATTCAGACGGTATCAGCTTTTCATAAACCGAAAATCGTATGATGCTTTCCCGGGTTTCATATGAGGTGAAAAGTACTTTAGTACCACACTCTAAGCTTTCATTGGTTCAGATCTTTGGTCAACCGAAGTATAACGTAAATTAGTCAACGTGTGCTGACACGGGTCAACCAGGCTGTGTGTGTGTGCGCGTGCGCGTGCGTGTGCTTACGTGCGTGTGTGCGTGCGTTCGTGCGTGCGTGTGTGTGTGTGCGTGACCGTGTGTGTGCATGTGTGTGTGTGTGGTTGTACCAATTCGGACTAATGCCGGTTTTTATAGTGCTACCCCACTGAGATACCATGCCGCAGTTTAAATTGAATACCCCACTCGGACACAGAATCCGAGCCGACAAGTACTGGTTTTATCCTTCTAATGCCAAGCGCCAGGCAGGGTAACAAAAAGTACCTTTTTAACGTATTTTGTTTCCCGTTATCCCCAAGACCACAGAGGGTCGCCGTGGCATGAAAACACGTTTCTTATCTTTAAACAACCACGTCTTGCAAAAAAAACAAAAACATCCTGCTTGTCTGATCTATTTCAGTAAGTCAAACAAAAGCTGTCATTGTTAGCATGTATATATTTCAGCAATCTGTATTCTCCCTTAATTCTTAAACGACGAAGAAAGCATGTTCTTATCATCATGAAAAGGGTTTTCGTTGAGGCAAACTGAACATAAGGTATTTATTGCAAATTGATCACTCTGCACTGCACTTTCAGAGTATCACGCATGATACATTAGCGTAAAGGCATCTGTTCCCCGGTGCTGTTCGGTCAAAGGTCACCCATTCTGTAGGACACACTTGAAACAAAACTATTCTCAACCATACCTGTTTAAATCGAATAAAAATGCAGGAACATTTCAAATTTCTCGAAAACAACCTTGGACACGCCCAAGGTCACGTGAACACTTGATCGTATCTAAACAAGGTTGTGTAAAAAGCTAAAGAATTCTGTCCCCTGGATCGTCTAACACGTGGCACTTTTTCGCTGATCACCTGACCGTATTTCCGCCCGTTTGTTTTTCGCTCAAACACACGAGTGCCTTCGTCGAGAGAGTCAGGGGCAAGTGGAGAGAGGAGACGGTATTCTAGATAAAATGTTACGTATTTCTACAAGTAATTGTTTGAAGCATTCCTTCCGCCATGTTGACTTAGACGCCCGGATTTCTGTTGACAGGAGATGTTGATAAACACATTGATCGACCCTTGAGCAACTATACGCTCGTCTTTATTAAAGGTTAGAACGTGATTTCGAGGGGTGTCCGCTAGCTTCCGTCAAACATTGTTGTAAGACGGGCAGCGGAGGAATTACGCGTGCAGAATGGAAAAACAATAAAAAAATGCAAGTTCAGTTTTGAAAGGATTCGCAAAAGGCCTTGAAAGTGGCCACCAAATACACCCTAACCCCAATGTATCGCTTGTATTATTTAAACCGTTATCCCATGACAAAGTGGGGATAGCCGCAGGATGTGCACGAGGGTGTTAGCAGGTCAACAAGGAGTGCACGTTGATATATCTTTTAAGAACATTGTTTTTAGAATGTAACACTTTTGTTATCTGTGGAGAAAGACTTAATATTCTGGGATGCTGGTTGAATGAGTGAGTATGGTTTTACGCCGCTTTAATTTTATAAGCAATATCCCAGCAAAAGCGGGAACGTCGGAGAACGTCGGGGAACGTCGGGAACGTCGGGAAACGTCGGGGAACGTCGGGGAACGTCGGAGAACGTCGGGAAACGTCGGGGAACGTCGGGGATCGTCGGGGAACGTCGGAGAACGTCGGGGAACGTTGGGAAACGTCGGGGAACGTCGGGGAACGTCGGGTGAACGTCGGGACACGTCGGGGAACGTCGGGGAACGTCGGACATAGCCTCTACATCTCACAGTGGCACTGGAATAATGAGGCCGCTGTGGTCGTGGTGGTCACGGAAAAGAACGCTCCCCCACACTATTCAAATAATATGGATCCATATATGTGCCCTTATTCAAAATATAAGGCTAGCAATCCGTATTTGGAGGAGGGAGCATTCATTATTTTTTAATTGACAAAGCACGTACCAGGCGGTACCTGTCGCATTATGGAGAAGAATGAAAATGATTAAATATTGGACTAGATTGATATTTGAAACTGATAATCCTATATTGAAACATGTTTATGATTTCCAAGTGTCCTTGGCTTATAAAGGTATTGAATGTTGGGCTTTTCATGTATGGTGTTGGTGCTGACAGGTGTAATCAAGATGTTCCCGATGTTAATAAGTTAAGTGTTTCTTTTAAGGAAAGATGTCTAGATATAGACCAGCAAACTAGGTTAAATAAATTAAAAACATTTTCCAGACACAGCCTGTGAGAGACACGTCCAAAGATGCAGACAGACAAAGAGAGACAGACAGACACAGAGATAGGGGAGACAAAAGGACACAAACACGGTCTGTGAGAGACATGTCCAAAGATGCAGACACAAAGAGAGAGAGAGAGAGAGAGAGAGTAAGAGAGAGAGAGAGAGACAGAGAGAGAGAGAGAGAGAGAGAGAGACAGACACAGAGATAGGGGAGAGAGAAGGACACAGACACGGCCTGTGAGAGACACGTCCAAAGATACAGACAGACAAAGAGAGACAGACAGACACAGAGATAGGGGAGAGAGAAGGACACAGACGTAGCCTGTGAGAGACATGTCCAAAGATGCAGACAGACAAAGAGAGACAGCTTCAGACAGAGGCAGATTAGACGACGGTTTCATCCTGCTACTTTCGCCCATTTCCCATGCATGCTTGACAGCTATAATATGCCGTTGGTGGGGGAAGTGGCAGGTGTTTTGACAGAGTTGACATGACTCTGCCCCCCCCCCCCCCCCCCCAAATGTAGTCAGATTTTATTTGTCTCTGTTGTGTAACGCTGAAGCACTCACCATTGCTCCCTGCGGTATGTCTGCACGTGTGGCAGTGCATGTGTGACAGTGCATGTGTGGCAGTGTATGTGTTACAGTGCACGTGTGGCAGTGCATATGTAACAGTGCACGCGTAACAGTGCGTGTGTGACAGTGCATGTGTGACAGTGCACGTGTGACTACGTATGTAACAGTGCACGTGTAACAGTGCGTGTGTGACAATGCATGTTTGACAGTGCACGTGTGACTGCGTATGTAACAGTGCACGTGTAACAGTGCGTGTGTGACAGTGCATGTGTGACAGTGCACGTGTGACTGCGTATGTAACAGTGCACGTGTAACAGTGCGTGTGTGACAGTGCATGTGTGACAGTGCACGTGTGATTGCGTATGTGACAGTGCACGTGTAACAATGCGTGTGTAACAGTGCGTGTGTGACAGTGCACGTGTGATTGCGTATGTGACAGTGCACGTGTAACAGTGCGTGTGTGACAGTGCACGTGTGACTGCGTATGTGACAGTGCACGTGTAACAGTGCATGTGTGACAGTGCGTATGTGACGGTGCATGGGTGTAAAAAGATACTCAAGGGGGAAATTAAAGTGTGCAGATAGCTGACATTCAACAGGCCACACTGAGAATTAACAAGCATATGTCATGCATGCAGCGAGGCCACGGCGGTACTACAAAACACAAACACATTATGTAAATTTATGTAAATTTGAAAAATATATGCTTAATATTTGACATGTGATGTTCTAAATATTCTACGTGAGTTACATTTTAATGAAGTCTTTGAAATGAATTTTTGAGTTAAGTCTCTGAAATCATTTTTTGAGGTGTGTGTGTGTGTGTGTGTGTGTGTGTGTGTGTGTGTGTGTGTGTGTGTGTTAGACTAAAATTTAGCCTCTGAAATGAACATATCGTACATAAAAAAAACAGTTTTTTAGTTATCTTAATAAAAATATAATAAAAAGGAGCCCAGTGACTCTCTGAAGAATGGCAATTATTCTTACACAGCAATGTGAAACCTTTAGAAATCCCCCTCTCTCCACACCAGGGTAACAATGAAACAAGTTAAGAAACTAGAATGTATATATGTCACTAAGTCTCCAATATAATCCCACATGTTGTCTGGCCAGAGAGAGATGGCAGGGCCGGAGCGGGAGCGGGAGGTCTTGTCTCAGTGTGGGGTCTTGGGGAGTGGGGGACGAGGTTCGCCACATCCTAATACTAAACACTAATGACAGCTAGAGATTTACTGATAATTACAAGCTCTGTGCTCGCTTGTGAATTCAGCAGATGTGTACAGACCCTGATACTGCAGTGATCTAGACTTGCCAAACATTATAGACTTGCATGGGCTGTATTTGATATATATTTGTATCAGGGTCTGTAAGACAGACTATGTGTGTGTGTGTTGTGTGTGTTTCTGTGTCTTCATGAAAAAATATCCATGAGTGAGTATGGTTTTACGCCGTTTTTGTCACCTTTTGGCAATTTTATGTTGCTGGGCACCAAACATTTGGTTCACACATTGGTAGGGAATTGAACTAACGAACTTTGACTGACGGCGACAGCTTTGAACACTAACGACACGTACTGATTGTGCTGCAATTCATTAATATTTATTTATGCACGGGGGTATGGTTTTATGCCGCTTTTAGCAAAATTCGAGCAATATCACGGCGGGGGAGACCAGAATTGGGCTTCACACATTGTACCCATGTCGGGAATCGAACCCGGGTCTTCGGCGTGACGAGCGAACGCTTTAACCACTAGGCTACCCGACCGCCCACATAATATGAGTTCACTGAACATGTTCACGTCATCAGCCCGTCGCGTGGTTCATTTGCCGCGAGCTACAAATATGAACAGTCCATTTCACCCACGTCTTATTCGTAACTCTAATCCACCGCCTACACGAGTCGCCCTAGACTATCCTTCATTTCACTGCTCTTTTAAACTTACACTTAATCAGCTGGTTCGTATGACAGGGAAATAAATTTGAATTCATTCTCAAATAACTCGTTTTAAATTCTATTTTCACCATTTCAATATTTAATGCGTCCTAGCCCACTCGCTTTTACGACTTCGCTGCTGCTGTGAAACCCAGTACTGGCGTTGAGGCGTCCACCAATTACAAGTACATTCAACCAAATGCCGGCGCCGAAATCTCCTCATCTAACGCAAATATAGAACGTGTTTATTTTTTAAATAAAATAAAAAATGTGTCTCTTTCAACCTCAAAGCCGATCCTTTTCACACATTTTTGTCATTCCTGATGTCGTTTTCGAAGTACCCAATTTGAATGGTTAACAAAGCAAAAACAAATGTTAGCTGCCAATTGTTCCCTTTGAAATTTTGTTCCAAAGCAATACTCCCTCCAACTGTACAAGAAGGCCTACATCTCAACCGGCGTAGGGATATTAAATCGTTGTCAGGTAAGGTTTACCGCCAGATCCGAGCGCATGCAGTTTTCAATGAAAACTTGAATGAAAACCGTTTTTAAAGCATGCTTGAAACAAATCAGTAACGTGCGTACAATTTGTTAAACCAAACAAAAGGATCTGGACATTCACATCACGGCAACGACTGTAGAAGCATTTGTTGTGGTTGTGTGATAGTCACATGACTGAAGTTAGTTCCAGTACGGATTCCTCTGATTCCTTGCCACTCGCGTCTTTCCGTAACCTTGTCCGGCATGTCTCGGAAGGACACGAGTGGACACGAATGGGATTCCTTTTACACATACGTGTTTGATGCCCTTGCCAGAAGGTATGTACAGCGTGCAACTCGAGTGAGTGAGTGCGTGCGTGCGTGAGAGTGCGTGCGTGAGTGAGTGAGTGAGTGAGTGAGTGTCGCAATGCTGATCGGTTTTTCGCCAAATTTGGGACATGGAACCCATTGATAAGTCTACAATATGTCCTGACTTCGAATCCCAAATAACAACACAATTCAACCAATCAGATTGTGGCTTAAACTCCCAGCCGTAATACAATTAAGTCTCATACCCCCCCCCCCTCTAAAGTTGGGGGAGATATTGCTATGAAGCCATTGATAACTTCAGGATGACAGACATTCCTGTTAATCCACCCTCTCACTGAATGTGATACTCTTTAGCCATGATTTTATCAGTTGTTCCCCTGCTCCAGTGAAGGGCATCCTGTAAAACCTGGGGTGGGGTGGGGTGGGGTGGGGTGGGGTGGGGTCTTGGGTTGGGGTCTTGGGCTGGGGTTATGGGCTGGGGTCTCTGGTATTATCAGATGAAATATACTACTCAAAAAGAAGTTAAGGATCACCCGATTCTTTCATAATAGTAAAGTAAATCTGTCATAGTAATATCAAAGAATCAGGTGATCCTTAACTTCTTTTGAGCAGTATATGTAAACAAAACCCGAAACTGTTGGGGATCTGTCACAAGTGATAGCATCTGCCCAGCTGCAGAAGATTCCAGAGTCTGGACCCATTATGGCAGCAATCACAGATGCCGGATGTTTCCAGCAGACGACATTTTCATTTGACAGCTTTGAAATATGTACAAGGTAGCCAATGAGAAAGAATTTGATACTTTAAATTTACAAAAATTCAGTGGAATCATTCATGGATAGCAGTGGTATAGCTATGAAGTGTAAATTATCTAAAGGAAAAATAACGTACTTTACATATACAGTAAACTACGGTTATAACGAACACGCTTATAACGAACTGGCGGATATAACGAACTTACTTTTTAGTCCCGACTATGTGCTGTAGATATGCTGTATATATGCTTATAACGAACTACGGTTATAAGGAACTAAAAATAGTAGTCCATTTGAGTTCGTTATAACCGTAGTTTACTGTAATGCAGATAAACACTGGTACTTTGTGATATATTCATAATAATAATAAGCTAGAAAACATAATTAGTTGCAGTCTTCATCAAAGTGTTAATTTAAGAAAATAGAAAAAATGTGCTATATAATCAAACCAGGTATATATAATATCAAAACATAACATTTCAAAACAAGAAACGTGTGTGAATTATCACGTCAATTCATCAAAGATGACATTTGGGCAAGTCAGGATTGCTTCAATAATTATGATATTACAGTGTGCATATAACAATAGAGTAGATAATTGAATGAAATGCACAGCTGCATCTGCACATTTAAAATATTTCCCATATCATTTTTTTTCTTAAACAGAGAGACTGTTTAAGAAAACATCTCAAGATAAGGCAATGAAGCCCAGCTAGCCAGTCCCTCTTGTTTTCTTTGGTCTGCCACAATATCTGGCGAAGACCCAGTAGCCTAGTGGTTAAAGCGTTCGCTCGTCACGCCGAAGACCCGGGTTCGATTCCCGACATGGGTACAATGTGTGAAGCCCATTTCTTGTGTCCTCCGCCGTGATATTGCTGGAATATTGCTAAAAGCGGCGTAAAACCATACTCACTCACTCTAAAAGAAATGCACAAACTAAAATGTAAAATGTTTGAAATCGAAAAGGTATAACATTTGTCTATTTCATACTTTGGGTGTGCGTTTCTTTTGGGGTAAGTATGTTTACTAATTACTTTATAACATTATGATTTAATAGTATAATATGTAGTCTTTGAAAAGAAGTATTTTGAAAATAAACTCAAAATGTTCTAAAAATGACTTTTTACAATTTTTGAAAGGATAAATATACCTTTCATTCATTAATATACTACAAAAAAATGTTATAGAAAATATTGAATATTATGTTGTCATTTGTCTCAGTGGTTGTCTGTAATCCAGATATTGGACTCGCACAAGTTCCTAAGTTTTGTTTGTTTGTTTGTTTGTTTGTTGTTTTATACCTCAGCAATATTCAAGCTATATGACGGCGGTGTGTAAATAATGGAGTCTGGACCACACAGTCCAATGATTGACATCATGAGCATTGGTCCACACAATGGCGATAAGATGACATGAATCAACAAAAGTCAGCAAGCCTGACCACCTGATCCCGTTAGTCGCCTCTTACGACAAGCATTCGTTGCACCCATCACAAACACATGCAAAGGCAAGTCAATTGTTCACGTGACAAAACAGGGGAACATATGGTAAATCAAAATAGGGAACTGCATCTGACATCATTCTTATCCCTGATATGTCAACTTTGGAAATGTCCTCAGAATGTCTACCATAAAACCTTTTGAAAGCTTTACTGAGGCCGTGAATGTTGTAATCTTGATCGAACAACTTTTGAGCAAGAGTTGTATGATGCTCTTTGAAATCTTCGTGGAAACAGCATGCTTAATTGTACCTAAAGCACTGAAAAATTTGGACACCGAAGGCTGGAACTGCTAGAATATTGCTCGACACAGAGGGAAACGAAAAGAACATTACTGTGATCTCGCTACAGCTTCCTTGTCAGTTTAAACACCTGTACTAATTTGCTATGGTCCAAATGGAGTTCATGCATTAAACACTACAAAAATCATCAACACATCAGTAAAATATTAAGTATGAACTTTTGGAGGACACTTTAAACGTTGCGGGGAAATTAAGGTTTGCTTCACGATTCCAACATTGGAGTAAGATAATAATATATAGTTGCCATCAATTATGTCACACAATTCAACAATCATCATTACTTGTGATAACAACTGCAACCACACAATGAAATGTCGCAAATCATGAACATGAATGGGACTCCCATCAACCCAATCACTTAATCAGTATAATTTAATATGAGTGAGTAAGTTTGATTTTACGCCGCTTTTAGCAATATTCCAGCAATATCACGGCGGGGGACACCAGAAATGGGCTTCACACATTGGACCCATGTCGGGAATCGAACCCGGGTCTTCGGCGTGACGAGCGAACGCTTTAACCACTAGGCTACCCGACCGCCCCTTATTTAATATGAATATAACAAATCAGAACTATAATGTTAACAGTATAACTTGCAGGGTAGCTTATTAATTTTGTTCAAAACTTTCATTGTATGTTCATGTTATTACCAATCAATCATCAATGACATATTAAATCTAAATCCAGAAGCAGACCACGCCAAAGTCATAGAAACAATTATACTTGACATTTTTAATACAAGAGCAGACTACATGTACATAGTCGAATAGTTCCTCTACCTATTCGGTTTAGTATCTACTGAATTATGTGCCTCCTTCTGCAGTGTCTTTGTTAATCATTATGTGCTTTTAGTTGTAACTTATATATCATCATCAGTATGCGTACTAGCTCTCTCTCCCTGTATATATGACCCGTGAAGATTCCGGGGTAGAATATGTCTTCAGCAACCCCTGCTTGCCGTAGAAGGTGACTATGCTTGTCGTAAAAAGGCGACTAGCGGGATTGGGTGGTCAGGCGCGCTGACTTGGTTGATGCATGTCATCGATCCCAATTGCGTGGGTCGATGCTCATGATATTAATCACTGGATTGTCTGGTCCAGACTCGATTATTTACAGACCGCCGACATATAGATGGAATATTGCCGAGTGCGGCGTTAAACAACAAACCAACCCTGTATATATACATGTGTATGAACCATATGTAAGTCTATGTGCAGACTAGTTTCTATAAACTTTAGTACCATGTTGTCTTTGATGGATACTGTACTCTGGGTTTTTGTATAATATACTCTTATTCTTATTAATCTATATTAAAATCATAAATCATCAGATAGTTTTCATACATATATATTGAAACTGTATTTGTGTCATTGCTTTTGTATTCATTTCACTATTTCATTTAGCCAAACAGTGAAAACCTAGTATTTAACACTTGACGTATGGTGAGAGCTCTGGCAGCCTGTGATAAACATCTAGCTTTATCCTACACAGCTATGTTTATATGTGTATCACTGAGTCACGTCTACATTCTCAGCTTCAGACAGAAAACATATGATGTGAACCCAGACAAGCCCAAGACCCCAGCCCCAGACCCCAAGACCCCAGACCCCACCCCACCCCAAGACCCCAGACCCCACCCCACCCCAAGACCCCAGACCCCACCCCACCCAAGGTTTTACAGTATGACCCAGGGAAGCAGGCAGGGACAAGCTGTAGTCTGTCTTACAGACCCTGATACAAATATATATCTAATACAGCCCATGCAAGTCTATAATGTTTGGCAAGTCTGGATTACTGCAGTATCTGAAAATGAAGAGAGTCACTGGGCTCCCTTTTATTATATTTTTATTAAGATAACTGAACAACTGTTTTTTTCTGTACGATATGTTCATTTCAGAGACTAGATGTTAGTCTAGGACAAGCTGGTCCAAGTTTGTTTGCATTAGGGCACTGATGGCGTGGGCCAGGATGACACTCAAGGATTGAAACAAAACACTCCAAGACAAAACAGTGAAACCCTAGAGACCAAATCAACTCTTTAAAAAAAGAAAAAGTTTTGAATGTAATGGCTAGAAGCATATACCATTGGTATTAAAACCATGGATGCTTTGTGACAGTAAATTAAATGAATTATTAGCTGATTGCCACTTGGCAAATCTGACAACACTTAGTACATCAGTAACGCTCTCGTGCACCAAGAACGCCCATGTCAAGTGTCCCGAGAGGCCTACTTAATCTGCCAACCACGCAGTTGTCATACAATGCTTTTGTTTCATAATGTATTAAATGCGTTCTTGTCGTGTCATGCTTGACTTACCTCATCTCACATACATCCTGCTTCTGTCGTAAACACGTCATACGTATCGCAACAGACCTTATAACTTCAGGAGCGGCGGGGTAGCCTAGTCTTTAAAGCGATCCCTCATCGCGCCGAAGACCCGGATTCGATTCCCAACATTTCTGGTGTCCCCCGCCGTGATATTATTTAAATATTGCTAAAAGCGGCGTAAAACTATGGTCACTCACCCTATAACTCCACCCTGGTGGGGCGGTCGGGTAGCCTAGTGGTTAAAGCGTTCGCTCGTCACGCCGAAGACCCGGGTTCGATTCCCGACATGGGTACAATGTGTGAAGCCCATTTCTTGTGTCCCCCGCCGTGATATTGCTGGAATATTGCTAAAAGCGGCGTAAAATCATACTCACTCACTCACTCCACCCTGGTGCTTCTAGAGATATTGTTTATACAACAGGTGTGTCTCCTATTCGAGTCAGGATTTACATAAGCTAACATCCATTAAGGCAGCAATATTCCTGCTACACGACCGCAGTCTGTAAATAATCTTAGCAAGACAATCCAATGAGTGATATCATGAGCATCGCATTTCGGATATTTGATATCTGTATCTGCTCAAATGCGGTTTATTTGTTCCCTGACCAGTGGTTCCGTATACATTCCAGTTATCATTCTCAACTCCCTTGGGAGTATACAAGATATGTGTATGTGAAAATATGTGTATAAATGTGTGTGTTGGGTTTGGGTTTGGTTGTTTTGAAAGTTTCGGTGTTTGTTTGTTTGTTTGTTTGTTAAAGTTTGTGCCTGAAGGTGCTACAAATGTTCACTCGACACGGGTGTCCTAAAAAAACTAATAAGCAGCATGAGCAACTATACGTGTACCATATGTAGTAGACTAACATTTAGTCTCTGAAATCTTATATTACACAATATCCTTCTTGACTCTAAAAATAAAAAAAATTCCCTATGCTGATTTCAGAGTGGAATAGAGCTAGCTTGAGCTGGCTAGACTTGCTTTTGTATGCATTTCTAGATTATTATTTTTTCATAAAATAAATATATTCCACGGTCATGGTGCAGGACTACATATGTAGCGACAGACATAGATATGAGGGAAACTACTGACCTTTTAACAGTTCCTTCAAGGTCAT
The DNA here is from genome assembly GCF_023055435.1 of Haliotis rufescens. Taxonomy (NCBI): domain Eukaryota; kingdom Metazoa; phylum Mollusca; class Gastropoda; order Lepetellida; family Haliotidae; genus Haliotis; species Haliotis rufescens. The sequence goes on from NW_025964046.1 coordinate 2,728,361, forward strand.
TGGCTCCATTGTACGCCTTCAATATTTTGACGAGTTCAAAGTTTGTCTTCAGTGGGAACTCTTGTCCGGTTAAATTAATAAAATATTTCCACTTTTTATATTTCCATAATTCCTCCATGCATATAAGTTCTGGTTCCAGCACGGAGTATGTTCCCCATTGAACATCCACAAACCGTGACGAAAAGAAAACATTATTAAAACATCCCACAATTCCACGCATGGCATCCTTGACCTTCGCTTCCGCTTTACTGTCCACATGAACACAGTAATAATTCTGCGGCCGGTAGACGGCGCGTAGGAGACGATCAACTTGCTCCACGTCCTTGAACATTAGCAAGGTGAAGGCCAACGGGAAGTGCTTCTCTTCCTCCGTAAGCGTTTTCGTAACGTATCCTCTCTTCCGTTTAAACGTATCACAGTTTTGGGTTAATTCTATGTACAACTCAGCTGGCTTCTGCTGTCGAGTCTGATTTTCCATGACAGCTTTAACCCTTTCCGTCTCAACAACATCGCCGTCAAATAAGGCACTACAGCTCACCGACGTCACGTGAATTTTAGGACACATGCGTTCGAATTCTATTTGCTTGGCAGTTATGTACCGAGATCGAATACCTTCAATCATATTACCATCTAGACTGATATACGTCTCGTTATGCGAGGCCACGCTTCCGTCTCTCGATATATAAGATCCGTAGAGATGTAACGATTGGTTGGAGAATGTAAATCCATTGGTGATGAACTGAAGCTTTCCAAAAGATGACTTGGATGGCACAAGGATTGTGAGGTCCAGCTTCGTGTACACCACAACATAATACAAGAGGCCAAACAAACTGATGAACAGACACGGAAGAACGTACTTGAAGACCGGACTCTGTTTCACGATGGCGGATAGGGCGGCCATATTGGATTACATCTTCAAAGAAGCCGGTTTTTGTGTCTGAAACACCGAACAATTGCCATTAGGTCTCATGGAACATTAAATGTAAAGGCATATTTTTTTTATGAAGAGGTGAAATGCAATGGGGTTTAACGTCGCGTCCTAGATTATTACACTTATATAGCGACATGCATGCACGTGTGTGTGTATGGCTGCTTGTACTAGTCCGAACTGATGCCGATTTATAGTGCTAGCCCACTGAGATACCATACCGCAGTTTAACATGAATACGCCACTCAGACACTGTATACTGACTCCGAGTCGACCAGACCCTGTTTTAGCTCCTTAATGCCGAATCCAGGCAGGGTATTAACAAGTACCACCTTTTAACGTCTATGACGCGGCCCGGGATTAAACCCTGGACCTTTCCGGGCGGACGCTCTACCACTAGACCACGGAGGCGGTCACTTTGATAAAGATGATCAGGAAAACATTTTGGGGACAATAACATTTTATTTCATGAAAAACAAAACAGGGTTGAATCAAAAGCTCATAACTCATCATCCTCACCCTACTGCCCCAAACATCCCTACCCTACTGCGACAATCATCCCTACCCTACTGCCCCAATCATCCCTACCCTACTTCCCCAATCACCCCTACCCTACTGCCCCAAACATCCCTACCCTACTGCGACAATCATCCCTACCCTACTGCCCCAATCATCCCTACCCTACTGCCCCAAACATCCCTACCCTACTGCCCCAATCATCCCTACCCTACTTCCCCAATCACCCCTACCCTACTGCCCCAAACATCCCTACCCTACTGCGACAATCATCCCTACCCTACTGCGACAATCATCCCTACCCTACTGCCCCAAACATCCCTACCCTACTGCGACAATCATCCCTACCCTACTGCCCCAAACATCCCTACCCTACTGCGACAATCATCCCTACCCTACTGCGACAATCATCCCTACCCTACTGCCCCAAACATCCCTACCCTACTGCGACAATCATCCCTACCCTACTGCGACAATCATCCCTACCCTACTGCGACAATCATCCCTACCCTACTGCCCCAAACATCCCTACCCTACTGCGACAATCATCCCTACCCTACTGCGACAATCATCCCTACCCTACTGCCCCAATCACCCCTACCCTACTGCGACAATCATCCCTACCCTACTGCGACAATCATCCCTACCCTACTGCCCCAAACATCCCTACCCTACTGCGACAATCATCCCTACCCTACTGCGACAATCATCCCTACCCTACTGCCCCAAACATCCCTACCCTACTGCGACAATCATCCCTACCCTACTGCGACAATCATCCCTACCCTACTGCGACAATCATCCCTACCCTACTGCCTAATCATCCCTACCCTACTGCCCCAATCACCCCTACCCTACTGCCCCAATCACCCCAAATTATCCAATTGCTAAATTAATCACACATTAGGCTGTAAACGATGAAAATAATTAACAAATCCGCAAAATAACATTTATGTCAATTAATAAGTGACCCGTAAAGATGCGGGGTAGAATAGGTCTCCAGCAATCCGTGCTTGCTGTAAAAGGCGACTATGCTTGTCGTAAGAGGCGACTAGCGGGATCGGGTGGTCAGGTTCGCTGACTTGGTTGATGAATGTCATCGTATCCCAATTGGGTAGGTTCGATGTTCATGATATCAATCAATGGATTGTCTGGTCCAGACTCGATTATTTATAGACCGCCGTCATATACCTGGAATATTGCTGAGTGCGGCGTTCAAAAACAAACAAACAAACAAATTATTATTAAGTAATCACAGCTCGTGACCAGGAGGTGTACACGCGAGCGTCCTCGGAGCTATTTGTATAAGTTTCCTAGATGACACTTTGATCAACATACAACACAATCTCATTAAAATCAGATCTTAGTTCTCGCTACCGCTAAACAAAGATCTGAGGACATCCCATTACAGGTCACGCCAGACCGACCTTGCGTAAACTTTGACTGACGAACGGAATGACCAATCAGAAGGCAGCTTTCTCGTACTTTACGGCACTAATTTCAAATTGGCGACTACGCTTCGAAACATATTTTGACAAATTCTCGATTACACATTTGAAACCTGAACTAAAAAACATCCCGGAATGGCTAAGAGATGGTCTAGATTGTATGGATTCAGTCGTTAAACCCGTAACTATCGTTCGGAATACCCCGTGTTAAAGTTTTCGAGGTTGTATTATTATTCCGACTCTCACTTTCATGATCTGGTAAGCTACGCTCTGATTGGTCGGATGAAAGTCGTTCTGACGTGACCCCTAATGTCGTCTGCGATGTCTTCAGATCTTTGTTTAGCGGTAGCGAGAACTAAGGTCTGATTATTGCGAAATTGCGAAATGTGAGCTTTCTAGACTTTCATAAATTCACGGCACCTGATAATTTCGAATATATTTGGCATTGGAAAAAGCGGCTCAATGAATGGGGTTGTGATAACGGGGTCTTTGTGTGTCATCGTAACCAGACCGTGTGATTCAATAGTTCATAATAACAATATTGTAAGCATTCTACCTACATGTGGAAGGAATATTATTGTGTGGGTCGTATAACAAGAAACAAACAAATCTACACCAAATTCAAGCACGCCCAAGGGACACAACTCGGTGCGTATTGGTCAGTGAGTATGGTTATGCGTCGCTGTTATCCCCATTCCAGCAATAACACCGCGGGTGTAACAGAACTGGGCTTCACACATTGTACCCATATGAGGAATCGAACCCGGGCCGTGACTAGTTACCGCTTTAAACGCTGAGCTATCCCTTCCGGCCCAGAGTGAGTGAGTGAGTGAGTTGGGTTTAGCGCCGCTTTTAACAGTATTCCAGTCATATCACGGCGTGTCAGCTTAATGTGGGAGGAAAGCCCGAAGTGATGCAGGTCTCAGACGTTTACCACTTCGGTGAAACCCACGAGCACGGGTATGGTGCTGACAAACCTAGAAACATAACCGGGGCGAACCGGGATTCGAACCCATAATCATAGGTTTCTGGCGTGCCTAAGGGACGCAACTCTGCACAGCGAATCGCGGCGCCTTAGACGACTGGGCCACCCGTGACCCCTCCGGCCCAGAGACACAATGACAAACACATGCGGTGTAGTCTCGCTGATGTACGAGATGACATTTCCAACATGGCCGTCTTGGTGGCCATATTTAAATGTTCCCCATTTACTCTAAATGTCAGTTTCCCGGTTCAAAGGGAGATGACGAAAATGTGGAACCATTACAATACGGCGTTACTTTAAGGTCAGAGGTCAAACGAGCAAAACATTAACACACATCTACAAGGCATATTAAAACAATGCATATCAAATTTCACAATCATAGTAAGCAGTAATTGGTGATTTTCTGAATTAGCTCGGAATTTTTTTGCAAATATGCACACACAAAAATAAAAAATATTATTAAAACATTCAGAGACATAATATGACTAGAGCGAAGTGGTTATACGTGAAGGTCAAACGATCTAAAATCCAAATGCATTGAAACATATTTTGTTCCGCCTATCCCATTTTTCGACGAGATATTTCAGAGAAGATGTTGAACAAGTAGACGTTTCGCTTTGGCCTGAGCAAGCGCAATGATGTTAAAGTTGCGGTTAAGGTGATCTAACCTCCGATGCCTGTGACATTGTAATGTTTAAGTGATTACTAAATTATTAGTAATTAAATGGAACGTAACTCAGCAGCGGGTAATTTTAGAAGAGCGCAATTCAGAAGAACGTAACCTAGAAGAGGGTAATTTTAGAAGAGAGCAATTCAGAAGAACGTAACCAAGAAGAGGGTAATTTTAGAAGAGAGCAATTCAGAAGAACGTAACCTAGAAGAGGGTAATTTTAGAAGAGAGCAATTCAGAAGGACGTCACCTTGAAGAGGGTAATTTTAGAAGAGAGCAATTCAGAAGAACGTTACCTTCAAGAGGGTAATTTTAGAAGAGAGCAATTCAGAAGAACGTAACCTAGAAGAGGGTAATTTTAGAAGAGAGCAATTAAGAAGAACGTAACCAAGAAGAGGGTAATTTTAGAAGAGAGCAATTCAGAAGAACGTAACCTAGAAGAGGGTAATTTTAGAAGAGAGCAATTCAGAAGGACGTCACCTTGAAGAGGGTAATTTTAGAAGAGAGCAATTCAGAAGAACGTAACCTAGAAGAGGGTAATTTTAGAAGAGAGCAATTCAGAAGAACGTAACCAAGAAGAGGGTAATTTTAGAAGAGAGCAATTCAGAAGGACGTAACCTTGAAGAGGGTAATTTTAGAAGAGAGCAATTCAGAAGAACGTAACCTTGAAGAGGGTAATTTTAGAAGAGAGCAAATCAGAAGAACGTAACCAAGAAGAGGGTAATTTTAGAAGAGAGCAATTCAGAAGGACGTAACCTAGAAGAGGGTAATTTTAGAAGAGAGCAATTCAGAAGAACGTAACTCAGCAGCGGGTAATTTTAGAAGAGAGCAATTCAGAAGAACGTAACCAAGAAGAGGGTAATTTTAGAAGAGAGCAATTCAGAAGAACGTAACCAAGAAGAGGGTAGTTTTAGAAGAGAGCAATTCAGAAGAACGTAACCAAGAAGAGGGTAATTTAAAAAGAGAGCAATTCAGAAGAACGTAACCTAGAAGAGGGTAATTTTAGTGAAACCAAATTTAGTAGACCATAAATTAGCAGTGGGTAATTTTAGTAGAGACTAAATTTTTAGAATGTAACATGAATGTGGGTCATTTTAGTAGAGACTAATTTATTAGAATGAAACATAGATGAGGGTAATGTTAGTAGAGGGTATTTAAGAACATAGTTTAGTAGAGAGCAAGTTTTAGTTGCATGTAATTAGAGCTTGAACTGAGCTTACAGCTTCTCTTGAAACCGAACGATGTGTGACGATCCTGAGACTTCACGAAGACTTTTAACACCAATCCCTGGCTCTTAATGATTTAGTCTCGTCAACAGAAACCTGTCACATCATCGATACCGAGTACAAACGCAGCTAACAAATACTTACCTGCGCCTATCTTTATTTTCAAAGGTTAGATATATATATATATAAGTGAAGACAGGTCAGAGACTTGAGGCATCTTTTACAAATGTCAAATGCGAGAACAACAACAGCATCGATTACTTTCGTTGAATGATTAGGTACAAATTAGATACCGCCTGTTTGAGTGTCAGTTTAAACGTGATAGTTTGATGAATTCTGTACTGACTAAGTGAGTTTGATAAGGACGGATAAAGGGGTAATGGACGGATGGGTATGGATTGGGGTGGGGAGATGGGGTGGCTCGAGGTGGAGAAAGGGGTGGGTGGTTCAGCGCGGGGGTCTTAGTTGGAAGAGAGGTCGTAGTGGATGTCGCGAAGGGGGAAGGGGGATTTGAGGTGGGTTTTGTGGATGGGAACAGGAAGGGGGTTTGTGGTGAGTCGTGGATAGGAAAGGAAGTATGAACCCGAGTATTACTTCGTCCAATGTTTTTTGAGAGGCTGCGTTGCACATTTCATAGTGACACTTTAACACAGCCATACTCTGGACCATGAGATATTGATTAGATTCCGAATAAGAAATACATTGAAGATTGTCGTGGATTTCTCTAATATCGAAACGGAATTACCACACGGCTAAGCGATGGGAGGAATAAACGCACAGAATTTGAGTTAAATGATGTTGTGTCAGCTTGTTGTGGGAGGAGTGAGTGAGTGAGTTGGGATTAACGCCCCTTTGAACAGTATTTTAGTTATATGATGTTGTGTCAGCTTAATGTGGGAGGAGTGAGTGAGTTGAGTTTAACGCCCCTTTGAACAGTGTTTCAGTTATATGATGTTGTGTCAGCTTAATGTGGGAGGAGTGAGTGAGTCAGTTAAGTTTAACGCCCCTTTGAACAGTATTTTACACTCGATGACCCCAGCAACCTTGTTGCTAGGCTGACGTCACATGGCATTGTTTCGCCGATGGATATTGCAACAAAATTCCACAAATTACGTCATCGGGTATTGTGACGTTATTGTAAACTTTGAGGTGCAAGGCCCGTTCCACAAGGCGATGGTATTCTAGCGCAACGACAGTCGTTAGTCTAAGTTAAAGTATGTGAGTTGCGACAGTCTAAGCCCTACGATAATTTTGTGAATTCTAAAGTTGGACCGTTGTATGGTATTAAATTCGTACGTTTCAACTTTTGACGTGTTTGAGGTATTATTCTGTAAACTCAATTGGACTATGCCGTGGATCGTGTAGGTGTCAGCCTATTCATACTCAACAGTATAATTCTAAAAACGTTATAAATGGCAAGTAATAAATACAATACTAAACTCGCTCCCGTGTAAAACAAATTCTATGAAACTCGTGAATAGTTGTAGTATCTGACGGGAGCTCGTTTAGTATTCTAAATATATGATGTTGTGTCAGCTTAATGTGGGAGGAGGGAGTCAGTGAGAGTACGCCGCTGTGACCAGTTAACATTCTTTTAGTGAAACTCACGATCACGATATCGATGCAGACACCAGGGACATGATTGTGGTGAATCTGGGATTCGAACCCACGATCATCAGATCCTGGCAGAGCAAGGGACAGAACTCTTCGCGGCAAGCTCGATCACCAAGTCGTCCCCTCCTCAAGTAATATAACAGCCATTGCATAATAAACGTAAACTGGAACTACCAATACTAAACGCATCCAAACCTCATGAGTTAGTGAGTGAGTGAGTTTGTTAGAGGTGGTGGTGGCGGAGTGTTTGGTATGTCTCGAAACCTAAGGAATTAAGTTTTTTGTTCGACATTGAACTTTTGAACTGGTCCCTAAACGACTGGCGTTTGTACAGTCCCCTTATCTAGACATGCCTAGCTTGATGAGTGATCGAGTTTGGTTTTTACGCCGCTTTTAGCAATATTCCAGCAATATCACGGCGGGGGACACCAGAAATAGGCTTAACACATTGAACCCATGTCGGGAATCGAACCCGGGTCTTCGGCGTGACGAGCGAACGCTTTAACCACTAGGCTACCCGACCGCCCCTCAAACCTCATTAAACCAGCTCACTGTTGGGGATGTCAGAGTGCATTAAAGAAGCTTATTGACGCACAGATTTGATTACACAGACGTTTGTGGTAAAGGGGGACACAGGTGGCCCAGTCGTCAAAGGCGCTGCAATTCGCTGTGCAGAGTTACGTCCCTTGGGCGCGCCAGTAACCTATGATTGTGGTTACGATTCCCGGTTCGCCACGATTACGTCTCTAGGTTTGTCAGCACCATACCCGTGCTCGTGGGTTTCACCGAAGGGGTAAACGTCTGAGACCTGCATCACTTCGGGTTTTCCTCACACATTAAACCGACAGGCCGTGATATAACAGGAATATTATTAAAAGCGGCATAAAACCGAACTTAACACACACACACACACAGACACACACACACACACACACACACACACACACGGATAAACGGGGCTTTACTTTAAACATCATACGATAATGTTGTGACACTTTTAATGTGAGCATCTATCTGAGTTACTCGGCAGGACGTTAATTCAGATAAAGATCAGAAAATGATGATGATGATGATGATGATGATGATGATGATGAAAAAAACTAATGATATACAAATCTATATTGAGGGGAGTACATAGTCTGTCTTTCAGACCCTGATAAAAATATATATCAAATACAGCCCATGCAAGTCTAAAATGTCTGGCAAGTCTAGATTACTGCAGTACTGAAAATGAACAACTGTTTTTCTGTACGATATGTTCATTTTAGAGACTAGATGTTAGTCTAGGAAGTACACAACACTGCGTCGTACAACCGACAGCCCAGAGACCCCCCCCCCCCCCCCCCCCCCCCCCATTGCCTACAATTTGGTACTTTGATCACGTTTACAATTCCCGTTATAGCATCACGTGGCTGGCAACTTGTGACTCGCGTTATTAGAGACAGAATCGTCTATGGAGAACAAAAAAGAAAAACTTCTAGTTATAAAACGCACCCTTAACGCTAGCCTTTCAGGACGCGATTGTTTCTATATACACAATAAAATCATGTGAAACTTGGCATCTGGTAAAATCAACCAAGGTAGATCAACAGTCATCCAGTCTCACAGACAGCGGGGCGAACACGTGAAAGTGGCAAAACCCAGATGGTGATTATGATTCTAGAACAAGCAATGATGCCATTAGCAGCTGACGTGATAATATGATACACGCGCACTCACGTGCTCTCGGTCTTGTTCGCACGCCGTTGTGCTTTGTGTACTGCCAAATTAAGAAAACATATGAACTTCAGTATTACAGAACCAACGCGGAACCTTACCATTTCGTGATCCACTCAAAACTCCGAACTAGACAAGTCCTTCTTCGTTCCTCCGAGTGTATAACGATTTCAGAAACACAATCTTCCCATCGCAAGTACGATTCCTTGGTTCCATTTAATCCCGGCGTTTCCAAGCCAACCAAAGGCCAAACTGACCATCTGACCACTTCGCGGGGTCATCATTCAAACCCTGCGGTCAAAGAACAGCGGCGTCTATCCCCCCGATCACAACACGCCTAACTGCAACGTCCCCCCCGTGAACATGTGCGTCTGTGCCGTCTCCGCGAGCAATACCCACACAAGCCTACAGTCGCACCACCTCACGATAACCAAGGCTGTCGCTTATCACGTTGTCATGTAGCCAGCCCTTACATACATGCGGACCAACCTACGACGACACGAGAGCTCGATCGGGGCAGAGATGTGTGCATTTCAGCCCTGACTCGGTATAATTAGTTTCCTGTCTGGGTCCAACGGTACGTGTCCATCATTCTGGGGCTAGAGAGGCCAGCTGACTTGATTCAACAGCTACGCTGCTAGTCGCCTAGATCCGGATCATTTGGTTCTGTCATCCACAGCTACAAGCTTGTATTGATTCGTGTACAAGTGTACTGACACCAGCCACGAGAGGATAAATCGGACAGATTTGAAATGTATGGCAAGAAAGTGATAAAGCTACCCCCCCCCCCCCCCCCCTTTCCAGTCTAACCCTTCCCCGGGAAAAGCTTACATACTGATGGAATTAAATGAAGTGAAAACATTTTGACTCGCAAGTAATTTCTTTGTGACATATGTCATCGTTTGATAACTAGCGGACCCAGGAGGTAGCGGCGGGGATAGTGATAGTGAGAGGTGGTCTGATGGATTAATTATCTGTCGAGTCTCGACTCACCCTAGACTTTGTATCAGGTAAGCCAAAGTAATCACTTAAGGTAAACTAAAGATTTCATATCAGGTGAGCGAAATTCTTCGTATCAGGTGAGCTAAAGTCTTCATATCAGGTGAGCCAAAGTCTTCATATCAGGTGAGCTTAAGTCTTCATATCAGGTGAGCTAAAGTCTTCATATCAGGTGAGCTAAAGTCATATCAGGTGAGCTAAAGTCTTCATATCAGGTGAGTTAAAGTTTTCATATCAGGTGAACCAAAGTCTTCATATCAGGTGAGCTAAAATCTTCATATCAGGTGAACTAAAATCTTCATATCAGGTGAACCAAAATCTTCATATCAGGTGAGCTGAAGACTTCATGTCAGGTGAGCTAAAGTATCCATATCAGGTAAACCAAAGACTTCATATCAGGTGAGCTAAAGTCTTCATATCAGGTGAGCTAAAGACGTCATATCAGCTGAACGAACGTCTTCATATCAGGTGAACTAAAGACTTCACATCAGGTAAGTTATTACTTATATAAATTATTCCTTTTTTCTTTGTAAAACGTACCGATCGTCGTTGTTGCTTTCACTGATATTGGCGGCGATAGGGTAGCCGAGTGGATAAAGTGTTGGCTCGACACGCCTCAGACCCGTGTTCTACTCCCCACATAGGCACCGGTACAATATGTGGAGCCGATTCTAAGTGTCTCTCTAGCTTGACTATCACTCACTACTGCTACTTCGTGATCGTTTTTTTCCAAATTACCAAGTCATTTCCCAAAGGATTAAGTTATTTTTTTCATTTCGAGGCAAAAAATCACGCCCGGGAAAAAGTATTTGTGGTGTTCCCAACCACGTTAATCTTAAGTAATATTACCGTAAATATGATAAGTTTTAAACCATTTCCCTGAGACCGCCAAACACAATTTTAATAAGGATCGATATCAATAAGGTTTTTCTGATTACATGCTTGATGAAAAAATGGGAAAAGTCGAAAAAATAATATTTCAGTTTTAAACTGTTCATTTCCGCCGAGCCGGATAGAAAAAGACACTTACGATATTTTTTGGTTTCCAGGCCGGACACTGAAAGCACAAGAAGTATCCAGGGCGACCACTGTTCTTATTTCAACCGGTTCTACTAGAAATGTGCGGCCTTCTCAAAACGCTGTTCAAATTTGACTATTCCCACACCAGACTCAAAGCACATCACACCTCTGTCAACAAACTCGACCTGACATCCGCCATTTCCGAACACATCCCGAAGAACCAAGACCATAACATCACGTGGGTCGCCACCAAAGTCCTGTCTACCAACAACAACTGGCGACAAAGAAAACTACAAGAAGCTTTGACATCAGGAGACACCAGCCAGCCATGAACCGTTACCAGGGAAGCTATCTGCCTAGTGCTTGGGACTTACTGCTTTGATCTTTGTGGGTGTTAATTGTGTAGCTGGCTTTAATTTGTCCTTATTGCTATTCCCATTCTTTGACCTATCAGTGGTAATTACCCACGGACTCCCGTTTGTCCACTGTCCTTTACTATTCAATGATAATTTACTGTAAAGCGTTGCTTCCAATGTCTTTTGCTAATCACCTATCACCTATCACCTCGGTCTCCCTGATTAGTTTTCCACCTTTTGTTATCTTATTACTTTTGTTGTCCTTACATGTCCATTTATCATCCAAAACTGGCTCCCACAGGAGATATCGCTTGGATGAGATCAAGCGATATCTACACTGTAGATATCGCTGCAATGAAATTGCATCACAATGCTTTGCAGACCATTGTGACATCACTGTTACCCTGACGTCACAATGGAATGACATCACTAATGGATCTGCTACTGAAGCTGTTAGCACTTTTTACACTGAAAACACTGCTAATTACTGTCTACAAATTGAAAAAGTTGGAAGAATGATGTTGGGTGATAAATAAAATCTCACCCTCGTGTCTTTTGACATCAAATATATCAACACTCGTTGATAAAAGTGGCAAAAATCCTCGGCAAGCCTCGGAATTTTGCCACTTTTATCAACTCGTGTGGATATATTTCATATCAAAAGACTCTCGGGTGAGATTCTCTATACATATGCTCTCTGCCTCATGGCAGTCATTCACCTGATGAAGGAGTAAGCATAAACCCCGAAACTTTGTGTTTCCTCAGAATAAAGAAGTTACTGTGATATCAAACCCCAATTTCGAGATATCCCTAAAGGCATGTAAGATATCATTACAACAATTAACATCCTGCTGTATATAAGGGAGAGAATATATGGATGTCAACCTCTTTATTATGAGGAACAACTTGTTTGTTGTGTTCCTCATAATAAAGAAGTTGACATCCATAAATTCTCTTCCTTATGTGTATCACTTCTAAATGCCATTCAAAGACTCGATTCTTGTAGTATTTACCAAATGTGTAAAATGATAATTTAAACGAAAGAGAATTTTTTATTTTTTTTATTCGTATACCACCAACCCCACCTTTCGCCCAAATACAATTTATGAGTGAGTGAGTGATTTGGGTGTAACACCGTATTCCAGTAAAATCACAGCCAGTCAGCTTATTGTGGGAGGAAAACTCGAAGTGATGCAGGTCTTACCCGTTTACCACTTCGGTGAAACCCACGAGCACGGGTATGGTGCTGACAAACCTAGAAACATAATAGGGGCGAACCGGGATCCGAACTCACAATCATAGGTTTCTGGCGTACCCAAGGGACGTAACTCTGCACAGGGAATTGCGGCGCCTTAGACGTCTGGGTCACCCGTGCCTCTTGTATACGGATCTAACCTGGATCTTCGGCGTGAAGAGCCAACCCTTTAACCACTTGCTAGGCTACCCGACCGCCCCTGTACTGAATGACCCCATGACCCCACCCATGACCCCAACAGATATTTAAAAAATCACAATTCTAAAAATGTTAAATTTCTGAGTTTAGTGGCACTCTCGTGTCTTGTCCTGCTTTTTCAGAACATTTATCGGCTAACGTCTTTTTTCTAGGTGTTGAAAATCATTTGCAAGGTTTTTATAGATCAAATCAGTCATTCCATATTACGCTCTACACTAGATGGACTTATCACTAATGCCTGCAACGATAAAACCTCACCTTGTAAGACTGGATGTACTTTATGGGAAGCCATAAGAGCATATGAACAACAGGAGTTTCTTTCTTAGTTTAGTTTCCATATAAAAGATTGAGAAATCAGGTAAGTTCATCTTGTCGGATGGAGAACGCGAAGGCCCTTTAACGCCGCCCTCCCTCCAGGCCAACTCACCCCAACATTAAACTTAAGGAATAAAGAATTATTTTTTTTATTCGACTTCGAAATTTAGAACTGGAACAATTTGTTTTCAGCCCAGTAACGTTTGAATCCAATTTTCAAGTGTACTTTATTTTGCCAGGCAGTGTAGTTGGAATAGTACAAGGAACTCTGCTTTCTGCAGATATCATCATCATCATCATCAGCATCATCATCATCATCAGCAGCAGCATCATCAGCATCATCAGCATCAGTAGAAATATGGTTTACTGCATGTGTAACCCCGTCAGGAAGCAACAAGAAGACGACGTCAGAAACTGCAGGATGTTTATATTCCTAACGTTGTCTTCCATGGACCAACTGAGACTGAGAGCTTGTCTTCACTAGATGGGTCCACGACAGGAACTGCTATGCCTGGACCACCTGAGACCGAGAGCTTGTCTGCACTAGATGGGTCCACGACAGGAACTGCTATGCCTGGACCACCTGAGACCGAGAGCTTGTCTGCACTAGATGGGTCCACGACAGGAACTGCTATGCCTGGACCACCTGAGACCGAGAGCTTGTCTGCACTAGATGGGTCCACGACAGGAACTGCTATGCCTGGACCACCTGAGACTGAGAGCTTGTCTGCACTAGATTGGGTCACGACAGGAAATGCTATGCCTGGACCACCTGAGACTGAGAGCTTGTCTTCACTAGATGGGTCCACGACAGGAACTGCTATGCTTGGACCACCTGAGACTGAGAGCTTGTCTGCACTAGATGGGTCCACGACAGGAACTGCTATGCCTGGACCACCTGAGACTGAGAGCTTGTCTGCACTAGATGGGTCCACGACAGGAACTGCTATGCCTGGACCACCTGAGACTGAGAGCTTGTCTGCACTAGATTGGGTCACGACAGGAAATGCTATGCCTGGACCACCTGAGACTGAGAGCTTGTCTTCACTAGATGGGTCCACGACAGGAACTGCTATGCTTGGACCACCTGAGACTGAGAGCTTGTCTGCACTAGATGGGTCCACGACAGGAACTGCTATGCCTGGACCACCTGAGACTGAGAGCTTGTCCTCACTAGATGGGGCCACGACAGGAACTGCTATGCCTGGACGTCCTGAGACTGAGAGCTTGTCCTCACTAGATGGGACCACGACAGGAAATGCTATGCCTGGACCACCTGAGACTGAGAGCTTGTCTGCACTAGATGGGTCCACGACGGGAGCTGTTATGCCTGGACCACCTGAGACTGAGAGCTTGTCTTCACTAGATGGGACCACGACCGGAACTGCTATCCCTGGACCACCTGAGACTGAGAGCTTGTCTTCACTAGATGGGTCCACGACAGGAACCGCTATGCCTGGACGTCCTGAGACTGAGAGCTTGTCTGCACTAGATGGGGCCACGACAGGAACTGCTATGCCTGGATCACCTGAGACTGAGAGCTTATCTTCACTAGATGGGTCCACGACAGGAACTGCTATGCCTGGACCACCTGAGACTGAGAGCTTGTCTGCACTAGATGGGTCCACGACAGGAACTGATATGCCTGGACCACCTGAGACTGAGAGCTTGTCTGCACTAGATGGGGCCACGACAGGAACTGCTATGCCTGGACCACTTGAGACTGAGAGCTTGTCTGCACTAGATGGGTCCACGACAGGAACTGCTATCCCTGAACCACCAGAGACTGAGAGCTTGTCTGCACTAGATGGGACCACGACAGGAACTGCTATGCCTGGACCACCTGAGACTGAGAGCTTGTCTGCACTAGATGGGACCACGGCAGGAACTGTCATGCCTGGACCACCTGAGACTGAGAGCTTGTCCTCACTAGATGGGTCCACGACAGGAACTGCTATGCGTGGACCACCTGAGACCGAGAGCTTGTCCTCACTAGATGGGTCCACGACAGGAACTGCTATGCGTGGACCACCTGAGACTGAGAGCTTGTCTGCACTAGATGGGTCCACGACGGGAGCTGTTATGCGTGGACTACCAGAGACTGAGAGCTGTCTGCACAAGATGGGGCCACGACAGGAACTGCTATGCCTGGACTACCAGAGACTGAGAGCTTGTCTGCACTAGATTGGTCCACGACGGGAGCTGTTATGCGTGGACTACCAGAGACTGAGAGCTCACTGCACTAGATGGGTCCACGACAGGAACTGCTATGCCTGGACTACCAGAGACTGAGAGTTCTCTGCACTAGATGGGTCCACGACAGGAACTGCTATGCCTTGTACTCTGTGGGGGTGACTATTGGTCTGGAAATCACTATTGCGATATCTATTGATATTGAAAGAAGCTATTGCGAACTCTTGATATTGCAAGCAACTATTGCGATAAATATCGATAGTTTTCAGTGTATCATTTTAGATTTTAGAGTTGAATTAAGCCTTGAAACTGAAGTTTCCTTTGAATGTGACAACCATAACAACAAATAAAAAGTAAAGTTTGAGATATGACTGATTTGTTTTTTCTTTCGTTTTTCTTTGTTATTAAGAACTTTTAAGGCATACAGCGGCATGACATAATCTTTAGTAATCTCGCCTACCCACAGTGATGCTATCTCTATATTATAATATATGTGCAATTATTAGTTGATCTTCGCTTATCAGGAATATTGATTTACTTAGCCCTATGTTGGCCACAAAGTGACCCTTGGTGCACATGTACTAGTGAGACACACAAAGGAATCGTGTTAATTAATACAGGAATTTCCCGAAAACGTTTACTAATAGCAGTTAAAATACATTAATTGTCAATCCCTTAAGAACTTTAGGTTACCGTGTTACCCCCTTTGACATCTGATATCTGTGGACAGAACTTGAAAACGTCATGTTGATGGACGGCGGTTGCTGCAGATCGATAGCGTCACATCAATATAAACAAGGCCGGTATTAGGCCTGGACAAACAACAGCAGGCAATGGGCGGGGGATGTGTTGACATTGCGGATGATGCTGTGAGGTGGGGAGGGAATGATGTCCTTCGCAGCACAAGTGATGGCAGGAACATACTCCATGCTACTGTTATACTTGACATTTAATATCCAATTAACATTCTGCTACCCCCCCCCCCCCCCCCTCCCCCCCCTCCCTCCATCTCTCTTTCTCTCTCTCCCTCCCGTGTGTGTCGTTCTGTCTGTCTGTCTGTCTCTCTTTCTCTCCCGTGTGTGTCGTTCTGTCTGTCTGTCTCTCTCTCTCTCTCGCTCTCTTTCTCTCCCGTGTGTGTCGTTCTGTCTGTCTGTCTCTCTCTCTCTCACTCTCTCTCTCTCTCTCCGTGTGTGTCTTTCTATTTCCCTGTCTTTCTCTCTCTGTGTCTGTGTTTCTGTCTATCTGTCGTTCTTTCTCTCCGTATGTCTGTTTCCGAGTGTCTCGCTCTGTGAGTTCTCCGTGTGTGGATTTCTCTCTGTTTCTCTTTGTCTCTCTCTCTCCCTCTCTCTCTCTCCGTGTGTCTTTCTGTTTCCGTCTCTCTCTCCCTCTTTCTCTCCATGTTTCTCTCACTGTTTCTGTCTCTCTGTCGTTCTCTCTCTCCGTGTCTGTTTCTGTTTGTCTCTGTGTGACTTCTCCGTGTGTCTCTCTCTGTTTCTCTGTCTGTCTGTCTCTCTCTCTTTCCCTCAGCCCCTCTCTCGAATATTACACATCTAACTTCTCGTGATTTGACTACAAACAACCTCCCCACACCCATCTCCGAATATAACAATTCAACAGCTATCACACACCACCCGACCACACCCTTCCCCCAGAAGAGTCCAGGGACGGAGGTACAGAGTACAGACGGGATCATGCAGTGAAAGGATCTCCCGCAACTACCTGTGCGGGTTTCATGTTGGATAGACTCATGCGACAGGCAGGACCAGCGTGAACACAAGCTACAGCTGCCTGCCACCAGAATGCCGCCCCAGAGACGGTGTCCTTCACAGTTTGGTTTAACTGTCATAATGTGATATATTTTCTTATTCCTGAAGACCAGTTTTCTTGGTTGTTTTGAAAACAGCACTTGATTTCAGTGATCGATTTTTCAATGAATTTTTGTATTTTTCCAAGCATGAGTGAGTGAGTGAGTATGGTTTTACGCCGCATTTAGCAATATTCCAGCAATATCACGGCGGGGGACACCAGAAATGGGCTTCACACATTGTACCCATGTCGGGAATCGAACCCGGGTCTTCGGCGTGACGAGCGAACGCTTTAACCACTGGGATACCCGACCGCCCCTTTCCAAGCATGAAGATTCAGGGTGACAAAGAACTCTCCACAAGACTGTATGGCAAGATGGGTAACTTCAAATTTCCAACTGTCAACTTTCCAACTGTCAACTTTCCCTTAATGGCAAGCAATATTCCAGCAGGTCCAGCCTATGGTGTTTACATTTAGTAACTTTTGACGTACAACCGATTAAGCTCTTTCTACGTAAACTTTAAAAAGCGTCATACGATTATTGCATAAAAGTTGTTTGGTGAGGAATACAAAAATCAAGGTTTCAGTAAAGCGTTCAAACAGTTTGATGACTGACATGTGGATAACTTTCCAAATGTGATGCATCAGTGATACACATGATGTCAGCTGTAATTCCCATTTTGACTAATACCATCTTCAGGTGAACACTTAACTCGCCCTTGCATGTGTTTGTGACGGGTGCGCTTTGTTAATAATTAGTACGGGTAGTAACTCATGCAGAGACGGCAGATGTGTGAGTAGAAGTAGTAGATTTAAGCATAGATGTTGTTGTAGTAGTAGTCGTAGTAGTAGTTGTGGCAGTAGAACTAGTAGTAGTAGTTGTAGTAGTAGAAATAGTAGTAGTTGTAGTAGTAATAGTTGTAGTGGTCGTAGTAGTTGTAGTAGCAGAAATAGTAGTAGTTGTAGTAGTAATAGTTGTAGTGGTCGTAGTAGTAGTTGTGGCAGTAGAACTAGTAGTAGTAGTAGTAGTAGTAATAGTGATAGTAGTAGTAATAGTAGTAGTAGTCGTAGTTGTAGTAGTAGTAGTTGTAGTAGTAGTAATAGTTGAAGTAGTCGTAGTAGTTGTAGTAGTATTAGTAGTAGTAGTAGTGGTAGTAGTAGTTGTAGTAGTAGTAATAGTGATAGTAGTAGTAATAGCAGTAGTAGTCGTAGTAGTTGTAGTAGTAGTAGTAGTCGCAGTAGTAGTAATAGTTGTAGTAGTAGAAAAAGTAGTAGTAGTAGTAGTAGTAGTAGTAGTTGTAGTAGTAGTAGTAGTAGTCGCAGTAGTAGTAATAGTTGTAGTAGTAGAAAAAGCAGTAGTAGTAGTAGTAGTAGTAGTTGTTGTAGTGGTAGTAGTAGTAGTAGAAGTTGTAGTTGTAGTTGTAGTAGTAGTAGTAGTAGTAGTAGTAGTAGTAGTACTGGTAGTCGTGGTGGTAGTTGTTGCAGTCGCCATTACATCTGTATCCTAGTTAAAAGATAGATGCTCCTACATGTCGAACTATCGTCACAAATTGAACGCCGCCCTCATATAAACGACCAACATCTAATCTCGCCAACATCCAACGTCTGAGTCGACGGCATCACCCAAACCCAGCTCTGTTTGAAATATTCATAAATACATATGGAAGGACCAAGTCAATCGGAATCAAATGACCAGCGTGGAAAGTGACACCGACTCTGGCGCCGCGCCGAAATACATCACTCTTCGAGAGCGCCTTGTAATCCCAGTGTGAACAGAACCTTTAGGCAAATACTATCGGAAAATCGCGTATTCTCGCGGGATGGAGTATGGCCCCGGTACAAGCTCGCGCCATTGATTGCTCCGAACCCTCTGTCTTGTATTCATGTAGATTCGGGAACTGCCGATTCGCCGAATTACGGTCGTATGAATCAAATTGCAAATCGACTGGATTGGGGCTACTTCGTCGAGTCCATATGCCCCTAACGAGTATAACAACTACTTTGATCTTTGCGCTTTTGCTTCTTCCCAGTCTTGGCCCCGAACGTGGCTAACATTGACCTTTGACCTCCTTTACCGGAGACGGTTGTATTGACAAGGCCCTGGATATGCAGGAATCTGTGGCAAGCCGTTTTCATTTTCATTACCTAATTTCTGATATCTTCAATTATTTTAAAGATATCAATATTATATTAAAACACATCAACGACGTTGTTATGGCATCAGTACATATTTGAGGATATCTTAATATGTTACTGTGATATCAAACCCTTATTTCGAGATATCCTAAATGCATATAATATATCATTACAACAATTAACATCACGCTGTATATAATCATATCATATCTTAAATTATATGTTTGATATCTTGAAAGGATTTATGCAGATATCATTAATTAAATTAAGATATATTTAATTCAATTAGAGATATCAATCAAGATATCATCAATTCTGATATCAGAAAATCCAATTATTGAACGTGAGCGCCCGAGATGAGCTCGGGATGTTGTGTCAGATGAGTGAACGCCGCACTCAGAAATATTCCAAGCTATATATGTATGACGTGGGTCTGTAAATAATCGAATCCGGACCAAACAATCCAGTGATTGACATCATGAGCATCGATCTACGCAATTGGAATACCATGCACCATCTTTGCAGCGAGTCTGACCACCCGACCCATTAGACACCTCTTACGACAAGCATGGGTTGCTGAAGACCAATTCTACCCGTAACCTGATTTATGGTCGTACTTCAAAAACGATTCTAAAAACAATCCACATTCTGGGAATGATGGTGGATTGGGCTGCTATCGTGTTTCTATGGTCGTGTCATATAGATAGGCTGTACACATCTGGTCCCTGCATGATTGACCTTCTCGTCATTGGAAATGTCAGAGTGACATACTGCTCATTACTATCGAGTTTCTGTTACAAGGGAACTATTATGTATCTGCTTCCCGTTGTCTGACATTCTCATCAGTATCAAACAGGATGGCATCCATTTGCTTTTTTATTTTCAAAAATATTTTGTATTACTGCAAACAAAATATATCCCAACGACGTGAATTTTGTCTTTGGCTTCAATTTCAGAAACATGCATTTAGATGCTAAGAAAAACGACGAAACACATTCCCATAATTATTAGCTAAAAGCAGTGGCCATTGTACGATTCCGACTATATCGGTGATTGAGTATGGTTTTACGCCGCTTTTAGCAATATTCCAGCAATATCACGGCGGGGGACACCAGAAATGGGCTTCACACATTGTACCCATGTCGGGAATCGAACCGGGTCTTCGGCGTGACGAGCGAACGCTTTAACCACTAGACTACCCCACCGCCCCTCCGACTATATAATAAGCATGTGTTTATGAATCACTATCAAATATGACAATACCAGGTGTTCGTGAAAAGGGGTATGCGTATCCTGCCTCAACGGTGCACCCGTCACAAACACATGCAAGGGCGAGTTAAGTGTTCACCTGAAGATGGTATAAGTCACAATAGGGGATTACAGCTGACATGTGTGTTTTACTGATGCGTCAAATTTGGAAATGTCCTCCACATGTTTATCATCAAACTGTTTGAACGCTTTACTGAGTCCTTGATTATGTAAAAAACTGTTGGGCAATCCTTGTGTATTTTGGACATATGACGGTACGTAGTACGTCATTGTCCATTTGAGTGAGTGAGTGAGTATGGTTTTACGTCGCTTTTAGCAATATTCCAGCAATATCACGGCGGGGGACACCAGGAAATGGGCTTCACACATTGTACCCATGTCAAGAATCGAACCCGGGCCTTCGGCGTGACGAGCGAACGCTTTAACCACTAGGCTACCCGACCGCCCCCATAATATGAGTTCACTGAACATGTTCACGTGATCAGCCCGTCGCCTGGTTTATTTGCCACGAGCTACAAATATGAACAGTCCATTTCACCCACGTCTTATTCGTAACTCTCATCCACCGCCTACACGAGTCGCCCTCGACTTTCCTTCATTTCACTGCTCTTTTAAACTTACACTTAATCAGCTGGCTCGTATCGCAGGAAAATAAATTTGAATTCATTCTCAAGGGACCTCTAGGCTACCCGACCGCCCCATTTTCCATTGGAAGGCCTGATAAGCATGTGTCTATAAATCACCATCAAATAGCAATGATACTAGGTGTTCTCGAAAAGGTGAGCGTATCCTGCCCCGCCGGTGATATATATATATATATATATATCTTATATAGGGGCAGTTCATAACATGAAATACTGCGCAATGCAGCGTTAAACGTACCGTATTTTAGACCCGTGAAGATTCCGGGGTAGAATAGGTCTTCAGCAACCGATGCTTGCCGTAAAAGGTGACTATGCTTGTCGTAAAAGGCGACTAACGGGATCGGGTGGTCAGGCTCGCTGACTTGGTTGATGCATTTCATCGATCCCAATTGCGTGGATCGATGCTCATGATATTAATCACTGGATTGTCTGGTCCAGACTCGATTATTTACAGACCGCCGTCATAAAGCTGGAATATTGCTGAGTGCGGCGTTAAACAACAAACCAACCAACGTACCGTATTTTAAAACTGACACAGAAGGTCGGCATGTGACATCGACTGTGGCCACGCAGGGCGAATTTCGTGAAACTCTTCAAGCGACCGACTCACCTTGCCACGCTTGTTGAAGATCATGACGACACCAGAATGTGTCCTCTGTGACTCGTGCCGAATCAAACGTTATTTCCCCGTGTCCCTGGAGCCCCGGAGACTAAGGTGAGGAAATGTCAGGCTGGCGAGTTCACAGACAGTGCTATCGCGGGTTTAAATTTAAATCCCCGTCGCAAGAATGTCAGGTTCACAAATGTCTAAATGTAAAACTCTGAACGTCAAATTAAACTAACGGGTAAAATAAAGTATACACCCATGTCTGATGGTGGCTAAAAATGAACAAACGCGAAATGATTTTTTAATTGTGATGTTTTGAAATTGAGTATCATTATGTATTTTGGACCTTAAGTTTGCAGGGGGTTCGAATCCCGGTTCGCCCCGATTATGTTTCTAGGTTTGTCAGCACCATACCCGTGCTCGTGGGTTTCACCGAAGTGGTAAACGTCTGAGACCTGCATCACTTCGGGCTTTCCTCCCACATTAAGCTGACACGCCGTGATATAACTGGAATACTGTTAAAAGCGGCGTTTACCCAACTCACCCACTCACTCACATACATATTTCAAATATGCATTAGTAATATCTAAATCAACAGAAGTGATATAGTAAGGACTACATGGTCGTTGGATGATCGTCCGTCAGTTTTCAAGATCCTCTGTCGGATCCGATTGAGATACTTCGGCGGCCATATTGAAATTGAAACTTTTAATTTTTATGAACCAATTGTAGTGTTGCAGTTATCAGATATTCTGCATGGCTCAATTAGTTTTTGTGATTAAGTAATTTACCTTTGACCTTTCCATGATAACACTCCACTTATAAAAAAACCTTTACCGTATTAGGCTATATTGAACGAGGTTCCTGGTAACCCTGGGTGAACCAAGCGGTTCTCTTCCAAACTGGCTTTTGAAAAAGATCACTTCTTAACCAGTTTGGGGGGTTTACATTTCAATTGTGAAACCCAGGTTTTGTGATTAACGCTTTATGAACTGGCATCTTGATGTGAACACAATTCTGTTTAATGATTGGTTAAAAGTCACAAATTTATTTTACAAAAAAAGTCTATGACGTGAATCGAACCTGCAACCTCACGTATCCTGTCGTGTTTTGTAACCTACTGTCTACCCACCTAGCTGCCGAGGCATGTGATGAATACTCGTTAAATTTAACGTGTCATAACTCCAGCTAGTCCATGCTGCACGTGTTTTTCCTCTCGCACGCTTTGAGCGAATTCCTTCTATACCGCGATACACTGTATTGTTTCACTATAATGTTTTCTTTTTAAACCATACTTTGTGTTATGGATATATATGGAAAGTTCTTGGCAATATATCCCCGTTTTCTGGCTTCTCTCACTCACTTATAAAAAAAATATCTAAAAAACCACAAGCCCTTATCTGGGTATTTACCACGTCCATGTGAGGCCACACCCTTTGTTATAGCGCGAATAATCGCGATAACCATGGCCGTCCGGAAACATATGATGACCGGAAACCTCTGATCCAACGACACATTCAACAGAATCACTAAAACAAATAAATACCTCCAAAAAAAATACTTTATAGCCATTTGAATGTTGATAGCCCCTAACAGTGTGGTATCAGCCGCAGAACCTGGGCAGTAATCTCAATACAGACAAGGAGTGAGTGAGTGAGTGAGTTGGGTTTAACGCCGCTTTTAACAGTATTCCAGTTATATCACGGCGTGTCAGCTTAATGTGGGAGGAAAGCCCGAAGTGATACAGGTCTTAGACGTTTACCATTTCGGTGAAATCCACGAGCACGGGTATGGTGCTGACAAACCTAGAAACATAATCGGGGTGAACCGGGATTCGAACCCACAACCATAGGTTTCTGGCGTGTCCAGGGCACGCAACTCTGCACATCAAATCGCGGCGCCTTAGACGACTGGGCCACCAGTGCCCCTACAGACAAGGAAACACGAGGGGAGAAAATGGGACAAAGAGTAAAAAATACAAAAAAATACATTAAAGCTGGCCGAAGTGTGCGCGAAAAATATACCCTTGTTCTAAATATGTTTCTGAGATCTTCATACCTCTGTGACTGCATTCTAGAAACTAGTATTTGACCTATTAAAGAGATTCATCCGGGTATTACCGATACATAATTCCAACAGTATCTGTTGCAATCCCCCGCAGTCCTAAGGATAATTGGTACATTAGCTAAGCTAAACTCTATTTAGATATATACCTATATTTTTGTATTTTGAAGTAAACACGATATACGGCTTTTCCATTGGACGAGAGGTCGGTCACATGACCGCGAATTTGACGTTCATACGTTTTTCACGGGACCTTGTTCTTGAAATGACGTAAACACTGACGGACTACTTCCACATTCCTGGTGGAACCCCTGGGAATTCCCTAGCAAGAATACACACAGAAGCGTTCTTTCTGATCATTTAGACTCTTTAAACTTGAACTCGGCGTTTTAGTATACATTGAGAAACGTCAGAGAGTTTGACTGCATGATCGTTCACGAATATCCTCGCTACGACCCATCCTAGTGAACAAAACGAAGACACGCACATCCAAACTATGGTAGTATCGACTCGATCCGTGTCTAGGCTGGCAGTGACTATCTACAGCAATCTATGAATTTACCTGAGTATCTATTGGACACATCTTTACAATCACCTTTCAATGACCTGTCAATTGATCAATGACGACTAAAACTTGTAACCGCCACAGGTTCATTAACCATTTTGACGTCTTGCCCTTGGTGAAGACGTATTATTGTGACGTTATTGAGGTAGTAGAATGGGGCGGTCGGGTAGCCCAGTGGTTAAAGCGTTCGTTCGTCACGCCGAAGACCCGGGTTCGATTCCCGACATGGGTACAATGTGTGAAGCCCATTTATGGTGTCACCCGCCGTGATATTGCTGGAATATTGCTAAAAGCGGCGTAAAACCAAACTCACTCAATCATTGAGGTAGTTCTTAACTGATCTTCCTCATTAAAAGATGAAATTATGTGAATAATTTTGTTGTAAAGAAACTACAAAAGTTTTCCTTAGAGCATGTTAAGCATACAAACGCTTATGTCACCACTCGTTTTGAGGAACTATTTTATTCCTCGATACAGGGATGTTGTATGGCTGTCAGTGTAAACATGAAGTCACACGTACTAAATACCATTGCGGTGGATCTCGGTCTACATCATCTGATGTAAAAATAGTGATATAAGCTCCGACGTTCATACAGTTTGGCCCTCACTCTATCAAGGTTCGTACTCCTGACCGCGTGATTCAAGTAGATGGTACTTGTTGTTACCCTGCCTGGCGCTAGGCATTAAGAGAATAAAACAAGGACTAGTTAGCTCGGAGTCAGTATACTGTGTCAGAGTGGGGTATTCATGTTAAACTGTGGCAGAGTATCTCATTTGGATAGCACTATAAATCAGCATTAGTCCAGACTAGTAAAAGAAGCCACACATACACGTGCTAGACTGACATTTACATTTTTTGTAGTCCCAGAAAAAATGTTATTTAAACATATATCTATATCTAAAAAAAAATAAAAATAAAATCCAAATGGATCCCCGAGCAAGCCTTTATTTGCCTAGAGATGTGGCAATCTAGACTTGCCAAATCATTCTAGACTTGAGTTGGACTCCTTTTTCACTTCATTTTCTTGGGTATGGGCCAGAGTCTAAGACGTGAATGCAAGTCGCTATTTCAGTGCAATAAATTAAAACAGGACGTCCAACCCCATTTCACCTCACCAAAATTGTTATATACACTCGTGAAGACAAGTCCGTGGGACTAGCTGTAACCGCGATCTGGCGTGGGAAGAGACCCGCTCGGACGCCTCAGAATATGACGTAATTCCATGTACAGAGTTGCATCCCTTAAGCGTACCAGGATCGTCTTATCGTGGGTTCGTAAAAAAGAGTTTGTGAGCACCATAACCGTTCTGCTAGTCCTGCACCATGACCGTGGAATATATTTATTTTATGAAAAAATAATAATCTAGAAATGCATACAAAAGCAAGTCTAGCCAGCTCAAGCCAGCTCTATTCCACATGATTCTGAAATCAGCATAGGGAATTTTTTTTATTTTTAGAGTCAAGAAGGATATTGTGTAATATAAGATTTCAGAGACTAAATGTTACTCTAACGTTCTGCATAAACGACACTTTAAATTTAATGGGGTTTTTTCACCCAGAAGCAATCCCCTGTGTGAGGGGGAAGGTGGCCATGACACTATTACAGAATATATATAATGTTTCCAATCAACAATTTATTAATATTACATGAAGCACTACAAAAAATACCCCCCAAAGTCATCAATAATGCATCGTTTGACAGCACAGTGATGGAAGCGAGATTGTCGAGACTGTTGCAATTTCGAGTGCTTACCGGATATCCGCTGCTCGCCAGTTCTCAACACGCATCGCGCTATTACGCTACATTTCCTACACACCAATCAATATCGATTATGTCTAGACTAGGGTCACGTGACCTTTGGTCACATGATTGGAGTTACTGACTGATACGAGACTAATTTAGCTTCCTGTGTGCCAGTGTTTATTTTCAGGAGAACGTATCTTCAGACTTTGCCAGTCTCAGCAAAAAAGGATTTATTTAATGATTTTTTCTTCAGTAATGTCGATCTGTGGATACATGTTGTCTGGCAGAGAGGACATGCATTTGATATGACACATATTAATGTGTACATCATTTCAAAAAATGCTTTGGCCACTCACTTTTTAAGCCCTAAGCTTGGAATTTTGTTTTGTTTGTTGTTTTACACCGCACTTAGCAATATTCCAGCTATATGACGGCGGTCTGTAAATAATAGAGTCTGGACCAGACAATCCAGTGACTGACATCATGAGCATCGATCCACGCAATTGGGATACGATGACATGCATCAACCAGGTCAGCGAGCCTGACCACCCGATCCCGTTAGTCGCCTCTTACGACAAGCATTGTCGCCTTTTACGGCAAGCATGGGTTGCTAGGGACCTATTCTACCCCGGATCTTCATGGGTCTAAAATACGGTACGTTTAACGCTGCATTGCGCAGTATTTCAGTCGGGTCATGTTATGAACTGCGCCTATATAACTTATATATATCACCGGTGGGGCAGGATACGCTGACTTTTTCGAGGACACCTAGGATCATTACTATTTTACTGAAAATAAAACTATGATATCCGTATCAAATACATCACCATCGAATAACCATTTCTTGTTTGTTTCATTTAGCCACAATCAAACATGGGCGTATACCTTCTTTTCCGCGTCAATTTAGTTTTTCCTATGATAAAATACAGCAAGTTTATTCCTAAGAAAATGCACATAACAGTGCACTTAGTGAGTATGGTTTTACGCCGCTTTTAGCAATAGACCGACAATATCATCACGGGGGACAACAGACATTGCTTCAAGGGTGCAATTAATTTTGTTATGCTCTCTGCGTAGTCGCGGACACTCTTGTAAGAAGTAACGTCTATACACATGTAGGCTTTATGATTGTGTTTGCGATGAATCACAAACGTCTTGCAGAATGGCATTCTAAGGCCCCGTTCCGCGATCTTAAAGATAAGACCGTCTTAACTCCACCAATTTATTATTGACTTACGACTGTCGTAGCGCTAAGAAAGCCCTGGTCGATACGCCATGACTAATGCAATGACTGATTGTTTGTTTGTTTGTTTGTTGTTTAACGCCGCACTCAGCATAATTCCAGCATATAATCGAGACTCAAGTGCTTGACACCGGGGACCTATATTCTTACGAAGACTTCCCACGGCTTAATAAGCGTTATATGTGAAACTGGGGAAAGAGTTACTCCTGGATTGAGACATCTAATAAGATTTGGGTAAGTCAGCAAACAGATTGTTTCTTGACACAGTCATACCAGGAATGTGCCTTGTCCCGTTTCAGAGCCATCTGGGAAGACTCTGGTGTTACAGAGTTGCGTCCCTTTGGCGTCTCAGAATCCTATGGTTCGAATTCTGTTCTGTTTTTGTTTTCCAACCCCATAAAGGTGCATGCACCAAAGTGGTAAACATTTAAGGCCAGCATCACTTCGGGCTTTCCTCCCACATCAAGCTGACACGCCGCGATGTGATTTAAATTCTCTCACCCCCCCCCCAAAAAAAAAACAACAACAAAAAAACCACAACAAAACAAAACAAACAAACACAAAAAACACACACAAAAACAAACAAACAAACAAACAACAAAACAAACAAACAAACAAACAAACAAACAAACAAACAAAAAACAACAACACAAAACAAAAAACAAAAAACAAACCCATATACAATAACGATATATGCTTATCAGTCGTAATCAGTG
Organism: Haliotis rufescens; assembly: GCF_023055435.1. Lineage (NCBI taxonomy): Eukaryota > Metazoa > Mollusca > Gastropoda > Lepetellida > Haliotidae > Haliotis > Haliotis rufescens. The sequence goes on from NW_025964046.1 coordinate 2,756,594, forward strand.
TACAGAAAACCCAGTTACTACTTCGCGTGGGTTTCCGATAAACTACGATATGAAGAAAAAAATGACAGATTTTGACATTGAATGACGAATTAACTTACTTAATGATTATACTTAATGAAATATATATGTATTTTATTTAAAAATCACGAGGATTTGGGGCAGCTTTGTTGAACACTGTATGAACCTTGTATACAACTTAATATACCAATGTGTGAAATACGTCTTGTAATATGAGCGACTGAGCATAATAACCTGACCCGGATGTTTTAAAGCACAGGGCAAATATGGAAATTCTTGCAAGATTTATTTGCACACGCAAAACATATGATACAGGTCAACATATAATGTCGCGAAAGTACAAGTCTAAATCTAACAGTATGACAAAAATCCTAAAAATGAATATTTGTATACTGCGGGCATTGTATCGTTTAGTAATTCAAGACTGTGAGTTCAAATTATTTTATTACCTGAGCTTAATCATGAACTCAGATAATAATTAGTGATCTAACATAAAAAAAGATGGGAGGCATCCATGTGAACATTGCTAGAACTTTGGTTGCTCCCGTGTTGCTGTAACTAACGTTACAGACAACCCCCATTAGATAACAGACAGACCCAGGGTAACTACGCCCAATGAAAACCGGTACTTGCGTACTTTGCATCTCCGGAATCGATTCCTAACAGTGATCTCTTTAGCGACGAATGACTTAGGCATATGGTTAGTCCACAGACAATGCCAAGCCGACACGGGGCTCAAGGTCACTGGTCATTTATCAGCTCAGCATTACATTGATGCTATTCTTTGTCCGATTGTCCTACCATTTCTACAACAGCTGTCAAGTGGTGCCCTTTATCATCATGACATTTCCACCCCGAACCCTACAGAACTTCCTTGCGGCCAACAACGTCAACGTGTTGCCGTGGCCTGCACGATCTCCAGACATGTACCCCATAGAACACCTCTGGGATGTCATGGATCGTCACGTTTGACAGCGACCACATCCTCCAGCCAACCCACAGGAACTGATCCAGGTCCTCCAAGAAGAATGACGACGTATTCCACGTGACGTCATCAGACGACTGACTTTTTTCTATGCACCAGAGAGTGCTTGCGTGTCTTGTAGCAAGGGGTGGCCATACACGCTATTAATGTGACGAATCACTGAACTTGAACGATTTTGGATGTGTTACTTTGTACTTTGAAAATATCTTTTTGCATCCTAACTCAAATCGGCCAACTGCATGCCAATATCGGATGTTGTATGACTATCGTTTTACATGTTGATTTCGTTGAGATTTGATCTTTTCAATATATTTTACTTCATGCTATCTTTTGTGGCTTTTAAACTGGAGTGACGTAAAACTATGATACATTTTATTTTGGTCGTCAGGTATGTTACCGGTCCGGCCAGCAGAGTTGTGAAAGTCTACTTCTTATTGCTACTTTCGCTGCTGCTAGTTAGTTCTCCTGAACCGTTCGATTCCCGACATGGGTACAATGTGTGAAGCCCATTTCTGGTGTCCCCCGCCGTGATATTGCTGGAATATTGCTAAAAGCGGCTTAAAACCATACTCACTCACTCACTCACTCCCCTGAACAGTTCACTATGAGTAAATTATTGATAAAAGAAATAGTAAACAATTTTACCTTAAGGCCATCGTCGGCACCCGATTCGCCTCTGAAAAACAACGTCATTAATTCCAAATGTTTAGTGTTTGTTGGTTGATTGTTCTGCCCAAAGGCACTTAAGAGTAGTGTATAATTCATAAGTCATATACAAATTCTCGTCAACAATGCGCCACTCAAGTTTGCCTTGACGAATATATTTCAGATGAATAAATAATATCGTCGACTTGTAAAAGTAGATATTGAGTGGGCAAACAATAGAATGGTACATTTTAGCCGTAAAAGGAAGATGAGGTTCGTTGGTGTCTGTATACAAATGTCGTAATTTTGATTTATGACTGGGAATGAGCATGCATGAACACAACACCGGATGATATCATGAAATATTAATTGCACATTAATCTACCTGTTTACTGTCCAGAATATATAACACTGCAGCAAGCATTGTGACGTCCAGTCAATATATGATACTTCACATAAATAACACGATCGATGCTTCTTAATACTCTGAATATTATAGTTGACAGCTGATATAGCGTTTTATTTCCAACAACTCCAGGTTACGTTGGTTATACGTGTATATGCCCCACTGTTGAAGTTATGCATGTTGTTTGTTTATTTTTGCTTGTTTGTTTGTTGTTTAACGCCGCACACTCAGCAATATTCCATATTATTGACTGGAAGTAAGGGCCTCAAGCAGTGAGCTTCAAAGTCTTGTATCGCTGGTGATAAGTTCGTTTCCTGGTTTCAAGAGCAGTGTAGTAGAAAATAGTCTAGTGACTGCGGGTGGGGGTCTGATTATTCGAAATTTCTGCCAGAACGACTGGTTCTGGCCAACAGTGCGCATGACCTCCTTCACTACACCAATACAACCATACTCACCAGGGCGCTCTCAAAATTAGAATGAGGGGGCTCTTATTAGAATATTATTTTGGTGAAAAACAACAGAGTTGAAAGATCGTAAATTTCGTGGTTTATGCTGACAGCCTGAAATGTTTATATACGACAGATATATTTTTCCAGAATTTAATTAATTAAGGGTGCATATAACAAACGTATTATGCACGAATAAATAAGTCTTGTGTACATTGATCAATCGGAAGGGGCGCTTATTAGAGCGGGGCGCTGATTACGTCGCATACGGTATGTCAAAGATAAGATGTCTTGTTTGACGACACAAGCCCCGCTACAAACATGAAATTACAAAACCTCGAGATTCAGTGTCAGAAAGACTTTTGAGCCCAAATAATGTCTATTATTTCCTTTCGTTGCTTAGTTTAGCTTTTTAATACTCGATTTCGTTTCCTTCAGGATTTTCCAATTTCCACATGTACCGAAATGGCAGCCTCCAGCAGTCAGGAGTGTTAACCATGTGCACGACCAACAGAAATACAGTCTTTTGTGTTTAAACAAGTTATTGCTTAAAGTCACTTTGTTCGAGTTCGACTCTCACAGTCCTTCCTGGACACGTTATATTTCAACATACTAGCCATGTGCACTGACCAGGCAAGTGGACCTTCGTTTGCAAGCCCATGCGAAAAACTACAAAAGTAGAACCATCACGAGATTTGTGTGCTGAAATACGACAATGCAAATTATTGGGTGGGTAAATCGATTGAGTTTGGATGGGTGGGGTTGAATAGCTAGATGAGTGAGTGAGTGAGTCAGTCAGTGAGTGAGTGAGTCAGTGAGTCAGTCAGTAATTGACCTGACGTTGCATGTGTTTGTGACGGATGCCACCGATGGGGCGGGATATGGTCATATTTTCCAAAAAACTGGTATCATTACCATTTGATAGTGATTAATAAACACATGCTCATAATAGAGCCGAAATCGCACAATAGACTCTTCGTTTAGCAGACGTTTCTTATGATTATGGAAATGTTTTTTGTCGCTTTTCTTCAGGTGATTTACGGGTTACCGTGCCCCGATAGTGTACACTGTTGACCCACGTATTTAGAGAGGCCGTGACATGGCTATCAGATAAGACTGGAGTGTGGAGGTTATCCACGACATCTGATTGTCCCGAACTTTCTTGGCCTCGTTCTGATAACACTTCCGGTTAAATCCAGATATGACGGCAGACGACACCCACTCCTCAGCGAGCAGACGACAGTTATGTCACCTTCATATGACCTTGTGCCAATACACACAGCCAAGAAATGAATTGCTAAGGGTGTCAAAACGTCACTCAAAGTATTTTACATGCATACATTGCGTCTAATACAATTCTATGTTTCTTAAAGAACTATTTTTGGTGAAAGGACAGTTTTCCGGGAAATAATTATTTTTGTCCTCCGTCATCTGACATATTCGATAACGTTTTAGATTTAAATTCATTTTTACATAAATCACAATCAATCTGAATACAGTAAACTACGGTTATAACGAACACGCTTATAACGAACTGACGGATATAACAAACTTACTTTTTAGTCCCGACTATTTGCTGTGGTTATGCTGTATATATATGCTTATAACGAACTACGGTTATAACGAACTAAAATAGTAGTCCATTTGAGTTCGTTATAACCGTAGTTTACTGTATTTATAATAAACCAAATATATGATAACAAGTGTAAGTACTGGGGTGAGTGAGTATTGTTTTACGCCGTTTTAGCAATATTCAAGCAATATCACGGAGGGGGGCACCAGAAATAGGCTTCACACATTGTACCCATGTTGGGAATCGAACCGTAACGAGCTAACGCTTTAACCACTCGGCTACCCCACCGCCCCTAGGAGGAAACATAGTGGGTTTGTTGGTTGTTTAACGCCGCACTCAACAATATTCCAGCTATATGACGGCGGTCTGAAATAATCGAGTCTGGATCAGACAATCCAGTGATTGACATCATGAGCATCGATCCACGCGATAGGGATATGATGACATGCAACAACCAAGTCAGCGAGCCTGACCACCCGATCCCGTTAGTCGCCTTTTACGACAAGCATAGTCGCCTTTTACGGCAAGCATGGGTTGCTGAAGACCTATTCCACCCCGGATCTGGGAGGAAACATAGATTATGGTAATAAGGAGAGGTATTTGGAGGTATGCCATATGGTGCCCTGAAATGTCCCAGCATGACCTGTCATCAGGTCAGACCTGATCTCGATCATCTGGTTTAATGTTATCATTAGAGAAAGTTCGCAAGTGGGAAAAAAGAAATCGTCACCAAAATATACTTGAAACATAAAAAGCATGCTTCAAACTGTTGAAAAAAGACATTGTCTGCCACAATAATTAAGCCTCATAGTTTTGAATAAAAAAATATATCTGGTTTTGCGTCTGTAGCTGACAAAATATATATATTTTGTATATATAAATGTAGCGGTCCATTGTCGCCTTGGTATTGTGACGTCATAGTTCTCCTAAATGTTATGACGTCACGTAACTATATGTTACTAGTTCATGTTCGTTATTCAGTTATGGCCTGATGAGACTCGTATCTACATCTATATCTAATCTAATATCTAATCTATATATAATCTCGATACAGAATTTCAAATTGTCGGTCCCTCAGTTGCATACGGTGTCTGAGTGAGGCGTGATACACTCACTCACTCACTCACTCGAGTGGGGGTAAGGAGCTGCCCCCTCGCCGTACCATGTACCGCTCATGTCGGTGTTGTATTTATCATGTGAGCGGACATATGTTGGTCTTAGTTTAGAAACGATAAACATGACAAACACGACAGACTGGTCGCGAATGAAGGCGTCAAATGTCGGTTGGTGAATGACTCAGTGATTGAATGAAAGAATTTCTTATCATGTTTATCGATCGATTTGTCCCTCGAGAGCCAGGGGGCCATGATGGCATGTAGACTGACATTAAGTCCCAGAAAAAAAGTTATCTTATTTAAAAATATATATCTAAAAAAAAAAAAATCCAAATCCTTAAATGCAGGCCTAGAGATGAGGCAATCTAGACTTACAAAATCATTCTAGACTTGAGTTGGGCTCCTTTTTCAATTTTATTTTCAAGGCACTGGGAGAGAGAGTAGATGGTGCCTGTATCTCTGTGAAAAGCGAGTGAGTTTGGGTTAACATAGCTTTGGTTTAAAATACCAAAATTCATAATCAGAGAAAATTTGGGATTCGAACGCGATGGGCGGATCCTGTCACGAACTGTGACCACTATGCAAGCCGAATATATGACTATGTTTAGGATGTTAAACCTTCAAAGAGGAACAACTGTCCGTCATTGAAAAATGAAGTCAAATAAATAGATGGCTAAGAGCCAGTATTCAAGCTATTTCCTACTCTATGGAAAAATGTCTTTGAAAGAATTGTAATGTATTTTTTGAAAAGTACCGTTCCTCCTCTATTGTTTACAGATGTGGAATTTAGGAAACTAGACTTGGTTTAGTTTGATCTAGACTTGCCTTGGCTTTTAACAAAAAATATATACGAATTTAGTAAAAAGTTATATATGTATTTTAGTCTTCGCGCAGGACCAGTCAAAACCCGACATCAACTCTTTCCGGCATTCGTTGGATATAACATGCATTTTGTGGTGTACGTTTTCATTACAAGCCCTGTCGAATAAGGTGTAAAAACAACCCTCCCAGAACATACGTTTCAAACATACATATAACTCCGGCAGCAAACATGGCTTGTTGATTTTTCTTCTTATCAGGGTACACTCCGCTTTCACAGATGTTTGGAACAGTGAGACGATTATGCTCTCTCAGACCATGATCGGACTTCTGCATTATCTAAACGCGCCACGCGCCGTCAGGGTGTGTTCCGACTCCCAACCTCTGTGAGCTGTTGTGTTTTTACGACAGCGAGTGAGCTGACAAACCAAGGGTCATAATCAGGGCGAATTGATTCGACCCCAGCATCAGACAAGCCATGCATACCTAGGAGGCACGGTTGTGTGCAGCGACTTGGACGACTGGGCCACCAGCGACTGTTTGTTGTGGTTGGTTTGTTTGTTGTTCAACGCTGCACCTGGCAATATCGCAGCAATACGATGGCAGTCTGTAAATAAAAGAGTCTGGGCCAGACAATCCAGTGATTGACATCATAAGCATCCATCTACGCAATAGGGAAACGATGACATGCGTCAACCAAGTGTGCGAATCCCAACCTGATACCTTTAGACGGCTCTTACGACAAGTACATGGTCGCCTTCGGCAAGCATAGGTTGTTGAAGACCTATTCTACCCCGGATCTTCACGGGTTTCCAGCGAACGAATTATCTTTATCTGGAGGGAGAGGGAGAGGGGGTGGGGGGATTTATTAACGTCGCTTTCACTCATATAGCGACGTGTGTGCGGCTGCTTTTACTAGTCAGCACTAATCCCGGTTTCATAGCTCTCGCCCACTGAAATACTGTTCCGCAGCTTAACAGGAATACCCAACTCTGACACAGTATGACACTCCGAGCGAAAAATCAACAATTATCATCTTTTAACGCGGTAGCGGATCGAATCACCGACTTCCGCTCTCTGTACAGACTGGGGTTAGAGTGAGTGAGTGAGTGAGGTTTTACGCCGCTTTTAGCAATATTCCAGCAATATCACGGCGGGGGACACCAGAAATGGGCTTCACACATTGTACCCATGTCGGGAATCGAACCCGGGTCTTCGGCGTGACGAGCGAACGCTTTAACCACTAGGCTACCCGACCGCCCCACTGGGGTTAGAGAACACACAATAGGTGTGTATAATTGTTTTGGGAACATAACGTGGAAACAATGCATGTGGATTGTCAGAAGGGAGTCTCTGATTTTATAGAACATACGCATATACACCACTACCTTCACGCCTCCACCCACTCGCCCACTCGCCACCCACCCACTCACCCACTCGCTTTCTGTTACCAGTTTTCAATAAAATTCCGAGCAGATCTGTTTTTGATAAAATTCTGTGTCAGACAGTAACAGTAACGCTACTCATATTAAATTCAAAGCTGCAGAACAAAGATTGTCATATTGCGTGACAGTTTATTCGCTTACAGTGAGAAACTGACACAATAATAATATCCCTTTCTGTGTTCAGTCTCTAACCGATCCCGTTCCATGACACACTGACAACTAGAGTGGGCTGCTGGAACATGTGGTTCTTGTGACCAGAGAATAAATGTCACCGTTTGGAACGAAAATGTTCATCAAACGTTACTTCCAAAAATGTTGCAAAAATAATCGATACTTCTTCCAAAGACTTATTGATTAAAAAACATTGTCATGGAATTGTAGCTCACCTGGATATGTAGTCAGCCGTTTAAATATCAAAGACAGCCGGGGCACGGGTGGCCCAGTCATCTAAGGCGCCGCGATTCGCTGTGCAGAGTTGCTTCCCTTTGACACGCCAGAAACCTATGATTGTGGGTTCGAATCCCGGTTCGTCCCGAGTTTGTTTCTAGGTTTGTCAGCACCATACCAGTGCTCGTGGGTTTCACCGAAGTGGTTAACGTCGGAGACCTGCATCCCTTCGGGTTTTCCTCCCACATTAAGCTGACACACCGCGATATAGCTGTAATACTGTTAAAAGCGGCGTTAAACCCAACTCACTCACTTACTCATTCACTGAAAGATAGCCACTGAACAGAAGTTGATCTTCGAATATTTTCTGCAAAAATACTAAAACCTAACACTAAAATCTACTTATTTGAACAGACCGCCTCCGTGGTCTAGAGGTAGAGCGTCCGCCCGGAGAGCGGAAGGTCCGGAGTTCGATCCCCGGCCGCGTCATACCAAAAGACGTTAAAAGATGGTACTTGTTGTTACCCTGTCTGACGCTCGGCATTAAGGGGCTAAAACAAGGACTGGTCGGCTCGGAGTCAGTATACTGTGTCTGAGTGGGATATTCATGTTAAACTGCGGCATGGTATCTCAGTGAGCTAGCACTATAAATCGGCATCAGTCCGGACTAGTACAAGCAGCCACACACATGCACGTCGCTATATATGTGCAATAAACACAATTTCACCTCACCTACTTATTTGAACAAAATATGGTGCCATAACAAGGGGAAGCACACATGCCAAAATCATCCCCCTCATTCCGCCAATTTTGTTAAATATGGATTTTTGAGATAATTTAAGGGGATTGTAAAACAAGGTCAACATTTAAAATATGGCAAGAAAAAGACCTGAAGTGTTAAATCCCACAAGTTTTGTTTGTTTGTTGTTTTACGCCGCACTCAGCAATATTCCAGCTATATGACGGCGGTCTGTTAATAATCGAGTCTGGACCAGACAATCCAGTGATTGATATCATGAGCATCGATCCACGCAATTGGGATCGATGCCATGCATCAACCAAGTCATAACGGGTACATAAAATGGCCAAGCAGTAAGTATAAATAGCTTTTTCAAAATGGGTGCCGTAGCGGCCATTATGAAACTTGGATTTGAACCTCGAGTCTGGACAAGACAATCCAGTGATTGACACATCATAAGCATCGATCTACGTTATTGGGATACGATGACATGGATCAATCAAGCTAGCGAGCCTGACCACCCGATCCCGTTTGTCGCCTCTTACGGCAAGCTACCCTCTACCCGGATCTTCAGGTGAGGTGAAATGGATTATTGCACTAATATAGCGACGTACGCGCGTGTGTGTGTGTGTGTGCGTGTGCGTGTGCGTGTGTGTGTGACGACTGATAACATGCCGCTGTTTAACATGGGTTCCCGACTGAGGTACAGTATACGGACTCCGAGCCGACCAGTCATTGTTCCAGCCCCGAGCTTGTATGGTAATAACAAGTACCATATTTAGGCATGACACGGCCGGGGATCGAACCCCGACCTTCCGCTCTCCAGGCGGACGCTCTACCACTAGACCACGGAGGCGGTCTGATGTCACAGACGCTGACGGCGAGGCGTACGACGAACAAATATGCCATGACAACAAAATCACCACATGACTTTCAGTCAGGTGAGCTAAAAAAAAGTAATTTGACACGAAAATAGAGTAAACAGAATATCACCAATACACAAAGTCCGGAAAATACAGAAACACTAGGTATACAGGAACTTGTTTTTAAATATAAATAGATTTAAGATGGCCCGGTTTTGAAACGAGGCGTCGACACTCAAATTTCGTGTCAATGAACCATGCCAATCTCCGGAGAGTGTTGTGACTCGAATGGGACACGGGTTCGCTCGTGCTCTGCACGTGAAAATCACGGATTCCTCGTGCACGGCGTGAAATGTCCCCGGGAAGTTTAGCGGTTAAACAAAAATGCTTCAAATCCACAGAATTGTCCTCTCATCGATACGAAACAACTGTCTTGTGTTATTTGTATCTGAGAGCCGTGCTGGTTTTGGCTAAATATTGACCTACAATTTTCACCTGTGGTTAAGGTGACATATATGAAAATTGGTTGTTCACAAGCTGATAACTTAACGACCATGCTCCACAAAAAGATTCTAATCTGCGCGAGGTCATTTAATCTCGTAGATATGTACGACACAGATAGATTGAACGCGCTTAAGTAGGTTGGTTGGACGGTGCTGGTTAAAAAGTGAAGGTTGTGTTTTATGATATAGTTAGTGATGAAATATTATATTCATTCGAAAATATGAGAACAATATTCACAGGAGGAAAATAACATATAGAAGTGGCTCAAATTCTATTCGCATTTATTCTGTATATTCAATGTATTTTTTATTGAGGTGAGACTATAATAAACAATCTGTCTGTCTGTCTGTCTGTCTAATTACATTCCAACTGAGACCGATGAATTGCTCACTTACTCAAAATCTAATAATTGCAACAAAACCAAAATGTGCACAGCGACATGAATTGGACAGACCAACTCTGATGGTTTGTCTCATAATTTTGGACACCCGAATAAAAAAATTATTTAACAAACGATCATCATATTGTTGACATTTTTCGCCATCCCATACCAGGGAGGACCAGTCGCTCATGGAACAGCCAGGTAATGAACAAGCATGTGCACCGTATATGGGGGTCATCTCAAAAGCCGTTTTGTGTGTTCAATCGGAGTCACTGTTGCAGGTTTCTGAAGCCGTGACAGTGCATTCGGAATCGGTGTCGCTGTTGTCCGAATCACTATCGCCGCTGTCCGAGTCTACTCTGATGATCACTGGCTTGATTGTGGCATGGTCCAATCCACTATGATCCCAATATTGTCTCTCTATTTCATTCTCAACTTTCTCAACACACTTTTGCCACGTTTCCTGCGTGATGGTGTCTATTGATTGTTGAACCAGTTTCTGTACATCCCGCAGTTTGAATGTTGTATTTTTCCTGGCAACATCCGATTTAATGATACCCCAAATTAGTTCTATTGGGTTTAAATCGCAATAATAGGGCGGCAATCGCAAAACTGAATGGCCATGTTCTTTAAGATACTCGTCAACTTTAAAGACAGGTGTGGTTTTATTAGTGAATGAGGGAGTAAGTTGGGTTTAACGCCGCTTTTAACAGTATTCCAGTTATATCACGGCGTGTCAGCTTAATGTGGGAGGAAAGCCCGAAGTGATGCAGGTCTCAGACGTTTACCACTTCGGTGAAACCCACGAGCACTGGTATGGTGCTGACAAACCTAGAAACATAATCGGGGCGAACCGGGATTCGAACCCACAATCATAGGTTTCTGGCGTGCCCAAGGGACGCAACTCTGCACTGCGAATCGCGGCGCCTTGGCCACCCGTGCCCCCTGGTTTTATTAGACTTTATCATACAGAACAGGTTTCGTTGCTTTGTGTGTCAACCATTCTATCATATCGCCCTTCCTACTGTTAGACGTTGGGGCTTTTGTGTTAGGTACCTGAACGCCATGATATGGACTCTTGAGGGGCAATACCGGTACCAGTTGAGTTTTTTACCCATTCTAGGAATACCGCTCCGTTCATTTCGGTATGATAGTCTGGGTTGTCCTTGGATTTTGCCTTGAAGACTAGCGAACAGCCTGGTAGGAATCCCCGACTCTTGCAGCCAGCATGGAGCACAATAAGCCGCTCACCCTTGCCAAGTGGCAATTTCCTGGCACAGATATCAGAAAAGGAGCTAGGGAACCATTGTGTTCATGTGGTATGGGAAGCGTTTACCCACGTTTCGTCCAAGTATACGGGCTCATAACCCTCGTAACGTTTTTTCTCGTATTGTGCGTAAGAAATAGTTCCTTAGTCGAACAATATCAAACCTCTCGCATAATGCATGTCTATTTTCGGAGCCAACTTTTTTGTAACGGAAACCAAATTGGTGTAGCAGTTTCCATAACTGATATTTTGAAATGGTCAAAGAATGATTTGTCTCCATATATTTTTTAGAGTACTGAGAGAGACATAGATATTTTGTTTATACAGAGTCTTAATGGCGTTTCTAACAATCTCTTGTTGAAATGAATCGACTTTAAAACATCGCTTGGGTTTTGAGATGGTCCCCTCAGGTGTGTCACTGCAGGTTGAATCAGTACACGTTTTTAACATAGTTTTTAACTTCCTTTCTGTTATCCCAACTGCACGTGCAGTTCGTAAACGATACTTTTTCAAAGCATATTGTGGTCTACCTCTTTTACATTCTTTTTTTAAAAATTTGAAGACGTTGCAAATAATTGACTTCGCGTCGATTGATGTTCTCAGTGTTTCAGGTATAGCAATCACGCATCTATGGTTTGCTCCGCAAGCCTTACGTCACTTTCGCACATGAAACTCGCACACGTGGGCTGTTCCATGGGCGACTGGTCCTCCCTTGTATGGGATGGCGAAAAATGTCTACAATATGATGATCGTTTGTTAAACATTTTTTTTATTCGGGTGTCCAAAATTATGAGACAAACCATCAGAGTTGGTCTGTCCAATTCATGTCGCTGTGCACATTTTGGTTTTGTTGCAATTATTAGATTTTGAGTAAGTGAGCAATTCATCGGTCTCAAATGGAATCAAACGGACTGTATGTCTACGCAAAGCTCTCAAATTTGAATCACCATCGGACTTCCACAGCGAATAGCAATTAACAGCCGTGCAACCGCCGACCAAACGTAGGTTTCGATCAGGTTGTGAAACATATCAACAAATTATTATCTCCTTCATATGTTTACTAATTGACGCCATGGTTGTAGGCACGCTGGCGTCACCCGTCAAAAGAACCAGTCTTACCTCAAGTATGTAAACGACACCAGAAGTAAGACAGTGATTACTGGGGCAAAGCTCCCTACATCTTCTTAATTGCACACAAAGAGTTATGATGGAGGCCCGATGTACTTGGTTGCGAGCTGTTAAGAGTAATTTGTAGTTAGCAGCGAGATCGATACCATGTTTAGAATCACATCGATTTTCTTCCCGAGATGTCTGAAGATGTTAGGGAATTGTTAAGGTAATGTTCGTCAGAGGAAAACTGGATGAACTGGATGCATCTATAGCAGAGACGGCAGACCCTTGGACGTGGTTCTACCATACCGGAAGCAAAATATTGCGTTATGCACGCACATACTGAGAATGGACATAAATAACTAACACTACAAGTCTATTAAATGTCATATTTAGGATTATATTTTCTTAGGAAAGTACAAAATCTAGTACTTTTTTAGGATGAGTACCATCCGGGATTCGAACCCACACTCTCAGAGTGAGTACACCAAATCAGCGATCTTACCCATTCGGCCACCGAGGCTTCCACAAAATGGGAAGTCCGACAACTGGTAGTCTAGATCACGTACTTTGTGTACCCCTCTGACAAGTGTAAATTGGCACGACTCCTAGGCCGTAGTGAGTGAGTTGGGTTTAACGTCGCTTTTAACAGTATTCCAGTTATATCGCGGTGTGTCAGCTTAATGTGGGAGGAAAGCCCGAAGTGATGCAGGTCTCAGACGTTTACCACTTCGGTGAAACCCACGAGCACGGGTATGGTGCTGACAAACCTAGAAACATAATCGGGGCGAACCTGGATTCGAACCCAAAATCATAGGTTTCTGGCGTGCCCAAGAGACGCAACTCTGCACAGCGAATCGCGGCGCCTTAGACGACTGGGCCACCCGTGGTAAGATAACTTTATTTCTGGGACTTAATGTCAGTCTATGGAGTATATTTGGTGTCGGCAAACAAAAAATATTTTTGAACAAATATTTACGTCAGTCGATTAGTGTCACACGTCGACACACAGTACCTGTTCATTACCTCTTGTGTTAACATCAAAATGACCGAATTTGTTAATAATACAGCGAGTAATTTGTGTATTTGTGGCAGATCCAATACCCACGGGGACGATGGTGGCTCAATTAATAAACGGCGGGGCTAAAGAAAGTATACACCCATAACTAACGGAAGCTAAAACTGAAATAAACAAGAAATAGTTATTCGATGGTGATGGAAGTAATACGCGTGCCAAACTTGTGTTTTGGATATTAGTGAGTGAGTGAGTGAGTATAGTTTTACGCCGCTTTTAGCAATATTCCAGCAACATCACGGCGGGGGACACCAGAAATGGGCTTCACACATTGTACCCATGTCGGGAATCGAACCCGGGTCTTTGGCGTGACGAGCGAACGCTTTAACCACTAGGCTACCCGACCGCCCCGTTTTGGATATTAAGCTTGCAGTGTTTCGGCGACTGTTTTCAGCCTAGGAACATTCTGAGAACCTTAAACATATTCATTTTTGACATGAAACTGATGGGAAAAAACGTTTATAAACTTGCCGATGGAAAAAGTTTTTTAAATTTATTTTTTTCATTCTGAACCCCTGTTCATCACATGTGGATTCTTGATTCGGTGTCTGTTGTCTTTTCAGAGCTGTCGATAAATACATTTCGTCCAAAAATCACGATCATCTTTATACGAAATCTTGTCCGAGTCTTCCGTCTCTTAACAGTAAACAAGTGGACGTGATGTTCCACCGTGAAAATATTTGACTGTTTAGGATCATTCGTGGAAGCTAAGGGAGGCATTTGTAACATTGCTCTTTTTAATGTGTTTGACCTTGTGGCGACCCAGAAGCAATAAAACTGATGCCATTTCTGGAAGGTCCCGATGACCTCGCAACGTATTGACTTGGTGCCGTCTGTAGTATATTGTACATGTTCAGATGTTTTAAACGTGTGAACGAGAACGGATATAATACTTCGTGATGTACATGATGACATGCTCGCATTTCCTGAAATAGCTGCGCCATTAATATAGACGCTGACAGGCAGATCGCCCCCAGAAGGGCGATACGCGTGTAGACATGAAATTTTATACATATATATCATTTTGTTTTTTGTACGGAAAGAGCTACCTGTTGTGTTGCATGAAGCAATACTTTGGTTTTAAAGGCACATGCATGAAAACTGAGATTTAGTCATAAACAACCGCATAAACAGAAAGATTTGATTTAAAAAGATCCTTTAAAGGGAACACTCTCACTCACTCACTCACTCACTCACTCACACTCACTCACTCACTCACTCACTCACTCAGGCTGTAAGGTCGGATGTAAAAAGGTGGTCGGTATTGCGATCCCCATAGACTTGCACAAGTCTCTAACGCAATAATTATTAGTTTAAATCATAATTTCTAGATTATGTAAATACAGTCAAGTCTCGTTAATCCGACACTCGGCTTTATCCGACAAAAATGATGGGAACCGATTGATTCAGCGCTATTTAGTCCCGTTAATCCGACATTCTCGCACTCCGACTCCGACACACCTAATTTGCAACGAAATACCGAAATCACTCATTAATCAGTCTCGTTAATCCGACACAGTGGTCAGCGTACTCCGTGGTCATCTGCCCGCGAGTACACAACCCCGTGTTTTGACACGCACTGGCTGCAGAGATTAACTTTAACAATTAACACTAGATGCCGGGATCATAAAGAATTTCAAGCTTTATTATAAGAAACAAATGAAATTACACCTCGACAATGTTGATGCTGAAGAACCACCAGAAATAACCACTTGTAATAAGAACAAGTTGTCCTTATAAGAGCCTGGAGTCCTTAGACTGCCACATATGAAGACTTGCCCTTTACGAGGATAGAATTACTACACATCCAAGGGCTTTTCTTTCAGTGCAGCCTTGGAGCAAGGCTATGTTCCCCGTAACGGTAGCTGACTGTTTGTCCCGCCAGGTCGTACGTCATCACGGGGAGAGCGTGTAACACGTGGTGATGCGTTGTGAGGGGCATTCTGATCACATGGTATTACAGCAGAATGCGGTCTCTCTTTACACATGCACAAATGTCATGTCGGAGAGGTTATCAAGCACCTGGCGGACATATTGAATTGATCACGTGGTCCCGAGAGCCTCCGGGAACTCTCGCCTGTGTGAGACCAGGGCAGATAGGAACCGTATGATCATGGTGGAGTGTAGATAGAGTTGTGTATCGTTTTCATTAGTGCTACATCAATAAAACAGCATGGGTTATTCGTTTGGCGCTGCTTTGATCAACATCTTAGCAATTTCACAGCTTAATGAGAGAGGCAAACCAAGGGTTATACTGGTACGATAATACACGTTTCCAATTTTAGTGAGTGAGTGAGTGAGTTGGGTTTAACGCCGCTTTTAACAGTATTCCAGTTATATCACGGCGTGTCAGCTTAATGTGGGAGTAAAGTCCAAAGTGATGCAGGTCTCAGACGTTTACCACTTCGGTGAAACCCACGGCGAGGGTATGGTGCTGACAAACCTAGAAACATAATCGGGGCGAACCGGGATTCGAACCATAATCACAATTTTAGAGAAACCGTATACGTATGTACGACTTTAGTGAAACTAACGAGCAGGGATATGGTGCTGACAATCCAAGGAGCTAGGCGAATCTGAGATTCGAACCCATAAACGGCGAATCCTGGCATCAGTAAGGGACGCAACTCTTTAGACGACTGGCCCAACAGTGACCTCTTTCACTTTTTTGTACCTTTTTGGTTTTACACAATTTTCCAGCTATGGTATGTGACTGCGGCTTCTTAATAATCGCGTTTGGACCAGACAATCCAGTGATTAATATTGTGAACAACATCCACGCTTTCGGGGTATGGCGACACACAATCAACCAAGTCATCGAGCCTGACTATTGGGGCCTTCTACAACCAGCCTATAGTTTTGTTTGTTTGTTTATTTGTGTGTTGTTTAACGCCGCACTCAGCAATATTCCAGCTATATGACGGCGGTCTGTAAAATAATCGAGTCTGGACCAGACAATCAAGGAATCCCCATGGGGTTGAGGATAGCATACATTTTATTCTGCAATATCAATATGTGTTAACATACTTTTGTCCACCAGTATACGTGTACGATCATACGGGTCACTCAGTGCAGGGTCACGTGACAGAACTGCCGCATCACTCATCATGGTTGCGGATATGAAGGGCGGAAATACGTCACTCGCTTCCGTGACCCTTCACAATAGATTTGCGATGTGGTACAAGCTCCTTCCCAGCGCGTGACACCTTCGTTACACTCTCGGTAACATCGCTGCACCCAGTGGGCGCGGCCATTACAAGAATCTTGAAATTTGCCCTCTAACCCCATATGTAGCAACGTTTATGTCTTTGGGAATGCCATCATATTTCATTTTGAATAGGTTTACGACTGACCATGTTTTCATGATGAATTTACTTTGTTGTTTGTATAATCAGATCGGTTCGAGATTGCAGACTAACGGAAAATCAACCAACTTCTCCCTTACATTCTTACTATATCAATAACACGATAGTTTTAATGAAACAGAAATTCAAACTGACAAACGAAGAAAGTAATTTAGCTGCGATAAGTGTATTCGGCGTCACGACAGTCGTCACTTGTTTGTAAACATAACGGTCATTCGGTTCCGAGTTCAACTCCAAGCATGGTTGTGGCCACCTATCACTGTGGGGAATTTTGACTGGTGGCAGCGATAGTGTAGAGAGCTCCGCGAACGTACTATCGCTGTGAGGAGCTTGGATGTGGTACATGCATGGTGGACAAGCAATAACAGAAGGTAGCTGTTATCGACCCGTGAAAAAAATAAACGAAAAAGGAATAAACGAAGATAATCTTGTAATATGAATCATAGAGAATAACGATTGGTTTTGTAGAGCGACTGAGTGAATATGGTTTTACGCCGCCTTTAGCAATAGTCCAGCAATATCACAATAGAGCTTCACACATTGTACCCATGTGGGGAATCGAACCCGGGTCTAGGGTCGACGAGCGAACGGTTTGACCACTAGGCTATCCTACCGCCCCTTGTTTGTGGAAATAAGATGTCAAGAAATCCAGAATAATTTGTTTGCTGTTTGTTGTGTAACGCCGCACTCAGCAATATTCCAGCTATATGACGGCGGTCTGTAAATAATCGAGTCTGGACCAGACAATCCAGTGATTGAAATCATGATCATCGATCCACGCAAGTGGGATACGATGACATGCATCAACCAAGTCAACGAGCCTGACCACCCGATCCCGTTAGTCGCCTCTTACGACAAGCATGACCACCCGATCCCGTTAGTCGCCTCTTACGACAAGCATAGTCGGGTTGCTGAAGACCTCTGTTACAACAGATATCTTCTACCCCGGAATCTTCACGGGACCAGTATCAATCAATATTAGCTGTATGTACGAAACCAGAGCACAGGCTTCTAACAATAAGCACATAAAACATCTGCCTTGTTTTTCTTGCAATACTACCCGTGTCACCGTGTACAATAGGATTACTGTATAGTTGCCTGCTCTTCGATCGGCCGCCTCCGTGGTCTAGTGGTAGAGCGTCCGTCCGGAGAGCAGAAGGTCCGGAGTTCGATCACCGGCCGCGTTAAAACATAAGACGTTAAAATATGGTAGGCATTAATTTGAGGGGCTGAAAATAGGACTGGTCTGCTCGGAGTCAGTATACTGTGTCTGAGTGGGGTATTCATGTTAAACTGCGGCATGGTATCTCAGTGTGCTAGCACTATAAATCGGCATCAGTCCGGACTAGTTCAATCAGCCACACACACACACCGTTACAGTATAACCAAAAAATATTTATGCCTCTAGCTTATTGAGTACTCGATGTATTTGCATAGTTGAGCCGGTCTCTCGGCCAAGCAGTATTACAGAAGATTCAACAAATGTAACATTTTACACAAAAATAAAACTATGAAGGGTCTAAAATTAAAATCTTTTTTTTTTCGAGTGACGATAAATATCCTTAACCCAACTAAGTGATGCAGGAAAATGTTTTGGGGGTTAGATTAATTTCTTTCAGTAATCGTCCGCCTCCGTGGTCTAGTGGTAGAGCGTCCGCCCGGAGAGCGGAAGGTCCGGAGTTCGATACCAAAAGACGTTAAAAGATGGTACTTGTTGTTACCCTGTCTGGCGCTCGGCATTAAGGGGCTAAAACAAGGACTGGTCGGCTCGGAGTCAGTATACTGTGTCTGAGTGGGGTATTCATGTTAAACTGCGGCATGGTATCTCAGTGAGCTAGCACTATAAATCGGCATCAGTCCGGACTAGTACAAGCAGCCACGCAAACACACACACGTACATGCACGTCGCTATATAAGTGCAATAATCTTGGACGTTACGTTAAACCCAATTTCACCTCACCTCTTTCGGGAACCGTCTTGTTTAATAGAAACAAGACTTATGCTGTCATAGACTGTGCTGGATGTTTGAAAATAATTGCCAGTATCATAACTTCCCCAGTTACATTTCTGAGCTTGTCTCATCATGTGATAACACTCCACTCCAAATGCATTACGTCTAAGTACTTAATCCACATGGCGTTGTGCTTTGAGTTCAAACTGTCAGCCATGTTTCCCCTCCAGGAAAATAAATGCGACTGTTATTGCCTGCTATCAGTGCTGAGCGGGGTGTTGAGGGGGTTGTTGGGAGAGGGAGGGGGTACATGCTATTGTTTCCAAAACCCGGCCCTGAAACCTGCCTCGTAGTCCTGCACCATGACCGTGGAATATATTTATTTTATGAAAAAAGATTTCTTGAAACGCATACAAAAGCAAGTCTAGGCAGCTCAAGCTAGCTCTATTCTGAAATCAGCAAAGATAATTTTTTATTTTATTTTTAGAGTCAAGAAGGATATTGTTTAATATAAGATTTCAGAGACTAAATGTTAGTCTAGCATAGGGAATGTTTTATTTTATTTTTAGAGTCAAGAAGGATATTGTGTAATATAAGATTTTAGAGACTAAATGTTAGTCTAGCATAGGGAATGTTTTATTTTTAGAGTCAAGAAGGATATTGTGTAATAAAGATTTCAGAGACTAAAAGTTAGTCTACCTGCCCCGCTGGACTGAATGTTTGTGTTTCTGGGCATGACATCCCAGTAGGTTGTCCAGTAAAGGTACCAAGGTCACTAAGGTCACCTGCAGCCTCCCACGCGCAGCACAACTGTGGCCCGAGGCTCTTCTCGACTTAGGGACTGACCACTTGAAATTCAGGGTCGGTAGTGGCCTAGACACACCTTGCAACAATGTGTCTATTGTGACAGACAATAATATTTCTTTTCAATCTGAGGCACAATTATATTTTGAAGTATTATTGTTAGCATTCAACCCCAATATACTCTAAATGATTTTATTCGTCGGCAACTGAGTGGGTGAGTTGGGGCGTGTAAGCTTGATGTGGGAGGAGTGTGTGAGTTGGGTTTAACGCCGCTTTTAACAGTATTCCAGTTATATCACGGCTTGTCAGCTTAATGTGGGAGGAAATCCCGAAGTGATGCAGGTCTCAGACGTTTACCACTTCGGCGAAACCAACGAGCCCGGGTATTCAGCGATTTCTTCTGTGGGAGCCAGTTTTGGATGATAAATACATTTCAACTCCATCCATTATAATCAGTTCTGAACCAATGAACAGCAGACATATTGGAATAACTGAGGTTGTTCTTGTCAACAATAGAGAAGTCACCTGTGGTTATATAACCTACAAGACCGTCTCCGTGGTCAAGTGGGAAAGCGTTCGCTCGGAGAGCGGAATGTCCGGGGTTTGATCCCCGGCCGCGACGTACCAAAAGACGTTAAAAGATGGTAGGCATTAAGGGGTTAAAACAAGGGTCGGTTGGCTCGGAGTCAGTATACTGTGTCTGAGTCGGGTATTCCTATTAAACTGCGGCATGGTATCTCAGTGAGCTAGCACTTTATATCGCCATCAGTCGGGACTAGTACAAGCAGCCACATACACACGCATGCACGTCGGTAAGTGCAATAATCTTGGACGCGACGTTAAACCCCATTTCACCTCACCTCACCTCACCTCACCTCACCTCACCTCACCTCACCTCACCTAATATGACCAACAGGTTGATAGCAGCATGATGAGTCATGTCAGCCACAAGTAGTGGAAATTTCATCATGAGCTGCCAAGTCCAAATTCTGCAACACCTTCCTATAATTGAACAACCTGGATGAAATGTGTTCGTATATGAAAATGAAACTGTCACTGGTTCCTTAAATTAAACATATCGTGGTTATTTTGGGAATGTGATTTTTGTCTGAGAATGCTACCTAAGTTTAAAGCACCAGTTCCTAAATTTCAAATTTCAAATTAAGGAACACCTTTGCAGTGACGAGTGAGTGAGTGAGTTGGGTTTAACGCCGCATTTAACAGTATTACAGTTATATCACGGCGTGTCAGCTTAATGTGGGAGGAAAGCCCGAAGTGATGCAGGTCTCAGACGTTTACCACTTTCGGTAAAACCCACGAGCACGGGTATGGTGCTGACAAACCTAGAAACATAATCGGGGCGAACCGGGATTCGAACCCACAATCATAGGTTTCTGGCGTGCCTAAGGGAAGGCAACTGTGCACAGCGAATCGCGGCGCTTTAGACGACTGGGCCACCCGTGCCCCCTGCAGTGACGACATGCGACTACATGTATACGCCCTAACTCAGGTGAGACCTGGTCTGCAAGGGTAAAATCGTACTGCGATTTACGGAATAATAAATTGTTATTTAAGATCACTCATACTGGTCTGTCATGCGTATCAAGTACCCTTATTGTCACATGCGTTCAAGGAAAAAGCGTTCCTGTTGATCGTGTGTACAGCGTAACTATCACCCCTGGGGAAAATATCATGAGGGGTCAATTATCAGGTCTGGATAATAATTGTCCCTTCCCTGTCAGTAGGTACTTCTGTTTGTTATATATTTTCAAAGGAGACGGCGCAAGTCTAAACAGTCTATGACCCAGTGAGCACTTCCGGTCAGGTCAACGGTACAAGGCTTTCATTGTTCCGCAGGATTGCATAGCCCACGCCTCGTCAGCGGAATGAATGGCGACACGTACAACCAGTTTGATGATGTCGATTATAGTGACTTTAACGAAGGCGATTTTTGAGGCAACTGTGAGAAGTATTAAATTAATTTCCTGCTTATTGAAAACGTTTAGGCCTATGTGTACACAATGTTGGTGTAAACTTAACTTATGTAGATTATTATAATAATGGCAATATTATATCATTATTATGTACAGATTAAAATTTTAAAAATGCAGCAAAAAGGGTTTGGGTGATCTTGGCACAGTCAGGATGGTTAGACTCATCATCAGCTCAGAGCCCTTGCCCCCTCTACACGCAGCCCAGACAGTGAATGGGACTTCTCCCAGGAAGCGCTGCCGGACTCACCAACACTGCAGCCTTCTGCAGTACCCAGATTGTCAGAAGGGCTGTATTCCTGGTAGCAAACCCGGGTACTCTCCCAATGTCAGTCAACAGATTGGGAGGTACCAAACCTAAGGCACCGAGAACAATGGGGAGTCGGACAACTTGGTACTTGGGATGCAAGCGTGACATTTCGAAAGCGAAGTTTGCATATTTGCCATGTTTTTCCTGAATCTTGTTAATCACAATAGTGTCAAAAGAGACAGAAAATTCAAAAATATAAATGATTTCATTAGATTTATCAAAAAGTACAAGATCAGGTTAGTTTGTCCGGACAGGTCTGAGGGTTTATACGGGACTATTCCAAAGGATTTTGTATTTATCGTTTTCCATGACGCCATCTACATATTCCGGATCGTACCATGGATGGACCTCTGTGTCAAAACCACAAGCATGTCGAAGACGGTAATGAAATGATCGAGCTACACAGTTATATCGCCCAAGATACTGTGTTTGTGCTAAAGCTGGGCATCCACTGACAATGTGTTGGACAGTCTCATTAAATTCATGATCTATATTTCATATTTAAATTTTGATGTAAAATCACACATTGACGGTTTCGAGTGGGAAGTGACTGGTCCTGAGCAGCAAACAGAAAGCCTTCTGTTTCACTTTTCAGTCCAGCCGACCTCATACAAGTGAAAGGACTCTGCAGGGTTGCTGAACTTCTCAACACACTGCACATAAACTCGATGCAGTGGTCGTTCAGCCTCTCCTTGAAAAACTGAGACACTTCGCTTGGTTGACACTTATTTCTGTACCGTTCAGCAGTACACAAGCATCAACAAAATCAACACTGAGATTATGTCCCACATCCTTGGCTCGTTTAAGAAAACTGTGGAATGCCTTGTTTTCATTATGAGTCTTGACATGCTTCACAAGAGGATCATTAGACAAATAATTGTGTGCACAATACATTTCTATCACGAAAAACCTCCACATTAATCACACCACGCCCTCCCATCATAATCATGATTATGATTAATATGATTATTATTGAGACTAGTGAGTGTAAGAAAGAAAAACTGGTTGAAAAAAGAAAGAATGAATGAATGAGCATCAATCAAGCACTTAAGTAATCAAGCAATCTCGCAATCGATGATTTGAAAGATAAATTAATTAACCAACCAACCAACCAGCCAACCAACCAACCAACAAAAGGACGAACCTATGATTTAACCAACGGATCAACCACATCAACGATCCAACGATCAACAAACGAAACAAAAACACCAGCACACACACACGCACACACACACACACACACACACACACACACACACACACACACACACTCACACACAGAGACACAAGGTTACCGTTACTGGTGATACTTGTGCATGTTATCTATGTATGTTATCTCTGTGAAAAGTGGTGAGGACATGGAGATTATGACACATATATTACCACTCTTCCCTTCTTGTCTGTACAAGTCAACAAAGGCTCAACCGTTTCCATTCATACGTTATCAATGGGACCAGTTCGTTATCTCGATAACATTATCTTTGTTGTCACTCTATCACAGCCAGTTGATTTCCACGTGGCATTTTACTGAAGCAACGTATTCGTGAGTGTGTTGGTAATAAATGACAAAGTGGTTATGTGGAATGGGTTTTGGCGCGTTCAAGATTATTGCACTTCTATAGCTACGTGTATAGCCTGTCTCACAGTCCCTGAACAATTATTTTCTCTTCTCCCAGCTTTGTATGTACTGCTGAAGCCCATTATGAAGCAAGTCTAGATTTTCCTCAGGGTCTGTCATTTGATTCTAACCAAATTATATACGTTCAGAGACTAAACGTTACTCAAGTGTGAGTGTGGCAGCTTGTACTAGTCCAGATTAACGCTGGTTTTATAGTGCTAGCCCACTGAGATACCATGCTGTGAGTTTACCATTGTACTCGAATGTGTGATATGGTAAAACGGTGACTTATAAAAACAATATTTATGTATTACAATGTATAGTGTGAGTTTACCATTGTACTCGAACGTGTGATATGGTGACACGGTGACTTATCAAATTAGCATTTATATATTACAATGTATATTGTGAGTTTACCATTATACTCGAACGTGTGATATGGTGACATGGTGACATATTAAATTAGCATTTATATATTACAATGTATATTGTGAGTTTACCATTATACTCGAACGTGTGAAATGGTGACACGGTGACTTATCAAATGAGCATTTATATATTACAATGTATATTGTGAGTTTACCATTATACTCGAACGTGTGATATGGTGACACGGTGACTTATCAAATTAGCATTTATATATTACAATGTATACTGTGCGTTTACCATTATACTCGAACGTGTGATATGGTGACCTATAAAAATAACGTATAAAATATTACAATGTATATTGTGAATTTACCATTGGACTCAAATATGTGATATAGTGACATGATGGCCTACAAATTCAACGTTAATATATTAAAATGTTTATTGTGAGTTTACCATTATACTCGAACGAACGTGTGATATGGTGACACGGTTACTTATAAAATACACACATATATACATTACATATATATATGAAGCAGTTCCGGTTTCAATATATATATATACACCCATAAATATATACACCAACACACCCAATATAAATCAATGTATATTGTGTGTTTACCATTGTACTCGAATGTAATGCCAGAACCTAGACTTGCCCCAGGCGCGAGCTTAGTTTATTGATGACTATGTACAAAATCTTCATATTATTATTTTATTTATCTATCTATTTTTGTTTTATATTTATCTATTACTTCTGTTCACACAATCTGTTATGAAAACATATTTATATTATTTCCCCCTCAGTTCGTTTCTCATTACTCTATACCAAACTATGGTGACGTTGATTTTATCCTTTCTTCTTAATGTTCAATTTACCAATATTTATCACTTACAGTTTCCCCAGCAAATCCTTGTGTTTTACTGTCCCTATTGTGCAAATATTACCTTGTATATCAACACTGTTATTTCTAAATGTACTTTTAAGGACGTCTTCACGGTGACTTCCAATCACCGATTGTCTGTATATGATACTTGGCTTGAAATGAACTTCGACGATGGGGGTTGATATTGTACATTATTACTTGCCCGTGAAGAGATCACCCGTTTAATAAACATACAGCTGTATTACACATTGTGTAATACCAAAACGCGTGCTTATGTACTCTCGGAACACGTTTCACGAAAAATATTTAAAGCTCTCAACATCCCTTGGCTTATTCAACGACATTGCGTGTGGAGATGATAGATCACTGAGAGGAGCTTAAGCACACTCGATGACCCCAGCAACCTTGTTGCTAGGCTGACGTCACATGGCATTGTTTCGCCGAAGGATCTTGCAACAAAATTCCACAAATTACGTCATCGGGTATTGTGACGTGATTGTAAACTTTGAGGTGCAAGGCCCCGTTCCACAAGGCGATCGTGCTGTAGCGCAACGACAGTCGTTGGTCTAAGTTTAAGTATGTGAGTTGCGATAACCTTAATGCTGCGATTATTTTGTGGAACGGACGCCTGAATTCTAAAGGTAGACCCTTGTATGGTATTAAATTCATACGTTTCAACTTTTGTCTTGTTTGAAGTATTCTGTTAAACTCAATTGTATTATGCCGTGGATCGTGTAGGTGTCAGCCTATTCACACTCAACAGTATAATTCTAAAAACGTTTTAAATGGCAAGTAATAAATAAAATACTAAACTCGCTACTGTGTAAAAGCAATTTTATGAAACTCGTGAATAGTTGTGGTATCTGACTCACTTTCGCTCGTCAGATACCACAACTATTCACGAGTTTCATAAAATTGGTATTACACGGGAGCTCGTTTAGTATTCTATATTTACAGGCAGTCGGTGGGCATATCTGCAACAGCGATGTACTCAAAGAACAGGCATACATTCCATAATTGTTTACATTTTTGTAATGCGGGTATTCTATAGAGATCACGGGGGCACGGGTGGCCCAGTCGTCTAAGGCGCCGCGATTCCCTGTGCAGAGTTGCGTACCTTGGGCACGCCAGAAACCTATGATTGTGGGTTCGAATCCCGGTTCGCCCCGATTATGTTTCTAGGTTTGTCAGCACCATACCCGTGCTCATGGGTTTCACCGAAGTGGTAAACGTCTGAGACCTGCATCACTTCGGGCTTTCCTCCCACATTAAGCTGACACGCCGTGATATAACTGGAATACTGTTAAAAGCGGCGTGAAACCAACTCACTCACTCACTATATAGATCACATCTCCTCTACCACGCTATCCTACAAATGATTATGTTGCTCTTCTGTGGAGATATCCACCCAAATACAGGCCCTCATTGGCTATACGCAGTCTTAAGGGTAAGATTGACGTCATAGCTAGAGTTTCAATACTATGATATTATCTGTATTACAGAAACGTGGTTACATCACGACATTCCCGATAGCCAAGTCTCTTTTCCTGGCTATCATTTACTGTTTAGGCTTTATCGCAAGGTGGTGAGGATGCAATTTATGTCAGGAAAAGTTTACACGTTAAGCACAGGACAAATTAACTATAATTGATTGGACTTGAGGCTATATGGATCCAGGTAAAAGATTGTTGTGTATTAATTGGAATTTTTTATAGAGCAGACAAAAACAACTCATACTGGGATCTAATTGACAAATCTAGGTGATGCCATAGACCTTAATATTGATACAATTATAACAGGAGATTTTAACATTGATTTTCTTGGAGTAAATGAATAATAAATAATCATAACAAAAGATAATCTCTGTGCCAACTAGAATAACCTACCCTTCTTGTACGCTACTTGATTAGATCTTTGTATCACGTTATAGTATTTTAACGACCGGCCTTCGATGTGCTGACCGCCTCCGTGGTCTAGTGGTAGAGCGCCCGCTGGAGAGCGGAAGGTCCGGGGTTCGATCCCCGGCCGCGTCATACCAAAAGACGTTAAAAGATGGTACTTGTTGTTACCCTGTCTGGCGCTCGGCATTAAGGGGCTAAAACAAGGACTGGTCGGCTCGGAGTCGGTATACTGTGTCTGAGTGGGGTATTCATGTTAAACTGCGGCATGGTATCTCAGTGAGCTAGCACTATAAATCGGCATCAGTCCGGACTAGTACAAGCAGCCACACAAACACATACTCGTACTTGCACGTCGCTATATAAGTGCAATAATCTTGGACGCGACGTTAAACCCAATTTCACCTCACCTCACCTTCGGTGTGCTAGACCCTGTTTGTAGAGATTATTGTCCAGTGTACGTAGGAATTAATATACCTAAACCAAAATGTTTTGCATAAACAAGATTTTTTTTTAATTATAATCTTATCGATGTTGATGGGTTATTAGTAGATCTTAATGTTAATGACTGGAACGGGTTAATAAATAGCAGTTGCGTAGATGATGCAGTTACAGAATTCACTTCAATACTTTGTAAAAGCTACGACGTTTACGTCCCCAACACAATTATTACGGCAAGAAGTAAGGACAATACGTGGATGAACAATGAGAACCGTCGTTTAATGCGTAAACGCAACTGTAAACATAAAACTGCAAAAAAAGAGAAACTATCCCTCGGATTGGAAAACCTTTAGACAATTACGAAATCAAGTTGTCACCTCCGTTAGAATTGCAAAACGAAATTACTGCAAAAACATCGATGAAAAAATTAATAATTTCCGAGGTTCTAAAACTTGGTGGAGTGTGGTGAAGCGCTTTCTAAAAACAAAAATCAAAATACCCTCTTTCCAGCTGTTTTATATAAAGATAAGGTTTATGATGATGATGTATGTAAAGCTAATATTTTAAACGACTATTTCCCTGAACAATCGACAATTGAATTTCCATCAAAAACATTGCCAGCTGAGTGTTTTAACACGTTGGACCATATTGTCCTCACTTCAGGAGAAATTCAAGATGTTTTACTTTCTGTTGATACCACCAAGGCATCCGGACCTGATGGTTTAAATAACAAACTTATCAAAGATTCTGCTAAAAGTATATCCCTCCCATTTTCATTAATCTAGAACATGTCACTTAAAGATTCTGTTTTTCCGTCAAAATGGAAATTGGCATCTGTATTGTCAATGCACAAAAAAGGATATGTAAATGAATGCAGTAATTATAGACCAATCGCACTAACAAGTTGTTTGGCAAAAGTATTTAAAAAAATGTATCCATAAACATGTGTTCTTCAAAGACAACAGTATTCTGAACAATTTCCAGTCATTTTTTATACCGTGCGATTTCACGAGCTACCAATTATTAGATTTGTATAATTTTATTTCAATGGCTCTGGACAATGGAAAAGAAGTAAGGGCAGTGTTTTGTGATATTAGCAATGCCTTTGATAAAGTCTGGCATAAAGGATTACTTTATAAATTATCTTCATGTGGAATTCGAGGTAAATTGGTGAAATGGTTTGACAGTTATCTATCAAAAAGAATACAAAAAGGGCTTATTAATGGTAAAGAATCACAGTTAAAATCTATCACGGCAGGTATTCCGCAGGGATCGGCCCTAGGACCATTATTATTTTTGATCTTTATAAATGACCTGGTTGGGGATATAGACAGTAATATACGTATCTTTGCAGACGATACGTCACTTTATATTATTGTCGACGATCCTAACACAGCAGCGATTAATTTAAATGTTGATCTAGAAAGGATATCCGTATGGGCGAATAAATGGCAAGTAATCCACAGTTTAATCCACACAAAACCAAAACCATAATGTTTTCAGGAAAAATTAACCCAAGTCAAAAACCTGTTCTTAAAATGAAAGGTACTCCAATAATAGAGGTCTCATCGCACAAACACCTAGGTCTAATTTTACAGCAAGATGGCTCCTGGTCAAATCATATAGATAATATAGTAGATGAAGTAAGCCCAATGATTATCTGCTTTAGAACTTTAAAATACCGCCTGTCCTGAAAAAAAACCGTTACAAAATATATATTTATAATTTATTTTACCAATATTCGACTATTGTGACCACGTATTGGATAACTGTTCTCAAGAACAAGCGTTGGTGTTGGCAAGGCTATATATAGACGCACTGCGAACAATATACTCTGAAACTAACCTTACACCCTTATCCAAAAGACGGCAATCTAAAAAATTCAAAACATTTTACAAAATGGTTAACAAGCTGGCCCCTGGATATCTGTGTAATCTTGTTCCTCCTAATGTCTCAGCGGGCGCACGTTACAATTTAAGAACTTCTTCACAGCTACAGACTGTAAATGCTAGAACTGTTCAAAGCAGCGTTAAACCCAACTCACTCACTCACTCCTCCCACATCGAGCTGACACGCCGTGATATAGAACTACCAAAAATCATTTTTACCCGACACAATGCGAATCTGGAATGAATTACCGGATAATGTTAAGTCAAAATATACTGTAAATGACTTCACTTAATGTATCACCACGACAGAAAATCCTAAAATATCTGGCTTTAACTTAGACTATGGTACCCGTTTCTGTCAAATTATCCATTGCCGCCTCAGATTAGGATGCAGTGATTTAAATGCACGCAAATATCGTAGACATATTCATGATTCTACTACCTGCTCCTGTGGATATCATTATGAGGATGCTACATATTACTTCTTTTCATGTCGCAACTACTGGAATCTTCGGAACAATATGTACGACTATAAAGAGGGATATTACTTGGATTCAGTATTATATGGAAATGCTGCAACATCTACTGATACTAACCTTGCTATTGTACAATCTGTCCATTTGATCATTGCGAAATGTAAAACCTTTAAAATCTAAATATGTCTTCTTTACGATTACATCAATCAAAAAATTGTTTGTATGTGTGATTTGCTGGTATGCTGTTTGTTAATGTACAGATGTATTTATGTGTGTATTTGTGTATCCGTGTTTGACTTAACACATCTTAACGCATCATAATATTTGCAACGGTGGGTACAATTAATCTAAATGTATTATTTTATGTACAGTTTACTCTCATTAATTGTTAAATGTCCTTTGTAGGGAGAGGTGTTTAAATAGGTTGAACCTGTTCACCAATCCCATCCAATTTCATGGAAATAAATATTGTTTAAATCAGATACCATACTGCAGTTTAACATGAATACCCCACTCAGACGCAGTAATCAGATACCATACTGCAGTTTAACATGAATACCCCACTCAGACGCAGTAATCAGATACCATACTGCAGTTTAACATGAATACCCCACTCAGACGCAGTAATCAGATACCATACTGCAGTTTAACATGTATACCCCACCCAGACGCAGTAATCAGATACCATACTGCAGTTTAACATGAATACCCCACTCAGACGCAGTAATCAGATACCATACTGCAGTTTAACATGTATACCCCACCCAGACGCAGTAATCAGATACCATACTGCAGTTTAACATGTATACCCCACCCAGGCGCAGTAATCAGATACCATACTGCAGTTTAACATGTATACCCCACCCAGACGCAGTAATCAGATACCATACTGCAGTTTAACATGAATACCCCACTCAGACGCAGTAATCAGATACCATACTGCAGTTTAACATGTATACCCCACCCAGACGCAGTAATCAGATACCATACTGCAGTTTAACATGTATACCCCACCCAGGCGCAGTAATCAGATACCATACTGCAGTTTAACATGAATACCCCACTCAGACGCAGTATACATACGCTCTGTTCGCTAGACCACGGAGGGCGTACAAACAAAGAAACGGGGTGATGAGTGGATGGAATAAGGGATGAATAAATGAAGTCATGATAGGATGTATGAATGAATGAACGAACCGAGGGCCAACCACTCAAACGAACCAATGTTTGATCATTCAAGAGACCAGGGCCCACTTGCACAAAGCGATCTTAGCGCTAAGATGATCTTAACTCCCATACTTTAACATAGGCTTACACTAGTTGTAGCGCTAAGATCGCTTTGTGCAAGCGGGCCCAGTAGACGTTGCAATGAGTGAGTGAGTGAGTGAGTGAGTGAGTTAGTGCCCCACCACCCCAGTAGACGAGTGAGTGAGTGAGTGCCCCACCACCCCAGTAGACGTTGCAATGAATGAGTGAGTGAGTGAGTGAGTGAGTGAGTGAGTGAGTGAGTGAATGCCCAACCACCCCAGTAGACGAGTGAGTGAGTGAGTGCCCAACCACCCCAGTAGACGTTGGAAATTAATATTTTGCTTCTTCTCATAAATATACTGGAGTTGATCCTGTAGGAGTTAAGACTCAGTAGACCGATAAGAGCAGGTGAAAATATTTCCAGTGCTCATGAAGCGTTGACTCCCAGAAAATAACCCCACAAAGGTTACAAGTACAGTAAACTACGGTTATAACGAACTCAAATGGACCACTAATTTAAGTTCGTTATAACCGTAGTTCGTTACAACCATACATACAACATCTATACGGCAAATGGCGGGGACCAAAAATTAATATCCGTCAGTTCGTTATAAGCGTGTTCGTTATAAACGTATTTTACTGTATATCTTTCGTGATCAGGTTAGACGTTGAAAATAAGCCATAGCAGTCGGTTCCTGGAACCGTATCATTGGAATCACCCGGACTCTTCCCTGACCATTTCAACGATAAGAAACCAGAGCCTTTTTGCTTTGACTGACGATTTGTCCTCTACGTCATTGAATCCGCCTCTAAATCGTCAATAGATAAGGCAACCATGACAACAACAAATATCGGAATACTGCACATTTCCCTAATTACTCAATAAATCACCCTCTCGTTGTTTCGGTTATACAATTGTCAAAGTTTATGTACCTACTCATGAGGTCCCTTTCTAGAAGTTGCATATTTAACCAAAGCCAGTAGAAGAGCCATATGTTCATGAGCAGCTGAACATGCGGCTATTGAATATAACAACGGAAGGTGTTTGTACCGACGCCATGTGGTCGTGTTGCGGTCAGGGTGAGTATTATCAAGGAAGCGGGAGGCTGACACACAGGTCCGGGTAACATAAATCAGAAAACACAACTCAGGAAACATAACTCAGGAAACACAACTCAGGAAACATAAATCAGGAAACACAACTTAGGAAACACAACTTAGGAAACACAACTCAGGAAACACAACTCAGGAAGCACAACTCAAGAAACAAAACTCAGGAAACACAACTTTGGAAACAACTCAGGAAACACAACTTAGGAAACAGAACTCAGGAAACAACTCAGGAAACACAACTTAGGAAACAGAACTCAGGAAACACAACTTTTGAAACATAACTCAGGAAACACAACTTTGGAAACATAACTCAGGAAACACAACTCAGGAAACACAACTTAGGAAACATAAATCAGGAAACAACTTTGGAAACATAACTTTGGAAACAACTTAGGAAACAACTCAGGAAACACAACTTAGGAAACACAACTCAGGAAACAACACTTTGGAAACATAACTCAGGAAACAACTCAGGAAACATAACTCAGGAAACACAACTTTGGAAACACAACTCAGGAAACACAACTTTGGAAATATAACTCAGGAAATATAACTCAGGAAACACAACTTAGGAAACACAACTCAGGAAACACCACTCAGGAAACACAACTTAGGAAACACAACTTAGGAAACATAACTCAGGAAACACAACTTAGGAAACACAACTTAGGAAACATAACTCTGGAAACAACTCAGGAAACACAACTTAGGAAACACAACTTAGGAAACACAACTCAGGAAACATAAATCAGGAAACATAACTTTGGAAACATAACTTTGGAAACACAACTTAGGAAACATAAATCAGGAAACACAACTTAGGAAACACAATTTAGGAAACATAACTCAGGAAACGCAACTCAGGAAACACAACTCAGGAAACACAACTTAGGAAACACAACTTAGGAAACATAACTCAGGAACATCGACACAGTTACCGACATGGTTATTGACGGTTACCGACATGGTTCATTGACACAGTTACCGACATGGTTCATTGACACAGTAACTGACATGGTTCATTGACATAGTTACCAACATCGTTCGTTAACAGTTACCATCATTGACATAGTTACCAACATGGTTCGTTGACGGTTACCGCCATGGTTCATTGACAGTTACCGTAATTGACATAGTTACCAACGTGATTAATTGACGATTAACGCCATGGTTCGCTGACACAATTACCAACATGGTTCATTGACGGTTACCGCTATGGTTCATTGACACAGTTACCAACATCGTTCGTTGACAGTTACCAACATCGTTCGTTAACAGTTACCGTCATTGACATAGTTACCAACATGGTTCGTTGACGGTTACCAACATGATTCATTGACACAGTTACCAACATCGTTCGTTGACAGTTACCGTCATTGACATAGTTACCAACATGGTTCGTTGACGGTTACCAACATGATTCATTGACACAGTTACCAACATCGTTCGTTGACAGTTACCGTCATTGACATAGTTACCAACATGGTTCGTTGACGGTTACCAACATGATTCATTGACACAGTTACCAACATCGTTCGTTGACAGTTACCGTCATTGACATAGTTATGTACATTTTCCAACCCCCTCCTCCCGGGCCCGCTGAATGACACGTAACTACTTTGTGTCCTTGTATACACCCCCCCCCCCCCCCCCCCCCAGCCATACATACACATGTCATTTTAATGACATAAGTCCCTTTCTTTAGTTAATTTCCTCAGTTTCCCGAAGTTTCCTGACGTGATTCACTTCCCAATGTGATTCAACACTTAATTTCCTGGACTTGCCTCATTCAGCCGTGGGGGTATTAATCAACACAGACCTTAGTCGAATGGATAAATCCAACTTTAACCAAAGTCTGCCTCGGCCAACTTTCGACGGCACCGAAGATAATTCAGCGCACGTGCGGGAGAACGCTGGGGGATCTCTTGTGTCGGTGACGCACCCCTCCCTCAACCCCAATCTGTACACACACCGCCAATCCTGTATACGTCCACTCTGACTGTCCTCCACGTCGACACCCGATAACAGCCAACAATAGTTAGTCAACAATAACAAGCCTATTAGAAATGCCTTGTAACAAGAAACAATTAAACGATGCCGTAGACAAAAGCTTACCTTCATCTGTTCGCCCGACAAGGAAATATTCCTGGAGTCTCGGAGCTAAAAATAACTTTTCTTCCAAAGCCTCCCAACGCTCACATTCAGACTTGACTTACATCCTATTCCTGTGAGGACGGTCACATGACAGTCACGTGATATGATACCACGATAAATGCTTATCAGGAAGTCCGCGTGTTGACTTGGGTGTTGACTTGACGGCTGGTCCCATAGTTAGGAAACACTGAAGTGATGGGCCGCTCAATACTTCCCGCTAGTCCGGACACTGACCAGGGTTTGGTTGGAAGTGTTACCATATGCATGTTTCGATTTCAACAGTGAGTAAGTGACTGGTTTAACGCTGCTTTTAATAATATTTCAGTTATATCACGGCGTGTCAGCTTGATGTGGGAGGGGTGAGTGAGTGAGTTGATTTTAACGCCGTTTTGAACAGTATTTCAGTTATATCACGGCGTGTCAGCTTGATGTGGGAGGAGTGAGTGAGTGAGTTGATTTTAACGCCGCTTTGAACAGTATTTCAGTTATATCACGGTGTGTCAGCTTGATGTGGGAGGAGTGAGTGAGTTGATTTTAACGCCGCTTTGAACAGTATTTCAGTTATATCACGGCGTGTCAGCTTGATGTGGAAGGAGTGAGTGAGTGAGTTGGGTTTAACGCCGCTTTGAACAGTATTTCAGTTATATCACGGCGTGTCAGCTTGATGTGGGAGGAGTGAGTGAGTGAGTTGGGTTTAACGCTGCTTTTAATAATATTTCAGTTATATCACGGCGTGTCAGCTTGATGTGGGAGGAGTGAGTGAGTGAGTTGATTTTAACGCCGCTTTGAACAGTATTTCAGTTATATCACGGCGTGTCAGCTTGATGTGGGAGGAGTGAGTGAGTGAGTTGGGTTTAACGCCGCTTTGAACAGTATTTCAGTTATATCACGGCGTGTCAGCTTGATGTGGGAGGAGTGAGTGAGTGAGTTGGGTTTAACGCTGCTTTTAATAATATTTCTGTTATATCACGGCGTGTCAGCTTTATGTGGGAGTGAGGGAGTGAGTTGATTCTAACGCCGCTTTGAACAGTATTTCAGTTATATCACGGCATGTCAGCTTGATGTGGGAGGAGTGATTGAGTGAGTTGATTTTAACGCCGCTTTGAACAGTATTTCAGTTATATCACGGCGTGTCAGCTTGATGTGGGAGGAGTGAGTGAGTGAGTTGGGTTTAACGCTGCTTTTAATAATATTTCTGTTATATCACGGCGTGTCAGCTTTATGTGGGAGTGAGGGAGTGAGTTGATTTTAATGGTGCTTTGAACAGTATTTCAGTTATATCACGGCGTGTCAGCTTGATGTGGGAGGGGTGAGTGAGTGAGTTGGGTTTAACGCTGCTTTTAATAATATTTCTGTTATATCACGGCGTGTCAGCTTGATGTGGGAGTGAGGGAGTGAGTTGATTCTAACGCCGCTTTGAACAGTATTTCAGTTATATCACGGCATGTCAGCTTGATGTGGGAGGAGTGATTGAGTGTGTGAGTTGATTTTAACGCCGCTTTGAACAGTATTTCAGTTATATCACGGCGTGTCAGCTTGATGTGGGAGGAGTGAGTGAGTGAGTTGATTTTAACGCCGCTTTGAACAGTATTTCAGTTATATCACGGCGTGTCAGCTTGATGTGGGAGGAATGAGTGAGTTGATTTTAACGCCGCTTTGAACAGTATTTCAGTTATATCACGGCGTGTCAGCTTGATGTGGGAGGAGTGAGTGAGTGAGTTGGGTTTAACGCCGCTTTGAACAGTATTTCAGTTATATCACGGCGTGTCAGCTTGATGTGGGAGGAGTGAGTGAGTTGATTTTAACGCCGCTTTGAACAGTATTTCAGTTATATCACGGCGTGTCAGCTTGATGTGGGAGGAGTGAGTGAGTTGATTTTAACGCTGCTTTGAACAGTATTTCAGTTATATCACGGCGTGTCAACTTGATGTGGGAGGAGTGAGTGAGTTGATGTTAACGCTGCTTTGAACAGTATTTCAGTTATATCACTGTGTGTCAGCTTGATGTGTGAGGAAATCAAGGCCAAGATCTCGAGATTTCGCATTCTCACACTTTTGACCGGGAGAATGCGAGAACGCGAGAATGCCCCTTACAGTATTCCATAATAATACGTATTAGTTTCTTGTTGGGGTGTAAATAGAAAATAACATAACGTCAATCACTTCAGACAACTTGAATGTCAAAATGAAAACATATAAAAAAAATAGGCATACAAACAATTTGATTTAGAAAAAGTAGAATTCTTGACATGCCAAAACACTCTGTCGCCAGCAGATTTAAGTTTGTAATACCATATGCGTTCGATTAATAAACTTTGAGTCAACTGAAGCTACATTTCTGGCAACTAGGGTTGGTTATAGGTGCGCATGCGTAGCGTTCTTAACTACGATTGGTCGAAACCTGGAGAGGTTATTTTCAGAGATACAAAGTGCTGTGCTGATGTTAATTGGAGAGAACAATTTTACTTAATAAATAAAACCGTAATCCGCTGTGTATTCGTTTTCGTTGGACACCGAGGATCAATCGAAGCCTATGAGACATCGACAACCTCTTGTCACACAAAGACAACCTCACTGATTTGCCCGTCATATCCGGCACTGTTAGACCTTGATGAATGTAGGCAGGGGAGGTGAAAAGGGTGAGGTGAAATGGGGTGAGGTGAGGTGATATTGGGTGAGGTGAAGTGAGGTGAAATGGTTTGTTTGTTGTTGTTTAACGCCGCACTATTCCAGCTATATGACGGCGGTCTGTAAATAATCGAGTTTGGACCAGATAATGCAGTGATTGACATCATAAGCACCGATACACGCATTTGGGATACGACGACGTGCATCAACCGAGTCAGCGAGCCTGACCACCCGATCCCGTTAGTCGCCTTTTACGGCAAGCGTAAAGTGTAAACTCGCCTCCAGACCCATTAAGTCAACAGTCAACTAATACAAGTTTTGATGCTGCTTGAATATTGGTGAGAGCAGCGTGAAACTATATTCACTCGCTCACGCATTCATACAAGCAAAGGGGCGGTCGGGTAGCCTAGTGGTTAAAGCGTTCGCTCGTCACGCCGAAGACCCGGGTTCGATTCCCGACATGGGTACAATGTGTGAAGCCCATTTCGGGTGTCCCCCGCCGTGATATTGCTGGAATATTGCTAAAAGTGGCGTAAAACCGTATTCACTCACTCACTCATACAAGCAAACTAGCAGGGTACCTATTCAAACCCAACCCGGCGGGGAATAAATAGTATGTATGAAACAAACAACTTTGTTGAAAACGTGTTGCAGAGAAACCGCTTTCCGTTGTGCGTATATGTACGTTTGTAAGTGCAATTGACGTCGAAGAAAGCCGCTTACTTTAACAAGGTAGACACAATTATTATGGATAACAACTTCTTTAATACTGTAAAAAGCGACGTTTCGGTAATACTATAGATCCTTATACTACACCGTTTACTATAATACATATTCCGAGGGTAAAAAAAGACAGATTAAGAATAACAACTGTACGTTTGATAAAACAAGTTCGTGATGCTTTGAGAAAAGTGAAAACTCGACAACGCTTTCGCCGGCAGCATCACGAGTTGCGTCCCTTAGTGCTGTAGGTTACTCGCAACCAAATGTTTCCTCATAGACTTCTATAGTAATGTTATGATATTTTTTCAAAAATAACTGAACACTCAAACACTTAAAACAGCAATAAAAAACAAAATAAATTGATAGCTTAGCCAGCTCCTTTTCCAAGTACAGGAAGCGTCCTTTAGAGAAAAGGGGTGGTTTGGTCGATGAATACACATATATTTCACTAAAATGTCCCGTGGTTTATAAGATAGATGGGCCTCCTTGATGAGTCGCTTTCCGAAAGGTAGGAGCATTTCAAAAGTTCAAAACTGCCGGGCTAAAGAAATACATTTTAAAATTTGATTGGACCAAAACATTGCCAACGTTCTCATAACGTTGCTAGGCCGAAAGTAGTCGCCGAAACACAACTAAGATACCCGTAATTAATACATCAACGTTTATTGTTGGATTCAGTATCAGCTATCATCATGGATGTATACTGTTTTTGGCCCAGTATTTATATCATATGATACCCTGACAAATAGCCGTTATGTCATCTCCATTGTAGGTATGCGCTAAGAACAATATACTCAACATGATACGCGAAAGCTCTGCAGCACCGTCATCTGTATATACCATTGTGAAGTAGGACTCGCTTGACAAACTATCTCTGAAGATGCTAATATTTCTACAATTATATTTTTTAGGTTCGTTTTTTTTTTCACAAATACAGATTTTATTTTTATTATCCTGCATTGAAACTTTTGCATCTGCTCACTTAACCATTAGGGTTTCACTAAAGTCGTTTACGCCAACGATCTGCTTGACTTCAGTCTTTCCCCGTTCATCAAACTGACGCGCGGTGATGTATGTCACTGAAATACTGTTCACAGCCATTCATCTCAACACAGTCGATTTTGTCAAGTCTTTTACGTCCGCTTCACTAGGATACGCGTGTACTGTTACGACTTCAGTGTTTGTTTGTTTGTTTGTTTGTTTGTTTGTTTAACGCCGCACTCAGCAATATTCAATATATGACGGCGCTCTGTAAATAATCGAGTCTGGACCAGACAATCCAGTGATTGACAGCATGAGCATCGATCTACGCAACTGGGATACGATGACATGCATCAACCAAGTCAGCGAGTCTGACCACCCGATCCCGTTAGTCGCCTTTTACAGAAAACATAGGTTACTGAAGACCAATTCTACCCCGGATCTTCACGGGTCCCACGCAACTGAACGAGTATGGTGTCATGCAGCTTTTAGCGAACGAACGCTTTAACCACTGGGCTAAATAGCCGCCCGACGACTTAAGACCCTCATGACTGTGGAATATATGTATTTTATTAATCAAAACCAATCTAGATTATATAAAAGAAAGCCGAACAAGCTCTATGAATTCAGAATCAGGATAAAAAACATATTTAGAGAACAGGGACGTAGTGTGTATTAAAAGATTTCATGGAATATGTGTGAGCTGAACTGAACGTTTTCAAATGCCAACAGATTAATGTTTGTTGTTTAATGCAACATTTGATGTGTTATCCAATAAGTATCGCTTGTGTGATATCAAACAATTATTGCTAGGGATCCATAGCTGTCACGTCATCAGGAACATCGTCCCACCTACTGACTGGGTGGTGGTCGGGTAGCCTAGTGGTTAAAGCGTTCACTCGTCACGCAGAAGACCCGGGTTCGATTCCCGACATAGGTACAATGTGTGAAGCCCATTTCTGGTGTGCCCCTCGTGATATTGCTGGAATTTTGCTAATAGTTGCGTAAAACCACACTCACTCGGCAAGACTCTAAGCTATGCTGATTTTAACGTCATGTGATGATCAATTTGACATTTGACATGTCAATCAAAAAAACATTCGTGTAAGTTTTCTCTATGTAAACCGGGGCACAGAAAGTATACATTTGAAAACCGGATCTGACCACAAAATTACAAACGTTATCAAAACGTTTTGTTTGTATGTTTAACGCCGCACTTAGCAATATTCCAGATGTATGACGGCGGTCTGTAAACAATTGAGTCTGGACCAGACAATCCAGTGACTGACAACATGAGCATCGATCCACACAATTCGGATACGATGACATGCATCAACCAAGTCAGCGAGCCTGACCACCCGATCCGGTTAGTCGCCTCTTACAACAAACATAGTCGCCTTTTCCGACAAGCATGGGTTGCTGAAGACCTATTCCAACCCGGATCTTCAAGGGGGGAGACAAGCATGGGTTGCTGAAGACCTATTCTACCCCGGATCTTCACGGGAGACAAGCATGGGTTGCTGAAGACCTATTCCAACCCGGATCTTCACGGGGGACAAGCATGGGTTGCTGAAGACCTATTCTACCCCGGATCTTCACGGGGGGAGACAAGCATGGGTTGCTGAAGACCTATTCCAACCCGGATCTTCACGGGGGACAAGCATGGGTTGCTGAAGACCTAATCTACCCCGGATTTTCACGGGGGACAAGCATGGGATGCTGAAGACAAATTGTGTTTATTTGCAAAAGGTTACGATAAAAGTAAGTGAAACATCAAAATATTGAAAAACAGACTCCATGTCCCTTATGGGCCACCGTACTCCCTACATCATTGTTGTCAGCATCTCAGCCACAATAGACACACAAAGTAACCGACATACTGTGTTAATTTAAAGCACTAACGGGATGAGGGTGGGGTTGAGGGTGGGGTTGAGGGTTGGGGGTGAGGGTGGGGGTGAGGGTGGGTGTTGGGGTGAGGGTGGGGTTGGGGGTGAGGGTGGGGATGGGGATGGGGATGGGGTTGGAGGTGTTAAAAGGTAACGTGTTACGTTAAAATAAAGTTTACTTGTGATAGATGTGCAATCTTCCAAAGACAAATATAATCCTGCCTCCCTACACAGCCAGTTTTGAAAAAAATCGCGAGCAACCAAAAAAAGTTGTTATACGATTTGCCACAACAGACGGGTTGTCCTTCCAAGGGAGGTAACTTCTCCACGATTAGCATCCTCAATTGCCAGCGCCTTCATGTAGCAAGTGTCTTATGGTTGTTGGCAGAATGACAGACGCGGCGAGCCAGAATATTTTAATGTAAACAGCTGTCTTCTCGTTGTTTCAGCCAATACTGTTACCGGCGTGCTAGAAATATTTCAACTCTCCACTCCCGTCTGTCTGTTGAACGTGTTATAATTGCAATGGCCGTTATGTGGTGGTGTCCATCTTTTCAATCTTTGAAATATTTACCCTCTACCCAATCTTGAAGAAGGTTATGCGAAAAAGAAATATTTTTTAAATGGGCTGTTATGTGTAACAGCGGATAGGGGTTGTTATGGCAGGGGAGGTAACTCCTTTAAGACGGGCAGGCATATTCTTGGTATTTTATCATGTTTGAACGTTGTTTTGTTCGTGTGTTTGTTGTCTAACGCCGCACTCAATATTTCAGCGTATAATTATGGCGTAAAGTGGTCTGTAAATAATCGAGTCTTGACCAAATAGATAAAGAAATCTACACGAGGAGATTTTGCTTGAATTTTGCCCATATATGGAGACAATTATAAAAGACATTGCTAGACCTTTTTAAACCTCTAATCGAGGAGATTTGGGATGTTGTGAGGGAGTGAGTGTGTTTTTACGCCGCTTTTAGCAATATTCCAGCAATATCATGGTGGGGGACACCAGAAATGGGCTTCACACATTGTACCCATGTCGGGAATCGAACCCAGGTCTTCGACGGGATGAGCTAACACTTAAACCACTAGGCTACCCGACCGCCCCTGGGATGTTGTGGGTATGTAATATGAACCGTTATCCATTAAATGTGTGAGTCTAAAATGGGTTTATATGAAAACGCAAAGCGTCTTTGTCCGTGTAAGAATTATATACACGATCATAAACAGGTTTAGAGTTAAACACATATGATTTAAAAAAGTGAACATTAAAAACGTTTTACACGGTATTAACTAAAACGCAGCCCGCGATACACAAAG
Source organism: Haliotis rufescens (assembly GCF_023055435.1). Classification (NCBI taxonomy): domain Eukaryota; kingdom Metazoa; phylum Mollusca; class Gastropoda; order Lepetellida; family Haliotidae; genus Haliotis; species Haliotis rufescens. The sequence goes on from NW_025964046.1 coordinate 2,798,424, forward strand.
ACTCGGCACGTGGACACAATCGTGTTTCGTCCTGAATGGACACAAAGTGCCAGATACGTTTCAGACAATGAGGAAACACATGGTTACCATAGGGACACCACTCAAATTTCCCCGAGTTCTTGTAAGGCAACACCAAAACTAATCAGGCTTCTTAAAAAACGTTCATAGTTGACTCTGGTTGCCATGGTAACATCCTCGTGAAAACATGGGATTTATGACCAGTTCCTGTATCAAAACAAATATGACAGTACAAGGACATTGGTCGGTTTGAGAGGGGGATCGGGTGGCACTGTCCTTTGGGCACGCCAGAAACCTATGATTGTGGGTTCGAATCCCTGTTCCCCCGATTATGTTTCTAGGTTTGTCAGCACCATACCCGTGCTCGTGGGTTTCACCGAAGTGGTAAACGTCTGAGACCTGCAGGGCGGTCGGGTAGCCTAGTGGTTAAAGCGTTCGCTCGTCACGCCGAAGACCCGGGTTCGATTCCCGACATGGGTACAATGTGTGAAGCCAATTTCTGGTGTCCCCCGCCGTGATATTGCTGGAATATTGCTAAAAGCGGCGTAAAAACATACTCACTCACTCACTCATTCCGAGACCTGCATCCCTTCGGGCTTTCCTCCCACATTAAGCTGGCACGCCGTGATGTAACTGTAATACTGTTAAAAGCGGCATTAAACCCAACTCACTCACTCACTCACTTAGGTACAAAGGCACACGTATTGTTAATAATCAGCCTTATCGCCTAACGTCAGTTCCTTTGACAGGTGTTTAAAGTTACCCGCCATGTGCATGTAGACAAATCGACTAATGGATGAGTGAGTGAGTATAGTTTTATGCCGGAATATTTGGTACTATCACGCTTCGCGACAACAGAAATGAACTTTACATATTTGTGGGGAATCGAACTGGGTTTACTGCATGACGAGCGACCGCTTTAACCACTGGGCTACCCTGTCTTCAGTTAACATCGGGAAACATTGTAATGTCCGAGAATGTAATACACGTTTATAATCATTATATTACATTATATCACTTGATCTGTGTGTACTCGATTTTACTTTCTCAGCTCCCTTTGAAGTATACAGCTGTGAGGTTAACATCCTACCAGGTACCCATTCACTGCTGGTAAACAGGCATATTTCAAACAAAGTCACTTTCCAAGGGACACAGGACAGGAATCGAAGCCCTAGAAACTCGCAAGACCCACGCTGACGAACACAGTCACCCATCCAACTACTCTCCGTCACCAGCTTTGCTTAATTTGACCTGATTTATGACCCGTGTCCTGAACGCAGGACCACGTGCCACCAAATGAATTGTATTATACAACACTGCACCTAGTTCAGGGCCCATAGGGCGATTTTAGTCGTAGGGGCATCTATGGTCTAGACGTCTGAAGAACCGCAATTTACTGAGCAGACTTACGTCCCTTTGGTGTGCCAGACACCCATGATCGTAGGTTCGAATCCCAGATTCTCACCTATTGTCTTTCAAGGTTTGTCAGCTCAGCACCGTGATAAATCCGTGAAGATCTGGGGTAGAATAGGTCTTCGGGAACCCATGCTTGCATTAAAATGCGACAATGCTTGTCGTAAGGTGCGACTAACGGGATCGGGTGGTCAGACTCGCTGTCTTGGTTGATGCATGTCATCGTATCCTAATCCCATCGTGACTCGATGCTCATGATGTCAATCACTGGTTTGTCTGGTCCAGACTCGATTATTTACAGACCGCCCTCATACAGCTGGAATATTGCTGTGTGCGGCGTTAAGACAACAAACACAAATTTACTAAACAAATACATGATATTTTTTTCTTAAAATGACATAAAAGAGTTGAATTGTATCAGAAATGAACGTTGTCATGGTAATGAAATCTGTCAAAGACAGAATAAAAATATCACCTGCATGGGCGGAAACAGCTTTTTTTAAAAGGCGGGGTGCACAATTAAGATCTATTTATTGCCTTTGGTGGTAATTTACACAGAAATAAAAAAAAATTTCGAAATAAAAAAGGGGGGGGGGGGTGCGCACTCCCGCACCACCACCCCCCACCACCACCCCACCACCACACCACCACACACCCCCACCCCTGTATCCGCCCATGACCTGAAATCACCTTGTACATATCGGAAGGAGTCGGCATTGTCTAGATTCATTCCTTCTCTCCACGAGACGCGAAAATTGTCATCTGAATGAGAATCCAAGTTGGATCATGTATTTTTATCTCTAAAGCTCTAAAATACCTGCTGGCACTGATTCCTGGAAATAAGGAATTGGCATGCGGGGATTATCCACAATTTCATCCCGTTTTATTGTATTTTGATTATCTGAATCACTCGGATCAATGCGAGCTTAGTTACGAGGTACATATTTTCCCGTTTCCATGGCAACGTATAAACAAACACGAGGCACGCGCTCTCCCATCCCTATCAATAAATATGTCGAGGGGAAGTTAAGTCTTTTTTTATCAGGGCAGGAGGTGTCACATTGATGAAGAGGCAACAATTAGTTCAGGGTGAATTGTTTAAAATGAGGTCATTTTCAACCAGTTATCACATGAACGTTGTCAGTTTATATAATTATCCAGCTGGGGCTTATATGTCATGCTATGTTACATAAATTGACTGAATTCTCAAATCAATTAACATAGTTATGTGAATCCATCGATTTTCACCAATACTAACAACTTTCACGATGCGATGCTGTGACAAACTCCTATCAACGCTTTGTTAAAATCGAGTTATTGACTCTATTCAGCGAATCCTTTCTGACCCTGTTTGGAAAGTGATGCGTTCGTTTTGACATGTATCTAGCGCGTAACGTCAGGCCTCAATAATGATCTTAAACCCGAGTGTCTCGGGTGTGTGTTGAGTGAGTGAGTACGGTTTTACGCCGCTTTTAGCAATATTCCAGCAATATCACGGCGGGGGACACCAGAAATGGGCTTCACACATTGTACCCATGTCGGGAATAGAACCCGGGTCTTCGGCGTGACGAGCGAACGCTTTAACCACTAGGCTACCCGACCGCCCCGGGTGTGTGTTGAGATCATAAATGTTTGTGTGCTAGTTGTGTGTTGTTTAGCGCCGCACTCCACTTTGGACCAGACAATCCAGTGATTTACATCATGATCTACGATACTATGACATGCATCAACCAAGTCAGTGAGCCTGACCACCCGATCCCGTTCTACTCTGTATCTTCACATATATACAATACAATCCCAATTCAATGAAGAATTTGGATTGGTCGTGACTTGTGGCATGCATAGCATTATCGAACAAGGAAACTATGATGCTCATATTTCACTTACCAGCAGAGCATGCTACCATAGCATCTATAACATCAGTAAAGTCCGCCATCTACTTGATACTCCAACAGTTAAATTGTTGATGCAGTGTCTTGTGACATCCAAACTGGATTACTGCAATGCATTGTATGCTAATCTTCCCATGGAAGCCATATCAAAGCTACAACGCATTCAGAACTCTGCAGCTAGATGCATCTCTAAAGTTCCAAGATCCAATCATATCAGTCCTGTCCTCAAAGCACTACATTGGCTTCCAGTCTCCTTTCGTATAAACTATAAGATATGTATCATCACTCACGACTGCCTCAACAATAGCGACTATCCAGACTATCTCAAAGATCTTATATCCCTGTACTCTCCAGAGCGTGCTCTCCGATCCTCTGGTGGAACTCTACTGTATCAGCCTCTGTCTACTTCTGCTATGTCTGACCGTGCCTTCTCCTTTTGCAGTCCACAGTTATGGAACTCTTTGCCTTTGAATCTGAGAAACTCTGCTTCTAAGGAAACGTTTAAGTCTCTCCTCAAAACCCACTTCTTCACTTCAGCTTTTCAATAGATCTCCTGATTGTTGGCATGTGTACATAGACAATACATTTTAACTTTGTCACAGCGCCAGTGAGCAACTGTCGATGGACATTAGGCGCTGTACAAATCAATTATTATTATTTTTATTATGCGAGTCATCAACACGGAGTCAAAATCAATGCTGCACGCGACAATACACAATAACTACGTTTATAACGAACACGCTTATAACGAACTGACTGATATGACGAACTTTTTTTTGTCCCGGCCACTGGTGTATATATGCTGTACATATGCTTATAACGAACTACGGTTATAACGAACTACGGTTATAACGAACTAAAATTAGTGACCCCTTTGAGTTCGTTGCTGTATTTGTAACGTAAAACCTTTAGTTTAGTTAAGTTTGTATAATTTAAACGGGCGGTTGGGTAGCCGAGTGGTTAACGCGTTCGATCGTCACGCCGAATGCTCGAGTTCGATTCCCGACATGGATACAATGTGTGAAGCCTATTTCTGGTGTGATTTCCCCACTGGAATATTGCTAATAGCGGCGTAGAACAATACTCACTCATTCTAATATAAACGGTAGATTTTAATAGGGTATAAAAAATCGTCTACCTTGTGGTAATCAAAGTAATTGAAATAAGCACATTTAATTGAACAGTAAACAAATTCAAAGACAGTAGTAGTAGTAGTAGTAGTAGTAGTAGTAGTAGTAGTAGTAGTAGTTGTAGTTGTAGTTGTAGTTGTAGTTGTAGTTTTGTAGTTGTAGTTGTTGTTGTTGTAGTAGTAGTAGTAGTAGTAAAATGTTTACTAAAGTGTCACACGCACAACATGTACAATATAAAAAGGTCTATGGAGTGCGTCCAGCGAGACATTGGCTTATGAGAAACTATATACAATCTAAACAAAATATATACATTATATATATAAGGTGGGAACTTTAGCTACAGAATCCAAAGACTCACAATACGAAACTCCTCGATTCAACAGCGAAAGAAAAAGAAAGGATAGCTAGAGAGAGAGGTAATTTAATAATCATGGCGACGACTGTCGTCTCTTAAACATTTTAAAAGCGTTGCGGCAAGCAATTTTTGTAAAACGTTCGAATTCATTAAGTTAATAAATTTCTCTCCTTCGCATATCACATTAAAATTTCGGTTGTTTTCTTCAGCTGCACAATATAAATCATGCCGTAAATCTTCATCAAAACTGCCTTGTAGTACAGAATTACAATCATCTTCCACCAAATACAGTAAACTACGGTTATAACGAACTCAAAGGGACCACCCATTTTAGTTCGTAATAACCGTAGTTCGTTATAAGCATATATACAGCATATATGCAACACATGGCCGGGGCTAACAGGTAAGTTCGTTATATCGGTCAGTTCGTTATAAGCGTGTTCGTTATAACCGTAGTTTACTGGTTTTTCATAACCTCTCCGATAGTGGTATGGGAGGCTTGGAATATCTGCCTGTCTCGACAAACAAAGGTAAAATTCCACATCTAAACTTGGCTAAAATACGGCGGTGGTCTCTGTACAAAATATGTTTAACATAGAAATCAACAGAAGATGTACACTTATATTTCCTGCAGGTACGTAACTTATTTCCATTCACATGACCCGTATCATTCCAAAGCGAAGTGTGCCAATTAACTGCGTCATCTTGAAATAAAACGTTTTTAATATACCCAACACATCGTTTAACACCATATCTGATTTCCAGTAAGTGAGTACAATTATATTGGTTCAAAAGGTTTATTTTTTTACTGTCCGAAGAGGTGGTAAAACATCCAGACCATCGGTGAATAATATTAGGCAGGCGATGTTGCTGCATAGATTTAAGTCTGAAAAGATATCTGGAATATTCTATCACTGACTCACCCACTCACTCACTCACTCACTGACGATCTCACGATCTCACGATCTCACTCACTCACTCACTCACTCACTCACTCGCGATCTCACTCACGATCTCACGATCTCACTCACGATCTAACGATCTCACTCACGATCTCACGATCTCACTCACGATCTCACTCACGATCTCACGATCTCACGATCTCACTCATGATCTCACTCACGATCTCACTCACGATCTCACGATCTCACTCACGATCTAACGATCTCACTCACGATCTCACGATCTCACTCACGATCTCACGATCTCACGATCTCACGATCTCACTCACGATCTCACTCACGATCTCACTCACGATCTCACTCACGATCTATTGCACGGCCACGATAGGGAAATCTACGCCAAACCCAATTTCACATCACCTCGTCAGGCGGCCTGCAGTATCGGTATATTTGATACTGTAATGGGCAGATGTACACATTGTCCACTGATGCATGTCGGGAAGTCCCTGCTTCCGGGTTGAGATCGCTGCTATCAGTGTGGCAGATATCCACTGTATCGACCAGAGCAAAGAAAGGCTGCCGATGACAGTGTCTACATATAACTGTGGTTAATCATGCCTTTAGTGGTTGATCGGTTTGCAGAATGTTTGATGTGGTCTGTGGCTTGGTGTGTTGTGCAGGATGTGTGATGTGGTCTGTGGCTTGGTGTGTTGTGCAGGATGTGTGATGTGGTGTTTGGCTTAGTCTGTTGTGCAGGATGTGTGATGTGGTGTCTGGCTTAGTCTGTTGTGCAGGATGTGTGATGTGGTGTCTGGCTTGGTCTGTTGTGCAGGATATGTGATGTGGTATGTGGCTTGGTGTGTTGTGCAGGATGTGTGATGTGGTGTTTGGCTTGGTGTGTTGTACAGGATGTGTGATGCGGTGTATAGCTTGGTCTGTTGTGCAGGATGTGTGATGTGGTGTATAGCTTGGTCTGTTGTGCAGGATGTGTGATGTGGTGTATAGCTTGGTGTGTTGTGCAGGATGTGTGATGTGGTGTATAGCTTGGTCTGTTGTGCAGGATGTGTGATGTGGTGTTTGGCTTGGTCTGTTGTGCAGGATATGTGATGTGGTATGTGGCTTGGTGTGTTGTGCAGGATGTGTGATATGATCTATGGCTTGGTGTGTTGTGCAGGATGTGTGATGTGGTCTATGGCTTGGTGTGTTGTGCAGGATGTGTGATGTGGTGTTTGGCTTGGTGTGTTGTGCGGGATGTGTGATGTGGTATGTGGCTTGGTGTGTTGTGCAGGATGTGTGATGTGGTATGTGGCTTGGTGTGTTGTGCAGGATATGTGATGTGGTATGTGGCTTGGTGTGTTGTGCAGGATATGTGATGTGGTCTATGGCTTGGTGTGTTGTGCAGGAGATGTGATGTGGTATGTGGCTTGGTGTGTTGTGCAGGATGTGTGATGTGGTCTATGGCTTGGTGTGTTGTGCAGGATGTGTGATGTGGTGTTTGGCTTGGTGTGTTGTGCAGGATATGTGATGTGGTATGTGGCTTGGTGTGTTGTGCAGGAGATGTGATGTGGTATGTGGGTTGGTGTGTAGTGCAGGATGTGTGATGTGGTATGTGGCTTGGTGTGTTGTGCAGGATATGTGATGTGGTATGTGGCTTGGTGTGTTGTGCAGGATGTGTGATGTGGTCTATAGCTTGGTGTGTTGTGCAGGATGTGTGATGTGGTGTTTGGGTTGGTCTGTTGTGCAGGATGTGGGATGTGGTCTATAGCTTGGTGTGTTGTGCAGGATGTGTGATGTGGTCTATAGCTCGGTGTGTTGTGCAGCATGTGTGATGTGATGTTTGGGCTTTGTGTGTTGTGCAGGATGTGTGATGTGGTCTGTAGCTTGGTGTGTTGTACAGGATGTGTGATGTGGTCTGTAGCTTTGTGTGTTGTGCAGGATGTGTGATGTGGTCTATGGCTTGGTGTGTTGTGCAGGATGTGTGATGTGGTCTGTAGCTTGGTGTGTTGTGCAGGATGTGTGATGTGGTCTGTAGCTTTGTGTGTTGTGCAGGATGTGTGATGTGGTCTATGGCTTGGTGTGTTGTGCAGGATGTGTGATGTGGTCTGTGGCTTGGTGTGTTGTGCAGCATGTGTAATGTCTATGGGTTGGTGTGTTGTGCAGGATGTGTGATGTGGTCTATGGCTTGGTGTGTTGTGCAGGATGTGTGATGTGGTCTGTGGCTTGGTGTGTTGTGCAGGATGTGTGATGTCTATGGGTTGGTGTGTTGTGCAGGATGTGTGATGTGGTCTATGGCTTGGTGTGTTGTGCAGGATGTGTGATGTGGTCTGTGGCTTGGTGTGTTGTGCAGGACGTGTAATGTGGTGTATAGCTTGGTGTGTTGTGCAGGATGTGTGATGTGGTCTATGGCTTGGTGTGTTGTGCAGGATGTGTAATGTGGTGTATAGCTTGGTGTGTTGTGCAGGATGTGTGATGTGGTCTATGGGTTGGTGTGTTGTGCAGCATGTGTGATGTCTATGGGTTGGTGTGTAGTGCAGGATGTGTGATGTGGTCTGTAGCTTGGTGTGTTGTGCAGGATGTGTGATGTGGTCTATGGCTTGGTGTGTTGTGCAGGACGTGTAATGTGGTGTATAGCTTGGTGTGTTGTGCAGGATGTGTGATGTGGTCTGTGGCTTGGTGTGTTGTGCAGGATATGTGATGTGGTATGTGGCTTGGTGCGTTGTGCAGGATGTGTAATGTGGTGTATAGCTTGGTGTGTTGTGCAGGATGTGTGATGTGGTCTTTGGGTTGGTGTGTTGTGCAGGATTTGTGATGTGATCTATGGGTTGGTGTGTTGTGCAGGATGTGTGATGTGGTCTATGGCTTGGTGTGTTTGCAGGATGTGTGATGTGGTCTATGGGTTGGTGTGTTGTGCAGGATGTGTGATGTGGTCTATGGCTCGGTGTGTTTGCAGGATGTGTGATGTGGTCTATGGCTGTTTCTCAGTGCGGAGAAAAAACACTATAATTTCTTAAAGAAAGTTCTTCACACAATGTGGCAATAAAAGAAATCAAACAAGAGTTTTCTGCTTGACGAACCTTCTGGATTAATTTCATACATTAGCATAGAATTTTTCAGTGTGCCAATATATTTAACAATATCAAATTTCAATTAAACCTCGATGACTCTACATTTTATATCTCTAATCAGGGTTTTATGAATTAATTTATATTTAATTGATTACTTCAGGAAAGTTGATTATTGATTTACGCGACATATAGCAATAGTCTCGCCATATCACAACTTAAAAATGTGTACAAGACATTGTACCCCTGTTTGTTATCAAACCCGGAAAATGTAGGCGTAACAGGAGGACGCTTCAATCGTTTGGCAACTTCACACGCCCGTGTAAGTTGAAGAACAGTTATACGCCCTAGGTGTAGGTCAAATAGAATTTAACGTCATGTCAAGCGCCGCACTCGCTATATTCCAGCTATATGGCGGCGATCTGCACATTATCGAGTCTGGATCAGACAAGCAAGTGATTGATATCATGAGCATTGATGCCCCCAGTTGGGATACGATGACATGCACTAACCAAGTCCCGTTCGTCGCCTCTTATGACAAGCATAGTCGCCTTTTATAGCAAGCAAAGTCGCCTTTTACAGCAAGCAAGGGCTGCTGAAGACCTGATCTTACCCGGCTCTTCGCGGGTTGTGCGTGCCTGTGTGCCTGTGTGCGTGCGTGAAGTACCATGCTGAGTTTAACATGGTACCGAATCTGACACAGTATACTGATTTCGAGCCGACCACTCCTTGTTTGGTCCCCATAGTGCCGAGCGTCAGGCAGGTTAACAACAAGAACATGTTTTATGTCTTTTGGTATGACGCGACCGGGGAAGTACCCACTGTGGGATCTTCTGGCGGACGCTCTATCCACTTGACCAAGGAGGCGGTCTCGGGCAGACGCTCTACCCACTACACCACGGAGGCGATGTCCGGGGAGACACTCTTTCCACGACACCACGCAGGCGGTCTCCAGGAGTGTCTGGGGAGACGCTCTTTCCATGACACCACGGAGACGATATCCGGGGAGACACTCTTTCCACGACACCACGCAGGCGGTCTCCAGGAGTGTCTGGGGAGACGCTCTTTCCATGACACCACGGTGACGATATCCGGGGAGACACTCTTTCCACGACACCACGCAGGCGGTCTCTAGGAGTGTCTGGGGAGACGCTCTTTCCATGACACCACGGAGGCAGTGTCTGGGGAGACACTCTTTCCATGACACCACGGAGGCGGTGTCTGGGGAGACACTCTTTCCACGACACCACGGAGGCAGTGTCCGGGGAGACACTCTTTCCATGACACCACGGAGGCGGTGTCTGGGGAGACACTCTTTCAACGACACCACGGAGGCGTTGTCCGGGGAGACACTCTTTCCACGACACCACGGAGGCGGTGTCTGGGGAGACGCTCTTTCCACGACACCACAGAGGCGGTCTCCGGGGAGACACTCTTTCCTCGACACCACGGAGGCGTTGTCTGGGGAGACGCTCTTTCCACGACACCACGGAGGCGGTCTCCGGGGAGACACTCTTTCCACGACACCACAGATGCGGTCTCCGGGGAGACACTCTTTCCACGACACCACGGAGGCGGTGTCCGGGGAGACACTCTTTCCACGACACCACGGAGGCGGTGTCCGGGGAGACACTCTTTCCACGACACCACGGAGGCGGTGTCCAGGGAGACGCTCTTTCCACGACACCACGGAGGCGGTGTCCGGGGAGACACTCTTTCCACGACACCACGGAGGCGATGTCCGGGGAAACACTCTTTCCACGACACCACGGAGGCGGTGTCCAGGGAGACGCTCTTTCCACGACACCACGGAGGTAGTCTCCGGGGAGACACTCTTTCCACGACACCACGGAGGCGATGTCCGGGGAAACACTCTTTCCACGACACCACGGAGGCGGTGTCCGGGGAGACACTCTTTCCACGACACCACGGAGGCGGTGTCCGGGGAGACACTCTTTCCACGACACCACGGCGGCGATTTTGGGCAGATGCTCTACCCACTACACTACGGAGGCAGTCTCCAGGAAGACGCTCTTTCCACGACACCACCGAGGCGGTCTCCGGGGAGACACTTTTTCCACTACAACACGGAGGCGGTCTCCAGGAAGACGTTCATTCCACGACACCACGGAGGCGGTCTCTTATGTAGCCTTGTCGGGTGAGCGAAAGTCGTATGAGATAAAACATGAGCAATTCAGAGCAAGCGCGATAGTCGGTTTGGTGTACCCAGGCCATCAACTTAATCAGGTGAGAATCCCTCACTCGACCTGTAAATGGCCTCGTGATTCGATTACATTATCACAAAACTCCGAGGATAATCTACTGATGACTGAAATCAATCAGGAGGATGTACTTGGCATGAAGTGTAGACAATACGCATTCTTTTATGATTATCCAGAATCATGCGATCTGAAAGGGGTGACGACGGTAGCTGTGCTGGATAATGGTAAATTGGTGACTTCATCACTGACGAGTATAATACACATGCACGTGGTGACTTGTTGTCTGTATACACCGTAGCTGATTCCGGATTTGATGAACCGCCTCCGTGGTCTAGTGGTAGAGCGTCCGCCCGGAGACCGCCTCCGTGGTCTAGTGGTAGAGCGTCCGCCCGGAGACCGCCTCCGTGGTCTAGTGGTAGAGCGTCCGCCCGGAGACCGCCTCCGTGGTCTAGTGGTAGAGCGTCCGCCCGGTGAGCAGAAGGTCCGGGGTTCGATCCCCGGCCGCGTCATACCAAAAGACTTTAAAAGTTTGTGCTTGTTGTTACCCTGTCTGGCGCTCGGCATAAGGGGTTAAAACAAGAACTGGTCGGCTCGGAGTCGGTATACTGTGTCTGAGTGGGATATTCATCTTAAACTGCGGCATGGTATCCCGTGCACACACACACACACACACATAGCATATCTCATAGCATGATAAGAGCATTGGGATAACCATGACATAAAATAGTGACTTTGAAATAGTGATCTGAAATTCAATGAAAGAATCGTTCCAGTTAATTCTGCTAAAAAAACAAAATATAAAAACAACAACTTCAAACTACGTTTTTCGATTGACGAAACAGATTTTGAATACAAATGTGGGTTCCCTAGTCACAGAAAAAACGATTTTGTAGACATTTTATTGGAAAAATTCTGTTTAAGATTTTATTTAATTTTTCAGTTTCAGAGTATTTGCCGTACCTCTGCTTCAGTGTTTCGTTAAAAGCTTGAACCATAAAAGGAATCTAAACGGATTCACATATACCTGATCAGTACTAAAAATAAAATCACGTTCTTGATAAGAGTCTAAAATAGTTAGACTTGTACCAGAAACTCCACACCTAATCAATCTGAATCGTGCATTTACGTAATTAGCCGCATGATGGCACGGCAAGACGTCATGGCGTGACGCTGGCCAAGGTGCGCTGTAAGAGTGATGACGTCACATTGCTATCATTCCACGGACCAATCAATGGCTGATGAATTATGCACGTGGCGTTCCTTCCCCTTCCTGCACTGCCATTCTTAGGTGCTCTGGTTTTGTCTGTGTGAGACGAATACGCTCCTAATAAGGGCACAGTTGCTGTCTGTTTTTTGTGTGTGTGTTGTTAACGCCGCTCTTAGCAATATTCCAGCTTGAGGACTGCGGTCTGTAAGGAATCGAGTCTGGTCCAGACAAACTAGTGATTGATATTATGAACAAGTACGATAGCACACAGTGAATCAAGCTTGACCCACAACTCAAGTTTGTCGCTTCTTATGAGGTGAGGTGAAATGGGGTTTAACGTCGCGTCCAAGATTATTGTACTTATATAGCGACGTGCAAGTACGTGTGTGTGTTTGTGTGGCTGCTTGTACTAGTGCGGACTGATGCCGATTTATAGTGCTAGCTCACTGAGATACCATGCCGCAGTTTAACATGAATACCCCACTCAGACACAGTATACTGACTCCGAGCCGACCAGTCCTTGTTTTAGCCCCTTGATGCCGAGCGCCAGACATCTTTTAATGTCTTTTTGTATGACGCGGCCCGGGATCGAACCCTGGATCGAGGGCGGACGCTCTACCACAAGACCACGGAGGCGGTCGATTGATATTATGAACAAGTACGATAGCACACAGTGAATCAAGCTTGCGTGCCCAAAGAACAGTGCTACCCGAGCCCCCTGTCAGACTGAGTGAATTGGTATTGGCGCTGTTTTGGACAATATTACAGTTATGTCACGGCGTGTCAGCTTGGTGTAGGGGGAGTGAGTGAGTTTGGTTTAATGCTGCTTAGAACAGTATTCCAGTTATATCACGGCATGGCAGCTTGATGTGAGAGGAGTGAGTGAGTTGGGTTTATCGCCGATTTGAACAGTATTATAGTAACATCACGGCATGTCAGCTTGATGTGGGAGTGAGTGAGTTGGGATTGACGCCGATTTGGACAGTATTTCAGTTATATCACGGCGTGTCACCTCGATGTGGGAGTGAGTGAATGAGTAAGTGAGTTGGGTTTCACGATGCTTTGAACAGTATTCCAGTTATATCATGGTGTGTCAGCTTCATGTTGGAGGAGTGAGTGAGTGAGTTCGGTTCATCGCCGATTTGAACAGTATTACAGATATATCACGGCGTGTCAGCTTGGTGTCGAGTGAGTGAGTGAGTGAGTTGGGTTTAACACTTCTTCAGTATTTACGGTTGGGTTTAAACGTATTTCAGTTATATCAATCTGTGTCAGATTGTGGGAGGATTGGGTGAGTGAGTTGGGTTTATCGCCAATTATATCACGGCGTGTCAGCTTGATGAGGGGTGAGTGAGTGAGTGAGTGAGTGAGTGAGTGAGTGAGTGAGTGAGTTGGGTTTATCGCTGCTTGAACACTATTCCAGTTATATCACGGCGTGAGAGCTTGATGAGGGGGGAGTGAGTGAGTGAGTTGGGTTTAACATCAAGTTGACACGCCGTGATATAACTAAAATATTGTTCAACGCGGCGTTAAACCCAACACACTTTAGGCTTGATATTCCCGTTGCTAATTCATTATTTACGTGTGTGTGTTAGAAGGTGATAACATATTCAAGTGATCAAGGCACAGAGAAGCAGCCTGTGAAACATAACAAATAATGCGCACTCACTTTGATATTCACTGAACTCCCTGGGGAGAATACTATAAAAATGCATCTATTACGCTTAATGCTTCTTGTGTTCAGCCTTGAATGACCTGAACGAAGGCACGAATACCATGAACATAAAATTCAATTGTAGTTTGTTCTATGAAGACTACAATCATGGCAGTACATGTTGGTAGCATTGGCATTTTGAGTTCAGCCTTGAATAAGCTGAACGGAGTAGCTTGAATGGTGTTTAACGTCGCGTCCAAGATAATTGTACTTATTTTGCGACATGCGTGCGTTTGTGTGTGTGGTATGGAGTGGGGAGGGGAGGTGGGGGTGGGGGTATTCCCGCGGGGGGGTTGCTGATTGTACTGACTGCTGCCCATTGATAGTGCGTGCGCATGTGTGCGTGTTTTTGTTTTGTTGTTGTTTTTTTGGGGTTTTTTTGCTTTTTTGTTGTTGGTTTGTTTTTTTGTTTTTGTTTGTTTGATTTTGTTGTTGTTGTTTTTTTTTGCTTGTTTTTTGTTTGTTTGTTTGGTTTGGTTTTTTGTTTTATTTTGTTTGTTTGTTTGTTTTTGCTGATTGATAGCTCGGATACCATGCCGCATTTTAACATGAATACCCCACTCAAACACAGTATACAGTATACGCGGCCGGGGATCCAACCCCGGACCTTCCGCTCTCCGGATGGATGCTCTACCACTAGGCCACGGAGGCCGAAATCTACCGAAAATGCCAAAGAAGTCCGGAAGTCCCTGAATCAGCTGAAATTCCCATCATTTCAATCTGAGAAGAAAACACAAACAAGTCGGTTAATATGCTGAAGACAGAGTTTATTTGAATCATTTCATGACTTCATCATAAGACTTCGATCACAAAACTGCAAAATGAGTCGGACCTTAAAACAGTCCCCGTTGACATGTAATAATTCAGAGGGCAAATGGGCTGGAAGCTGTCCTTCAACAAGCACACCAATAGATACACTGGAAGTATAGTCAAATTGACCATCGCCAGGAAGGACTGTTCTTGGACCTGGTTTCGCAATTCCAGCCAACGAGTGAGTGAGTGAGTTTTGGCTTTACGCCGCTTTTAGCAATATCCCAGCAATATCACGGCGGGAGACACCAGAAATGGGCTTCACACACATTGTACCCATGTCGGGAATCGAACCCGGGTCTTCGGCGTGACGAGCGATCGCTTTAACCACTAGGCTACTCGACCGCCCCTCCAGCCAACGAACGTCCACTGGGATATAATATTCATTCGTAAAGTCTTGAACAGAATTTCAGTCTGATCGAGGGTGTCTGATCTATACTACTCAAAAGAAGTTAATGACCACCCGAATAGTTCATATTACTATAGTTAATCTGGCATGACAGATTAACTGTAGCAATATCAATCAGGTGTTCCTTAACTTATTTTAGTAGTAGTATATCTGTTCTGAGAGCCCAAAATGATAGAGGTCGCGGACGTTTACCACTTTGTTGAAAACGAGGGTCATGGTGAGGATAGACAACGATTGAGTTGGAACGAATTTGGGATTCGAACGAACGATCTTTGCATCCGAACATGATTAAGGGACATAACTCTACATAGCGCTATCTCAGATAATTGGGTCACCGGGGCACCCTTATACAAAAATAAGGGACTAAAAAGTAATATTATTTTTATCTAAGGGTTATGTGTTCTAAAACATATACCGTTCTGAATGAAAACATAAACTAAATTTACAATACAACACAATGTATGTTTTGTTCAAGGTCACACGTATCATGTATTTTTTGCATTCAAATATTAGATGCTCAGTTGACGTAAAATTTTCATTTATTATTTGTCAACATGTTTGCAGAAGTGTCTGAATTATTTTCTTTCCATAAAACAATTACAGTGTTTTTCTTACGATTACACAAGACTGTATTTTGAGGATCAAATATATATTAAAAAAACAATAAATGAACAATAAAAATATGTGACACAGAAAAAGTCAGAAGGGAATTAACATTTTCAATGGCGACGATTTTTAATCAATGTGATTTGGCAAATCTTTTGGGGAAGAGGACATAACTCTTATCATCAGCGTGCTTGTTGAAGTGCCATTACTTTTCAGGAAGCAATCATATTAACTTTGGAGGCACATAAACATATAACCACATGGACAGAGCATAAACAGAACATATAACCGCATGAACAGAGCATTAACAGAACACACACAACACTTATTCATTAAATATGGAAAGTGTGCTCAAAACAAGTAACAGCACAGTCTTGAAAACAATTATGATATGGTTATTTGCCTTGAAACGGGTACGTTTTAATGTCAACAGGCAGTTAGGGAGATGTTGTGGAGTTGATGTTGGTGGTACGTTGATGTAAATGAATAAATGAGTGAATATAGTTTTATGCCGCTTTTAGCAATATCACGGCCTGGGACAATAGAAGTTGATTTCAAATATTGCACCCATGCGGGAAATCAAACCCGGGCCTTCGTCGCGACGAGCGAATCCTTTAACCACAAGGCTACCCTAATAGACAGTGGATTTCAAAAACGAGGAATACAACAAAATATGTTTGAAAGACATTACATCCTTTTGATAAACTGCTCTTGGATACATGAATATCACGTCTAAAACAAATGACATTTAAACTACATGTATAAATAGTACTATTCATATGAATAAAAATGACTTCAAACATGAATATATCCTTCATCGGAAACAGCTTAGATGTATGTGGTCATATGGCTGAAATTCATCATGAATGATGAACCATAGTCCTGAAAAATAGGGAGTTCTAGCTCTTTTAAGTAGTATATATTGAACGTAAATTTAAGACTAAGAGGAAAATAGAACGACAGACTATGCGTCGGTTTGAAGGTGTAGCTCAACGTGATATGGAAAGTTGATTTAAACGGAAACACGAGCATAAGGCTATGACTCAACGTAAGATTGAAAGTTGATTTAAACGGAAACACCAACATAAAACTGAGACTCAACGAAAGATTGAAAGTTGATTTAAACGGAAACACCATCATAAGGCTGAGACTCAACGGAAGATTGAAAGTTGATAAAAACGGAAACACCAACATAAGCCTGAGACTCAACGGAAGATTAAAAGTTGATTTAAACGGAAACACGAGCATAAGGCTGAGACTCAACGGAAGATTAAAAGTTGATTTAAACGGAAACACGAGCATAAGGCTGAGACTCAACGGAAGATTAAAAGTTGATTTAAACGGAAACACGAGCATAAGGCTGAGACTCAACGGAAGATTAAAAGTTGATTTAAACGGAAACACGAGCATAAGGCTGAGACTCAACGGAAGATTGAAAGTTGATTTAAACGGAAACACGAGCATAAGGCTGAGACTCAACGGAAGATTAAAAGTTGATTTAAACGGAAACACGAGCATAAGGCTGAGACTCAACGGAAGATTAAAAGTTGATTTAAACGGAAACACGAGCATAAGGCTGAGACTCAACGGAAGATTAAAAGTTGATTTGAACGGAAACACGAGCATAAGGCTAAAACTCAACGAAAGATTGAAAGTTGATTTAAACGGAAACACGAACATAAGACTGAGACTGGTGAACGAAATGAAAAATCGGGTATGCTCCTCCAACTAAGACATACAATTTACCTACATACATTCATGATTTTGATTAATTCAAACATACAACACAACAATCGACTAAAAGACATATCAGCAATAAAAAAACGCTATTTGAATACACGTCTGTATGGCTACTATGACAAAATGCTTTGAATAAATGAAATTAAAACACGAACTGTAGTTTTGTTTCTGTATCAACTAAAACAAATGCGAGCGAAAGAAAATGTACTGATGAAAATTGGATATCACCAACTAATTACAAATGTTTTCAAGCCGTTACAAGCCGTTATGTTTCTAGGTTTGTCAGCGCCATACATGTGCTCGTGGGTTTCACCGAAGTGGTAAACGTCTGAGACCTGCATCACTTCGGGCTTTCCTCCCACATTAAGCAGGCACGCCGCGATATAACTGGAATACTGTTAAAAGCGGCGTTAAACCCAACTCACACACACTTTGTTTCATGTTTGGCCACCATCAAAGATGAGTGTACACTTTCTTTTGCCCGGCAGTATATATGAAAGCAAAGAAGAAAAACAGAAAAAACAATGACCCTAAAACAATAGACTATCTTGAACACATATGACGGAGTATATGACGCTCATCTTGCATTGAAATACACTAGACTATGGTATGATCTGGTGACTAAAAACGTCTGATTACGATTTAGTGCACCATCTCATACAGTCTGTACGACAATCGCAATTCGTATGGGTATAAAGTTACGACAATCGTAAACAGTTCGAACTAAACAATGGGAGAATAAACAGGTGTATGTAAATGTATCTGTTACTCTAGTACATAAATCAGTATCTAGTAATCTAGTTTACACGTATAAACATCACTGGCATGATACAGACGATTAAAGGTCTCCATCGAGCACTCATTCCAGTCGCTGCTAGTTCCCTAAAGGAGGACTGCAGTATCTTCTATTTCTAGCATCATCTACGCACATGTCACAACCAGTAGTTATAACACTGGTGTGGTGCAGATATGGAATTCCATTGTGAGGTCACGTGTTATTTTAGGTCTTCCAGCCTTTTGGTATCGCTCGATGATCTCCTTTATACATGCGCAATACGTACATCGTTCAGGTACAACAAACAACAACAGCACCAAATGCATTTCGAGGATAAATGATGTAGTAAAGGAGACTGGTCCAATTAGGCCAACTTGGGCCACAATTAGGCCAACTTGGACCACAATTAGGCACATTTGGGCCACAATTAGGCCAACTGGGGCCACAATTAGGCCGATTTGGGCCAACTGTTGATACGGACTTTCAATGATCTCTTCTAAAACGAAATTGACTGTGTTCTATTTCTGTCATAGAGATTCAATATGAATTAATTGATTATGGCAAATACTACCTTCGGAAAAGAGGGCCGAGCTGTTGTGCTACAACACTACACCCGACATTAACTGACGGAATGAGAAGGGAGCGGCCTTGAAGGGAAACACATGCTTGGTAGGAAATTTCGCATGAACTCCGAACATTAGCCAGGTAAAAAAGGAATCTTATTTCTTGTGGTTTTTTTTACTGGGTTTGGAGAATGAGTGTTTTATTCATATCATTAGGTTACGAATACATGAATTCAACGTCTATTTTGGGGCCATGGGAAGTGGTTTTCCGGTGAATTGGACACACTTTGAATGCCATGTCGTGAGACAAAAGTTTCAATGTGGCGCACAAAAACGAAATTTGACTTGTCTAGACGAATTATTGTAGAGAAGAAAGGGGGGGGGGGGTCACAAAACGTTGTTTCCACACTTTCTTTATAATACACTATCGGTAATACAGCAAGGAATTACTGATGGTCTAAACCTCGTAGATTAATAACGAAATATGCAGGAAATAAACATACTGTGTTTTCGGTTAAGAGCTATGTTATCTGTAGATTTGACGGGCCTAATTGACGCAACGCAAGGTTTCAAATGGAACATTTGAAAATGATAAACATGTTTTGGTTCTAAACACGTTTAGATTTTACAAACGTATAGATTCAAAACATGATTAGATTTTAAACATGTCAAGATCTGTGACATGTTTTTCGTATGAAGTTGTATCTAATCCCCATTTCGTGTGTTTGATTCTACACGTTTTAGATAAAACACGGTAATTGTTTGTTTGTTCAGGGTTAAACACGACCTAACACGTTTACAGCTAAAGATATCTAGAATGTGTTAAATATTTTTAAAAAGAAACTCAACGCTAGAGAAAAAGCATTCTCGACCGTCCGTCGAAACAGATTCCATTGGGGGTAAACGGAAACACAGCGGTGAAATTTAAATGAATGAATCATTGAAAACATGTTTACCTGTTTCGCGAACACCTGGTGTCATCACTGAATTTCGATGATCAATTCATATAATTTCACCACTATTTTGCTTTTTAGGCCCAAAGGAAATCGAGACGTTTACGTTGACGTCTAATATTTAAATTGCTTCAACAGAAACGACTTCATCACAACGAGGGTGTGCACTGATTGTCCTTAACAATTGTACAGTAAACTACGTTTATAACGAACACGCTTATAACGAAATGACCGATATAACGAACTTTTTAGTCCCAGCCATTTGTTGCATATATGCTGAATATATGCTTATAACGAACTACGGTTGTTGCGAACTAAAATTAGTGGTCCCTTTGAGTTCGTTATAACCGTAGTTTACTGTATTTACATTTTGTAAATAAACACGGATAATAATAATAATAATGAGGTAAATAGGATAACTACTTACAAAATTAGATAAATATCACCCCAAAGTGAAATATATGGTATAAACACTTAAGTGATCAATGTGCAACAAAGGTGTGATTTGATATATCATGGTACAATACAAATGACCAATATCCTCTGCAGATAGACCAGGACACCATCAAATATGATTGAAAATGAACGTACAAAGTTCTGTGATATGAGCACAGAGCCTTGTGGTCAAACATCAATAGCACTGTGGTAGGGAGCACCATACTTGAAATAATCTACACACGCAGACACCTGGTGTCATAATTGTGATTTTTTTGTGGGAATCGTGGAGGGATGAATGCCTCTATTCCACTTTGTTCATAAACTTTTGTTTTCATTTTTGACTAGTTAATTAATATGATTTAAAAATAATTGAAAATATTGAAAAATTATTTGTTGACGTGTTTTCTCATGTGAAGAAGGCAGTCAAACCTTTTACACCAACTGTTTCCATGTTTATTAATGAATGATTTAAAAAACGAATATTTCTTCATTTTAACATGAAAGAAATTGAACTCATGTTTCAGAGCCAAATACACTGCGTGTAAAAAGTCACCAGTTTTAAAAATTGATTAAATATTCCTTTTCAAATTTATTCATATTTATATGGCGGAAAACATTTGTATCAGATATTTGATTAGATGTTATAAACATGAAAAACTAAGTGCTTTCTAATACAATTTCCGATATATACAATGAAATCGATTTCAAGCTGAAACTGTAGTAAAATATTGAAATATATATTTCTACATTACACAATGTATTTATGTAAGCAATATCAAGCGTGTGGAATTAAATGCACCTAATTCATCTTGTTCTCGGAAGAAAGCTCATTGTTG
This sequence comes from Haliotis rufescens, assembly GCF_023055435.1. Lineage (NCBI taxonomy): Eukaryota > Metazoa > Mollusca > Gastropoda > Lepetellida > Haliotidae > Haliotis > Haliotis rufescens. The sequence continues at coordinate 2,819,469 of NW_025964046.1, forward strand.
CTGTCTCCATGGCAGAATCAAAATAAAGAACACGATTAAACAACATGTGTCCAAATCTAGATCTGGCCTATAAACCAAACAGATAAAAACATATCGATCATTTTCAATAGAAAAACGACATTTAATGATTCACTGACTAAATTTAGAATGTGCGGTAGCTACAGGTTCATAACGCGACTATTAATACAATCAAATTGTGAAAGGGTTTGCCTAAGAATTGGGCTAGTTGTCACAGCTAAGCTGTGTTTGTAGCGCGTTTGATTGACAGTTAGCGGCATTGCAGGGCGTGACTTTGTAAACGCCGAGAAAATGCACAGCGAACAAGGCCGCGAGTGGCTTAAGCACAGATATATACCTACTGTTTAAAAACATTGTCTTCGTCACATGGTTACCAAACAATGACGTTTGGAATGACGGCGTCACTTTTATAAGGCTGTTCCAATGTCCTCCCTCGTTACACTTTGATTGACAGCTCATCTTGATCGTCTTTCAATGTGATACCTTGTAATCGATTTCACCACGCGATGTCGGTGTGCTGTGACCTATTTTCTCTCGACGTAAAATAGGTTTTAATTTCCGGGGTAGTGGTGCACGTGCAGGTTGCGTATCAATCCGCGAAGCGTGTATGCTTGTTTGGCCAGGGTAGTGAGAGGCACTTTTTTTTACTGTTAGTCCCGAGTACTTTGAAATCACTTTGTCAACAGAGTTGGTGTACAAACTGTCACTCATAACTGAATTCGAATTGTATATTTTATTGTCCAAAGTTTGTTTCGGCGTGCGAGCTTTCGTTCTCACGGGTATGTTTGACGCCCGTTCAATATCTGGCTCGCTTTGAACTCGTCTTCTTCCGTGGGATGTTGTCGGCCGAGGTTGTGAATGAGGGTCGTAATAGCGATCCGATTGCGGCCACTCTCGGCTTAATCCAAATCCACTTTCAGGCGATTCTAAAGTCTGTTTGTTCATGTTTTCGATATCGTCATGGTAACCGGTGCTAGGACTTAAGGTTTTAGCAGAATCTGACTCATTGTCGTCTAAAGAGGCAGACGGGCGGTTAGATTTAGGCGCATTTCTTGAATTCTTCGCCTCTTCAAATTCTCGCTCATAGGCGAAAACTGGATCATCTAAATCAACTACTTCAATCTCCCCATCGTAAAAACTATCATCACTGTCCGAGAGCTGTCCGGCCTCGTACATGGCCTGTCCGGCAGATTTGGGCCTGTTGGCTGAGGTCAATCTCTTCATAGATCTCTCTTCCTCCATTTGCTGAGTTGAAAACTCAGAGCAACTGCTTGAATCCCATGTGTTCTTACCAAACCCAAGCCTCTCTGGGATTTTACTATCCCCATATACATCTCTTTGTTGGGAGCTATCCCAGTCAGGATTTTGCCGAGACCTGTTTGGCCTGGGATCATCGACAGCCTCAATTGGGTCTTTTAACACGCCCTTTTTATACCCATTTAATCTACTCTTTTTCTTCTTCAAACCAAAACCCCCACTTTCCGAATATCCAAGGATTCCAGCACCCACTCTCGGTTTTGGATAATCCTTTTCCCAGGGGGCCCTCGGGGGTTTCCTGTAATCCTGAGAAGAAACCGATTTCGACGCTTTCTTGTATTTCGGTGCTTCAATTGTTCGATTCACCGCTCCGTCTCGCAGTCGACTGTAGTCTTGTGATTGTATTTTGTTGTAGTTACGGCTTCGTTTGTCTTTCATGTTAAAGTCCCTGACAGAAATGAATCTATCGCGATCTAGTTTGTCCACCCGTCTACCAGGAAGGAGCTGGGATTGGGGTGGTTCTAACGCCAGCATCGTGTACTCTGCCAGTGCGTCTTCAGTATCATACATACCGCGACGTCACAACGGCGGCCAGAATTTCACCCATAAGATGCACAAAATGTAAATTCAATCAGAATATCCAAGGATGTGTCAGTTAACAGTTATACCTCGGAATAAATCCCCTGAGACGACGCAATCTCCACGTTTATCAGTTGGCTGTGCTGGATAATCACCAACTTGTCAAAACTGACGTTGAGATCTTACTCCGAGAGGTTTTAACCCTTAAATAATTCCAGAAAACCGTCCACACCTTCACTCGCACTTTGAGTAAAATTCCCGTCGCGACAATTCCGGATTCAAAATATCCTGTATTAGAAACTCTCACAAACTGAGCTGTGGGGTCAAAATATACACGAAATAGTTTCAAGGAACTGTAGTTTCGAAATCGAGTTTTGATCTATGGGTATGACACATCCGAAGAGTAACTGGATAATGTCAAACTTGAATCCTCCGAATCGTCAGAGGTACCTTTACCAGGAAACTTCAGGTTAGGTTGTCTTGTGGTGGAGGTCAAAGATCACTGTACTACTCGGACGTACTTTCCTCACTCACTGAAATAGTTCACACTGCACGTTTGACTTCACACTGCACGTTTGACAGAAGCCGCGCACATCCATGGAATACTATCGTCTGCCTTTAGCTTGTTCATTGATGGATGTCTGACACTTACTTTCCCCGGTGTGAAACAGACCACAGCTTTGCACAGTTCACGACCAGGGTCAAATCCTTCAGGTGTCAGTGATTCAGCAGTATTCGTCACTCGGAGCAGACGACATCACCTGTCATCTTCTGCAGCAGACGACGCGCGTTTTGTGATGATGCGCCTGGCATCAACGGCGGGAAAGTGTACACGGTAATCACGTGGTGTCGTGGCGCGGTCGATGAGCTGTTCTCGTCACGGCAAGACGAGCACATATAATCCAAGGATGATTTCGTAAGCTGACGCTAATATCTTGGCCTGCAGAGGGCTTTGTAACCTTGTAGTAACATGCATTGTCTTTTGCCATTATGAAGATTACATACCGTCGTTGGCAACGTGTGTGGTATGTTAGTCTGAAACGTTACGCATGGATTGAACAGGGTGAAATTACATTTCTTGTCACAACGTTGTGTCGTGGAATTGTTCGGTTACTTTGTTGTTTGACGACGAAGTCCGATATATTCCTACTGTTTCACGGTGGCCTGTTAAGCCCCCCCCCCCCCCCCCCCCCCCCCCCCCCACCACACACACACACACACAACCGACACACCTCCACACACACCACCTCCACACACCACCTCCACACACCACCTCCACACACACCACCTCCACACCTCCACACACCACCTCCACACACACCACCTCCACACCTCCACACACCCACCTCCACACCCACCACCACACACCACCTCCACACACACCACCCCACACCTCCACACACACCTCCACACACCACCTCAACACCTCCACACACCACCCCACACCACCACCTCCACACAAACCACCTCCACACACCACCTCCACACCTCCACACACACCACCTCCACACACACCACCTCCACACACACCACCTCCACACCTCCACACACACCACCTCCACACACACCACCTCCACACACCCACCACCACACACACCACCACACCACACCCACCACCACACCACCTCCACACACACCACCTCCACACACACCACCACCACCACCACCACCACACACACCACCTCCACACCCACCACACACCACCTCCACACACACCACCTCCCACACCCCTCCACCCACACACACCACCTCCACACCTCCACACACACCACCTCCACACACACCACCTCCACACACCACCTCCACACCTCCATACACCACCTCCACACACACCACCTCAACACCTCCACACACCACCTCTTCACACCACACACCACCTCCACACACACCACCTCAACACCTCCACACACCACCTCCACACCTCCACACACCACCTCCACACACACCACCTCCACACACCACCTCCACACACCACACACCACACCTCCACACACCACACCCACACCTCCATACACCACAATTCCATACACACCACCTCCACACACACCACCTCCATACACCACACCTCCATACACACCACCTCCATACACCACAGTTCCATACACACCACCTCCAATCACACCACCCCCACACACCACACCTCCATACACCACAATTCCATACACACCACCTCCACACACACCACCTCCACACACACCACCTCCACACACACCACCTCCACACACACCACCTCCATACACCACACCTCCATACACCACACCTCCACACACACCACCTCCACACACACCGCCTCCACAAACACCACCTCCATACACCACACCTCCACACACACCATCTCCACACACACCACCTCCATACACCACACCTCCATACACCACACCTCCACACACACCACCTCCACACACACCACCTCCACAAACACCACCTCCATACACCACACCTCCATACACCACAATTCCATACACACCACCTCCACACACACCACCTCCACTCACACCACCTCCACACACCACACCTCCATACACCACAATTCCATACACACCACCTCCACACACACCACCTCCATACACCACACCTCCATACACACCACCTCCACACCTCCATACACCACACCTCCACACACACCACCTCAACACACACCACCTCCACAAACACCACCTCCATACACCACACCTCCATACACCACACCTCCATACACACCACCTCCACACCTCCATACACCACACCTCCACACACACCACCTCAACACACACCACCTCCACAAACACCACCTCCATACACCACACCTCCATACACCACACCTCCATACACCACACCTCCATACACCACAATTCCATACACACCACCTCCACACACCACACCTCCATACACCACAATTCCATACACACCACCTCCACACACTACACCTCCACACACACCACCTCCACACACCACACCTCCACACACCACCTCCACACACAACCTCCACACATCACACCTCCACACACCACCTCCACACACCACCTCCACAAACCACACCTTCACACACCACACCTCCACACACTACACCTCCACACACCACACCTCCACAAACCACCTCCACACACCACCTCCACACACCACCTCCACACACCACCTCCACACATCACACCTCCACACACCACCTCCACAAACCACCTCCACACACCACCTCCACACACCACCTCCACACATCACACCTCCACACACCACCTCCACACACCACACCTCCACACACCACACCTCCACACACCACATCTCCACACACTACACCTCCACACACCACATCTCCACACATCACCTCCACACACCACCTCCACACATCACCTCCACACACACTTCCACACATCACACCTCCACACATCACACCTCCACACACCACCTCCACACACCATACCTCCACACACACCTCCACACACCACATCTCCACACACCTCACCTCCACACACACCTCCACACACCACACCTCCACAAACCACACCTTCACACACCACACCTCCACACGCTACACCTCCACACACCACACCTCCACACACCACCTCCACACACACCTCCACACACCACATCTCCACACACCACACCTCCACACACACCTCCACAAACCACACCTCCACAAACCACACCTCCACAAACCACACCTTCACACACCACACCTCCACACACCACATCTCCACACACCACACCTCCACACACACCTCCACAAACCACACCTCCACAAACCACACCTCCACAAACCACACCTTCACACACCACACCTCCACACACCACACCTCCACACACCACCTCCACACACCACCTCCACACATCACCTCCACACACCACAACTCCACACCACACCTCCACATACAACACCACCACTTAACACACCTCCACGCCTCCACACATCACACCTCCACACACTACACCTCCACAAACCACACCTTCACACACCACCTCCACACACCACCTCCACACACCACACCTCCACACACCACCTCCACACACCACCTCCACACACCACACCTCCACACACCACCTCCACACATCACCTCCACACATCACCTCCACACACCACACCTCCACACACCACCTCCACACACCACCTCCACACATCACCTCCACACATCACCTCCACACACCACCTCCACACACCACCTCCACACACCACACCTCCACACACACCTCCACACACCACACCTCCACACACCACCTCCACACACCACCTCCACACACCACACCTCCACACACCACAACTCCACACCACACCTCCACATACAACACCACCACTTAACACACCTCCACGCCTCCACACATCACACCTCCAGACACTACACCTCCACACACACCACCTCCAAACACCACCTCCACACACCACCTCCACACACCACACCTCCACACACACCTCCACACACCACACCTCCACACACCACATCTCCACACACCACATCTCCACACACCACCTCCACACACCACCTCCACACACATCACCTCCACACACCACAACTCCACACCACACCTCCACACACCACCTCCACACATCACCTCCACACACCACAACTCCACACCACACCTCCACATACAACACCACCACTTAACACACCTCCACGCCTCCACACATCACACCTCCACACACTACACCTCCACACACACCACCTCCAAACACCACCTCCACACACCACCTCCACACACCACACCTCCACACACACCTCCACACACCACACCTCCACACACCACCTCCACACACCACCTCCACACACATCACCTCCACACACCACAACTCCACACCACACCTCCACACACCACCTCCACACACCACCTCCACACATCACCTCCACACACCACAACTCCACACCACACTTCCACATACAACACCACCACTTAACACACCTCCACGCCTCCACACATCACACCTCCACACACTACACCTCCACACACACCACCTCCAAACACCACCTCCACACACCACCTCCACACACCACACCTCCACACACACCTCCACATACCACACCTCCACACACCACCTCCACACACCACCTCCACACACCACACCTCCACACACCACAACTCCACACCACACCTCCACATACAACACCACCACTTAACACACCTCCACGCCTCCACACATCACACCTCCACACACCACCTCCACACACCACCTCCACACACCACCTCCACACACCACCTCCACACACCAACCTCCACACACCACCTCCACACACCACCTCCACACACCAACCTCCACACACCACCTCCACACACCACCTCCACACACCACCTCCACACACCACCTCCACACACCACCTCCACACACCAACCTCCACACACCACCTCCACACACCACCTCCACATACAACACCTCCACACACCACCTCCACACACCACACCTCCACACACACCTCCACACACCACACCTCCACACACAACCTCCACACGCCACCTCCACACACCACACCTCCACACACACCTCCACACACCACACCTCCACACACCACCTCCACACCACACCTCCACATACAACACCACCACTTAACACACCTCCACGCCTCCACACATCACACCTCCACACACCACCTCCACACACCACCTCCACACATCACCTCCACACCACACCTCCACATACAACACCACCACTTAACACACCTCCACGCCTCCACACACACCACCTCCACACACCACCTCCACACACCACCTCCACACACCACCTCCACACATCACATCTTCACACACCACCTCCACACACCACCTCCACAAACCAACCTCCACACACCACACCTCCACACACCACCTCCACACATCACACCTCCACACACCAGACCTCCAAACACCACAACACACCTCAACACACACCCCGACCAAACCACCCAATCCTCACCCCATCCCCACCCCACCCTACCTCCACACACCGCAAAATATGCACATTTAATTGAACACAGTAAAAATTCAAAATCTGCGTTTCCCTTTCTGAAGAGTGTATCTCTCACAGTCCCTTTTCAAGCCTGATCTTTCTTCCTACACGTCCCCTACTTATTTTAGAGAGCATATTAGCTACTCCAAACTTCAAGAAGTACGCATTAGATATGTTTATTGTTATCACTGCAATGCTATTAAGCGTCTCAGTATGTTCGCAATAGCGACACGTGGCTTAGAAATGAAGAGCTCAAACCCAAGACAGGCTCCATTATCTTTAAGTTGAGGGGCTCAACAGAAACTACAATGAGTGAGTGAGTGAGTGAGTGTTTGGGTGGGTGGGTGGGAGGGAGGGTGGGTTGGTTTTGGGTTGGTGGGTGAGTGGGTGGGTGGCTGAGTTGGGTGGCTGAGTGAGTGAGTGAGTGAGTGAGTGAGTGGGTGGGTGGGTGGGTGGGTGGGTGGGAGGGAGGATGGGTGGGTGGGTGAGTTGGGTGGCTGAGTGAGTGAATGGGTGTTTGGGTGGGTGGGTGGGTGGGAGGGAGGGTGGGTGGGTGAGTTGGATGAGTGAGTGAGTGAGTGAGTGGGTATTTTTGTTGGTGGGTGGGAGGGAGGATGGGTGGGTGAGTTGGATGAGTGAGTGAGTGAGTGAGTGAGTGAGTGAGTGAGTGAGTGAGTGAGTGAGTGGGTGGGAGGGTGAGTTGGGTGGGTGAGTTGGGTGGCTGAGTGAGAGAGTGGGTGTTTGGGTGGGTGGGTGGGAGAGAGGGAGGGAGGGTTGGTTTGGGTGGGTGGGTGGCTGAGTTTGGCGGCTGAGTGAGTGAGTGAGTGAGTGCCGTAAAAGGCGACAATGCGTGTCTTGAGAGGCGAATAACAGGACCCTGTGGTCAGGCTCGTTGACTTGGTTGATGCATGTCATCGTATCCCATTTGCGTAGATGATGTTCATCACTAGATTGTCTGGATCAGACTCGATTATTTACAAACCGACGTCATGTATGTGGAATATTGTGCTGCGTTAAACAACAAACAAACAAACAAACAAAACCAGAGATGGGTTTCACACATTGAACCCATGTGAAGAATATAACCTTTGGCGTCACGAGCGAACACGTGAACCTCAGCCCTCCAACCCATCCAAACATACCCACCTACTTTTCGTCTTATTAACGCATGTAGGCCAAACTGTTGAATGATTAATTAGTTCGCCAAAAATGCAACGGAAATTCGTATTTACCCCCCTCGGTAAAGCTCAGCACGTGCGGCCATTGTCATACAACACGCGTTAACTGCGTAGTTTACGAGAATTAACCCATTAATTACGAAAGACGATCAAAAATCAATATGTTATCGCATAAATAATCTTGTCTCTCAACGTGAGACTGAAAATAACACGTGACAAAAATAGCACATATCCATTTTCAGGGCTGGTTATCAACAAAACGTGGCCCCTAATAAGTGCTTAATTGCGAAAAGAAATTACATTAATGCAATTGAAAGGTATCGGGAACAGGACTTAATGCATATTCCACAACTTAGAATGGCCCTTATTGAGGATGCTGCGTGATCCTGGATTTCCAAGATAGGGGATGCTACGGAAATAGACTGACATCCAATACTTTAATGGATTATTTGGATGCAGAAGTTGATGTTTTAGAAAGCTTGCGGATATTACCCGGGCACGTGACATTGACAGAAATAATCAGTGACTTTTTTTTTTTAAATTTCACTGTCCAGTCAGACACTAACGCGTTAGGAGATTTAACTAACCAGTTAATAAATATTTCAATTGCTAACACTAGTATAGGTTGCCTTTTATCGTAGACTAAGGAAGAGAATTTATGAATACCAAATTCTTTATTATGAGTGAGTGAGTGAGTGAGTTGGGTGTAACGCCGCTTTTAACATTATTCCAGTTATATCGTGGCGTGTCAGCTTAATGTGGGAGGAAAGCCCCAAGTGATGCAGGTCTCAGACGTTTACCACTTCGGTGAAACCCACGAGCACGGGTATGGTGCTGACAAACCTAGAAACATAATTTGGGCGAACCGGGATTCGAACCCACAATCATAGGTTTCTGGCGTGTCCAAGGGACGCAACTCTGCACAGCGAATCGTGGCGCCCTAGACGACTGGGCCACCCGTGCCCCCGTCTTTAATATGAGGAACACAATACTTCCTCAATAATGTTCCTCAAAATAAGGGCGGTCGGGTAGCCTAGTGGTTAAAGCGTTCGCTCGTCACGCCACGTTCGATTCCCGACATGGGTACAATGTATAGGCCATTGTTGGTGTCCCCTTCGTAATATTGCTGGAATATTGCTAAGAAGCGTAAAACCATCCTCACTCAGTCACTCCTCAAAATAAAGAAGTTGACATTCACAAATGCTCTTCCTCATGTGTGTCACTTCTCAATGCCTTTCAATGACTTGATATCGTAGACTAGTACACTTACTAATCAGTTAGTAGGGATTACTATCCATCTTGCAAAGAATCTTCTTCTCGTTATTTACTAACGGCAAAGGTTTATTATTAAACTTGTCGTAAGTTTTACTTCACTTTGATAAACGCTCATTTTGGTCACTCTGCGCTCCCTGATGACAGCTTTTGAAGACAATTTGAAAAAATAAAAAATAAATGGCAAATGACATAAATAATACAGGCGAAAGATCACTTGTAATGATTTGCAGCAATCTCATTAAAATTCAGGCCTTAGTTCTCTCTACAGCTTTACAAAGATCTGAGGGCATCCCATTGAGCTGATTTACGTATATCTGAACAATCGTCAGTAACTGTGATGTGTAAAGTTAAACATCCGTTCCCGAAATTAGCCGAAACTGAGATCGTCAGTTTACGCTTAACGTTATTGTGTTCTGGGATTCGAGCTGACTGATGAGGCTGATATAAGTCTAATGACGTTATTGATGTTATGGACGTTATGGACGCTATGGATGCTGTGGACGTTATGGACGCTATGGATGCTGTGGACGTTATGTGCGTTGTAATGGACGTTATGGACGCTGTGGACGTTATGTACGTTGTTATGGACGTTATGGACGCTGTGGGCGTTATGTACGTTGTTATGGACGCTGTGGACGTTATGTACGTTGTTATGGACGTCATGGACGCTGTGGACGTTATGTACGTTGTTATGGACGCTGTGGACGTTATGTACGTTGTTATGGACGTTATGGACGCTGTGGGCGTTATGTACGTTGTAATGGACGTTATTGACGCTGTGGACGTAATGTACGTTGTTATGGACGTTATGGACGCTGTGGACGTTATGTACGTTGTTATGGACGTTATGGACGCTGTGGACGTTATGTACGTTGTTATGGACGCTGTGGACGTTATGTACGTTGTTATGGACGTTATGAACGCTGTGGAGTGGACGTTATGTACGTTGTTATGGACGCTGTGGACGTTATGTACGTTGTTATGGACGCTGTGGACGTTATGTACGTTGTAACGGACGTTATGGGGGCTATGGGCGTTATGTACGTTGTTATGGACGTTATGGACGCTGTGGACGTTATGTACGTTGTTATGGACGCTGTGGACGTTATGTACGTTGTTATGGACGTTATGAACGCTGTGGAGTGGACGTTATGTACGTTGTTATGGACGCTGTGGACGTTTTGTACGTTGTTATGGACGTTATGGACGCTGTGGACGTTATGTACGTTGTTATGGACGCTGTGGACGTTATGTACGTTGTTATGGACGTTATGAACGCTGTGGAGTGGACGTTATGTACGTTGTTATGGACGCTGTGGACGTTATGTACGTTGTTATGGACGCTGTGGACGTTATGTACGTTGTAACGGACGTTATGGGGGCTATGGGCGTTATGTACGTTGTTATGGACGTAATGGACGCTATGGTCGTTATGTACGTTGTTATGGACGTTATGGGGGCTATGGTCGTTATGTACGTTGTTATGGACGTTATGGACGCTATGGTCGTTATGTACGTTGTTATGGACGCTATGGACGGCATGGACGTTATGGAAGTCATGGGCGTTATGGACATTGTAAGGATGCTATGGATGTTATTGACGCTATGGGCGCTGTGGACGTTATGGACGTTATGAACGTTATGAACGCTATGGGCGCTGTGGACGTTATGGACGCTATGGGCGCTGTGGACGCTATGGACGTCATATTGACGTTATGGTCGTTGTTATGGACGTTATGGGCGCTATGGTCGTTATGTACGTTGTTATGGACGTTATGGACGCTGTGGACGTTATGTACGTTGTTATGGACGCTATGACGGCATGGACGTTATGGAAGTCATGGGCGTTATGGACATTGTAAGGATGCTATGGATGTTATTGACGCTATAGCCGCTGTGGACTTATGGACGTAATGAACGTTATGAACGCTATGGGCGCTGTGGACGTTATGGACGCTATGGGCGCTGTGGACGCTATGGACGCTATGGACGTCATATTGACGTTATGGCCGTTGTTATGGACGTTATGGGCGCTATGGTCGTTATGTACGTTGTTATGGACGCTATGGTCGTTATGTACGTTGTTATGGACGCTATGGACGGCATGGACGTTATGGAAGTCATGGGCGTTATGGACATTATAAGGATGCTATGGATGTTATTGACGCTATGGGCGCTGTGGACGTTATGGACGTTATGAACGTTATGAACGCTATGGACGTTATGAACGTTATGAACGCTATGGGCGCTGTGGACGCTATGGACGTCATATTGACGTTATGGTCGTTGTTATGGACGTTATGGGCGCTACCGACGATATGGACGTCATTGACGTTATGGACGCTATGGACATTATATGAACGCTGTGGACGTTATATGGACGTTATGGGCGCTGTTGGCGTTGTGGACGCTGTGGTCGGTTAATTGCGATGTTGGGAACAGATGCAGATGTATCATGTAGTTCTTCCAACAGCGACGCCACGTCGCCTGTCTGCCTGGATGTGACGGCTTGTGCATGCATCCTCTTAGTTAGAGGGCGGTCGGGTAGCCTAGTGGTTAAAGCGTCCGCTCGTCACGCCGAAGACCCGGGTTCGATTCCCGACATGGGTACAATGTGTAAAGCCCATTTCTGGTGTCCCCCGCCGTGATATTGCTGGAATATTGCTAAAAGCGGCGTAAAACCAAACTAACTCACTCACTCTTAGTTAGATTCACTGGAATCGTATATTTGCCGACCGCCGTCATATAGCTGGAATATTGAGAATATATAACATATAACAAGAACAAATAATCCTGAAAGGCAAAAATAATTTCTTTAATGTTTGTCTGTTTGTTATCAGAAATATTTCAGATATATGACGGTGGTAAATAATCGAGTCTGGACCAGACCAGTCCGGTGACTGACATCATGAGCATCGATCTACGCAAATGGGTTGGTTGGTTTGTTGTTTAACGCCGCACTCAACAATATTCCAGCTATATGACGCCGGTCTGTAAATAATCGAGTCTGGACCAGACAATCCAGTGATTGATATCATGAGCATCGATCCACGCCATTGCGATCGATGACATGCATCAACCAAGTCAGCGAGCCTGACTCCATCAGACGCCTGTTACGGCAAGCACGCGTTGCTGAAAATCAAATCTAACCCTGATCTTCATAGGTAAGTACTATTATAGTCGTACAGTATCGAGGGAAACTTTCTTCCATATTTAAGCAGCAATTCTTCAAACAATGCAGTTATCAGATTCTGTCCAATACCTTGAAACACAGGACATTGCCTACACAACTACGTACAAACATCTCTTTCACCTGCTAAACATGTCGGTCGTGAATAATGGCAAGAAACCTTGGAACCTGGTAAAGTGTTCAATGTTTGATACGGTCCATCAATCTTAAAGACAAACAACTTCAAACATGGCAGTACATGTTGTGTCTCGACCATTGCATAACAAAAGAATTTTTTCCTAAAATTCGAAATCGATAACTCATTGTGTTATATGTTTTAGATGACGAAACCAGTCGAGCTGATAATTATATTGCTTTCCAAAGCCCAGAAACGTCTAGAACAATTTAACAAAACATATATAATTTAGACGACCTCTCTCATCTCAAGAATAATTTTGTTTGTGGGAATTATTGAATGAAGATGTGTTCAAGAGAATTAAGTTCCCATTTTCTCATATATATAATAAGTATACAATATAATGATCATAATTAATCTCATTGGCAAATATAAAAAATATAAGAAAATGGATAACTATTCATTGTTCGTTGTTTCACACCACTGTCTGCAGTGTTCAAGCAGGTGAGTGAGTGAGTGAGTTTGATTTTCGCTGCACAGTTCCAGCCAGCAATATCACGGTAGGGAACACAGGAAATGGGTGTCATACATTGTACCTGTGGGGACTCGAACCCGGATCTTTGGCGTGACGAGCGAACGCTTTAACCATCAGGCTACCTCGCCACCCCAGCGTGAGTTAGTCAGTGAGTGAGTGAGTATGGTTTAACGCCCCTTTTAGAACTATTCCAGCAATATCTTGCGGGGCACACCAGAAATGGGCTTCACATATTGTACCCATGTGTGGAATCGAACCCGGATGTTTTGAGTGACGAGCGAACGCTTTAACCACCAGGCTACCCAACTGCCCCAGAGTGAGTGAGTGAGTATGGTTTTACCCCGCATTTAGCAATATTCGTGTAATATCACGGCGGGGGACACCAGAAATGGGCTTCACACATTGTACCCATGTGGGAAATCGAACCCGGGTCTTCGGCGTGACGGGCGAACGCTTTAACCACTAGGCTACCCGGTTATGGACGCTGTGGACGTTATGTACGTTGTAACGGACGTTATGGGGGCTATGGGCGTTATGTACGTTGTTATGGACGTAATGGACGCTATGGTCGTTATGTACGTTGTTATGGACGTTATGGGGGCTATGGTCGTTATGTACGTTGTTATGGACGTTATGGACGCTATGGTCGTTATGTACGTTGTTATGGACGCTATGGACGGCATGGACGTTATGGAAGTCATGGGCGTTATGGACATTGTAAGGATGCTATGGATGTTATTGACGCTATGGGCGCTGTGGACGTTATGGACGTTATGAACGTTATGAACGCTATGGGCGCTGTGGACGTTATGGACGCTATGGGCGCTGTGGACGCTATGGACGTCATATTGACGTTATGGTCGTTGTTATGGACGTTATGGGCGCTATGGTCGTTATGTACGTTGTTATGGACGTTATGGACGCTGTGGACGTTATGTACGTTGTTATGGACGCTATGACGGCATGGACGTTATGGAAGTCATGGGCGTTATGGACATTGTAAGGATGCTATGGATGTTATTGACGCTATAGCCGCTGTGGACTTATGGACGTAATGAACGTTATGAACGCTATGGGCGCTGTGGACGTTATGGACGCTATGGGCGCTGTGGACGCTATGGACGCTATGGACGTCATATTGACGTTATGGCCGTTGTTATGGACGTTATGGGCGCTATGGTCGTTATGTACGTTGTTATGGACGCTATGGTCGTTATGTACGTTGTTATGGACGCTATGGACGGCATGGACGTTATGGAAGTCATGGGCGTTATGGACATTATAAGGATGCTATGGATGTTATTGACGCTATGGGCGCTGTGGACGTTATGGACGTTATGAACGTTATGAACGCTATGGACGTTATGAACGTTATGAACGCTATGGGCGCTGTGGACGCTATGGACGTCATATTGACGTTATGGTCGTTGTTATGGACGTTATGGGCGCTACCGACGATATGGACGTCATTGACGTTATGGACGCTATGGACATTATATGAACGCTGTGGACGTTATATGGACGTTATGGGCGCTGTTGGCGTTGTGGACGCTGTGGTCGGTTAATTGCGATGTTGGGAACAGATGCAGATGTATCATGTAGTTCTTCCAACAGCGACGCCACGTCGCCTGTCTGCCTGGATGTGACGGCTTGTGCATGCATCCTCTTAGTTAGAGGGCGGTCGGGTAGCCTAGTGGTTAAAGCGTCCGCTCGTCACGCCGAAGACCCGGGTTCGATTCCCGACATGGGTACAATGTGTAAAGCCCATTTCTGGTGTCCCCCGCCGTGATATTGCTGGAATATTGCTAAAAGCGGCGTAAAACCAAACTAACTCACTCACTCTTAGTTAGATTCACTGGAATCGTATATTTGCCGACCGCCGTCATATAGCTGGAATATTGAGAATATATAACATATAACAAGAACAAATAATCCTGAAAGGCAAAAATAATTTCTTTAATGTTTGTCTGTTTGTTATCAGAAATATTTCAGATATATGACGGTGGTAAATAATCGAGTCTGGACCAGACCAGTCCGGTGACTGACATCATGAGCATCGATCTACGCAAATGGGTTGGTTGGTTTGTTGTTTAACGCCGCACTCAACAATATTCCAGCTATATGACGCCGGTCTGTAAATAATCGAGTCTGGACCAGACAATCCAGTGATTGATATCATGAGCATCGATCCACGCCATTGCGATCGATGACATGCATCAACCAAGTCAGCGAGCCTGACTCCATCAGACGCCTGTTACGGCAAGCACGCGTTGCTGAAAATCAAATCTAACCCTGATCTTCATAGGTAAGTACTATTATAGTCGTACAGTATCGAGGGAAACTTTCTTCCATATTTAAGCAGCAATTCTTCAAACAATGCAGTTATCAGATTCTGTCCAATACCTTGAAACACAGGACATTGCCTACACAACTACGTACAAACATCTCTTTCACCTGCTAAACATGTCGGTCGTGAATAATGGCAAGAAACCTTGGAACCTGGTAAAGTGTTCAATGTTTGATACGGTCCATCAATCTTAAAGACAAACAACTTCAAACATGGCAGTACATGTTGTGTCTCGACCATTGCATAACAAAAGAATTTTTTCCTAAAATTCGAAATCGATAACTCGGGTACTATTTGCCGGCCTGTTTTGTTTGATTGTGTTTTTTGCGCATTGTGTTATATGTTTTAGATGACGAAACCAGTCGAGCTGATAATTATATTGCTTTCCAAAGCCCAGAAACGTCTAGAACAATTTAACAAAACATATATAATTTAGACGACCTCTCTCATCTCAAGAATAATTTTGTTTGTGGGAATTATTGAATGAAGATGTGTTCAAGAGAATTAAGTTCCCATTTTCTCATATATATAATAAGTATACAATATAATGATCATAATTAATCTCATTGGCAAATATAAAAAATATAAGAAAATGGATAACTATTCATTGTTCGTTGTTTCACACCACTGTCTGCAGTGTTCAAGCAGGTGAGTGAGTGAGTGAGTTTGATTTTCGCTGCACAGTTCCAGCCAGCAATATCACGGTAGGGAACACAGGAAATGGGTGTCATACATTGTACCTGTGGGGACTCGAACCCGGATCTTTGGCGTGACGAGCGAACGCTTTAACCATCAGGCTACCTCGCCACCCCAGCGTGAGTTAGTCAGTGAGTGAGTGAGTATGGTTTAACGCCCCTTTTAGAACTATTCCAGCAATATCTTGCGGGGCACACCAGAAATGGGCTTCACATATTGTACCCATGTGTGGAATCGAACCCGGATGTTTTGAGTGACGAGCGAACGCTTTAACCACCAGGCTACCCAACTGCCCCAGAGTGAGTGAGTGAGTATGGTTTTACCCCGCATTTAGCAATATTCGTGTAATATCACGGCGGGGGACACCAGAAATGGGCTTCACACATTGTACCCATGTGGGAAATCGAACCCGGGTCTTCGGCGTGACGGGCGAACGCTTTAACCACTAGGCTACCCGACCACCCCAGAGTGAGTGAGTGAGTATGGTTTTACGCCGCTTTTAGCAAGATTAGCAATACCACGGCAGGGGACACCAGAAATGGGCTTCACACATTGTACCCATGTCGGGAATCGAACCCGGGTCGGCGTGACGGGCGAACGCTTTAACCACTAGGCTACCCGACCGCCAATCACCATTCCACTTACATCACCACTCCCCCGTGAAGCCCAAAGTTAGAGTTGTTCTAACGCAACCCATGCTTTTCGTAATTGGAGACTAACGGGATGGTCAGGCTCTCTGGTCCAAACTTCATTATTTACTGACCGCGGTCACGTAGATGGAATATTGCGGAGTGCGGCATTAAACAAACACACACCACGATGGCCTGAAAAAAAAGCCTGGGCCAGACAAACCTCTGGATGCTTTCAGCGTTGATCCACGTGTCGATATCGCCACCTGTCACCCGGTAGACTCGTGAAGATCCGGGTTAGAATAGGTTTTCAGCATCCCATGCTTTTCTCCCCTGTGAAGATCCGGGTTAGAATAGGTCTTCAACATCCCATGCTTGTCTCCCCTGTGAAGATCCGGGTTAGAATAGGTCTTCAGCATCCCATGCTTGGCGTAAGAGGCGACTAACGAGATCGGTTGGTCAGGGTCGCTGATAAACAAACAAACACATTTTACCCTGGCACCGAATTGTATTTGAATTAACAAAGTTTCACAAGAATTTTGTTCAACCCTCAGCCCATTGGCCAACATATTGTTATATG
The DNA here is from genome assembly GCF_023055435.1 of Haliotis rufescens. Classification (NCBI taxonomy): domain Eukaryota; kingdom Metazoa; phylum Mollusca; class Gastropoda; order Lepetellida; family Haliotidae; genus Haliotis; species Haliotis rufescens. The sequence goes on from NW_025964046.1 coordinate 2,837,749, forward strand.
GCAGTGTAACGTATTGTTAAACGATGATTGTCGCTGTATTATTTTTTCTGTTGAGATTCAGTTGAGGTTCATTGCATTGTATTTGGACAATGATCAGTTGTCAGGGATTTAGTACTATTTAATGTAAGCAGTGGTGAGGAAGTTATTATATTTCGATGTTCAAATTATCTGTGAACCGGAATATCAAGGATGGGTGTCAAGCGTTATAGAAACATGTGGAATATTCTGTGATGTTCAAGGGACATTGAGCTGGTCTGGCACTGTGTAGAAAGTGTTGGGAGCTGGTTAGACTCTTTAAGTGAAGCAAACGCGTGTCTGTCATCTGACATTCCATCTCACATTACATCAAGACCGGCTTGACAAATGTTGCGGCGAGGTGCTTATTATTCTTGTCATTGTCATTTCCACTGCTCTCACATTTTATACTGCCACTGAATATCCTACTGCCACTCTATTTGGTACTTCCACTTTTATTGCTGTGCAGTTTTTAGTATTGATTGTGAACCCTGTTAACTGTGTAATACAGTTGTTGAACGTATATCATCTGTTGTTTGTTTGTTGGTTTCACACTAGGTTCTTTTACGTACAGATTTCTGGGTTAACATAATGTTTCAATTTGGGAATCGACGCGAAACAATACACATCAACACAAAGTGTTTTGTCACACATTTAGAAGTAGTATTGTCGTGATTCAACATTGAAATAAGAGTGATTATTGGTTGAATTTGGATGATGATGAATTATCGTCGTTGAATCAACATCAGATATCAATGATGAAGTTTGGCTGGGTGATGTTGAAATGGTTCAAATGGACTCCCAAGCTTTTCTCCTTGTCTCAGTTGCATCTTTCAGATACCCGATAGCGTCTACGGAGGTCCCCAGTTCATCTCGTATCGGGACATGTCAATTTCCCCCCTTTGGAGACCAGTTCTAACATGGGTAGGTAGCTGTCACTAGTGGTCTGTCAGATACCCGCAGGCTTATCTCCATCCACTGTGCGGAGTTACGGGCCTTTAGTAGTCTCAATTTTCGCGAAATCACGAGATCTCGTCATTCTCCTTTTCGGTAAAGCCAACCAGTTGGGAGTTTTTTTTCCAGACAAAAAACAAGGCAAGTGATTGTTTAAACAAATGAAAATGTTTTTTAGTACTGCTTGAAAATAAATAACACCTTTGTGGCCTCGTTACATGGAGAGATTCAATTTCAAACGTCAAAAGTGACGTGACAAAAGCCAATATGTCCCTCACTTAGTTAGGGCAATCCATGCACAGTCATATTAAGGGAGAACAATCTGTGAGTACCATCATCATTTAGTCTTTTGGCACATACCTCAAATGGCCTCCTGATGTCGAGTATCTTATGTCAGTTCTGAACACATCGACTTTAGAGTCTGTATCTTCCAACAAGACCCGTGAAGATTCCGGGGTAGAATAGGTCTTCAGCAACCCATGCTTGCCGTGAAAGGCGACTATGCTTATCGTAAAAGGCGACTAACGGGATCGGGTGGTCAGGCTCGCTGACTTGGTTGATACATGTCATCGGTCCCAATTGCGTGGATCGATGTTCATGATATTAATCACTGGATTGTCTGCCCTATACAATTTGAATATTTGTGTACTTAATAAAGATTTTGTTAAGTTTCTGACCCTCATCATCAGCTAAGGGGCGGTCGGGTAGCCTAGTGGTTAAAGCGTTCGCTCGTCACGCCGAAAACCCGTGTGTGAAGCCCATTTCTGGTGTCCCCCGCCGTGATATTGCTGGAATATTGCTAAAAAAAGCGGCGTTATACCATACTCACTCACTCACTCACTCTGAACATGGAGACCTGCCCTACTGTCATCATGTGATCCTGGTCATGTGATCTGATGCCAGGATGTGGTTTTTACAATAAAGCTGCAAAACAATAGGCCGCAACCTGGGTTTGAACCCCGAACCACAGTACTGAATGTTGAATTACTCAGTCCAAGAGTTTGATCCGTTTTACAGAGAGAAATGAGAATACATATAGTGTTTATTCCTAATACAGAATATTAACCATCACCAAACACACAAGAAACCTCTTTATCATATAATGTCATTCTTCAAATCTGTGCTCGAAAATCTCTTTCAATCTGTCACAAACATTACCTAAACATTGCAAGTTTTCCTGGAATGTGCGCATTGATATATATCACGTCAGAAGGCAAGTGATGTGCCAGTCGGACAGTGACAGTACTCAATATAGTTCCAACTGAAATATGTTTCTTTTACAGTGGCGTAACTATAAGTATGAAAACAACAATTGTCTACAAAAATCGTTCTCTATCCGCATTTGGATACAGCCAATTCTGTAACCAATGTCAGATTTCAACATATTTACAAATATCGAAAGGCCAATGTTGAATCATTGTTGAAAACAATGTCAGATTTCAACATATTTACAAATATCGAAAAGCCAATGTTGAATCATTGTTGAAAACAATGTCAGATTTCAACATACTTACAAATATCATAAGGCCAATGTTGAAATATTGCGGATGCTATGGTTTTCAACGTTCGGAACTCAAATCAACCAAATTTCATCATTAAAACAATGTCATGTCCATGCTGGATTTCCTTCGCTTCCTTGGTTAGATGGGGATGATCATCATTCACACAACGGAATAGGCAAAAATAAAAAAATGTTTATAAGCAGAGATCATATTATATGGCCTCTGTTCTAAACAATGTGAAATTGTACATCCTCACATTTAACTATCTTAAAGTTGGCTGAACCATCGCAATCTATCAGTTTCCTATTTACCATATACATCTTATACCAACACAAAGAAAATCCGAACATTTTGGCATTGATTATATAAACACGGAGATCAAACCCATCATTCGACGACACATGGGCACGTGCAGCTGGCGAGGTTTACTGCTAAAAACTCGAGAAGCACGTGCAAGGTCGTGATGGATTTCAAATAAAGTAAACACATGTCAATCAAATTCCTAGACATGATTTCACGGGCGAATGCCAGCTTTATAACGTGCTGATAGCATTATTTCTATGAAAGCTTCCAAAGTGAAATTGGAGAACAATATCACCCACAGTTTTCAGGTTCACACGTTCAGGTAACGATTTTGAGATTATGTCACAAGCAGCCGATCGCTTCATAAACAAACAATGACATTCGCTTGTTGGGAAATGTGTCGTCCTTGGATACCGCGCTTCTGTTTGCAATAAACAGCACGTGTGGAGCGACCAGAAGTGGGATACGACCAGAACTGGGATAAACACTATAGAGAATTATATCTGTCACATGCAACTGTGTGTTTAACTGACAAACATTTAATAAGAGCAAATTATTTCTACAATTATTGGAATCTTAAGATTTCTTCTTAGCTGCTGATAGTAAAAAACATTTCAAACTTGTGAGCAGAATCTGAATACAATGGGTCAATACTGTACATTTTAAGAGATTTTTTACTATATTATCACTCATATCGCCTCGACTATAAGTGGGATAATACCTTTAACATCTACACTCAATGGAATGATAGTAAATAACATTTCAAACTTGTGAGCAGAATCTGAATGCAATGGGTCAATGCTGTTAATTTTAAGATATTTTTTACCATATTATCAATAATAACGCCTCGACCAGAAGTGGGATAATGCCTTTAAATCTACAATTAATGGAATCTTAAGATTTCGTCTTGGTGCAGATAGTGAATAACATTTTGCACTTGTGAGCAGAATCTTTATGTAATGGGTCAATATATATTTTTTGTATTTTTTAAGAGATGTTCTTACTTTAATATCACCCATGTTCTTTGACCAGAAATGGGATAAGGCCTATAAAATCTGCAATTAATAGAATGTCTTCTTGGCTGATGATAGTAAATAACATTTCTCACTTGTGAGCAGAATCTGAATGCAATTGGTCAATACTACTAATTTTAAGAGACCTTTTACTATATTATCACTCACATCCCCTTGACCAGAAATGGGATAGCCCCTTCACATGTTCAGTTAATGGACTTATGAGCACATATTAAGGGATCTTAGTCCAAGATTGGTTTTGATTTTAATTAATTATTGATTATACATTTACCAATGTATTACCGTAATCAAACTGTGCAGAAGCGGCATAACACCTTGAAAATCTATCAGCTGTTGAATATTTATAATTAATTTTAGCTTTTGGTAGTGATTAGGACTTCAGACTTAGCAAATAATGAGACAGGTCATGATTGATACTTGTATAGCCATTTTTATACCAGTTTGTTGTGTCACACAAGGAGTGTCAGAATTCAGAAATTCTTGTATTTACTGAGGGAGTGTGAGGGTAATACATGGATTCTTACATGAGTTTTGTAAAACAGAATATGTACTGTGTACAGTTCTTTTATCAACTTCATGCCAATCGCAAAGCATAAGTGGTATCTTTTCCCGTTTATTTTAACTTCCGCTCTCAGGGGTGCGAAGGGTTAGCGCAGTGGTCAAAGCGTTCGCTCGTCACGTCGAAGGCCCGGGTTCTATTCCCATCATGTGTTCAGTGGGTAAAGTCTATTTCTGGTGTTCCGCGCCATGATACTCCAGGAATGCTGCTAAAAGCAGTGTAAATACATATTCACCCACTTACTCCTGATGACCCGTGAAGATCCGGGGTAGAATAGATCTTCACCAACCCATGCTTGCCGTAAAAGGCGACTTACGGGATCGGGTGGTCAGGATCGCTGACTTGGTTGATACATGTCATCATAGCTCAGTTGCGTGGATCGATGCTCATGATGTCAATCACTGGATTGTCTGGTCCATACTCGATTATTTACAGACCGCTATCATATGGCTTGAGTGAGTGCGTGAGTGAGTTTGATTTTACGCCGTTTTTAGCAATATTCCAGCAATATCACGGCGGGGGACACCAGAAATGGGCTTCACACATTGTACCCATGTCGGGAATCGAACACGGGTCTTCGGCGTGACGAACGAACGCTTTAACCACTCCGCTACCCGACCGCCCCAATATAGCTTGAATATTGCTGAGTGTGGCGTTAGACAACAAACAAACAAACAAACAAACTTTATCCTTCTGCAGACGTATATCCACTATAGGCCACTGAGGCAGTTGATTCCGTGTAGAAGTGGTCCCCCAGCAACACATGCTTAGTTGTCTTACTAGGTGACTTCATGGATCGGAGGTTCAACGTCCTCCGACATGCTGGATGTTTGCTTATAATATCAATCACTATTTTTGCCCATGTGGACCAACATTTTACTGCAAGTACCAGTAACATCAAAGATGAGCATGCAGGTAATATTCCCTTGATCCTATGGGAAGTCCGGCTTAGAATCGTGTCAGAGCGGCAGCTCAAGAGCCTCGGGGAGTCAGGTTCGTTTTTCGGTTGATTAGCGAGGGGTGACCCAGTCGTCTAAGGCGCCGCGATTCGCTGTGCAGAGTTGCGTCCCCTGGACACGCCAGAAACCTATGATTGTGGTTCGAATCCCGGTTCACCCCGATTATGTTTCTAGGTTTGTCAGCACCATACCCGTGCTCGTGGGTTTCACCGAAGTAGTAAACGTCTGAGACCTGCATCACTTCGGGCTTTCCTCCCACATTAAGCTGACACGCCGTGATATAACTGGAATACTGTTAAAAGCCGCGTTAAACCCAACTCACTCACTCACTCACTCGATTACATGTATTTGTATCGGGTCACATGACACACAATAAACGAAGTCACTATGCAAGCCTGACCACCCGGTCCATCGATTGTCGCCTCCCACGACAAGCGTAGATGTGGGTACATTTTAAGCCATGTCCAACATAGACATACACACTACACTGTCCATGGATCATCGTGATTTTAGGCTAAATATATTATTTCGACTTGTTTCTATATATCTTTCCTGTCATTTGGAGATCTTCCAAACCAGACAAACTGCAATTTCACATTGAAGCTGTCTGGTTCCTAAAACACTGAAGTAACTATACTCACTTCTTGTTTACTGGTGCATGCATGTATGAGCAGTCATATCCTTCTTACCGCTTATATCTGTTCGTCACACCAAACTTCTGAGCTTGTATTACCCGTATCATGTACATGTGATAGGGCTAAGTTAAGGAGGCATTTGAGGTTACCAGTTACTTGTATATGTGGATAGATTGCCACTCTGAAACAATCGTCAACATCCAGCTTGGATATGTTACTTCTTAGAATGTTTCAAAGCTTGCATTAGTCTGCATCTACAGCATTCTGAAGTATGTATAATATAATACATCCGATAGAAAACCTCTATCGTTATCTATCGTTCTGAGTGGTGTATATTTCAAGGGGCCGTCACACCATGACGTTCTTGTCAACGTTCTCTGAACATTTCAATCGTTCAATTTTTGAGCGTTCTAGAATGAGGATGACACATCTGGCGTGTGATTAACGTGTGCCTAACGCATGACTAGCGTGTGTCTAACGCACGAGAAGCGTGTAACAGCGACCAAGTAAGATACCCCTGAAAATCATTAGCGTGTGCTAACGTGCCACTGGCGCGCGACGAACGATTTGTCAACGTTAGACGAGCGTGTTTAGCGTGTGACTAACGTGTGAATAACGACAGAATAGCGCCTTGCTGGCGTGTTATTTTTACGATGCGCTAGGGGACCGTTCAGCGGTCGTTGACAGATCGCCAGTGAGTCGTTCAATGCAAAGCAAAGTATTAGTAACAACCAAGTAACGCTAGAGTAACGACTGACTTAAGGCTCCCCCGTATGGCAAGCCGTTTTCACATTTATTACGGAATTACAGATATCTTCAATTGTTTTAAAGATATCTTGAAATGAATTGAAGATATCTTGAATGGAATTGAAGATATCTGGAATGGAATTGAAGATATCTTAAATGCAGATAATTGTAGATATCTGCAATAAAATTTAAGATATCTTCAATTGTTTTAAAGATATCTAGAAATGAATTGAAGATATCTTGAATGGAATTGAAGATATCTTGAAAAGAATTGCTGATATCTTAAATTCGATTATTGATATCAAAATATGATTTAAAGATATCAAAATGTCATGTTCTGTTTTGATGTCATTAATTCAATTCCTGATATCTTGAAACTAAATACAGATATCAATAATTTATTATTGATATCTTCAATTGTTGCCATTATTAAAGATGTTACATTAATAATGTTACTTAAATTAGATAACTGATATCAATAATTGATATAAAGATATCATCAAAAGTATTAATGATATCTTTAATTGGATGTTTGATATCAGTAACGGTCAGAATTCATGATATCTTGAATTGAATTAAAGATATCTCTAATTATATTAAAGATATCTCTAATTGAATTAAAGATATCTGTAATGCATTTGTGGATATGTATAACTTATTTCAAGATATCTTGAAATCGATTTAAGATATCTTGAATTTATTTCTAATATATTTATGTATTGTGGGATGGTAATTGTTTAATGATATCTTAAATACATTTTGAGATATCACAAACTAATTTGTTGATATCACCGTAACATTTTAAGATATCAGTAATTGTATTATGGATATCAGAAATGAATTTAAGATATCTTTAATTATTTTTTGATATCTTAAAAACATTATTGATATCTTTAAATAAAATACCGATATCTTTAAAACAATTGAAGATATCTGTAATTCCGTAATAAATGTGAAAACGGCTTGCCATACCCCCGCACTGACGCAGCGCGCGAGCGGCGCAGCGCGACAACGCGTTTTTTCTCCACAATAACGCGCTTCTTTACCGCCCATACTGAAGCAGCACGTTAAAGGAAAAAATATGGTTTTATGCCTTTGACCATTCGTGAAGGATATCAATTCATCACAGATCCAATTTTATTTAACAGTCTTTTATTTGCTCCAGATCATTAACCATGACTAGAATCCGACAGAAACAACAAAAACGTACAGCAATCCTGTTGTATCTCATGAGGAGAAGACAAACAAAATCAAAAAGATCCAAGTGGATACATAAACTACAAGAAAAAAGAAAATAAACTGGAGAATACAACACATTGGTGAAAGAACTAGAACTTGATGATAATATGTTTTCTGAGTATTTCAGAATGCCAAAGACCAAGTTTGACGAAATATTGAGATATATTGGACCATCTATATCTAAAAATTCAACCAACTGTAGACACAACTAGGGGAGCCCCCAATGCGTCGGGGCGTCACGCGTTAAAAATCGCTTTTTGAGCGATTCGAAAATCACGACGCCCGCGCGCCGCTGGCGCGCCGCGTGAGCATGGGCAGTTCATTGAAATAGCACTGTTGCGATGTTTTGACGCGGGCGCCCTGCTCGCGCGCTTCGTCAGTGTGGGGGGCCCTTAAAGATAGCCGAACGCGTGCAACGCTCGGCGAACGTTAGTAAAACGTTCCACGAACGTTCTTAAACGTTCTTCAGCGTTTAAAATTAAACGGTGAAGAACGCTGGTCTCAGTGAGAACCTTTGTGCATGTTGAAAACTTTTTTTCCGGACCAGCGTTCTCCGCCGATTCCCGGCGATCACCGACGTTCACTAGCGTTCACACAACGCTCTTCTGGCGCTATCCCAGCGACCATGGGCGACTACCAACGTTTCCTCAAACGTCATAGAACGCTGACCAGAACGTCATGGTGTGACGGCCCCATTATATCCGATATACATACCGAAACGTCGCCTTTACAGTATTAAAGAAGTTATCCATCAATTGTGTCTACTTTGTCATCCGTCAACTTCCAAGTAATGCCTATTAAACAATTAATTTTTAATGATGTATATATGACATGGTTGATATAAAACACCCCGCGTTTAATTATGAGTGATGTATATTTCATGTCCGATGTATGTGTGCACTTCTTTCTCAATAATATATGTATATAACATATTCGATATGCACCATCCCCCATAGATCGGGGTCAAAGTGCTGTATATGATATATTTGGTACTTGTATATACCGTCTATAATCCATAGCTATCGTTGCACGAACAGAATTTAATTCCGAACAGTCTATCATATAAAGCGATATTAATTTTCTCCAGGCGAGCGGTATTAACTTTGTAAAAAGAATTATAAAACACTTTCATCTAATGTAATTTTCGTCTAAACCTAGTGGCATACCATGTACAATTAATCAATACAACTAATTTAAAGAAGTAGAAAGAACATGTCTAAATTTAGAAACAAGTGAAATAATTGTTTTGAAAAATTATATAAATAGGATTTATCACATCTACTCATATGTGAATTACAAAGATTCCCTTCAGTTATATTAAATAAATTAGTGGGGATTAATGTTGTGCATTTCTATTGACATCGTGGGATTGGAGGAGATTGCACGCTAAATTGGGCCACGAAGAACTCAATACCGAAAATTGTTTACAGTTACAAACAAAACAAAAACTAAAAATTGATTGAATATCTAGTCAAGGCTCATTTATTCCACGGCCACAATCAGACATATTTCAGAAACCTCTCAAGTTACTCTTTTTACTATTGTAATATGGACGATTCTATTACATATACAATTGTGACCACAATGTGATGTAGAAACGCATCCCTGATTTTAATTATTGAACTATTTATAACAATGTCACAGTGAAATCAAGCAGGTCCAAGGACTAGCATGCAGTTATACAACGCTGTTTTGGTCGACATATGTTACACTTGCATCTTCGCTATGGTCACATATAACCACGGACCTGTTATAACAATGTCACAGTGAAATCAAGCAGGTCCAAGGACTAGCATGCAGTTATACAACGCTGTTTTGGTCGACATATGTTACACTTGCATCTTCGCTAGAGTCACATATAACCACGGACCTGTAATTATAGGTCCTTTAATTTGAATTATATGATTACTGAAACCATTTTACAAATTATTCGTTTTGTGTAATCCCTTGATCATAAAACAGCACAGGGATGTCACAGAGGACAAGCTATTAAGAGATTAAGATATCAGGATGTGACTACTGTCACCGAAAACAAATCTGCTCAGCTACAACAGCAATTTAATATTGTCACAATGTGGACTTCCGTTCAGGTTTTAAGTTACTGGAAACACTAATTTCACCTAAATATATGATTTTGATGTTTCATACTAACAATGAAGGGTTCTGATACTGTAACACATGATCTGATGTTATTGCTAGATGTGAGGTGAAATTGGGTTTAACTTCGCGTCGAAGATTATTGCACTTATATAGCGACGTGCATGCACGTGTATGTGTGTGTGTGGCTGCTTGTACTAGTCCGGACTGATGCCGATTTATAGTGCTAGCTCACTGAGATGCCATGCCGCAGTTTAACACACAGACACAGTATACTGACTCCGAGCCGACCAGTCCTTGTTTTAGCCCCTTAATGCCGAGCGCCAGACAGGGTAACAACAAGTACAATCTTTTAACGTCTTTTTGTATGACGCGGCCCGGGATCGAACCCTGGACCTTCCGCTCTCCGGGCGGACGCTCTACCACAAGACCACGGAGGCGGTCGTTATTGCTAGAGAATATAATATCTTACTTTGGTTTGTTTGTTGGTGAAGGCATAGTTTGAGCAGACATTCAGTCAGTTTCTAAAATCTTAAAGGGTACAACATATTTACACCAACTATACAGGCTCGCTGGCCAGTCATTGTTTTATAAATCCTCGTGAAGCTTATACCTCGTGCTTATTGTGGTGAAGTTACCGTATACCAGTACAGTAAACTACGGTTATAACGAACTCAAAGGGACTACTAATTTTAGTTCGTTATAACCGTAGTTCGTTATAAGCATATATACAGCATAACTACAGCAAATAGTGGGGACTAAAAAGTAAGTTCGTTATAACCGTAGTTCGTTATAAGCATATATACAGCATAACTACAGCAAATAGTCGGGACCAAAAAGTAAGTTCGTTATATCCGTCAGTTCGTTATAAGCGTGTTCGTTATAACCGTAGTTTACTGTAATTAATTTTATACTCTTTATCGACAGAGTGTACTTGTTCTGGAAATTCAGCCAGAGAGAAAACAAATTCCAAGCCAATGAATGTTTTTTTTATTGAATGACATCAGTATGAAATATCAATATCTATTAATCATAAATGTGACCATACGTTGCATATAGTGTATACCTACCTATATGGGTATATTTCTGATGGTCCTTGGTAGTAAACCTAACACTTGTTAATGCAGACCCGTAGGAAATAATTTCAGTACCTGAAAACGCCCGACACATATTTGTGCCAAACTAGCGGTTTATAATACCAAATACATGTATCAATATACACATGAAATAGTCTTTCTTGTTCATACTCACAATAAGAGCATACATTCTTATCTACACCTTTCATGTTCAACAGCTCACTTTAGTATAAATAATTCAAACAATGAATCGAATTTAATGAATTTAACAATGTGAATGTGAATCTGTAAAAAACATTCTGGGTAAAAATTGAAAATGTTCTCTCTACCTACATTTAGCAAGTAGTATTTCCCTTACTGGAACATTCCATGAGATATTATTTTGTTTCAATAATTCTAGCAATTTTCCTTTGAATCACGTTTTGCTTCTGGTCAAAAGATGCATTCATGCATAAAGAAACATAGCTTGTCTCTCGACGTTTACATCAAAATTGTCAGTGACATATTTAAAATAGAAAAACAGAACACCGTAAGAAAAAATGGTTCACTGAACTGTTTTGCTTGGATGTGGATTGCCTTGGTTCATGCTTTGACAGATGACTCAGATGTGTCCATGTCTTGAAAAAACTACCGTATAAGTATATGTCACTACAATTCTTTGTGAGGATGTCATGTGTGTTGATGTATACTGAACAACAAAAGTTCCTGTGACATTGAATAAGATTTAATGCAAAGTTATGTTTTTTACCAAATCTGAAACAATTTCGGTTTGCAACAGATAAAAGACTCCTTTAAATGTTCAAATGGTTTAATTTGCCATACTGACTTCAGAAAATGCGTGATTTCATAAAAAAAAGAAAATGAACATGCCAAAATGTCAATTTACAAATCAATAGCGTGTGTGTCCACCTCTGATTGCGATGCAAGCAACACATCTTCGTCTCATGGAATGGACCAGGCGTCGCACAAAGTCCTGTGGGATATCTGTCCATATCTGCTGGAGCATGTTTCGAAGTTCCTGGAGTGTCTGTGGAACATGTGGTTGACGTCGAAGGCGCCGATCCATCTCATCCCACATGTGTTCAATTGGTGAGAGATCGGGGGAGCGAGCCGGCCAGGGGATGACATTCACGTTGTTTTGTTGAAGAGAATCCTGAACAAGTCGAGACATATGAGGCCGGGCGTTGTCATGTTGAAAGGTAAAGACTGGGCCATGACGACGCCAAAAACGGTAGAACAACAGGGTCGATGATCTGGTCGCGGTAGCGCTGTCCATTGAGATTTCCCACTTGCTGTAATCCCACCACATACCATAACGCTGCCGCCCCCGAACCGATCTTCTTCCATGACACGATGATTGACGTAACGTTCACCTCGACGTCTGTACACTCGATTCCGTCCATCGCTGTGGCTGAAGTGAAAACGAGACTCGTCAGTGAATAGAACTTGTCCCCACAGCATGGCCGTCCAGCGTAGACGCTGTCTGCACCACTGTGACGTGCTTGGCAGTGGTTTCCTGTCAAGGTGGGACGTCTGGCGGGTCTTCTGGCGACAATCCCTGCACATCTGAGGCGACGACGTACGGTTTGTGAAGCAAAAGCGACAATGATCTCCTGTTGTTGAATAGGGGCATCAAGAATAGTCTGAGACAATGAATCAAAATTATCAGCTGTAGTATTATCATCATCATCAACAACACCATCTAAAGAACTGAACATGTCCTTGAAGTAACTGAACCACCGATCCATACACAACAGACCTGCTGGCCAAACGCTTCAGTGATGACAAACAATTTTTACTGTTATCAATTTTATCAATAATAACCCTGGCCCAGTCGTCTAAAGCGCCGCGATTCGCTGTGCAGAGTTGCGTCCCTTGGGCACGCCAGGAACCTATGATCGTGTGTTCGAATCCCGGTTCGCCCCGATTATGTTTCTAGGTTTTGTCAGCACCATACCCGTGCTCGTGGGTTTCACCTAAGTGGTAAACTTCTCATACCTGCATCACTTCGGGCTTTCCTCCCACATTAAGCTGACCCGCCGTGATATGACTGGAATTCTGTTAAAAGCGGCGTTAACCCCAACTCACTCACTCACTCACTCACTCACTCACTCACTCACTCATAAGATAGGAATAGACCTGATCACATTCATGTTCCCTGCACCAAGTCTCACTAAGACTAATTACATCAAACTGGTGTATATAATCAGTGAAATCATTGTCGTTTAATCTGTTTGCCATTTTTTGTCTAAATGTCTTAGCATGTATCTATACAAGTAGGAGGCAATGTTTATACAGTAGAGTAGATATTGTTATACTGAAATAGAGAAGCTGTTATGAACACAAAAGGGTAGTGATGACAATCATCGGTGAAGTCAGTGACATAAATAAAGATGAAGTCAGTAATATAAACAATGGGATTATGGCTGATTGGGGTCTTTGATGACCAACCACACGACCAACCGACCACACAACCAATCGACCACACAACCAACCAACCACACAACCAACCGACCACACAACCAGCCAGCCACACAACCAACCGACCACACACCCAACCGACCACACAACCAACCGACCACACAAACAACCAACCACACGACCAACCGACCACACAACCAGCCAACCACACAACCAACCAGCCACACAACCAACCAGCCACACAACCAGCCAACCACACAACCAACCAGCCACACAACCAACCGACCACACACCCAACCGACCACACAACTAACCGACCACACAAACAACCAACCACACAACAAACCGACCACACAACCAACCGACCACACAACCAACCAGCCACACAACCAACCAGCCACACAACCATCCGACCACACAACCAGCCAGCCACACAACCAACCAGCCACACAACCATCCGACCACACAACCAACCAGCCACACAACCATCCGACCACACAACAAGCCAGCCACAACCAACCAGCCACACAACCAACCGACCACACAACCAGCCAGCCACACAACCAACCAGCCACACAACCAGCCGACCACACAACCAACCGACCACACAACCAGCCAGCCACACAACCAACCAGCCACACAACAAGCCAGCCACACAACCAACCAACCACACAACCAGCCAACCACACAACCAGCCAGCCACACAACCAGCCAGCCACACAACCAGCCAGCCACACAACCAACCAACCACACAACCAGCCAACCACACAACCAGCCAGCCACACAACCAACCAGCCACACAACCAGCCAGCCACACAACCAGCCAGCCACACAACCAGCCAGCCACACAACCAACCAGCCACACAACCAACCGACCACATAACAAGCCAGCCACACAACCAACCAGCCACACAACCAACCGACCACACAACCAGCCAGCTGCACAACCAACCGACTACACAACCAACCAGCTGCACAACCAGGCTGCCACACAACCAACCAGTCACACAACCAGCCAGCCACACAACCAACCGACCACACACCCAACGAGCTGCACAACCAGCCAGCCACACAACCAACCAGCCACATAACCAGCCAACCACACAACCAACCGACCACACACCCAACCAGCTGCACATCCAACCGACTACACAACCAGCCACACAACCAACCGACCACACAACCAACCAACCACACACCCAACCAGCTGCACAACCAACCGACTACACAACCAACCACACAACCAACCGACCACACAACCAGCCAACCACACAACTATCCGACCACATAACCAACCAACCACATAACCAGCCAACCACACAACCAACTGACCACACACCCAACCAGCCGCAGAACCAACCGACTACACAACCAACCACACAACCAACCAGCTGCACAACCAACCGACTACACAACCAACCACACAACCAACCGACCACACAACCAGCCAACCACACAACTATCCGACCACATAACCAACCAACCACATAACCAGCCAACCACACAACCAACCGACCACACACCCAACCAGCCGCAGAACCAGCCAACCACACAACCAACCACACAACCAGCCAACCACACAACAAACCAACTAACTATTCCAGATGAGATTATGCAGCCAATAAGAATAAAATCGACCTGGGTCTTCGTCGTGACGAGCAATCACTTTAACCACTCCGCCACCCCGTCTCCTCTGCCAACGTCATCACAGCCAATGATTGCCATGGTAACGATAAGGGTTATGATTGTAACGATAATAATCAGTCATAATAACAGGAATTAGATCACCACAAGACCCCCCACCCCCCACCCCCCGCGCCCAATGATGACTGGACCACAGAAATAGCTCGCTCCACGCTTCACCGATTTCTCCCTGGTTAACTGATCATGTATGTGACGTGCAACCTGAGCGAAATGGTTGCTCAGCAACGCGTCAACACCTCGTGACATCAAAGGCAGTGGCATCAATATTTCACCGCAACCATTACGCGTGACGCTGATCGCGATGGTTAATGTGAAATTGTGAAATGAAATCTACACATGAAATGGGTGTTTCAGTTTGCAAACATCCGTGTGTCATTCGAAAAGTGGTGCATCCTAGGTTAAACACCTTTCGGTTCGTTTTGTTATTTAAAAAGTCGATTTTAAAACAGGATATTTACATACTTCGTACAGCTTAAAAAGGTGAAGCGTGCTTCACAGCGAGCATCATCACTAATAGAATGTTTCGGCAATTTCATTTCGTTAACAAATGACAATGGTGTATTAAAATTTTATTTATGCGTTTATATGATCGATAAAAAATGTGGAAAAAATGTACCGTTAATAATTTTGATCGAACCACTGTGTATATCGAATTTGATGAAACCTTGCAAATCAATATGTTGTCTGTGAAGTACGTTCGAATTCGAGACACCGGTATGAGCAGGGTCCAAGGCGCCGCAATATTGCCGTACAGAGTTGTATCGCTTAATCGTGCCAGGACCCGCTGATTTGGACCACGGATCAAACAGGGTTTCCTGCAAAGTGATAAACGTCTTCAACTGTATCCTTTAGAGTGAGTATGGTTTTACGCCGCTTTTAGCAATATTCCAGCAATATCACGGCGGGGGACACCAGAAATGGACTTCACACATTGTACCCATGTCGGGAATCGAACCCGGGTCTTCGGCGTGACGAGCGAACGCTTTAACCACTAGGCTACCCGACCGCCCCTTATCAGTTAGAGCTATCCTCTCACACTAAGGTGACATTCTGTGACATACTGAAATTCTGTTCAAACCAGTGTCGACCGCCACCGTGGTGTATTGGTTGGAGTGTTTGCCCGGAGAGCGGAAGGTCCGGGGTTCGATCCCCGACCGCGTCACACCAAAAGACGTTAAAAGATGGTACTTGTCCTTACCCTGACTGGCGCGGCATAATTGGGCTAAAACAAGGACTGGTCGGCTCGGAGTCAGTGTACTGTGTCTGAGTGGGGTATTCATGTTAAACTGCGACATGGTATCTCAGTGAGCTAGCACTACAAAACCGGGAAAAGTCCGGGCTATGCATGTCGCCATGCACGTGCGATAATCTTAACCTTTTGACCTCACCACACCTTAATCCGGCTATGTGTTAACCCGGCAGAATCCATCTATCATCCATCTATCATCCATCCATCCATCCATCCATCTGTCTGCCTATCTATCTATCTATCTATCTATCTATCTATCTATCTGCCTGTCTATCCATCTATCTGCCTGTCTATCCATATATCTGCCTATCTATCTATCTATCTATCTATCTGCCTATCTATCTATCTATCTATCTATCTATCTATCTATCTATCTATCTATCATCTGCCTGCCTGCCTGTCTGTCTGCCTGCCTGCCTGCCTGTCTATATTGATGTATGGTTCATAAATATGGGGTATTAATTATCATGATACAATTGAAAAGATAATTACATGCTATTTTAAACGTTTTCTTTTGCAGCAAACACAGCTATTCTGGGTGAACCCTGACGTCATTGTATGTCTGTAAATACACAAATAAGGGTAATTAAGCTCTGGATTTAGCTTTTGCGAACGAATACAAGTCGATACCCTTCCTTGTGTTATGCTTAAAATCTTAGATGAGAATGGAAAGGTCAGTTGGGCATCGTATGTGTGGTGAGGTCAAAAGGTTAAATGTTATTTAATAACGGTTTTGTGTATGTGTGGTTATGCTAAGATGTCAGTGATGGGATCAGGTTTTTGTCTGTGTTTAGAAGAAGCTTAAGAGATATTTTCAATTATGGTACCACCGTTTAAGTCGTCTACATTTTTTAGTGCATTATAATAAAATCTCTTCTGCAACCCGAATTATATATAACAGTACTCAGAGACAAACGATTAGTTAGAGCAGTGTGTAAATTTCGAATATCTCTTCACAACTTTCGAGTCAACATTATTCGTAAAAGGTCATTGTTAAATATACCTCATACATAATCTATATGAAAAGAATGTGATCCTCATTTAGTAGAGGACGAATCCCATGTCTTTTTTGTATGTAAGAAACATATTCACCTGAGAAAAGGATTTTCACCCCATTTCAGAAATATTAAAAAGGAAATATTACGTTAGTGAATGTAACATTAATGTAATACGCTTGAAAGCTTTATATGTGGGTAAATTATTTAACATGAGAATCGTCAAAGAGAAATATATAAATAATGTATCTTACAATTATACCATGGGCCACGTGGCCTGAATTACGAAATAAACTTGATTGATTAATTGACATACATTTGTTAATAATATGCTGCGTCATTCGTAGAGGCTATTGTACCATAGAAATGCTCATCCAATAAAACGTCCCAAGACAATATACCCGATTCCGTACGTAAGTAACATGTGTCTATTTGGTTGCCATGACTACTATTATTCTGCGTTTTGATTGGTCAAATACTTGGTCAGTCTAAATGGATTAAGAAAGTGTCATATTTCTCTGCTTGGTCAATATTTGTATAGTTCTTACAAGAAATTCATCGCTCGCTGTTCGGCTCTTGTTTATGTTTCCGGGCACAATCGCCATGGCGTGCAAGCGGCTAAACAGACTGGGCTTTGGACAAACGAAACAAACGACCACGATCAATATTAAAGTATTTAAACGGATGATCTCCTTATGACATAAATTAGCGAATTTTAACGGTTGCACAAAGTTATCTAATATTTTATGATACAAGATTATTATGTAAATGCAGATCGTTTAAATGGATAGCAACAGTATAAAAAATACTAAATTATGTCGGACTGTCAGAAGTATTCATAACCCATCTATTTGTTCAACTTTATGGCGGGGGCACGGATGGCCCAGTCGTCTAAGGCGCCGCGATTCGCTGTCTATAGTTGCGTCCCTTGGGCACGCCAGAAACCTATGATTGTGGGTTCGAATCCCGGTTCGCCCCGATTATGTTTCTAGGTTTGTCAGCACCATACCCGTGCTCGTGGGTTTCACCGAAGTGGTAAATGTCTGAGACCTGCATCACTTCGGGCTTTCCTCCCACATTAAGCTGACACGCCGTGATATAACTGGAATACTGTTAAAAGCGGCATTAAACCCAACTCACTCACTCAACTTCATGGCTGGTTTCAAAGGTCGAGAGAATGCTTAAAGACCAATTTATTCAAAAGTGACGAGAATGTATCTTATCATGTTCAAAATGTTTATATTACCAACACTTTAAAGATTTACCAAAATTCAAACATTTCTATTACTTCCCAAAACTATCTACTCGCCAATTTTACAATTTGGCACATGCAATCATCATTTGCCCATTGAAACTGGCCGATGGCGAATTTACCGAGAGAAGACCGTGTCTGTACACTATGCAATTCATCTGCTGTTGGAGACGAGTTTCACTATCTTTTTAGGTGTGAAGCACTTCTCCAACAACGACTTCTTTATCTTTATATCCCCCCAAAAATTTATACCTGGCAAAATATGTGTAAACTGCGTAAAACGTTATCACCTACAAATATATCCACTTTGAAACATCTGTCCAGATTCATTGTACATATGAAGACATTATTACGTTAAATTATTTAGTAAGGCATGTAACCATCTTGATCTGCATTCACTGTTAGTCAGGCTGGTACTCGAGAACAGTAGCCGATAATATATACAGTAAACTACGGTTATAACGAATTCAAAGGGACCACTAAGTTTAGTTCGTTATAACTGTAGTTCGTTATAAGCATATATATTATATATATGCTTATAACTAATATATATATATATATATATATAGAGAGAGAGAGAGAGATAGATAGATAGATAGATAGAGAGAGAGAGAGAGAGAGAGAGAGAGAGAGAGAGAGAGAGAGAGAGAGAGAGAGAGAGAGAGAGAGAGAGAGAGCAAATATACAGCAAATGGGCGGGATCAAAACACATTTCGTTATATCCGTCAGTTCGTTATAAGCGTGTTCGTTATAAACGTAGTTTACTGTTGTTGAATGGAAAGTTTAATGATCAAAGATGCCCATCCCATGGTGATTATGTTTAAATGGCGTATTAGTATATATTGCATATCACAAACACCTGGTACCATCCCTATTTGATGGTGATTTAGCAGACATTTCTTAATATTCTTGATAGAGTTTTGTTGCTTTTATTGACCTCAACAAAATCACAAAAAGTAATATTCGTTAAATAAAATATTAATATAACAAAAGACACCTCTCTGTAGTTATTGAATGAGGAATGTGCCGAACAAAATATAACATGTCTTGCAATCAGGCCGTATCACACGGGACAGGATGACACATAATATATTCACAATAATCAATATCAACACAGCGTTTACGGAGGTGTAAAATGCTTCCATGCGTGTAATAAGCACAATGTCGAAGGGGCGTCGGTGTAGCCAAGTGGGTAAAGCGTTCACCCGATTCCACACGTTCCCAGAGACTCGGCGGTGACAGATGAAGCCTACATTCATCAGGAAATTATCAGCTTGTAAAAAATCTTAGCGACTACATGTCATACATAGTTTGAAAGGTCTAATAAGGTTTATAAATATGAAAGTTATGTTATCACATTACTTAAATAATGCTTAATAAATAATGACTTGAATAAACTGCAGGCCGTAATGGCCTGCTGAAATGTAAAACTATCAGCCCGAGAACAATGTTGTTGGCCTCGGGCCTACGGGCCCGTCTATGTCGAACACTGGTATCCCCGGCCGCGTGATACTAAAAGACGTTAAAAGATGGTACTTGTTGTTACCCTTCCTGGAGTTCATTAAGAACTCGCTCGGGTGCAGTATGGTGTGCCTGGGTGGGTTTTACGTGGTAACCTGCAGCATGGTATGTCAGTGGGCAAGTGCTATAAACAGGCATTTGTCTGGCATTAGTCAGTACAAGCACACACACACACACACACACACACACACACACACACACACACACACACACACACACACACACACACACACCACACACACACACACACACACACACACACAAAACACCACACACACACACACCACACACACACACACACACACATAAAAACACACACATAAAAACTCACCCCACACGCACACACACACACACAAAAAAACTCACCACACACACACACACACACACACATAAAAACACAAACATAAAAACTCACCACACACACACACACACACACACACATAAAACACACACACACACACTCACTCTCACACACAAAAACACACCACACACACACTCTCACACACAAAAACACACCACATACTCACACACAAACACACACACACACACACACTCTCTCTCACACACAAAAACACACCACACACTCACACAAAAACACACACACACACACATACACATACACACCACATACACACACACACATACCACATACACACACACATACCACATACACACACACATAAAAACACACACCACGCACACACACACACATATAAAACACCACACACACACACACACACTCACACACACATACCACATACACACACACATAAAAACACACACCACACACACATAAAAACACACACACACATAAAAACACACCACGCACACACACACATATAAAAACACACCACACACACACACACACACACACACACACACACACACACACACACACACACACACACACACACACACACACACACACACACACCTCCGAAGATAGACATCTACCTGTACCTCTTGGCGCCACGTCTTGTGACAGAGCCCCATGGATCAAAGAATACAGATTTATGTTTCGTTTATCAGATGGGATAGGGGTGTACAAAGGTGAAAAATAAAATGTTTTGACAGAATTGAACTTGGTTCCTTTCTGAGATTGCAAAAGGTCAAGCAAATCCGTTGAGTTACTGTCCTTTTACATGGCATTAATTCCACTTGTCTCAAATACTTTCTGTTTATATAAAGAAAGTCTTTCCTTGATCGTATTAAGGATTTTGGTTACTCTGTGAGACAGGGATTTACTGGTACATTTGCTGGACCGAGCGTTATATTTCTCTTTGTACGGATTTTTGTTGAACTTTGGAATCCAATACAAAAGAAGAATGGACATGTCTTGGGGTTTTAGAGTCATGTCAAAAGTAGCTTGCTCTGATGCGTAGTTTTCACATATGTCTTCCTCTTCACAAACACCTAGCAACAACGGGCTGTTTAATAACTGGATTACCACAGATATAAAACTAGCACTAGAGCATTAAAAAGGTACAACTTTTATTTGACTTTATAATATCAAAACCGGATTATACATCGCAAGCATGTAGATCACCGTACTGGGGCGATAGGGTAGCCTAGTGGTTAAAGTGTTCGCTCCTCATGCTGAGGGCCCGGGTTCGAATTCCACCGTGGGTACAATGTATACCCATTTCTGGTGTCCCCAGCTGTGATATTGCAGGAATATTGCTAAATGCGGTGTAAAACCCTACTTAATCATTCACCATACAATCTTCTTGCGATTGTTGACAAATTTAGCCGAACACATCGTCTACGATTAATAACGTGACAGTAATAAAACTACTTTCAATGACGTGGTCTCGGAAGAAGAATATCTCTTGCAAGATTCTCCGTGGATTGGAGCTCACCGGTGTCAGATAAAATATGAACCCCATAACATTATAACCTAGGTATTTTTCCTATGCGTAGGACGTTGACCCCCGTCAAGGAGAAATAATCTTGCGTCTGACAGTATTTTAGACAAATATCAGACAATATGTGTTAAAATATTATAGGCACCAATTACTAACTTACACCGGTAGATGTTATGAAAGCCGATGGCAGCCATATACACTTCCTGGTCAGCCAATGTGTATTTCTCCGCCCGGAGAGCGGAAGGTCCAGGGTTCGATTCCCGGCCGCGTCATACCAAAAGACATTAAAAGATGATACTTGTTGTTACCCTGTCTGGCGCTCGGCATTAAGGGGCTAAAACAAGGACTGGTCGGCTCGGAGTCAGTATACTGTGTCTGAGTGGGATATTCATGTTAAACTGCGGCATGGTATCTCAGTGAGCTAGCACTATAAATCGGCATCAGTCCGGACTAGTACAAGCAGCCACACAAACACACACACGTACATGCACGTCGCTATATAATTAAAATAATCTTGGACGCGATTGTTAAACCCCGTTTCACCTCACCTTACCAATGTGTATTTCACCGTTCACGAACCGTTCATTACTGACATAGTGTAGTAGCGTGGAACAGTTAGTGAGTTGGGTTTAACGCCGCTTTTAACAGTATTCCAGTTATATCACGGCGTGTCAGCTTAAAGTGGGAGGAAAGCCCGAAGTGATGCAGGTCTCAGACGTTTACCACTTCGGTAAAACCCAAGAGCACGGGTATGGTGCTGACAAACCTAGAAACATAATCGGGGCGAACCGGGATTCGAACCCACAATCATAGGTTTCTGGCGTGCCCAAGGGACGCGACTCTGCACAGCGAATCGCGGCGCCTTAGACGACTGGGCCACCCGTGCCCCCAGCGTGGAACAGAATGTGTGTGGCTACTGTCTTCCGTGTATACGCCTGTAAAAGGTTACATCTCCTGGGACATCCTTGGATGTGGTTGAAATTGTTCCCCGGGAACATGATGCCATGGTGAAATAATTGAACATGGTTTTACGCCGGTTTTATCAGCTTGCCATGCAGGTGGTGGCGTGAATTCCAAAGTAAATTGACGTCAAACAGTTTTACTAATGTAATATCTTCGCATGGGGCGTGATTATGAATGTGTTACTTTATTGATATGAAGTGACAATGGACATTGCGCCTTTTCATATTCATTGCGCCTTTCCAGCTCAGATATATACGAGGTGAGCGGACTTTCCAGCTCAGACATACAGAGGTGAGCGAAGTTCCAGCTCAGACATACATGAGGTTAGCGGAGCTTCCAGCTCAGACATACATGAGGTTAGCGGAGCTTCCAGCTCAGACATACAGAGGTGAGCGGAGCTTCCAGCTCAGACATACATGAGGTTAGCGGAGCTTCCAGCTCAGACATACATGAGGTTAGCGGAGCTTCCAGCTCAGACATACAGAGGTGAGCGGAGTTCCAGCTCAGACATACAGCTTCCAGCTCAGGGAGGGGGCACGGGTGGCCCAGTCGTGTATGGCGCCGCCATTCTCTGTGCAGAGTTGCGTCCCTTGGGCACGCCAGAAACCTATGATTGTGGGTTCGAATCCGGGTTCGACCCGATTATGTTTCTAGGTTTGTCAGCACCATTCCCATGCTCTTGGGCTTCACCGAAGTGGTAAACGTCTGAGACCTGCATCACTTCGGGCTTTCCTCCCACATTAAGCTGACACGCCGTGATATAACTGTAATACTTAAACTCAACTCACTCGCTCGCTCACTCACTCACTCACTCACTCACTCACTCACTCACTCACTCACTCACTCACTCACTCACCCACCCACCCACACATCCACCCACACACCCACTCACTCACTCACTCACTCACTCACTCACTCACTCACTCCAACTCAGACATACAACCAGACTAGAACTAGAGAAGGATTCCTCTCAACCGGACGCTGAGAATCCTCTAGTTGAGAGGTTTAAAGTTCTCAGATTGACGTTTTTAAATATCATAACTTGAGGAAATGATGATGTGATATATTAACGTTGGCCGGGGTTTGTTCCGGAAAATACTGGGGTAAAAATAATTTTGAGAGAGAGAGAGAGAGAGAGAGAGAGAGAGAGAGAGAGAGAGAGAAATTGTTAGTTAGAATTGTTCTACAGCAACCCATGCTTCCCGTTCGGGCAACCCATGCTTGCCGTTCGGGCAACTATATTTGTCATTCGGGCAACTCATGCTTGCGGTTCGGGGAACTATACTTGTCGCAATTGGAGGCTTACGGGATCGAGTGGTCAGGCTGGCTGACTTGGTTGATGCATGTCATCGTATCCCAATTGCGTAGATAGATGCTGATGATGTCATTCACTGGATTGTCTGGTCCAGACTTCAATGTTTACATACAGCTGGAATATCGCTGATGTCGTGCGGCGTAAAACAAAAAACACATAGACACCAATTCATCACAATGTTAACAGACACAGACCTTGTAAACCTTCCACATTCCAAGTATAAGTACTTATCATCTAAATTGTACCAAACTATTTCTTTCAGATCTTTCTGGGGTTGTGAGACAGGGGTATTCTACGTTAAGATAACGTTTAAGTCATCTGTAAATTCGTAACTTATTGCCATTGGCAATATCTATATCATCCCAAATTTCCTGTATCACTGGTGAGCAATATCACAGCGACATCTCTTTAATTAATGAAAGTAACACGCGCACACCGCGTTGCTAGGCAACAAACATTATTCTAAACACAAAACCAGGAGACAAAATACTATTTTGTTCTATCCTTTTCTATTTACTCTCAGATCAATTGTGTGGATATTTGAAGAGCTAAGCTCACAAGCTTTGACGCCTTGATACAGAAATAGCCCCGTGAGAGACAAATCGAACATAGCCTCCGGCGAATGCGCGTGTTTCTCTCGTCTGATGGCGTTGAATCAGTGATGGACACGCCAGGCTTATATTGAGGACATAGTTTATCTACGTTAGTAGGACATGTAATTGGTATTGACATTCACTGGACGCTTGGGTTCGCGGCAACTTGTTGATACAACACAGACACTGTTGTAGCGACAGTGTCTATGTGCGCTTCAAGCCCAACACCGTGACGGATGAATTAATACTGAACAGCTCATCGTGGCTGTCCATGGCTCTTTGAACATTTGTGATTTGCTTGTTGACATTGATGCCGTGTATAAAATAATGGGTTTGTTGTGAGGGAGCAACCAATTGATTTAAAAAAATGATTGCGCTACTCTTTTATTTAAAACAAATTACACTTTGTAGAAAATATATATTAATGTACCCATTTCTTGCCAGTGGCCAAAAACACAGCTCCTTAATTTTTTAACAAATGTTATGTTTGGGATAATCCTTTCTTGGGAAAGTACAGATTCTCGTACTTTTGGGGGTTGCATCCCGTCCGGGATTTTAACCCACACTGCCAGAGTGATACCTTTATTTTTTAATTTAAAAATATTAGAGCACTTATTATCTTGAAAAAATTAATTGAGTTCCTAAACATATAAATAAAATGCTTATCTTAAGGTGAGGTGAGGTGAAATGGGGTTTGACGTCGCGTCCAAGATTATTGCACTTATATAGCGACGTGCATGTACGTGTGTGAGTGTGTGTGGCTGCTTGTACTAGTCCGGACTGATGCCGATTTATAGTGCTAGCTCACTGAGATACCATGCCGCAGTTTAACATGAACACCCCACTCAGACACAGTATACTGACTCCGAGCCGACCAGTCCTTGTTTTAGCCCCTTAATGCCGAGCACCAGACAGGGTAACAACAAGTACAATCTTTTAATGTCTTTTCGTATGACGCGGCCGGGGATCGAACCCCGAACCTTCTGCTCTCCGGGCGGACGCTCTACCACGAGACCACGGAGGCTTATCTTAGACCAAACCAATGTAGTCAAGAGTGTGTTTCTCTGTTTTAGATGTATAGTACGGGCCTGTTTGTGTGTGGCCTGCGGCGGTTACAAATGTTTTAGAAAGAAATGTATTGCACAATGGTTTCTAACTGGTCTCGGAGGACACGGGTGGCCCAGTCGTCTAAGGCGCCGCGATTCGCTGTGCAGAGTTGCGTCCCTTGGGCACGCCAGAAACCTATGATTGTGGGTTCGAATCCCGGTTCGCCCCAATTATGTTTCTAGGTTTGTCAGCACCATACCCGTGCTTGTGGGTTTCACCGAAGTGGTAAACATCTGAGACCTGCATCACTTCGGGCTTTCCTCCCACATTAAGGTGACACGCCGCGATATAACTGGAATATTGTTAAAAGCGGCGTTAAACCCAACCCACTCACTCACTCTTACTGGTTTATTTTCCCCAGCTACACCCCTGCATGGTTCGGTGACTGCTTCAGACACACATTTGATCTCTGACAGTGGCCTTGGTCATTGCGTGTTTTCTTACCCCGTTGGTGTGGCTCGTGGCTCATAATATCAAACACTGGTTTGCCAGTTTCGATTCTTTACAGGCTGCTTCAAGCGGTAATACTGCTGCGGCGTAAAACAACGCTCACTAACCGTGGTCATACCATAATTATAACATCAACGCTATCGTTGAATTATGAGAACCAATAATGTCCTCAGCTCAATCATTATCATCATCATCATCATCATCATCATCATCATCATCATCATCATCTTCAACATCGCTGTCATCATCTTCATCATCAATACAGTCGACAGGGTCACCACCATCATTATCAAATCACAATAAACCTCTTCTGATTGAAACAGTCGTTTCGACGGCCACATCACCTGGGGCTAATATTTTTAGAATAGTGCTTCTTTTACAGTCATTGTCGAGAGGCATATTTAAAAAATTGTATGTGCTACATGCTCCCACTGCCTGTAATAGGTTCGAGTGAAGTATTACGTGTAAACAAACTACTTGAGCATATAGAGCGCCATATTTTGTTTGAAGGCAGTTGTCAGTGATTCCGTAAATTCGCTAAATTAAGCATTTGAAACCTCACGCTACGCATTCGGTTTCAAACATAATTTTGTGTGGTTAAATCTACAGGTGACCTAGGTTAACATTGAAAACACAGTATGTTTATTTCCTAAATAATAGTATATATTACATACACTGGTGTATATATAACATATTTGGGCTTGCTCTAAATATAGTGGGTGGCACGGGAGGCCCGGTTGTCTAAGGCGCCGCGATTCGATGTGCACAGTTGCGTCCCTTGGGCACGCCAGGAACTTATGATTGTAAGTTCGAATCCCGGTTCGCCCCGATTATGTTTCTAGGTTTGCCCGCACCATACCCGTGCTCGTGGGTTTTACCGAAGTGGTAAACGTCTGAGACCTGCATCACTTCGGTCTTTCCCCCCACATTAAACTGACACGCTGATATAACTGGAATACTGTTTAAGCGGCGTCAAACCCACCTCACTCACTCACTCCTCCCACATTAGGTTGACACGCCTTGATATAACTGGAATACTGTTAAAAGCGGCGTTAAACCCAACTCACTCACTCACTCTAGATATATAAAGGAGTAGCAGTGGTCGTATTAGATGTGACGCCACGACTCGAGTACAGTCCGACCACCTACAGTTTGTCATCGAGGATGTCAGTTCGTCTCACCCTGAGGGGAGGCAAACATGAAATCCCATAACGTTAACGTGTTGTCAGGGATACTGCATCTGCTCCAGTATGAACCGTTGTCAAAATAGACGTCATCACCATCAGCATCATCGACAATATCACAACCGACTGTGTTAAAATACCTGCTGCAACACTATAGAACCAACGGAATCGATAGCAACAACATCGGCATACGCCATCATCATCAATACCGTTGACAGCAACACTATAGAACCAACGGAATCGATAGCAACAGCATCGCCAGACGCCATCCTCATCAATACCGCTGACAGCAACACTATAGAACCAACGATATCGACAGCAACAACATCGACAGACGCCATCATCATCAATACCGTTGCCAGCAACACTATAGCACGCAACGATATCTACAACAATATCGACAAACGCCATGATCATCAATACCGCTGAGAGCAACACTATAGAACGCAACAACGTCGTCAGCAACAACGTCGACAGACGCCATCCTCATCAATACCGTTAACAGCAACACCACAGAAAGCAACGATATCGACAGCAACAACATCGACAGACGCCATCCTCATCAATACCGTTGACAGCAACACAAAAGAACGCAACGATATCGACAGCATCATCATCGACATACGCCATCCTCATCAACATCGTGAACAGCAATACCTTTGACAGACGCTATCATCAACCCCCTCGACTGTAACCATACCTACAGCAACGCTGAAGACCACAACAACATCGAAACCAACAAACGCATTCGACAGACCATCGTCAACACAACCACCACCACCACCACCATCACCACCACCAACGCAATCATAATCATCAACATCATCATCAAAATCATAGTTATCAATTTAATCACCACCAGCACAATCATTTGTCAGCTATTACTAACAGGCACGATACTCCTCCAATGCCGTCACGCTACAACAACAACGACAGCCACACTAGCAACGTCAACAACAGCGCTTCCATCGTAGTATTCAAACACAAATGTACCGCGGATGTCACGTGCTGACATCAATAAATGTTATCACGTGAAGAATTGCCAGTCATTTCAATATATGTAAAAGTTCTTTCTAAAAGACTTCAGTGCTGTCACTTTATCCGCTTTGTCTGTTTACTCAATCAACCGTTACCAGAGAATAAAAGTAGTCTGTTTTTATCGAACTCGGCGCTGTGTAGGTTGTGTAGACAATTGCCGTAGTCCGTTGATGTCAGATGGAGGCCGGCTTCGAATGAAACTCGAGTTAACACGTTCATTCAAAAAAAATTTCTTCCGGGTTTGGAATGAAAATGTATCAAATGGATAGCTTTTTCCTTAATTTATCAGTGAATACAGTTGTTTCCTATATAGATATTAATAATAATAATTTCAATGATTATACTGTCCAACACATTGTCAGTGGATGCCCAGCTTTGGCACAAACACAGTATCTTAAGCAGAATGATGGAGTGGCTCGATCATTTTACTACCGTCTTCGCCATGCTTGTGGTTTTGATACAGAGGTCCATCCATGGTACGGCCCAGAATATGTAGAGGGCGTCATGGAAAATAATGAATACAAAATTCTTTGGAATAGGCCCGTATACAGCCTCAGACGTATCCAGGCCAGCAAACCTGATCTTGCCGTTTTTGATAAGACCCGTGAAGATTCCGGGGTAGAATTGGTCTTCAGCAACCCATGCTTGCCGTAAAAGGCGACTATGCTTGTCGTAAAAGGCGACTTACGGGATCGGGTTGTCAGGCTCGCTGACTTGGTTGATCCATGTCATCGATCCCAATTGCGTGGATCGATGCTCATGATATCAATCACTGGATTGTCTGGTCCTATTTACAGACCGCCGTCATATAGCTGGAACAGTGCTGAGTGCGGCGTTAAACAACAAACCAACAAACCAACCTTTTTGATAAATCCAATGAAATCATTTATATTATTGAATTAACTGTCCCTTTGATTCAGGACAAACATGGCAAATATGCGGACCTCGCTTTCGAAATGTCACGCTTGCATCCCAAGTACCAAGTTGTTCTCGGTGCTTTAGGTCTGTTGACTGACATTGGGAGAGTACCCGGGTTTGCTACCAGGAATACATCCCTTCTGACAATCTGGGTAATGCTGAAGGCTGCAGTGTTAGGTAGTCTTCACATTCTCCGAATATGTGCTTTTTATAAGTATAACAAACACGCCGCAGTTTAACATGGATATCCCACTCAGACACAGTATAATGACTCCGAGCCGACCAGTCCCTTGTTTTATCTCCTTATTTCCGAAAGTTAGGCAGGGTAACAACAAGTGCCATCTTTAAATTTCTTTTGGTATGACGCCGTAAGAATATGAACGCCTGACACTTGGAATAAAAATATTTCAAAGAATTCGAAAATTTGCCTTTCCGTTGGGCCAACAAGCCGTGATTTAGGTACAATATTGTGAGTGGCGACAAGCACAGCACAATGGTCTCAGCACTGGGTGGCCCAGTCGTCTAAGGCGCCGCCGCTGTGCAGAGTTGCGTCCCTTGGGCACGCCAGAAACCTATGATTGTGGGTTCGAATCCCGGTTCGCCCCGATTATGTTTCTAGGTTTGTCAGCACCATACCCGTGCTTGTGGGTTTCACCGAAGTGGTAAACATCTGAGACCTGCATCACTTCGGGCTTTCCTCCCACATTAAACTGACACGCCGTGATATAACTGGAATACTGTTTAAAGCGGCGTTAAACCCAACTCACTCACTCACACACTCTCTGCAGTGTTTCAAATAGAAAATAAATACAGTGTCAAGCGCTCATTTCTTACTTTTACATGTTATCGACACGTAAAAGGGATCGAGATTTAATTACTGACACGCTCTTCAAGCATTCTGTCAAAAACTGAAAACGGCGTTTTCTGAAGAGAATCGTTGGCCCATGGCCTCAAACAAACAACTTGGCACCAGTATCTAATCCTGTGTTTCCGTCAATTGACGTTATTGTCTCGCCGTATAGACAAATGGATATACGGTACCCATTTTTGTGTTTTCCACGGTACTACACACGGCGCAATAAAATGCGCAATTTACCCCCTGGTCGTTTGTTCCAAAATAGCGCCACGCTCCACGTCACTTCCGGTCGAAGTGTATTTCGGTCCCGTGTTTACTTCCGGTACACGGTATCCCCCTAACAGCTGTATTTTGCCAGATCCTACGTCATATCAATTTCTGGAATTACACTCGTCGGCCCCCATTACCTGCGTAAATCTAATGTCTTGGCGATCGCGCATTCCATCAAGGGAACCAGTTTACCGTGAAATCCATGACCCCTTTGAACCGGAAGTGGGTGTAATTTGGTGTTATGCGATCAGACTGGGAGATGTATTGTCAAGACGGCACAATAGGGTGCCTCGCGGAAGTTGGCGTAAATCGTCTGTGCTGTGTTGACTGGTTAACTGACTTTGGTCACGGACGTAGAGGGAAGCTTGTCATCGATGCCCTAATAATTCATTGGCAGGAGATGTTAGCTCAGCGTCGTGGAGGAGGTGAATTGGTGGTAAGTGTGACCGGATGTGTTAGTGAGTTGGCGAGAGTGCGTTAGAGTGACACAAGAGAGTAACCGAGGGAGTGAGTTAGTTGGTGGAATGGCAAGTTAGTGTGACTGAGAGTGGGTTAGTTTGTGAGTGAGCTGGCGAGGAAAAGTTAGCTTAATAGTGGGGCCGAGTGTGTGTTGCTTTGGTTCACGAGAGAGAGGGAGAGAGAGAGAGAGAGAGGGGGGGGGGGGGGGGGGGGGGGGGGGGGAGAGAGAGACAGAGTGAGAGAGAGACAGAGACAGACACACACAGAGAGTGGAGTGAGAGAGAGGGAAATGGAGAGAGAGAGAGAGAGAGGGAGGAGAGAGTTGGGTTGAGAAAGTGCGAGTGAATGTGTAGGTGAGTGAGTTTGTGAGGGGGAGAGAGAGAGAGTGAGAGAGAGAGAGGGGGAGAAGAGAGATGGTGTGAGAAAGTGCGAGTGAATGTGTAGGTGAGTGAGTTTGTGTGAGGGGGAGAGAGAGACGGAGTGAGAGAGAGAGAGGGGGAGAGAGAGACAGACACAGAGAGAGAGTGGAGAGAGAGAGAGAGGGAAATGGAGAGAGAGGGGGAGGAGAGAGATGTGTGAGAAAGTGCGAGTGAATGTGTAGGTGAGTGAGTTTGTGTGAGGGGGAGAGAGAGACAGAGTGAGAGAGAGAGAGAGAGAGAGGGAGAGAGAGACAGACACAGAGAGAGTGGAGAGAGAGAGAGAGGGAAATGGAGAGAGAGAGAGAGAGGGAAATGGAGAGAGAGAGAGAGGGAGGAGAGAGATGGTGTGAGAAAGTGCGAGTGAATGTGTAGGTGAGTGAGTTTGTGTGACAATGTGTGGGTTGGTGTGCGCCATTGAGTGAATTAGGAGATAAACATACTGTGTTTTCAATGTAGAGCTAGGTTACCTGTAGATTTAACCGCGCTATATTGAATTTGGAACTGAAGGCGCAGCAAACATGCAAACATGAAGTGGGCATCCCTAAAGAAAACAAAGTAAGCTTTGCAAGGCTTTCCCACCACATCGCGCGTCACCATTATGACGTCATATCGCTCATTGTGACCGAAAAGATATGACGTCACAGTCGTATAAAGAAAAGCGCCAAAATTCCAAGCTCTCTGTTGTCTCCAAAATGTAAATACATTCCCTTTGTTGATTACTGTCGTGATGTTCTGCAAATGTATTGCCACACATCCTTTGAATATTGTAGTAACCGCATCTGTGCATTTTGTAACCTGTAATGGTAGATATAATTATTTAAATATGCCTACCGACAATGACTGAAAATAGTACCGACAATGACTGAAAATAGTACTATTCTAGGAATATTAGCTTCCGCGGTGAAGCGGCCGACAAAACAACTGTTCCAATCAGAGGGGGTTTATTGTGATTTAATAGCCTCTGATTGACCAATCAGAAGCGAGTAAATTCCAAATTCATGGTAGAATCACTAAGTTTTAGGCACCAATTTGGTGAACTTACGGTCGACGACTGACTTCCATTGTACAACTTAGTTGTACAATAACTTGCACTGATTAATGAGCTTTTTACATGAGAGCTAAAATTTAAACATTACCAACCAGTATTGTATTTAAATTCATTTGAAACACCTCCGGGGTCATCTCGGGGCTGAATAGATCACAGTACCCATGACAAAGCTGACTAGAATAAGACCCATGCAGATCCGGGGTAGAATAGGCCTTCAGCAACCTATGCTTGCCGTAAAAGGCGACTAAAGGGATCGGGTGGTCAGGCTCGCTGACTTGGTTGATGCATGTTATCGTATCCCAATTACATGCATATGCCCATGATGTCAATCTCTGGATTGTCTGGTCCAGACCAGATTATATACAGACCGCCGTCTTGTAGCTGGAGTATTGCTGAGTAGGGCGTAAAACAGACAAACAAACGAACAAACTTGAATGAGGATCCATACGCCTCACCCCCAGGACAACGTGACTGTCTGTCCCTCTGTCCTTGGCTGACCACTACTATATGTGTTTACATCTACACTGCTAGTCCCTCTGTCCTTGGCTGACCACTACTATATGTGTTTACATCTACACTGCTAGTCCCTCTGTCCTTGGCTGACCACTACTATATGTGTTTACATCTACACTGCTAGTCCGTCTGTCCTTGGCTGACCACTACTATATGTGTCTACATCTACACTGCTAGTCCCTCTGTCCTTGGCTGACCACTACTCTATGTGTTTACATCTACACTGCTAGTCCGTCTGTCCTTGGCTGACCACTACTCTATGTGTTTACATCTACACTGCTAGTCCGTCTGTCCTTGGCTGACCATTACTATATGTGTTTACATCTACACTGCTAGTCCGTCTGTCCTTGGCTGACCATTACTATATGTGTTTACATCTACACTGCTAGTCCGTCTGTCCTTGGCTGACCACTACTCTATGTGTTTACATCTACACTGCTAGTCCGTCTGTCCTTGGCTGACCACTACTCTATGTGTTTACATCTACACTGCTAGTCCGTCTGTCCTTGGCTGACCACTACTCTATGTGTTTACATCTACACTGCTAGTCCCTCTGTCCTTGGCTGACCACTACTATATGTGTTTACATCTACACTGCTAGTCCGTCTGTCCTTGGCTGACCACTACTATATGTGTTTACATCTACACTGCTAGTCCCTCTGTCCTTGGCTGACCACTACTCTATGTGTTTACATCTACACTGCTAGTCCGTCTGTCCTTGGCTGACCACTACTATATGTGTTTACATCTACACTGCTAGTCCGTCTGTCCTTGGCTGACCACTACTCTATGTGTTTACATCTACACTGCTAGTCCGTCTGTCCTTGGCTGACCACTACTATATGTGTTTACATCTACACTGCTAGTCCGTCTGTCCTTGGCTGACCACTACTATATGTGTTTACATCTACACTGCTAGTCCCTCTGTCCTTGGCTGACCACTACTATATGTGTTTACATCTACACTGCTAGTCCGTCTGTCCTTGGCTGACCACTACTCTATGTGTTTACATCTACACTGCTAGTCCGTCTGTCCTTGGCTGACCACTACTCTATGTGTTTACATCTACACTGCTAGTCCCTCTGTCCTTGGCTGACCACTACTATATGTGTTTACATCTACACTGCTAGTCCGTCTGTCCTTGGCTGACCACTACTATATGTGTTTACATCTACACTGCTAGTCCGTCTGTCCTTGGCTGACCACTACTATATGTGTTTACATCTACACTGCTAGTCCGTCTGTCCTTGGCTGACCACTACTCTATGTGTTTACATCTACACTGCTAGTCCGTCTGTCCTTGGCTGACCATTACTATATGTGTTTACATCTACACTGCTAGTCCCTCTGTCCTTGGCTGACCACTACTCTATGTGTTTACATCTACACTGCTAGTCCCTCTGTCCTTGGCTGACCACTACTCTATGTGTTTACATCTACACTGCTAGTCCGTCTGTCCTTGGCTGACCACTACTATATGTGTTTACATCTACACTGCTAGTCCCTCTGTCCTTGGCTGACCACTACTCTATGTGTTTACATCTACACTGCTAGTCCCTCTGTCCTTGGCTGACCACTACTCTATGTGTTTACATCTACACTGCTAGTCCGTCTGTCCTTGGCTGACCACTACTATATGTGTTTACATCTACACTGCTAGTCCGTCTGTCCTTGGCTGACCACTACTATATGTGTTTAAATCTACACTGCTAGTCCGTCTGTCCTTGGCTGACCACTACTCTATGTGTTTACATCTACACTGCTAGTCCCTCTGTCCTTGGCTGACCACTACTCTATGTGTTTACATCTACACTGCTAGTCCGTCTGTCCTTGGCTGACCACTACTCTATGTGTTTACATCTACACTGCTAGTCCCTCTGTCCTTGGCTGACCACTACTATATGTGTTTACATCTACACTGCTAGTCCGTCTGTCCTTGGCTGACCACTACTCTATGTGTTTACATCTACACTGTCTGTCCCTCTGTCCTTGGCTGACCACTACTCTATGTGTTTACATCTACACTGCTAGTCCCTCTGTCCTTGGCTGACCACTACTATATGTGTTTACATCTACACTGTCTGTCCCTCTGTCCTTGGCTGACCACTACTCTATGTGTTTACATCTACACTGCTAGTCCCTCTGTCCTTGGCTGACCACTACTATATGTGTTTACATCTACACTGCTAGTCCGTCTGTCCTTGGCTGACCACTACTATATGTGTTTACATCTACACTGCTAGTCCGTCTGTCCTTGGCTGACCACTACTATATGTGTCTACATCTACACTGCTAGTCCCTCTGTCCTTGGTTGACCACTACTATATGTGTCTACATCTACACTGCTAGTCCGTCTGTCCTTGGCTGACCACTACTATATGTGTCTACATCTACACTGCTAGTCCCTCTGTCCTTGGCTGACCACTACTATATGTGTCTACATCTACACTGCTAGTCCCTCTGTCCTTGGCTGACCACTACTATATGTGTTTACATCTACACTGCTAGTCCGTCTGTCCTTGGCTGACCACTACTATATGTGTTTACATCTACACTGTCTGTCCGTCTGTCCTTGGCTGACCACTACTATATGTGTTTACATCTACACTGCTAGTCCGTCTGTCCTTGGCTGACCACTACTATATGTGTTTACATCTACACTGTCTGTCCCTCTGTCCTTGGCTGACCACTACTATATGTGTCTACATCTACACTGCTAGTCCGTCTGTCCTTGGCTGACCACTACTATATGTGTCTACATCTACACTGCTAGTCCCTCTGTCCTTGGCTGACCACTACTATATGTGTCTACATCTACACTGCTAGTCCCTCTGTCCTTGGCTGACCACTACTATATGTGTTTACATCTACACTGCTAGTCCGTCTGTCCTTGGCTGACCACTACTATATGTGTTTACATCTACACTGTCTGTCCGTCTGTCCTTGGCTGACCACTACTATATGTGTTTACATCTACACTGCTAGTCCGTCTGTCCTTGGCTGACCACTACTATATGTGTTTACATCCACACTGTCTGTCCCTCTGTCCTTGGCTGACCACTACTATATGTGTTTACATCTACACTGCTAGTCCGTCTGTCCTTGGCTGACCACTACTATATGTGTCTACATCTACACTGCTAGTCCCTCTGTCCTTGGCTGACCACTACTATATGTGTCTACATCTACACTGCTAGTCCGTCTGTCCTTGGCTGACCACTACTATATGTGTTTACATCTACACTGCTAGTCCGTCTGTCCTTGGCTGACCACTACTATATGTGTTTACATCTACACTGCTAGTCCGTCTGTCCTTGGCTGACCACTACTATATGTGTTTACATCTACACTGCTAGTCCGTCTGTCCTTGGCTGACCACTACTATATGTGTTTACATCTACACTGCTAGTCCGTCTGTCCTTGGCTGACCACTACTATATGTGTTTACATCTACACTGCTAGTCCGTCTGTCCTTGGCTGACCACTACTATATGTGTTTACATCTACACTGCTAGTCCGTCTGTCCTTGGCTGACCACTACTATATGTGTTTACATCTACACTGCTAGTCCGTCTGTCCTTGGCTGACCACTACTATATGTGTCTACATCTACACTGCTAGTCCGTCTGTCCTTGGCTGACCACTACTATATGTGTTTACATCCACACTGTCTGTCCCTCTGTCCTTGGCTGACCACTACTATATGTGTTAACATCTACACTGTCTGTCCCTCTGTACTTGGCTGACCACTACTATATGTGTTTACATCTACACTGCTAGTTCCTCTGTCCTTGGCTGACCACTACTATATGTGTTAACATCTACACTGTCTGTCCCTCTGTACTTGGCTGACCACTACTATATGTGTTTACATCTACACTGTCTGTCCCTCTGTACTTGGCTGACCACTACTATATGTGTTTACATCTACACTGCTAGTCCCTCTGTCCTTGGCTGACCACTACTATATGTGTTTACATCTACACTGCTAGTCCGTCTGTCCTTGGCTGACCACTACTCTATGTGTTTACATCTACACTGTCTGTCCCTCTGTCCTTGGCTGACCACTACTCTATGTGTTTACATCTACACTGCTAGTCCGTCTGTCCTTGGCTGACCACTACTATATGTGTCTACATCTACACTGCTAGTCCCTCTGTCCTTGGTTGACCACTACTATATGTGTCTACATCTACACTGCTAGTCCGTCTGTCCTTGGCTGACCACTACTATATGTGTCTACATCTACACTGCTAGTCCCTCTGTCCTTGGCTGACCACTACTATATGTGTCTACATCTACACTGCTAGTCCCTCTGTCCTTGGCTGACCACTACTATATGTGTTTACATCTACACTGCTAGTCCGTCTGTCCTTGGCTGACCACTACTATATGTGTTTACATCTACACTGCTAGTCCCTCTGTCCTTGGTTGACCACTACTATATGTGTCTACATCTACACTGCTAGTCCGTCTGTCCTTGGCTGACCACTACTATATGTGTCTACATCTACACTGCTAGTCCCTCTGTCCTTGGCTGACCACTACTATATGTGTCTACATCTACACTGCTAGTCCCTCTGTCCTTGGCTGACCACTACTATATGTGTTTACATCTACACTGCTAGTCCGTCTGTCCTTGGCTGACCACTACTATATGTGTCTACATCTACACTGCTAGTCCCTCTGTCCTTGGCTGACCACTACTATATGTGTTTACATCTACACTGCTAGTCCCTCTGTCCTTGGCTGACCACTACTATATGTGTTTACATCTACACTGCTAGTCCGTCTGTCCTTGGCTGACCACTACTCTATGTGTTTACATCTACACTGCTAGTCCGTCTGTCCTTGGCTGACCACTACTCTATGTGTTTACATCTACACTGCTAGTCCCTCTGTCCTTGGCTGACCACTACTATATGTGTTTACATCTACACTGCTAGTCCCTCTGTCCTTGGCTGACCACTACTATATGTGTTTACATCTACACTGTCTGTCCCTCTGTACTTGGCTGACCACTACTATATGTGTTTACATCTACACTGCTAGTCCCTCTGTCCTTGGCTGACCACTACTATATGTGTTTACATCTACACTGCTAGTCCCTCTGTCCTTGGCTGACCACTACTATATGTGTTTACATCTACACTGTCTGTCCCTCTGTACTTGGCTGACCACTACTATATGTGTTTACATCTACACTGCTAGTCCGTCTGTCCTTGGCTGACCACTACTATATGTGTTTACATCTACACTGTCTGTCCCTCTGTCCTTGGCTGACCACTACTATATGTGTTTACATCTACACTGCTAGTCCGTCTGTCCTTGGCTGACCACTACTCTATGTGTTTACATCTACACTGCAAGTCCGTCTGTCCTTGGCTGACCACTACTATATGTGTTTACATCTACACTGCTAGTCCCTCTGTCCTTGGCTGACCACTACTATATGTGTTTACATCTACACTGCTAGTCCGTCTGTCCTTGGCTGACCACTACTCTATGTGTTTACATCTACACTGCTAGTCCGTCTGTCCTTGGCTGACCACTACTCTATGTGTTTACATCTACACTGCTAGTCCCTCTGTCCTTGGCTGACCACTACTATATGTGTTTACATCTACACTGCTAGTCCCTCTGTCCTTGGCTGACCACTACTATATGTGTTTACATCTACACTGTCTGTCCCTCTGTACTTGGCTGACCACTACTATATGTGTTTACATCTACACTGTCTGTCCCTCTGTACTTGGCTGACCACTACTATATGTGTTTACATCTACACTGCTAGTTCCTCTGTCCTTGGCTGACCACTACTATATGTGTTTACATCTACACTGCTAGTCCGTCTGTCCTTGGCTGACCACTACTCTATGTGTTTACATCTACACTGTCTGTCCCTCTGTCCTTGGCTGACCACTACTATATGTGTTTACATCTACACTGTCTGTCCCTCTGTACTTGGCTGACCACTACTATATGTGTTTACATCTACACTGCTAGTCCGTCTGTCCTTGGCTGACCACTACTCTATGTGTTTACATCTACACTGCTAGTTCCTCTGTCCTTGGCTGACCACTACTATATGTGTTTACATCTACACTGTCTGTCCCTCTGTCCTTGGCTGACCACTACTATATGTGTTTACATCTACACTGCTAGTCCGTCTGTCCTTGGCTGACCATTACTATATGTGTTTACATCTACACTGTCTGTCCCTCTGTCCTTGGCTGACCACTACTATATGTGTTTACATCTACACTGCTAGTCCCTCTGTCCTTGGCTGACCACTACTATATGTGTTTACATCTACACTGCTAGTCCGTCTGTCCTTGGCTGACCACTACTATATGTGTTTACATCTACACTGCTAGTCCCTCTGTCCTTGGCTGACCACTACTATATGTGTTTACATCTACACTGCTAGTCCGTCTGTCCTTGGCTGACCACTACTATATGTGTTTACATCTACACTGCTAGTCCGTCTGTCCTTGGCTGACCACTACTATATGTGTTTACATCTACACTGCTAGTCCCTCTGTCCTTGGCTGACCACTACTATATGTGTTTACATCTACACTGCTAGTCCGTCTGTCCTTGGCTGACCACTACTATATGTGTTTACATCTACACTGCTAGTCCCTCTGTCCTTGGCTGACCACTACTATATGTGTTTACATCTACACTGCTAGTCCGTCTGTCCTTGGCTGACCACTACTCTATGTGTTTACATCTACACTGCTAGTCCGTCTGTCCTTGGCTGACCACTACTCTATGTGTTTACATCTACACTGTCTGTCCCTCTGTCCTTGGCTGACCACTACTATATGTGTTTACATCTACACTGCTAGTCCGTCTGTCCTTGGCTGACCACTACTATATGTGTTTACATCTACACTGCTAGTCCGTCTGTCCTTGGCTGACCACTACTATATGTGTTTACATCTACACTGCTAGTCCCTCTGTCCTTGGCTGACCACTACTATATGTGTTTACATCTACACTGCTAGTCCGTCTGTCCTTGGCTGACCACTACTATATGTGTTTACATCTACACTGTCTGTCCCTCTCTCCTTGGCTGACCACTACTATATGTGTTTACATCTACACTGCTAGTCCGTCTGTCCTTGGCTGACCACTACTATATGTGTTTACATCTACACTGTCTGTCCCTCTGTCCTTGGCTGACCACTACTATATGTGTTTACATCTACACTGCTAGTCCGTCTGTCCTTGGCTGACCACTACTATATGTGTTTACATCTACACTGTCTGTCCCTCTGTACTTGGCTGACCACTACTATATGTGTTTACATCTACACTGCTAGCTTCTGGTATGCCGACTGCACCTGTTTTGAGCAGCAGTCTGTAGTACGTGGACTTCACTTGAAGTTGAGCTGGGATGACCGCTCGACATATTTCTATTATTTTACACAGACGGATATAGCGTTCGTCTGCCAGGAAACATCACACTTGTCGTTGGAATTTTCCTCTTTAAAGAAACATCTCACAGACTGATAACCCGATCGTCAATTTGGGAACATCACGGACGGATAACCCGATCGTCAATATGGGAACATCACAGACGGAAAAAACATTCTTTATGCAAACACCAAACAGAAGGATAAAACGTTCGCCTGTATGTAAACATCACAGACGGATAAAACATTCTTTATGCAAACACCAAACAGAAGGATAAAACGTTCGCCTGTATGTAAACATCACAGACGGATAAAACATTGGTCTATAAGTAAACATCACACAGACGGATAAAACGTTCGCATATGAGGAAACATCACAGACGGAAAAAAACATTCTTTATGCAAACACCAAACAGAAGGATAAAACGTTCGCCTGTATGTAAACATCTCAGACGGAAAAAACATTCTTTATGCAAACACCAAACAGAAGGATAAAACGTTCGCCTGTATGTAAACATCTCAGACGGATTTAACATTCGTCTATAAGTAAACATCACACAAACGGATAAAACGTTCGTCTATAAGGAAACATTACAGACCGATAATGACATTATTTATGGAAACATCTCATCGATGGATAAAACGTTCGTCTATGAGGAGACATCAAACAGAAGGATCAAACGTTCGTCAATAATGAAACATCACACAGACGGACAAACGTTCCTCAATGGGAAACCTCACAATTTGAATATGTTCGTCTGCTAAATTTTAGCGAATGAATGAAAATTTTAGAACCTTCAAATTTCCCTCAATTTCTAACGTGCAGTGGCAGTACATTCAACGTCATTCAGCGCAATGGCTTGGTTGCTTTGTTTGTTTGTTGTTTAACGCTGCACTCAGCAGTATTCCAGCTATATGACGGCGGTCTGTAAATAATCGAGTCTGGACCAGACAATCCAGTGATTGATAGCATGAGCATCGATCCACGCAATTAGGATCGATGACATGCATCAACCAAGTCATCGAGCCTGACCACCCGATCCCGTTAGTCGCCTTTTACGACAAGCATAGTCACCTTTTACGACAAGCATGGGTTGCTGAAGACCTATTCTACCCCGGATCTTCACGGTTACATGCAACGAGGT
This sequence comes from Haliotis rufescens, assembly GCF_023055435.1. Taxonomy (NCBI): domain Eukaryota; kingdom Metazoa; phylum Mollusca; class Gastropoda; order Lepetellida; family Haliotidae; genus Haliotis; species Haliotis rufescens. The sequence continues at coordinate 2,879,579 of NW_025964046.1, forward strand.
TATAAACAAACATTCTGTCACAGTTTAAAGAACGTTCGGGCGGTACAGACATTCACCTTCTAAACATTGTTTACCATTCCAAAATAGGAATAAGCTCAATTCATATTTGATAACGCGTTGATTATGTCGGCCGTGATTCTGAACCGCACCGCTTCATAATGGCGATAGATTGCCTTGAAACATGGCGTTAAACACACGGCGGTTCGTGTGCGCAGAGAATATAAACAGAACCAGAAATCGTCAAGATATCACTTTCTCCCCCGCGTGTAGCAGGTTGGATCATGACAAGATAATGAACCATTTCCGACAACGGGTGGCAGTTTCTTCGCCCATATCGGCATCCCTTTGTTCGGGTCATCAATCAATGTCAGGGACGGGGTTTCTCGCCAGGGAGGGGGCATTGATGGAAAACATTTCTCATAAAACGAGAGATGTATCTTTCACTGTATTTACATCCCGTCAATGTTAATATGGATATCAAGAGAAAGTATTAATCAACCATCACTGTGTTTATGTAAAGCAGTAGTTTGTTCAATATCTGCGCCATTATGAATGTATTGATAGACGTTCTGGGTTACAGCGAACAATAGGAGAAAGAGTTACCCCTGTTACGAGAGAACTTACTAATTATATTCGTTACATGAAATAATCATTCAACAGGAAGCCTTTCAGATGGAAGCTGTTGTTTGTGATGGGTTGAAGGTTTCGGATTTACACAGAGTAGCGAGTATCGATCAGCTCTAAATGACGTCGTCGAGCGCTACCTATAGGCTGGAGTGAGTGAGTGAGTGAGTTGGGTTTAACGCCGCTTTTAACAGTATTCCAGTCATATCGCGGCGTGTCAGTTTAATGTGGGAGGAAAGCCCGAAGTGATGCAGGTCTCAGACGTTTACCACTTCGATGAAACCCACGAGCACGGGTATGGTGCTGACAAACCTAGAAACATAATCGGGGCGAACCAGGATTCGAACCCACAATCATAGGTTTCTGGCGTGCCAAAGGGACGCAGCTCTGCACAGCGAATCGCGGCGCCTTAGACGACTGGGCCACCCGTGCCCCCTATAGGCTGGAAGGCCTTAAGTAAAAAAATAATTTTCCTTTCTGCACACCCACGCGCGCACACACATTGACACAGAGACACATACATACACACATGCACACACAACCACACACACACAGACATAAAGATACCCAGACACATCCAAACAAACACCGAGAAACCGCCCACACACCTCCACACACATAATCACATAAACACACGGACACCCACACACACATAAACACCCCTCCACACACAGACGACTACTCACACAAACACACCTCCACACACAGACGCCTACTCACACAAACACCCCTTCATACACAGACACCCACTCACACAAACACCCCTCCATACATAGACACCCACTCACACAAACACCCCTCCACACACAGACACCCACTAACACAAACACCCTTCCACACACAGACGCCTACTCACACAAACACCCATCGATATATAGACACCCACTCACACAAACACCCCTCCACACACAGACACCCACTCACACAAACACCCCTCCATATATAGACACCCACTCACACAAACACCCCTCCACACACAGACACCCACTCAGACAAACACCCCTCCACACACAGACGCCTACTCACACAAACACCCATCCACACACAGACACCCACTCACACAAACACCCCTCCACACACAGACGCCTACTCACACAAACACCCATCCACACACAGACACCCACTCACACAAACACCCCTCCACACCCAGACGCCTACTCACACAAACACCCATCCACACACAGACGCCTACTCACACAAACACCCATCCACACGCAGACACCCACTCACACAAACACCCCTCCACACACAGACATCCACTAACACAAACACCCTTCCACACACAGACGCCTACTCACACAAACACCCATCCACACACAGACACCGAATCACACAAACACCCCTACACACACAGACACCCACCCACACAAACACCCCTCCATACATAGACACCGAATCACACAAACACCCCTCCACACACAGACACCCACTCACACAAACACCCCTCCACACACAGACACCCACTCACACAAACACCCCTCCATACATAGACACCCACTCACACAAACACCCCTCCACACACAGACACCCACTCACACAAACACCCCTCCACAAACAGACACCAACTCACACAAACACCCCGCCGCACACATACACCCACTCACTCAAAAACCCATCCACACACAGACACCCACTCACACAAACACCCCTCCACACACAGACACCCACTAACACAAACACCCTTCCACACACAGACGCCTACTCACACAAACACCCATCCACACACAGACACCGAATCACACAAACACCCCTTCACACACAGACACCCACCCACACAAACACCCCTCCATACATAGACACCGAATCACACAAACACCCCTCCACACACAGACACCCACTCACACAAACACCCCTTCATACACAGACACCCACCCACACAAACACCCCTCCACACACACATCCACTCGCACAAACACCCCTCCACACACAGACACCCACTCGCACAAACACCCCTCCACACACAGACACCCACTCACACAAACACCCCTCCACACACAGACACCCACTCACACAAACACCCCTTCATACACAGACACCCACCCACACAAACACCCCTCCACACACAGACATCCACTCGCACAAACACCCATCCACACACAGACACCCACTCGCACAAACACCCCTCCACACACAGACACCCACTCACACAAACACCCCTCAATACATGGACACCCACTCACACAAACACCCCTCCGCAGACGGACACCCACTCACACAAACACCCCTCCACACACAGACACCCACTCACACAAACACCCCTCCACACACAGACACCAACCCACACAAACATCCCTCCACACACAGACACCCACTCACACAAACACCCCTCCACACACAGACACCCACTCAAACAAACACCCCTCAATACATAGACACCCACTCACACAAACACCCCTCCGCAGACGGACACCCACTCACACAAACACCCCTCCACACACAGACTCACACTCACACAAACACCCCTCCACACACAGACACCCACTCACACAAACACCCCTCCACACACAGACACCTACTCACACAAACACCCCTCCACACAGAGACACCCACTCACACAAACACCACTCCACACACAGACTCCCACTCACTCAAACACCCCTCCATACATATACACCCACCCATACAAAAGCCCCTCCACACACATACACACACGCACACACTTTCCACACACAGACACCCACTCTCACAAACACCACGTCCACACACACACACACACACACACACACACTCTCTCTCTCTCGCTCTCTCTCTCACACACACGCACACTTAAACACCCCGTGCGCACACAGTCACACACACACACACACTGAGACTCCCACACACACACACACACACACACACACACACACACACACACACACACACACACACACACACACACACACACACACACACACACACACACACACACACACACACAGACACACACACAGACACACAGACACACATACACATACACAGACACCCTCTCTCACAAACACCCCGTCCACACACCCTCAAGTACCCCTTTAACATCCTCTCTTCTCATATCAGCGCTAAGATATAACCACAGTGGGTCTATTAAGTTTTAATGACACAAACTTTCTTTTTCTCCTCGCCTTGTTTAACAACCTAATGCTATTTCCCTCACAACTACCACCTGATGTACCACTAAAACTCTTCCCTAACAACTGGTCCAATGCTTCTGGTCACCACTTTACCAGAGGGGATCTTGCTGGACAGGTTCAAGGACGATCGATCTGCAAAGCTTAACGCGTAGATCAATCAAGTTGATCGGTGGGCGGTGACATCAAAGAGTGGGTATCTTGTCAATTGAATGTCAAGTTAATGAAGGCACGCATCAATGGAGCATGTTTACCTCCGTTGTTCTGCCACGTGCCGTTGTCTCCCAGTAAACACAGCAGACCTCTCGCTGTTAAACTCTTAGTCAGGACGTGCTTCGACATCTGTGTTTGAAACTGTAGTGGACAATGGTCAGCTTTGTCTTGTCAAGGAACGTATCACGTGTCATCAACGTTTTAAAAAGATGCTATTTGCTTTGTATTAATCCCCAATTACTAGGGGTGTCACGATAATCGAAATATCGATATATTGCTATTGGTAAGCACTTAAAGTCAATACATCGATTGTTAAATCAGTTTCCGATTAATAGTATCGCTTTTAGTTAGGAATATCGATAGTTTCGATTGTATTTACCATATCAATAAAATACATGCAATGCTGGTCAAATTTGTTTTTCTTTTGATCATGAGTGGTAGTAATTCACACAGGCATGGTATTGTGGAGGTTTCTTAAATTGTTAGGGTAAAGAAAAAACAAATCAGTCATATCTCAAACTTTACTTTTTATTTGTTGTTATGGTTATCACATTCAAAGGAAACTTCAGTTCCAAGGTTTATTTCAACTCTAAAATCCATCTTAAATGATACACTGAAAACTATCGATATATATCGCAATACTTGCTTGCAATAACAATAGTTATCGCAATAGTTTCTTTCAATATCAATAGTTATCGCAATAGTGATTTCCAGACCAATAGTCACCCCTACCAATTACATACTTATTGACGTGGGGGCACAGGTGGCCCAGTCGTCTAAGGCGCCGCGATTCGCTGTGCAGAGTTGCGTCCCTTGGGCACGCCAGAAACCTATGATTGTGGGTTCGAATCCCGGTTCGCCCCGATTATGTTTCTAGGTTTGTCAGCACCATATCCGTGCTCGTGGGTTTCACCGAAGTGGTAAACGTTTGAGACCTGCATCACTTCGGGCTTTCCTCCCACATTAAGCTGACACGCCGTGATATAACTGGAATACTGTTAAAAGCGGTGTTAAACCCAACTCACTCACTCACTTATTGACGCCGTGTTGACGTGAAACCCAACACTAGCAGACGGCACGTATAAAATGACACTGGAAGAAGTGTGGAATTGGAGCTGTGATGGTGGGGTTATGCTGGCATGATTGATGGTGCTCTTGAATCTTTGATAAGCTTTCAGCATTATTTGTAAAACTATTGAAACATAAACTAAAAAATGGGTCAGAATAAAAACCTTTTAATGCGATATCGAAAGCGGTCGGGTAGCCTAGTGGCTAAAGCGTTCGCTCGTCACGCCGAAGACCCGGGTTCGATTCCCGACATGGGTACAATGTGTGAAGCCTATTTCTGGTGTCCCCCGCCGTGATATTGCTGGAATATTGCTAAAAGCGGCGTAAAACCATATATACACACTCTCTCTTATGCGATAACGTAAAGTGAAATATTGGCTCCCCCACTTGTCTACTGGTACTTATCTAGCAGAAACAAATCTTTGATATAGGCTAGTGGAAATTCATGTCTCGAGAAGACGTGATTAAACAAATTTAAATATACTCACCGCCAAAAGAAACGCGACATACCATACATATAGGTTAATGCATGAAGAATCTTTCATATTCAAGAGATATTAGATTGGTTCGATGCACAAACGATCATACTAGTATGTTGCGTGAACCGATCCTCATTAACGCATCACATGTGACGTCAAAGATCCTTGACTGGAGAATCACCATTTGTCTCGTGCAGGTTTAGCGTGTAAAGTTGGGAAATCACGTGCAGCACATCGTGATAAATGTATTTACTATGGGGTAAATACGGTAACGAATGTGATTTGAAGAAGGCTGTGCACGTGAAAGCGGTGGCGTCACGTGCTTAAGGTGCAGAGGAGAGGGCAAGAAACACCACTCGAGGCCTTCGCGTCACACAGGCGAGCTGTTGTCTTCTTTGTTCGGAATGGATTCACCACAGCAGGAAAATCTTGACTCCGTTGAAGAACTACACATTCCTGGTCAACCTAACAAAGCACAGGATTCTGTTGAAGGGTACGAAACGTTTCAACTTTTTAAGCAATATATGGACTGTAAGTTGAAAACTTTCAAAAGTGAAATTATTGATGAAACTGAGCAGAGGTCGTATTCTGTCATTAAGAGAGCTAGAAAAGACTTTGACTCTCCACAGTTTAGATTCAAAGGGAATCAGTTACAATATAAGTTCAACATTGGTATTTTGGATCAGGTTGACTCTGCTATTCGGTTTATCAATCGGGATAACACAGTCGATTGTGTGCATGTCTTGAGAGAAATTAGCTCTAACATCAGTAAAAGAAACAAGCACATTAGACTTGCAGACAGATCTACAGCCGGTTGGGCAGTAGTCTCGGAGTTGGAAGGGGATGAGTTGGCTTCAAACTCGGATGAAGAGAGACGTTTCGAGAGAGCAGAAAGTAAGGCACAGCGCAGAAAGCGCCCTACTTCTTTCAATTCCCGTGGTAGAGGTTATAGTCCTTATCCTTCTGCAACTTTCCCCAATCCTAACAGCGAATTACCCAAACAGGCCCCTCAGGTTCAGCAGAACCAGCCCTTTCGTTTTCAACCTAGGAAAACACCACTTCCAAACCAACAATGCTACTTTTGCGGAGCCTTTGGGCACTGGAGAGCCACATGTCCCCTTGCAGCCGCCCAGAGGTCATCACAGTCAAGTAATTTCAACCCACCACAAGGACTTCAGCCTACAGAGGCCTGCAAAAAGCAGTGATTATTCAGGTAAATCAAAACCACTTTTGAGATATGACATATATATTTGAGTGGCTAATGCGTTACTATCTTGATTGAGATCGTATTACATATGTTTCAGGGGATCAGAACTCAAGCAGAAGTATTAAAAGAAAAACTAACATGGATTTGCCACAGGTCTCCCGTTCAATATCAGAACAGCCTAGTAGTAGGTCACAGCTTGATGTTTCACCCATAGACAAAGTCAAACCTGAAACCAGAGGTATTAGTACTGATTTTGTACCTGTACCTAGTTATCTTGACAGAACAGATACGTCAGCGAGTAAGCATAACATTAAGGAAAATCTTAAGAGGCACATCTCATTTTGGAAGGATATAGAAGCTCCAGAATTCATCATTAGAACTATTATGGAAGGTTACATCATCCCCTTTGTGGAGTCGCCTCCCTTGTCTATTAGTAAGAACAACGCTTCTGCTGTAAAACATAGCGACTTTGTCTCTGAGGCTATCCAGGATCTCCTGTTAAACAACTGTATTGTTGAAGTCGTAGACTTACCTCAGGTTGTAAATCCCCTATCAGTTTCTATTAATAGCTCTGGTAAGAAAAGGTTGATTTTAGACCTAAGAGTGGTAAACAAATATGTTTGGAAAGAAAAGATAGTCTTTGAGGATTACAAGATTGCTTTGGATTTCGTTAGACCTTGTGGATACATGTACAAGTTTGATCTTAAGTCTGGGTATCACCACATAGATATTCACCCTAGTCAACACACGTTTTTGGGCTTTTCTTGGTCAGTTAAAGGTGTACAGCGTTTTTATTGTTTCACAGTTTTACCTTTTGGTCTAACCTCGGCCCCTTATATATTTACTAAGTGTTTTAGGCCATTAGTTAGATACTGGAGAAAACATTCTGTAGATGTTGTAGTTTACTTAAATGATGGATTTGGGTTTGCTTCGTCTGAAGCCTTAGGCAAGGAGCGATCTGGTTTTGTTAAATCTTCTTTGTGCAGAGCAGGCTTTGTTTGTAACGATCAGAAGTCAGTTTGGGAACCCACAAGACACCTTGAATGGCTCGGGCTGAATTGGAATCTTGACATAGGTGTGATATCTATTCCTTCTAGGAGATTAGATAATGTGAGAAACACATGCGCAGGAGTTTTGGCAGGTTTACCGCAATTCACAGCACGTAACCTGGCTAGTTTAACAGGACAAATTATCTCTCTTTCACCAGTTTATGGGGATGTCTGCAGACTTTTGACTAGACGCATGTATTCAGTAATACAAAGAGCTTCAAGTTGGGATAGAAAGCAAAGTCTAGTTGACCCCCTGTGTGTATTTGAACTTATATTCTGGAGAGATAATGTTTACACTTTTAATAGCAGAAGATTTTATGAAACTTTTGCTCCTGTTTTGACCGTTTTCTCAGATGCTAGTTCCAAGGGCTGTGCTGCTTATATACAGAATTCTGACCGGGTATTTCAGTGTTTATGGGACGAGGATCAAGTGGGCAAGAGTTCAACTTGGCGGGAATTGAAGGCTGTTGAATTATCTTTGAACGTTTTCAGAGAGGTTCTGTCTAATCAGACTGTTAAGTGGTTCTCAGATAGCAAGGCTTGCTGTCAAATTGTTTCTTTTGGTAGTTTCAATTCATCCCTACAGGAGCTTGCTATGTCCGTGTTCACCGTGGTTAGGATGTATAACATCAGGATAAAGTTTAGCTGGATTCCACGTTCAGAGAACGACAGAGCAGATGCGTTAAGTAAATTTAAAGATGCTGATGACTGGATTGTTACTGATGCTGTCTTCAAGTTGCTAAACCAGAAGTGGGGTCCACATACTGTTGATAGATTTGCTAGTCATTATAATGCTAAGTTGTGTAGATTCAATTCCAGATCTTGGTGCCCTGGCACAGAAGCAGTAGATGCTTTTACACAGTCATGGCAATATGATAACAACTGGGTTGTCCCCCCTGTGCATTTGGTAACAAAGGCTATTAGATATGCTCTTCAAAGTGAAGCTAGCATAACTTTAGTAGTGCCTAGGTGGCAATCAGCTGTGTTCTGGTCTTCACTTTTTGATGACGGAAAGTTCAAACATTATATCGCTGATAGTTTGCAATTAAATGGAAGTATTGCATTTTCAGGCGGCAGCAAGAAATCCTTGTTTGACAAATTCGATGGCTACGCATTAGCAGTTAGAATTATTCCATGAGATCAATGTTGTTGTTTCAGACATGTTCTCCTCCGGTATCTGGAAGCTGAAGAACAATTTAGTTCATACAGACCTTATTGATCTAGCAGGACATATGCCAGATTTAGTTCTCAAGTCTAAGGCCCCAGCGACAGTCTATAAATATGAAAGATCTTATAATAGTTGGAAAAAATGGAGTTCAAAATTTAAGGAGATTACATGTTTGCCTGCTCATCCATTTCATGTTGCTTTGTATCTTACATCACTTGTTCAGGGAGGTAAGAAAGCTCCATCTGTCATGGAAGCTATTTACGGTATTAGTTGGGCGCACAAGCTTGCATGTCTGCCAGATCCTTGTAAACATGATTTGATTGTGAACATCAGAGAAGCGGCATTAAGAATGTGTAGTACTCCAGTCAAGAAAAAAGAACCTGTTACTTGTGACACGTTAAAGAAATTGGTTAGTATATCTGGGAAAACTCCCTCTCTACTTGATTTAAGGTTTTTAACAATGTCACTTTTATCTTTTGCTGGGTTTTTCAGATTTTCTGAAGTAGTGAATATCAGACGGTCAAACATTAAATTCAAGGATGGCTTCATGAGTATTTTTGTTGAGAACAGTAAAACTGACGTTTATAGGGATGGGCGTCATGTTTTGATCGCTGCTACAGGCTCAGATCTATGTCCAGTAAATATGCTAAACAGGTACCTGATTGCTGGAAATGTTGCTGAAACTTCCAATGAATATATTTTTCGTCAACTTTCCTTCTGTAAATCTGTACAAAAGTATGTACTTAAAGGTCAGAAACCTTTATCATATACCAGAGCGAGGGAAATCTTTATTGAGAAATTCAAACTAATTGGTGAAGATGTAAAAAAAGTGGGTCTTCACAGTTTTCGGTCAGGAGGGGCGACTGCTGCAGCTAACGCCGGAGTAACAGACAGACTGTTCAAGAGACACGGACGCTGGGCGTCAGATAAGGCCAAAGACGGTTATATCAAAGACAATGTTTCTGAACTGTTGAGTGTGTCATCAATGTTGGGATTGTAAATAAGTCGAAATAAATCTGCTGCATGGACCCGTTCTTTTAATTCGAGCAGCGGTAGGCATTACCCATGAGTGGAGTATGTTGTCATAGTAAATGTTTTATGTTCGGTTGAACATAGTGAATTAGAACACAAATGTACTTACTATGGGGTAAATACGGTAACGAATGTGATTTGAAGAAGGCTGTGCACGTGAAAGCGGTGGCGTCACGTGCTTAAGGTGCAGAGGAGAGGGCAAGAAACACCACTCGAGGCCTTCGCGTCACACAGGCGAGCTGTTGTCTTCTTTGTTTGTTAAAAATATACACATAAAGGTAATCAGATTTTTAGTGTAATGCTTGTCTGTGTTGGACGGCCTGTTATTGCAGTGTTGCCGAATGGCAGGTAAAACCGTATGGGAAAAATTGCCGCAGGGCATTGAGTGCTGTTTGGCACGGAGAAGGGTGTTGCTTTCTTTCAGTGAGTGATCCCACAGAGAGGTGATTCAGGAGTCCGGACATGGATTTGTATACACAAGAAGACCCACCGTCCAGATAAGTTATCTTTATATTTTCAAAAAGTTAATTTCGCAGTAATTTATAAAGTGTTCAAGCGCGATATTACAAGGATATTGCAGTATTTCGTAACGGTTTTATGTGCCAAAAATATTAAAATGTACGTTTTTGTTACAGAAAGAATACCTTAGAGAATATGGAGTGTCGGTGTTTGGAATGGAATATAACACGACAGTCGCGTGTCTACATGTATGATTTTGTAAATAAACCCGCTCGCCTGTTAACAGCGGTAGGCATTACCCATGAGTGGAGTATGTTGTCATAGTAAATGTTTTATGTTCGGTTGAACATAGTGAATTAGAACATAAGAATAAGGACACTATGTAGTAACGCTTGATTGATTGTTAACTTTGTCAATAAGGAGTTCACATTGTTTCTATTATTCTCGTTTCTTTTGGTGGTTAGTATATAAGAATTGAGTTTGGTTAGCGCCGCCGTGAACAGTGGGTCAGTTATATGAGTTTAGTGTGGGAGGAGTGAGTGAGTGAGTTGGGTTTAACGCCGCTTTGAACAAAACTATATCTGTTATATCAGTTTAGTGTGGGAGGAGTGAGTGAGTGAGTTGGGTTTAACGCCGCTTTGAACAAAACTATATCTGTTATATCAGTTTAGTGTGGGAGGAGTGAGTGAGTTTGGTTTTACGGCGCTTTGAACACAACTATATCTGTTATATCAGTTTATTGTGGGAGGAGTGAGTGGGTGAGTTTGGTTTTACGGCGCTTTGAACAAAACTATATCTGTTATATCAAGTTGATGAAGATTGAGTGAGTGAGTGAGTTTGGTTTTACGGCGCTTTGAACACAACTATATCTGTTATATCAAGTTGATGTAGATTGAGTGAGTGACTGAGTTGGGTTTAACGCCGCTTTGAACACAACTATATCTGTTATATCAAGTTGATGTAGATTGAGTGAGTGAGTGAGTTGGGTTTAACGCCGCTTTGAACACAACTATATCTGTTATATCAAGTTGATGTAGATTGAGTGAGTGGGTGAGTTTGGTTTTACGGCGCTTTGAACAAAACTATATCTGTTATATCAGTTTATTGTGGGAGGAGTGAGTGAGTTGGGTTAAACGCCGCTTTGAACACAACTATATCTGTTATATCAAGTTGATGTAGATTGAGTGAGTGAGTGAGTTGGGTTTAACGCCGCTTTGAACACAACTATATCTGTTATATCAAGTTGATGTAGATTGAGTGAGTGACTGAGTTGGGTTTAACGCCGCTTTGAACACAACTATATCTGTTATATCAAGTTGATGTAGATTGAGTGAGTGAGTGAGTTGGGTTTAACGCCGCTTTGAACACAACTATATCTGTTATATCAAGTTGATGTAGATTGAGTGAGTGGGTGAGTTTGGTTTTACGGCGCTTTGAACAAAACTATATCTGTTATATCAGTTTAGTGTGGGAGGAGTGAGTGAGTTTGGTTTTACGGCGCTTTGAACACAACTATATCTGTTATATCAGTTTAGTGTGGGAGGAGTGAGTGAGTTTGGTTTTACGGCGCTTTGAACAAAACTATATCTGTTATATCAGTTTAGTGTGGGAGGAGTGAGTGAGTTTGGTTTTACGGCGCTTTGAACACAACTATATCTGTTATATCAGTTTATTGTGGGAGGAGTGAGTGGGTGAGTTTGGTTTTACAGCGCTTTGAACAAAACTATATCTGTTATATCAGTTTAGTGTGGGAGGAGTGAGTGAGTTTGGTTTTACGGCGCTTTGAACACAACTATATCTGTTATATCAGTTTATTGTGGGAGGAGTGAGTGAGTTGGGTTAAACGCCGCTTTGAACACAACTATATCTGTTATCTCAAGTTGATGTAGATTGAGTGAGTGAGTGAGTTGGGTTTAACGCCGCTTTGAACACAACTATATCTGTTATATCAAGTTGATGTAGATTGAGTGAGTGAGTGAGTTTGGTTTTACGGCGCTTTGAACACAACTATATCTGTTATATCAGTTTAGTGTGGGAGGAGTGAGTGAGTTGGGTTTAACGCCGCTTTGAACACAACTATATCTGTTATATCAAGTTGATGTAGATTGAGTGAGTGAGTGAGTTTGGTTTTACGGCGCTTTGAACACAACTATATCTGTTATATCAAGTTGATGTAGATTGAGTGAGTGACTGAGTTTGGTTTTACGGCGCTTTTTAACACAACTATATCTGTTATATCAAGTTGATGTAGATTGAGTGAGTGAGTAAGTTTGGTTTTACAGCGCTTTGAACACAACTTTATCTGTTATATCAAGTTGATGTAGATTGAGTGAGTGAGTAAGTTTGGTTTTACAGCGCTTTGAACACAACTTTATCTGTTATATCAAGTTGATGTAGATTGAGTGAGTGAGTGACTGAGTTTGGTTTTACAGCGCTTTGAGCAGTATGTCAGCTGTATCAGTTCAATGTTGCAGGAAACACCGACGTGATGTTTATCGCTTTAATGAACTCCACAAACGCGGGCTTACAAACCTTGAAATATAATCGGCAAAATTGAGATTCGAACCCATGATCACAGATGTCTGGCGCTCCTAAGGGAGGCAACTCTGAACAGCGCCTCACACGACTGCGGCACCAGGGCCTCCTTCAACAAGATCAGCATCAACATATACACTGTGTAGAGATGGGGGTGATGATGATGATTATTATTATTACAGCTATAGTAGTAATACTGTGAGGTGAGATGAAATGGGGTTTAACGTCGCGTCCAAGATTATTGCACTTATATAGCGACGTGCATGTACGTGTGTGCGTGCGTGCGTGCGTGTGCGTGTGCGTGTGTGTGTGTGTTTGTGCCTGCTTGTACTAGTCCGGACTGATGCCGATTTATAGTGCTAGCTCACTGAGATACCATGCCGCAGTTTAACATGAATACCCCACTCAGACACAGTATACTGACTCCGAGCCGACCAGTCCTTGTTTTAGCCCCTTAATGCCGAGGGCCAGACAGGGTAACAACAAGTACCATCTTTTAACGTCTTTTGGTATGGCGCAGCCGGGGATCGAACCCCGGACCTTCCGCTCTCCGGGCGGACGCTCTACCACAAGACCACGTAGGCGGTCAGTAGTAGTAGTAGTAGTAGTAGTAGTAGTAGTAGTAGTAGTAGTAGTAGTAGTAGTAGTAGTAGTAGTAGTAGTAGTAGTAGTAGTAGTAGTAGTAGTAAAACACACACCCATGAAGATAAGCGATTATGCTTGTCGTAAGAGGCTGCGAAATGGATCGGGTGGTCAGTCTCGCTGCCTTGGTTGATGCATGTTATCGTATCCCAATTGCGTAGATCGATGCTCATGATGTCAATCTCTGGATTGTCGCCGTCATAAAGCTAGAATATTGCTGTGTGCGGCATTAAACAACAAAGACACTAACTTAAACAAAGCAAAACAGAATTGGAGACCACTCATTGAGGCTCTGTCGCAAGAAGGTACCTCCTCTTGTATCACGAGACACACAGAAACGTCCATTTGAACATGACTGTGTATTGCCATGATTTAAAAACAATCAGTCCAGACATTTGTTTTCAGACAAATACAAGACAATTAGAATAAAAAATGGCCGCTCCCTCAAGCCTTCACTGCCTTCGTAATACTCTCTTAATAGTGAGTGAGTTGGGTTTAACGCCGCTTTTAACATTATTCCAGTTATATCACGGCGTGTCAGATTAATGTGGGAGGAAAGCCTGAAGTGATGCAGGTCTCAGACGTTTACCACTTCGGTGAAACCCACGAGCACGGGTATGGTGCTGACAAACCTTGAAACATAATCGGGGCGAACCGGGATTCGAACCCACAATCATAGGTTTCTGGCGTGCCCAAGGGACGCAACTCTGCACAGCGAATCGCGGCGCCTTAGACGACTGGGCCACCCGTGCCCCCTACTCTCTTAATATGTGCGACCCGTGAAGATCCGGGGTAGAATAGGTCTTCATGCTTGCCGTAAATGGCGACTATGCTTATCGTTTGAGGCGACTAACGGGATCGGGTGGTCAGGCTCGCGGACTTGGTTGATGCATGTCATCGTATCCCAATCGAGTGGATCGATGCTTATGATGTCAATCACTGGATTGTCTGGTCCAGACTCGATTATTTACAGACCGCCGTCATGTAGCTGGAATATTGCTGAGTGCGGCACGAAACGACAAACAAACAAACAATCTTAATATTTGCACGTTTATGTATCTGTGTAAACTCACGCTATTGTCTATAAACAAATCGCCCTGTCCTTCTTTAAACACGCCATCACCGGAGAAGATAATGATTTTCTCCAGACAGTGCCCTTAAACATCCAGTTATAGATTCAAGATGATAAACCGACACCAACACAAACCCAGTTTTATCATAAGAACCTCACGTACCGTTGTCAAATGTCGCCATAGATACGGGAGAAAATAACTGATTTCTGGACAGTGTTCAATCTTCAAAGTTGGTTACCATGGTGACTGCGATAAACACATATGCCGCTAACCCACGCACCGCGGACCTTCATCAGTATTAGCGCATAATGGGAATTAATCAATCAACATGATTGTCAGTTTGTTCACGATAATTAGCAATTCCCACAAAATATTGTAATTAGTCTGCTCGTTGTTCGTTCTGCGTACATTTAGGTGGCTATATTCAGGATTGACAGTGATGCATACTTGGGAGGCTGTGTGTCCTTGTCATCATCCAGGGTAAAGAGAATACGTTGCCAATATTTTCAATATTATATAAATGGACATGCTGGGAATGTAGTGAAAGTAAATCTTTTGGGCGTAAACTAACAATGTGGATTACATCAACTAACTAATCAACTGCTATAAACCTTGAAATTAAATGCGAAAAATGGATTTATGTCTCCAAAACGACTATCAACAATAAGACGGTCTCACTGCACACTTTGAATAGCGGAAATACCAACTTGAATATAAAACACGGTTTATTGAGCAGCAGTTGTAACAAGTACATAACAATGTCATTCAAAGAATAGGAATTACGCAATGGGCTGTTGTTGGTTCAATTATCTTATTGCCTTTGAACTTCCTTAAATGCCAGTCAACAGAATAACTAAGCGGTGCTATTTGTCTTCGATTGTTAAGGTTTGCTTAAGGTAAGGATGTGTATCATTCCACTGGGGATGGGGTGGGGGCGTCGCATTGATTTTGAGTCGCATTTTTGGCTTGGGGTCAGCAGTCGTATTAATTTGGAGATGCATCTATCTATCTATCTAGCTAGCTAGCTATCAACACTCACCGGATATATGTAATCGGTTGTCATCAGATCTTTGTTTAGGGGCAGCGAGAACTCAGATCTGATTTTAATGAGATTGGACTGTTCCATTTACGTCATCGCAATGCCACAGCTACGGAGACTACAGGACGCATCCCTGGTTTGAGGAGGATATCGGACCAGACTGTCAGGAACCACCTTCCCGAGGCTGGAATCCGACCCAGAAGACCAGTTATCGCCCCTGTTTTGCAACATAACCATCGACAGCGACGCTTGCGTTGGTGCCATACCTTACAACCTTGGAATTTGAGAAACTGGAGACGAGTGGGGTTCAGCGATGAATCACGATTTCTTCATAATGCCAACATCAACGACTTGCCCTGGCCGTCGAGATCTCCAGATCTCAATCCAATCGAACACCCCTGGGATGAACTCGATCGACGTGTACGTCAACGTCGGAACACGCCGCAGACACTCCCACAACTGGCCAACGCGTTACAAGCAGAATGGCGCAGAATTCCGCAGGACAGAATTCGTACACTTATCCAGTCAGTGCCGAGGAGATGCAGAGCCGAGATTGCTGCCCGGGGCTGTCACACGAGATACTGAGTTCAGCGCAACCTTGTGGCCTCATGTGACATGACAATGAACAGTTTTCAATGCCTTTGTACAACGACAACATCTCATATTTGTATCTATGATATTAAATTAAATATATTGACTTTATTAGGTACAATAAATTTACTACCAATCCAACTGTGCGTTTCTTTTTTAGAAGAGTGTATATATGTATATACAGAATAGTGTCGCTATATACCCTACTGTTTATGTTATTCTGTACAACTTAGATTCGGCAATAATGTTTTTTTTAAACATTGGAGTAAATAAGTACCTTGTAAGTCCATGGTAATATATTTCGTGTACAAAGAAGCCGCTTTGGATAAAAAAAATTTTGCTCGAATGTTATTGTGATGTGGATCATACTCACTTACAAAGCTGAGGGATAAAAGCATGCCGAGTTTGTTTTTTATGTAATCAAAAATTTAAAGAACTGCTGTTAAATTTGATCATGTCTATTTAACCATCACTCATTCCTGCCAAATTCTATAAACGATAATCTGTAGCTGGATATTTTGTGTAAAAATTTATTGGTTCAATGAAGACAGGGGTAAGAAACGAACTGGCATCAACATGGCCTCTACCATGTTTGAAATGTTATAAGTTGGTGCCGAAAACAACCGGATTTATTGAGTTTCGAAGATAAGATGTCTGATACCCATCAAAGTTGTGAATTATTCGAAGTTTCTTTCAGTGCGGTCTAAGCACTAGCGAAGTTCATTGTTTAGTTGGTTTGTTGTTTTACGCCGCACTCAGCAATATTCCAGCTATATGACGGCGGTCTGTATATAATCGAGTCTGGACCAGACAATCCAGTGATTAATATCATGAGCATCGATCCACGCAATTGGGATCGATGACATGCATCAACCAAGTCAGCGAGTCTGACCACCCGATCCCGTTAGTCGCCTTTTACCACAAGCCTAGTCGCCTTTTACGGCAAGCATGGGTTGCTGAAGACCTATTCTCATGGGTCTCATTGTTTGGATGTCATGGATGTGACATCCATTTTTCCTTTGCCTTACGACGGGACATCAACTCCGGTTTATACCTCCCCACATACTGAAGGCCAATCCCTTTGTTCTTTCCATGTGAAAAAATTCTGTCCACGGATATAAATATTTTTGAACGACTCTCTTTATTTTGTTTGTCATGTCACAATGACTTTTACCTTTAAGTGTACATGTATATAGGCGGTTTCCTATAATAAGACGTGTTGTGTCCGTGATTGATTGTATTTAGACTTCGTTGTATTTGTGCAATATGTAATGTATTTGTTAACTCGTTTGTAATTAAGTCATCTTTATACATATAAACGTTTTTATACATATAAACGGGTTTAACGCCGCCTTTAACATTATTCCAGTTACATCACGGCGTGTCAGCTTAATGTGGAGGAAAGCCCGAAGTGATGCAGGTCTCAGATGTTTACCACTTCGGTGAAACCCACGAGCACGGGTATGGTGCTGACAAACCTAGAAACATAATCGGGGTTCTAACCCACAATCATAGATTTCTGGTGTGCACAAGGGACGCAACTCTGCACAGCGTAACGCGGCGCCTTGGACGACTGGGCCACCAGTGCCCCAGCATGGTACTTGAAGACTGTGGGTGAGAACCAGTATGTTAAGTGATATAGGAGCTCTATATAGGGGATGTAAGTAGACACAAATACATACTTTTGCTGGGTTAATGCAATTCATCAGTATTAAGATAAGAAATAGATTTTATTTCATCAAGATCTCGACCGCCTCCGTGGTCTAGTGGTAGAGAGTTCGCTCGGCGAGCGGAAGGTCCGGGGTTCGATCCACGGCCGCGTCATACCAAAAGACGTTAAAAGATGGTACTTGTTGTTACCCCGCCTGCTCGGCATTAAGGGGCTAAAACAAGGACTGGTCGGCTCGGAGTCAGTATACTGTGTCTGAGTGGAGTATTCATGTTAAACTGCGGCATGGTATCTCAGTGGGCTAGCACTATAAATCGGCATCAGTCCGGACTCGTCCAAGCAGCCACATACACGTGCATGCACGTCGCTATATAAGTGCAATAATCTAAACCCCATTTCACCTCACATCACCTCATCCAGATCTTCCGGGCAGGTTCAGCTGACTCTGTTATTGCGAGCATCGGAAATCATACGCCCAGATACTATAGATTTGAGATACGCTCAAAGTACAGACTTAATGCTAAAACTGGCTGTGTACCAATTCACCTCCTTCATGTGCTTAGTCTTAATGACCAGCATCGACCGACCCCGCCCTGTGGATGAGAGTAATTACAGACTTCGCGTGATATTTTGAAAGACAGATCTAAAAAACATTAATGGTAGACGATAATGTGGAGAGTTATCTTTTTTTATAAAAAATAACATAATTACCGATTTTTTATGAAAAGACGATCAGTTTGTTTTTTTGTGAAAAAGGATTATGACCATCAAGGATGGAGCCATTCCTTGTCTGGCAGTTGACTACCGGACGTGTTGAACCGCTATTTCAAGGACACACCAAATGCCAAGTAGTTCTATTTACAACGAGGAGGTGCGGCAAGCTTAATGGTCTATGGTGACCAGAGTTACGTCCCTTAAAGGGGAAGTGTACACGCAAAAATCACTTTCTTTCTTTTTCTAAACAAAACGCAATTTTAGAATTAATAAGTATCTGTGTTTGAAAATATACACTAATTTTTTTTCACAGTGAAAGTAGGAAGCTCACAATAGTGTTAAAATGATATGCCGTTATGAGGCCTTCGTTTTACGAGCGAAATAGGCCTGAGTTATCCCCCTTAGATTATGACGTAATTGGTGCCAATTCAACTGGGTCCCTGTCTTTTCTCAACGCAAAAGATATCAAGGACCAGTTTGCGGTAAAACAACATGGTCTACGACACACTCCGGCGCAGTGGTGACTCAGCATAACACAATTCTGGCTGGCATCTGAGACGCTAGAATCACAAAACTGTACCTACACCACGTGAAGCGGCTCTAACAAAGCATGATGACGTCATAATGTTTACCAATTGGCACCAATGACGTCATATTGCAAGGGGCATAAGCCATGGCGTTTTTGTTATCGAAATAGAACACTTGGTAAATGTGAAAAATATAAATCGTTTTAATGCAAAAAATATGTTAATTAAATATGATGTTTTTATATTTTTGTCTTTGACACTTCTATGTTAACACTTTTAATGTGGAAAAAGTACAAGAAAAATTGGTTCATTTCCGTGTGAACTTGCCCTTTAACCGCGTCAGGTTCCGCTGATCAAGGGTTCGACTCCCAAATTCGTCCTGATTATGATTCTGTGTCTGTCAGAAGCATACCGGCTCGTGGATTTCACAAAAGTGGTTGGACCTGTATCACTTGCGGTTTTACTCCAACAGCAACCTGTTGGTTTGTTGGTTTGTTGTGTAACGCCGCACTCAGAAATAATCCAGCTGTATGACGGCGGACTGCAAATAATCGCTTTAACATTACCTGATGTGACTTCATACAATGCGCACAAAACATTTTAATCTTTTTGAAAAAACAAAAACAATAATAAGAACCACAGTTCACAGAAAGGTTCAAAATATGAAAGAATATTTATAAAATCCAGAGCAGAGGGGTAGCCTAGCGTTTAAAGCGTTCGCTCTTCACGCCGAATGTCCGGGTTCTATTCCCCACAAAGGTACCATGTGTGAAGCCCATGTCTGGTGTTCCCCTCCCCGTGCTGGAATATTTCTAAATCGTCCTAAAGCTAGACCCACTAATCATTCATTGATCATAAGCGGACCACACCTTTTCTAAGGGAATGGTGCAAATTTGGATTGTTTGTATTCGCATGGTCGGTGTTTGTTATTTGAAAAGATATCACCAAATGCGATATTGCTTGTGTGAGATCAAACTATATCCCCCGAGGAAGTTTAAACACAACTGGGTCGAGCCCGATCTTCCGGATCCGCCATTGATATGCTTTACAGTGTAGGGTACCCGGATTATTTATAATATTTGTTTTGTTTGTTTGCTGTTTTTACGCCGTACTCAGCAATATTCCAGCTGTTTGACGGACCAGACAATCCAGTGACTGACATCATAAGTATCGATCTACGCAACTGGGATACGATGACAGGCATCAACCAAGTCAGCGAGCCTGACCAACCGATCCCGTTAGTCGCCTCTCACGACAAGCATAGTCGCCTTTTAAGACAAGAATGGCTTACTGAAAAACCATTCTACCCCGGACCTTCACGGGTCTTATCATAGAATAGTTTGTATAGATATACATGTATGAATATTAATAAATGTCTCTATTTCTTATTTTGTAAAGGTGTGTCTTATAACCATGGCGGGGGCACGGGTGGCCCAGTTGTCTAAAGCGCCGCGATTCGCTGTGCAGAGCTGCGTCCCTTGGGCACGGCAGAAACCTACGATTGTGGGTTCGAATCCCGGTTCGCCCCGATTATGTTTCTAGGTTTGTCAGCACCATACCCGTGCTCGTGGGTTTCACCGAAGTGGTAAACGTCTGAGATCTGCATCACTTCGGGCTTTCCACCCACATTAAGCTGACACGCCGTGACATAACTGGAATATTGTTAAAAGCGGCGTGAAACCCCACTCACTCACTCACTCACTATAACCATGGCGATAGCAAGGGTACATAATCCAGTTTAATGTTTACATGAACGTATATGTTTTGGTATACAATTTACAGAACTTGCATTTTATTGCAAATAAGACAACTCAACGTTTGGGTGATACTCGGGGTTATGACGACATTATGGCCACTAACTAATTCACAGTTCAATAATCTCAACCTTTTTTTACCAACTCCGCCAAGTTAAAATAAATTGAAAGGCGTTAAAAAAAAGGAAAGCAGTGTTATTATTCTGCCATCCAGAAATATATAAATTGATTTAAAAATGTATCTATTATTGCATTGAACAGCCAATCCATCCAAGTTTGTTGTTGTTTTTTTCCCTGGGACACTTGTTACCGAGGTGTCTGAAAAAAAAAGATTGCGCGTCCCTCTTCCCAATCCCACACAAACCTCTTTATCTCACAAATTGTACCAGCATTCGCCACCAATCGCAAGTTTCCGTTACCTACATTCGCCTTGTCCCGGAATGGGACGAGTTGGTCACGAGTGATTGTACCAGCAGTTGATGAAAGGGAGGTAACTCTAAAATCCTAACCCCCAGCTGTTCACAGCGCAGTTGCTTCGTATTGATTTCCGCATTCGTGGTTGTGAAATAATTAGTCGAATCGTGACGTCACTGTCCTTTCAAGTGCCCTATTTACACCCTGGCGAAATAGGGCTTTCACCGAACAAGCTTTCTTCTGAATAAACCCAACAATTTCAAATAGTGTGGAAATTTAATTGAAAATGAAACGATGTGTCACGATGACCTAGTTGTTCGGCGAACTCAACGGTAATTTTACTCCAATTTTCCGTGCAGCCCCGGTGGCACAATCGGTTAGCGCGCCGTACTTATAGACAGTACCTTCCCCGAGTCACATCGGGACGAGGAATGCGGAGGTTGTGAGTTCGAGCCTCACCCGGGGCAAAGCACTATTTTTGTAACAAATGTATTTCAATTGAAGGTGTGTATTTACATCGGTATTTCAGAACTATAGGCTAATCAAACAACTGGCTTACCGCATGGTTGTAGGTGAGGTGAAATAGGTTTAACGTCTCGTTCAAGATTATTGCACTTTTATAGCGACGTGCATACTGTGTGTGTGTGTGTGTGTGTGTGTTTGTGTGTGTGTGTGTGTGTGTGTGGATTTTGGTTTGAGATCAGCATTTTTTGTTTTATTACAAGGAGCTGGATTATTTTTTTCGACATAAACAGACCCGAGCTCAATTAAATTATTGTTTACATTAATAACGAAATGTATACTTCAGACGCTCAAACCTGTCTACGAAATAAGGGCACATTATTTGTTCCCAATGTAAATTATTTTCTGCAACACAGGGCCTTGATATTTTTAAACAGAAAAATCTCCCCTCCCTGAAAATCAACTAAATGCTCCCTATATTGGTTTGCAATGAGGAATATAAAATGATTGGGGTCGCGTTTGTCAACATACAGTAAATGTATACAAGTATACATGCAGGTTATGATGATGAGGAGGATGAGGAGGAGGAGGATGACGACGATGATGAAAATGATGACGATGATGACGACGATGATGAAAATGATGACGATGATGAGGATGGTGATGAGGAGGAGGAGGAGGATGTTGTTGTTGATGATGATGATGATGATGATGATGATGTTGATGATGATGAGGAGGAGGATGGCGACGATGATGAAAATGATGACGATGATGAAAATGATGACGATGATGAGGATGTTGATGATGTGGATGAGGAGGATGTTGTTGTTGATGATGATGATGATGATGATGATGATGTTGATGATGATGAGGAGGAGGATGGCGACGATGATGAAAATGATGACGATGATGAAAATGATGACGATGATGAGGATGTTGATGATGTGGATGAGGAGGATGTTGTTGTTGATGATGATGATGATGATGATGATGATGATGTTGATGATGATGAGGAGGAGGATGGCGACGATGATGAAAATGATGACGATGATGAAAATGATGACGATGAGGAGGATGTTGATGATGTGGATGAGGAGGATGTTGATGATGATGATGATGAGGAGGAGGAGGAGTATGATGAGGATGATGATAATGATGACGATGAGGAGGATGTTGATGATGATGACGATGAGGAGGATGTTGATGATGATGACGATGAGGAGGATGTTGATGATGATGACGATGAGGAGGATGTTGATGAGGAGGATGTTGATGATGAGGATGAGGAGGATGTTGTTGATGATGATGATGATGAGGAGGAGGAGTATGATGAGGATGATGATAATGATGACGATGAGGAGGATGTTGATGATGATGACGATGAGGAGGATGTTGATGAGGAGGATGTTGATGATGATGACGATGAGGAGGATGTTGATGATGATGACGATGAGGAGGATGTTGATGATGATGACGATGAGGAGGATGTTGATGAGGAGGATGTTGATGATGTTGATGAGGAGGATGTTGATGATGTTGATGAGGAGGATGATGATGAGGAGGATGTTGTTGATGATGACGATGAGGAGGATGATGATGATGATGACGATGAGGAGGATGTTGATGATGATGACGATGAGGAGGATGTTGATGATGATGACGATGAGGAGGATGTTGATGAGGAGGATGTTGATGATGTTGATGAGGAGGATGATGATGAGGAGGATGTTGTTGATGATGACGATGAGGAGGATGTTGATGAGGAGGATGTTGATGATGTTGATGAGGAGGATGTTGATGATGTTGATGAGGAGGATGTTGATGAGGAGGATGTTGTTGATGATGACGATGAGGAGGATGATGATGATGATGACGATGAGGAGGATGTTGATGATGATGACGATGAGGAGGATGTTGATGATGATGACGATGAGGAGGATGTTGTTGATGATGACGATGAGGAGGATGTTGATGATGATGACGATGAGGAGGATGTTGATGATGATGACGATGAGGAGGATGTTGATGAGGAGGATGTTGATGATGTTGATGAGGAGGATGTTGATGATGTTGATGAGGAGGATGATGATGAGGAGGATGTTGTTGATGATGACGATGAGGAGGATGTTGATGAGGAGGATGTTGATGATGTTGATGAGGAGGATGTTGATGATGTTGATGTTGATGATGTTGATGAGGAGGATGTTGTTGATGATGACGATGAGGAGGATGATGATGAGGAGGATGTTGATGATGTTGATGAGGAGGATGTTGTTGATGATGATGATG
This sequence comes from Haliotis rufescens, assembly GCF_023055435.1. Lineage (NCBI taxonomy): Eukaryota > Metazoa > Mollusca > Gastropoda > Lepetellida > Haliotidae > Haliotis > Haliotis rufescens. The sequence continues at coordinate 2,903,691 of NW_025964046.1, forward strand.
ATGAGGAGGAGGAGTATGATGAGGATGATGATAATGATGTTGATGAGGAGGATGTTGATGATGATGACGATGAGGAGGATGATGATGAGGAGGATGTTGATGATGTTGATGAGGAGGATGTTGTTGATGATGATGATGATGAGGAGGAGGAGTATGATGAGGATGATGATAATGATGACGATGAGGAGGATGTTGATGATGATGACGATGAGGAGGATGTTGATGAGGAGGATGTTGATGAGGAGGATGTTGATGAGGAGGATGTTGATGATGAGGATGAGGAGGATGTTGATGATGATGACGTTTAATTTGCTCGGTGCAAATTATAAAAAAAACTTTGATTTTATAAAATGGCATTCACAAATAAAGTAATGAAAAAGAATTAATACCAGGACGTTCAAAGTGCAAACTGTATTTCTTCATCCACCTCATCATTCACAGACACACAGTTGCATAGAGAGACAGTGTTAGTATGCTGTAAATTACACACACAAACGCTCAAGTTTTAAAAAAAATAAACAATCACATTATTGAGATAGAAGGTAAGTAAATTATGTTGTTAATTGTAAACATTATAACAGATTAACGGCATGTAAATAGGCTCGGTGTTTGAACATAAGAGGCAGACATGTTTTAATGCTCTATATTATGTTTTCAAATACATTAGGGACAGCCACTTTGAACAGTATTTTAGTTATATCACAACGTGTCAGTGTGACGTGGGAGGAAATCTCAAATTGATGCAGGTCTTATTCGTTTAACACGTTGGCGAAACCCAAGTCCATAAATATTTGATCTGATTTGAAATTCGATCCGCGGATCCTGACACACGTCATGAACACAACTCTCCGGGCAGTGGCGCCTTCTGTAGTTAGTATAGTATGATGACGTCATATAAAGATCACGCATCTCTTTACGTTATGTTCAACAAAGCAAATGCTATTAAAACGGAATATGTTGATCCTCAACTTGGACAACCCAACTGGAGAATTCAGGTCATTACCGTCCATACCGGCAGGACCGCCTCCGTGGTCTTGTGGTAGAGCGTCCGCCCGATGAGCGGAAGGTCCGGGGTTCGTTCCCCGGCCGCGTCATACCAAAAGACGTTAAAAGATGGTACTTGTTGTTACCCTGTCTGGCGCTCGGCATTAAGGGCTAAAACAAGGACTGGTCGGAGTCAGTATAATGTGTCTGAGTGGGGTATTCATGTTAAACTGCGGCATGGTATCTCAGTGAGGTAGCACTATAAATCGGCATCAGTCCGGACTAGTACAAGCAGCCACACACACACACGTACATGCACGTCGCTATATAAGTGCAATAATCTTGGACGCGACGTTAAACCCCATTTCACCTCACCTCACCTCACCTCACCTCACCTCACCTCACCTCACCATACCTCACCTCACCATACCGGTAGTTACACCAATCAGTTCAGCCGAACTGTGTCCCCATAAGTGTGGCCCGTAGTCAATAGAAAATGATCATAAATAAATAAGAAAAATCAGTGGTAACAAATTAAGCTGATGTACATATAGATGTGCATATTAACCACGCCGTACCATATGCTGCCAACCGTAAAACCTTCAATAAAATTGGATTGTTAGCTTAAAAAAAGACATGTGTGTTGTTTTCTTAATTGCCAACACTCTTTGAATAAATATAAACGCCTTTCTCGATACCACCCGACTAGTTTAATGTCATATCAAAATAAATAAGATATGCTTCCACTAAGGCAGCAATAATAACAACAACAATAACAATAATATTAATGTTAATGTTTGACCTGCACCATGACTGTAGAATATATTTATTTTATGAATAAAAACAACAATCAAGATATGTATACAAAAGCAAGTCTAGCCAGCTCTAGCTAGATCTATCGGGAACATTATTTGTTTAATTTTAGAGTCGAAAAGGGTGTTGTGTAATATAAGATTTCATAGACTAAATGCAAGTCTATGTTACTGTGTAAAATGTGTCATCCCCCTTCCTGAAGCATGCATCCCTGAGGCGATGATGATGATGATGATGATGATGATGAATCCTGTTTTGTATAGGATATATTGAAATGAGGTGAGACGAGATAGGGTTATTCAGGGATTTACGGTATATACATCTAGACGTTTAACACATACATTGTATATACAAGTCACGGAATTATTTGATTGTAAATAAATCTGGAGTCTCCCTGATTCCCGTACAGTTAGTTCTGAGAGGTGTTATTTTTCAAAAATAATTTTTACTGTATATTTACTGACCTAAACATAACAAATCGGCTTATACACAATAAACGAAAATTGCTCAGTGGAACTGTAAATCAGAGATCATATATGGTCTCTGATATCATTTTCCCCCACAGAAACGATTCTCTTGGACTCGATCTTCGTGATGATTTCGTATTTTGAGGAGGCTTGAAATTTGGAAAACCCACGTCTCTATAAATAGTACATTTTTGTTGATGTCACGTGATTTCGAGACTTCCGGCGAGACGTGATGTAGGAGCCTGTTGGTGCAGTTTTGACATACCTCACACAAACTTGAGGCCGGCGAGAGACGGATTAGTGTGAAGCGAACAAATGGTAAACCATATTTTCATTATATTCATTGGACATACTTTGAAATGTCATTATCAACCTAAGGTCGTTGATGAAAACAAATTGTTGATCGATTTGTCACATGATTTTTCTCTGACAACATGTTTTTGTTTGGAGTGACTAACAGTGAGTGACGCAAACATTAGGTCGTCACTTACTGTCACTTAGTCACTTAGTGTCACCTATACAGCAGGTTGGAAATAGTGTAGGCCTTACAGTCAACTCCGAAGAAGACGGCAAACGACTTGATGTTACTGATAGTTTAATTCTGCCTCAGAATGTGAGATTTTTATTTTTTCATCTTTGCGAAATGAGGCTATATACAAAATTAATTTTTTTTCAGGAAAATTACATTGGTTTTCATTCATTTGATATTTATATGTTGGCATAAACTTGTTATTTTGCTTTCAATGACGTGGTTTAAATATGGATCGTGTCCTGTGAATTCTGCTACAAATTTATAAGTGAGCAGGGAAATAGGTGCATTCCTTGGTTACATTTGGTGAGATAAATTGTTGCTAATGGATGCTTTTTTTTACGTGAATGGATTATTAACCAACCACAACAATATTACCCCAGGCAACCTATGGTTGTTGTCGGCGACCCTTCGGAGGCCTGCATGGTGACATGGTTTGTTTGTTGTTAATGCCGCACTATTCAAGCTATATGACGGCGGTCTGTAAAAAATCGAGTCTGGACCAGACAATCCAGGGATTTACATGAGCATTAATCCACGCAATTGGGATTGATGACATGCATTAACCACATCAGTCCCGTTAGTCGCCTCTTACATCGTCGCCTTTTACGGCAAGCATGGGTTGCTGAAGACCTATTCTACCCCGGATTGTAACTTGGTTAGTAACATGTCATCAGATCCTGATTGTGTGGATTGATACCCTTGATGTCATTAGACAGGCCACTGCCATAGAGATGGAATATTGCTGTGTGCAGCATTAGCTGAGATTGGTGAAGGACGTGACTGACAGGGGTTTACAACAAACACCATTACGACACAAGTCATCAAAAATATGGTCCAGTTGATAGAGCATCTGCTTGGATAGCAGGCAAGGGGTTCAATCCCTGGCCGCATCATAACAAGTCTAATAAAGAAGGTACTTGTAGTTACCCTGCCTGCTCCTCGGCATTTTATAAAGGACTGGATGGCAGTATACTCGGGCCGTTACGATACACTCACGTGTTCAGTGAATTGAACCGTATCCATTCATGAATTGAATTTGTTATTTGTGGCCACTAGAATCTAACATTTATGGATATGCAAGCATGTGCATTTACGTAACCTGTACCTAAAAATATCCATAAGAACCTATATTAGATGCACAGATATCTTCAAAGACAACACTCTCAAAACATTTAATTTGACAGTATTGTGGGCACTGTTCATTGTCACTTTGGGCAGATACTAATACCTGGATAAGTGCAGTATATAAATTAATAATATATTAATTATTAACAAACCATGTCAAATAAATTATGATGTTAATGTTTCACTGAATATAACAAATAATACTTCAGCTGCTGACTTGTTATTGTATTTGTGAATTAATATCCGTATTTGTTACCCTATATTCGCGATACAAATCATATTCGCCTCATAGTGTATTCGTTGCAGTCCTACAGTATATGTATACGCTGATTGGCCTGTTATTAGCACTGAGGCGTGGTATGTCAGTGGACTAGCAATATAACACTGGCATTAGTGCAAACTGCCACACACACATGCACATCATGCCCCCGGCGATATTTGCTATTATAGCTAAAATGGATAGAATTATCATTAAACCGCCCGCACGTTATCAGAAATGAGCGGGCCACTGTAACTTGATAATGCCCTCATATTGCTTGACAACGGGCCAGTATCAAGCCCGTTGTTAGGTGATGTCATAGGGTAGAGAAAATGACGTCACGTATTATAGTGACGTCATCTGGTTTGTTCTATGACGTTTCCATATTTGTAAAATGTGGTCAGTGACATTCGTGTGATTGCAGTAAATGTTTCAAAACCGATGTTGTTGTTTCTTTTTATTTAATAAAAAATTTCATCCATTTTAGCTATAATAATGGTAATGCTCTTTTTCAGGTCATTATCATTTGCAGAAGCCCTCGGTCTTTTCATCTGCCCTCCTTCGTCGGGCAGTTAATGGAAGACCTCAGGCTTCTGCAGATGATAATGCCCTGAAAAATAGCGTACCCTTATAAAATATTGGCTCGTGAACAATCCCAATTAGCACCCTTTCCAATTGATCGATGTACACAATGCTTATTTATTCGCGTATAATACCCACTTGTGTGTTATATGCACCCTTAATTATGGGCAAATAAATTCTGAAAAAATATATCTCTCGTATATAAACAGAGTTAGAAACTAACAGTTTTTGTCCACTAGTCCTTATGATACCTTTACTATTGGGCAGTTTGGTAAGGACTACAGGACTAGTGCCAATTTCTAACGCTGTATAAACATTTCAGGCTGTCAGCATATACCACAAAATTAATCTTTCAACTTTTTGACAAAATAATATTCTCATAAGAGCCCCCTATTTCTAATTTTGAGAGCGCCCTGGGCGATTATTACGTCGACTACGGTATGTGAGTGCAATAATCCTTAAACCCAATTTCACCTTATCTTCAACCGACTCCCGGGGGCATGGGTGAGGAAAGGTCCTCAGCTTGTCATACAAAGTGAGTGAGTGAGTTGGGTTTAACACCGCTTTTAACAGTATTCCAGTTATATCACGGCGTGTCAGCTTAACGTGGGAGGAAAGCCCGAAGTGATGCAGGTCTCAGACATTTACCACTTCGGTGAAACCCACGAGTACGGGTATGGTGCTGACAAACCTAGAAACATAATCGGGGTGAACCAGGATTCAAACCCACAATCATAGGTTTCTGGCATGCCCAAGGGAAGGGGACGCAACTCTGCACAGCGAATCGCGGCGCCTTAGACGACTGGGTCATCCGTGCCCCCTGTCATATAAATTGGATGGGTGTCATAATGCCCCTAATGGTCTGTTGTTGTTCATTCCTTGAATCACTGGTTTGCCTGGTCCAGATCATTCAGGGGGCGGTCGGGTAGCCAAGTGGTTAAAGTGTTTGCTCATCATGCCGAAGACCCGGATTCGATTCCTGACATAGGTACAATGTGTGAAGTGCATTTCCGGTGTACTCTGCCGTGATATTGCTGGAATATTGCTAAAAGCTGCGTAAAACCATACTCACTCACTCACTCTGCTGTGTGTTTACAGAGACACATGATGCGAGATGACGACATCCAGCAGCTCCAGCCACACCAACTGCTCCATCTGCCTGGACCCCTTCAACTCCCCCGCTGCCTGCATCCCCTGCGGCCACGTCTTCTGCAACCTCTGCATCAGCCAGTGGTACTCCACCACCAGGGGCGGGGCACGCGGCCTGTGCCCCCAGTGTCGTACCTCCATCCTCTCCATACAGACCCTGCGCATCGATGACGGACACAGTGAGTACTCTAGGGCTGTAATGATTCACGCCCGTGAAGATCCGGGGTAGAATAGGTCTTCAGCAACCCATGCTTGCCGTAAAAGGCGACTATGCTTGACGTAAAAGGCGACTAACGGAATCGGGTGGTCAGGCTCGCTGACTTGGTTGATGCATGTCATCGATCCCAATTGCGTGGATCGATGCTCATGATATTAATCACTGGTCTGGTCCAGACTCGATTATTTACAGACTGCCGTCATATAGCTGGAATATTGCTGAGTGCGGCGTTAAACAACCAGCCAAGCAAGCAAGAAAAAATGTAATGATTCACCGATACCTGCGATATTGTCGACACTTCGGTACACACGATACTTGCATCGCCTGTTTGTGAGATCGCAATACACTATAAATAGAACAGGAACTAATAGAGTTACCTCCCATAATATCAGACGTAGCATAGCGCCACCTGTAGGCATGGCAGAAGACGAGGGCTGAGGACGCACCTACTAACTGTTACATTTAATAACCATCCCTTCATTTACTGTTTTGTTCTTGTGGTTTTTGTGTTAAAGTTTTACAGATAACAATGAATGAATGCAGGAAGAGCTTTTAGAGCTCATGTTAAAAGGCAACTAACGGGATCGGGTGGTCAGGCTTGCTGACTTGGTTGATGCATGTCATAGATCCCAAATGCGTGGATCGATGCTCATGATGTATATCAATCACTGGATTGTCTGGTCCAGACTCGATTATTTTACAGACCGCCGTCATATAGCTGGAATACTGCTGAGTGCAGCGTTAAACAACAAATAAACAAACAAACAAATTGTATTTGATGTAGAGTATCGTGATAGCAGTATTATCGTCAGTCCATATTGTGATAAGAATCATATCGCATGATACCAGGCAATACTCAGATCTAGTGAGTGAGTGAGTGAGTTTGGTTTTACGCCGCTTTTAGCAATATTCCAGCAATATCACGGCGGGGGACACCAGAAATGGGCTTCACACATTGTACCCATGTCGGGAATCGGACCCGGGTCTTCGGCGTGACGAGCGAACGCTTTAACCACTAGGCTACCCGACCACCCCTACTCAGATCTAGACTACTTGCAGACAGCTCTATTTAGAACACACAATGACATTTAGAAAGTGGTCAAATGTAACCGATGTTATATTTGGGATGACACTTTCTTAGTAAAGTACAGATTCTTGTTCTGTTTTGGGTTGAATCCCATCTGGGATTGAACCCACACTGCCAGAGCGAGGCACCTAATCGCCAGCACTAGACTACCAATTGTCTAATCTTTCATTCTTTTGGAAGGCTCGGTGGCTAAGGTGGGTAGATTGCTGACCAATTCCTTTTTAGAGTTTATGAACACGAATGTTTATGAATATTGAAATGTAAAACAAAAAATGGAAAAAAAATGGGTTTGATGTTCTGCTGTCCAGAAGAAAGTAACACGTTTTGAAAAAAATAAATTTACCATAGATTTTGGAAAGTGTTGATTCATTTTTTTTTCAATCCACTTAACATTTTTGGGATATTAAAGAAAATTAAATTGAAATTGTACTTGTTTGGTTTTGACTTCTGTAAATCAGAGTAATTCTAATTCTGTAACCCCCCCCCCCCCCCCCAAAGATCTGGTCCTCGTTTCTCAAAGCGATCTTAGCGCTACAATGGTCGTAAGCCTATCACCTTAGCGCTAAGACTGCTTTGAGGAATGAGGCCCACTAAGACGATTGTAACCCCCATATTTTAACATAGATGTATGACAGTCGTAGCGCTAACATCTCTTTGTGGAACGGGGCCCTGGCTTTAACTTTTGAGCTGCTTGCAAACAAATCCACATAGACATAGACTACTAATAGTCTGACAACCCTGCATATACCCAGTGAAGCCTGTTCAGCTTGTGGCCATGTGTGTCCTTACCGTGAGTGAGTGAGTTTGGTTTAACGCCGCTTTTAACAGTATTCCAGTTATATCGCGGCGTGTCAGCTTAATGTGGGAGGAAAGCCCGAAGTGATGCAGGTCTCAGACGTTTACCACTCCGGTGAAACCCACGAGCACGGGTATGGTGCTGACAAACCTAGAAACATAATCGGGGCGAACCGGGATTCGAACCCACAATCATAGGTTTCTGGCGTGCCCAAGGGACGCAACTCTGCACAGTGAATCGCGACAACTTAGACGACTGGGCCACCCGTGCCCCCGTGTCCTTACTGATGTTATCTTGTTGTGAATGCAGGCATCACATATATTTGAACTTTACTGCAGGGAATAACACACATTATGCTTTAAATATTGTCGACTGCCTCCGTGGTCTAGTGGTAGAGCGAAAGGTCCACGGTTTGAACCGGGGCCGCATCATACAAGAAGGTCGTTTAAAAATGGTACTTTTTGTTGCCCTGTCTGGCACTCAGCGTTAAGAGGCTAAAACAAGGACTGGTCGGTTTGAAGCCAGTATACTGTGTCTGAGTTGGGTATTCACGTTAAACTACGAGATAGTATTTCGTGAGCTAGCATTATGAAAGCAGATTAGTCCGGACTAGTACAATCAGCCACACACACGTGCATGCACGTCGCTATATAAGTGCAGGGAGGTCGGGTAGCCTAGTGGTTAAAGTGTTCGCTCGTCACGCCGAAGACCCGGGTTCGGTTCCCGACATGGGTACAATGTGTGAAGCCCATTTCTGGTGTCCCTCGCCGTGAATCCGTGATATTGCTGGAATATTGCTTCAAGCGGCGTAAAACCATACTCACTCACTATATAAGTGCAACAATCTTGAACGCGATGTTAACCCCATTTCACCATCACCTCACCTTAAATATTGTAAGTTATTAGAGATGCAATCCTGTTATAAGCTAAAGCAACATGTGACAAGAACACTATGGACAGATCAATGTCCAATGTCCAACTTGTGAGTAAATATTCATTCTACCATGAATTTGGAAATACTCAATTTTGATGGCCATCAGAGGTATCAAATTACAATACACCTCTTCAAATTGAAACAGTCGATGTGACGGCCAGATCACTGAGGAATCTAATATTTATAGAATGGTACTTTTTTTACAATAATTGGTGGGAGGCATATTTGATAATTATACGTACGATTATAGGCTACAATGTGAAAAGTTGCTGTTACGACCTTATATGGCAATATATATCGTGCAGAAAACACAATAGAAATCAACAAAGAGTATGTGTTTCAATTCTTTAGGACAATAGAGAGTTTGCTGTTAGGAGCTTTTCTGTGACATCATATATTTTGCGTCACAATGAGGGATATCATGTCGTAATAGTGCAGGGTTAGAAATTGGCACTAGTCCTGTAGTCCTGGCCAAACTGCCCAATAGTAAAGTTATCATAAGGACTAGTAGAAATTTGCCATTTTTAAGGGTTTTGCTATATGTTATCATTATAAGGACTAGTGGACTGAAACTGTTAGTTTCTACCGCTGTAGTGACGTGTGGTTCAGAACGTAACCTTTGCAAGGCTTGCTTATGTTTTTATCGGGTGCCCAACTTATTTTAGCCTACGGAGTTGGCGTGCTACATGCTTTCAGTGTCTTTCATAAGTTCGAATGAAGTATTACGGTGTTAAGAAACTGCTTGAGCATATAGAGCGTCATATTTTGTTTAAAGGGGAAGTGTACACACAAAAATCACTTTCTATCTTTTTCTAAACAAAACGCAATTTTAGAATTAGTTAGTATCTGTGTTTGAAAATATACACTCATTTTTTTCACGGTGAAAGTAGGAAGCTCACAATAGCGTGAAAATGATATGCCGTTATGAGGCCTTCGTTTTTCGAGCTAAACAGGCCTGAGTTATCCCCCTTAGATTATGACGTAATTGGTGCCAATTCAACTGGGTCCCTGTCTATTCTCAACGCAAAAGATATCAAGTACCAGTTTTCGGTAAAACAACATTGCCTACGACACACTCCGGCGCAGTGGTGACTCAGCATAACACTATGCTGGCTGGCATCTGAGACGCTAGAATCACACACCTGTATCTACACCACGTGAAGCGGCTCTAACAAAGCATGATGACGTCATAATGTTTATCAATTGGCACCAATGACGTCATATTGTAAGGGGCATAAGCCATGGTGTTTTAGTTATGGAAATAGAACACTTGGTAAATGTGAAAAATAAAAATCATTTTAATGCAAAAAATATGTCAATTATTAGTGATATTTTTATATTTTTGTCTATGACACTTCTATGTTAACACTTTTAATGTGGAAAAAGTACAAGAAAAATAGGTTCATTTCCGTGTGAACTTGCCCTTTAAACATGTTAAAGGCTGTTGTTGGTGATTCCGTAAATTCTGTTCTTCAACCTGCTCCAAACACTGGACTCAACCCATACCGCTTCACTCAATATATTCCCTAGCACCAAGAGTTCCCGTTTTATTATGTCATGGTAGAATGGAGATAAACATACTGTGTTTTCAATGTAGAGCCAGGTTACCTGTAGATTTAATTCATCTTCCCGAGGCAAGAGAGTTAACTGACTTTAAAAGTCCAGTTTCCACCCTTGCCGAACTAGACTGGAATTACTGGGCTCGATCGTAGCGACACCAGTGGCTATTACCAGATATGTCCCCGCTAAGCCTCTCCTATGGACCAATCAGATTCCACCTGTCGTATCACTTGCGTTTGCTTCACACAAAATGGTGGCGCCGAGTCAGGACGATCTGATCGATAATCAAGATCTATATTGTGATAAAATGGGTCTTACATCGCGAAGTGCATCAAATCACGTGAGCACCTTGATTAAAAACAGTTGGCGGTGCACATGCTTTGCAAATCCTGCAATCGATCAAAATCTGCACGACAGTTTACGAACAGGATTTCGATTTCGGTGCGCGATTTTGACTGGACTATGCATAGACTCGCTAGTCCAGCCAAAATGCAACTCCATAATACCAGCCTAGTTCAACAAGGGTGGAAACTGGACTTTTATAGGCAGTTAACTCTCTTGCTTCGGGAAGATGATTTAATTGTGCTAAATTTAACATTTGAAACCTGTATTTTCGGTCTCAAAGTCAATTTAGCACTGTTAAATCTGCAGGTGTCCTAGCTCTACTTTGAAAACAGAATATGTTTATCTCTTAAATAGCTAAAACAAAATACCTGGAGCCCTGGAGACGTATTGTGAATTACCTGTCTCATGTTAGCTGTGTATGTCTGTAGGCAGTGCTCCAGATCAGCTTTTGGTGTTGTGGGTATTTACCCATGCATTTTAAAATCATTGGGTATCAGTAATTCTATCTGGGTATTCAAATTTCTGTTACCCACTAGTTTTTACACATGTGGGTATTTAAGTTAAATATTTAACAACACTATTCATCTAGTCCCTGCAAACTGGTTTCATGTGGGTTCGAGAGCTTTATAGGACTCAATAATACCACGATACTTCCACAAGAAAGTGTGATGGCAAATGATCATGATGTAACTGTCATCGTGGAGTTTGGCAAGGTTGAAGGAATGCCCGTTTATAATTTCAAAATAAGTTGCTGATTTGCTAATCGAATACGCAGGGTTACTTCACCATATTTTGATGATACGCACAAGTTTTATTTTTGTAGCGTATCTGTAATGTTCGTTGCGTATTTTACTGCGTATTTCTGCATTTCTGATGCGTATTTAACGCAGATACGCAGCCTATCTGTAGCTCTGCTGTAGGCCAAGTTTGAAATGTTTTGATTAGTTGAGCATTCATACAATTTGGTGTGCAAGGCTTTGAATTTTTAGGAAGGGCAACTGACAATCTGACTTTGTTCGCAAAATATACTTACCGTATTCGACCCAATAAGCGCCCATGGCGCTTAAAATAAAGACAGAAGGGGTGGGCGCTTATTGGGACCAATTCAGAGTCAAATTGGCGTAAATTCATCAGTAAGCCTATCGATATTCTTCTGTTGCTGAGGGCTAGAGATAAACTGTTACTTACGTTTTACTGGTGAACATCTCCTCATTAACCGACTACAAAAGATTCTTGTCCGTATGTAAAAAACAGGTGAGTAAATCTTACTTGGGTATCCGGGAAAGGGGCGGGGGGGGGGGGGGGGGGTGTGCTTATTGGGACATGGGCGCTTATTGGGTCGAATACGGTTTATGAATATCGCCGATGTTTTGTTCAACAACAAAGATTTAAAAGGAACTTTATTTGCCGGTCCACAGGGACTGGCAGTAACATGAATTACCAGTCAAAGCCTAATTTTATCGGTAAAAAACTGGTAATTACAGGTAAATGGGAACACTGCAACTGCTGCTCAATAAACCGTGTTTGTGTTTATATTCAAGTTCCACTATCCAAAGGGTGCAGTGAGGCTGTCTTATTGTTGATAGTAATTTTGGAGACATAAATGCGAAGTTAATTAATGCGAGCAAAGAACACTCACATTTTTCGCATTTAATTCACACTTGCGTTAATTTCAAGATTTACAGTATTTGGAATACCGACACTTGAAACAATGTTGATTACTTGTTTTTGACTGTTGTGGATTTTCATCAAGTGATTTGTATATATGATGTGAATAATTTCAGTTTCCATACATCATTCTTCTGTCCTGGCCCGGACCGTGAATTTCTTCCACCAACAGTGGTTTTCTCTCACACGCAGTGTGCACGATCTCGCCGTGGAGGTCCCCACCAGTGTAAGAGGTGAGTATAAACACAGGGGTGTGAGAGTAAGGTATAAACACAGGTGTGTGAGAGTAAGGTATAAACACAGGTATGCGAGAGTAAGGTATAAACACAGGTGTGTGAGAGTAAGGTATAAACACAGGTGTGCGAGAGTAAGGTATAAACACAGGAATGTATGCTGGTCATAAGGGGAGACTAGAAGGATTGGGTGGTCAGACTTGGTTGATTGCATGTCATCGTACCTGAAATGAGTTGGATGTTGCTCATGATATTGTTAGTAGTATGGTTCAGATGCGATTATTTTCAGACCAGTGTTTAGCTGGAATATTGCTGACTGCTGCATTAAACTTGATTCACCTTACCCTTAAAGATCCTGGTTAGAATATGTCTTCAGCAAGTAACAGGATCGGGTGGTCAGGCTCGCTGACTTGGTTGATGCATATCATCGTATCCCAATTGATTAGATCAAAGCTCATGACATCAATCCCTGGATTGTCTGGTCCAGACTCGATTATTTCAAGACAGCCGTCATGAAGCTGGAATATTCCTGAGTACAGCGTTAAACAACAAACAACCAAAAACTTGATTAACTGGCTGACTCAGCTGTATGATCGTCATACTATGCTGATAGGCTTAGGATGTCACTCATGCCATCAATCACTGGTTTATCTGGTCCAGATTCAATCATTTTCAGGCCGCCATGACCAGGAATATTAAACACCATTCATTCACTGACGTGGCTGATTGATTGTCACCGTGCCCTGAGGTGTTGCTCTTGTTTCCAATCTCTGGTCATCTTCCCTATGCAAGAGAGTTAACTGACTTAACTGCCGAACTAGGCTGGAATTTTTTGGTTCGATCGTAGCGCCAGTGGCTTTCTTGAGATGTGTCCCTTCTATATCCCTCCTTAACCAATCAGATTCCACCTATCGTGTCACTTGCTTCGGCTTCAAACAAAATGGCGGCGCACAGTCGGGACGATATGATCGATGATCAGGATCTATATTGTAGTAGAACGGGTCTTACCTCAAATCAAATCATGTGAGCACCTTGATTAAATACATGAAAAATTTGGAAAATATCTGTCGACGCCCAGTTGGCGGTACTCATTCTTTCCAAATCCTGCAGTCGACTGAAATCCATATTGTTTACAAACCAGATGTCCATTTCTTTACGCAGTTTTGATTGGACTATGTAGAGACTCGTTAGTCCAGCCAAACTGTAACTCCATAGTACCAGCCTAGTTCGGCAAGGGTGGAAACTGGACTTTTATAGTCAGTTAACTCACTTGCCTCGGGAAGATGATCCCTGGTTTGCCACGAGCAGGCTCCATTATTTACAGGTCTCTGTGATAGAGCTGGAATATGCTGACAGCGGCTTTAAACAACATTCATTGACTGAGGCATGTGTTTCAGAGCTGGAGCAGGCTACGGAGAGATACCAGATTCCTAATGTTGTCCAGGCAGCACGGAGGATCAGGAGATTGCCAGGTAATTTATGAGTGTGAGTGAGTTGGGTTTTACGCCGCTTTTAACAGTATTCCAGTTAAATCACGGCGTGTCATCTTAATGCGGGAGGAAAATCCGAAGTGATGCAGGTCTCAGATGTTTACCACTTCGGTGAAACCCACGAGCACGGGTATGGTGCAGACAAACCTAGAAACATAATCGGGGCGAACCAGGATTCGAACCCACAATCATAGGTTTCTGGCGTGCCCAAGGGACGCAACTCTGCACAGCGAATCACGGCGCCTTAGACGACTGGGCCACCCGTGCCCCCTGGCAATATATGATATCTTCACGCAAAGAATAATGAAGAACGAAGCTTGATTTGTGTCACGAAAAAACTTTGTTCTATCATGACAGGGGTGGTCGGGTAGCCTAGTGGTTAAAACGTCGCTATATAAGTGCAATAATCTTGGACGCGACGTTAAACCCAATTTCACCTCACCTCACCTAGTGGTTAAAGCGTTCGCTCGTCACACCGAAGACCTGGGTTCGATTCCCGACATGGGTACAATGTGTGAAGCCCATTTCTGGTGTCCCCCGCCGTGATATTGCTGGAATATTGCTAAAAGCGGCGTAAAACCATACTCACTCACTCACTCTATCATGACATCATTTCTGGAGATTTGAACATTTGCTCGCAACTTGATGATTTCGTATGTTGGATGACGCTAATTTTGAGAGGGGCGCGTCTTGCAAGTTGTCTCCATAGATGTAGCTAGGCAAAGCAGATAAACGCAGTGGCAGAATGATCGCATCCAAAAGTGGGCGAGATATGACAATCGGTATTGGGTAAAAAGGTACAGCTAATCGACGTGAAAATTAAATGGGCGTATAGGATTTTACCAGCTGAATTGGTTAGGTCGAGTGTACAGAAACATTCAGCTCTTCCTGTCCACCCTGCTTGTGACACATATAACAAATTTATCAATCAGATTTCACGGGTTACAAAATTTTCAATGACAATTAAACCTATCTGGTGACAGACTTTCAGCCAGAGGAAGGGGATAGTGACAGTTGAGTTTGCTAGATGCCTTACTGAATAATGATCGTTGTGTTCCAGCCACCGTGTTGCTGTCTTGGTTCAATCTGGGCCCGGAGGTGCAGCTCTTCACCCTTCTCATCCTCATCCTCCTTGCATCCCTCCTCATCAAAGATCTCCAGAACCCTGTGGGACTCTTCCACAACTGTGTCTTCCCTGTCGGCAGCCTATGCAAGGACGTCTTCCGTGAAACTCTGTGTTGTCTGCTGCTGGTGATCTGTCGGCCGCTCGTCTGTGTCGGGCAGTGCATTCTGGAAGTGCTTTTAGCATTGTGGGACATCTTTTTCGGGACGATGGTTTCGTTGACGTTGGTGACTTTCTACACGACCCAGATTCCCTTCGTTGTGCTAAGTGCTGTGATAGAGTGGACATGTGCTCTGGTCATATTTATTTCGGAGGCGTTTATCGCGATGTTACGCCTCGCGTTCATCATGGGCCTGGTCCTCGTTCCTGGATACTTTGCTCAAACGACGGAAGAACAAAGAAGCGAATATTTTCAAAATTTCCTGACAATCGTACGGACTGGTCGTGATCGCTACCAAGCCTATGTGGACAGTTTACAGGAGAGATATATCAATGCTGGATAAACTTTTGTCTGTGATTTTCGCAGATTTTAATAATAATTCAGTTTTTATTTCTTGATTTATGAAGTTCCTTAGGTGGTGAATTTAAATTTAAATTTGTCAATTTCATCTTTTATGATCATGGTAAAAAATAAGGTTTAAAAAAATAAAAGAATTAGTTCTCAGGCAATGGTTTTTGAAACTATAGTGCGGGTGGGCGGTGTCTCTTATTGTTGTTGTTGTTGTACTAGTATGTAACCAATAAACAATTGTGTACAATCAACCTGGGAAACGGCCTCCCTACAGAAATGTATTCCTTGATGAGTAAAACACTGGAATACAGTATTTGACTACCGTTGGATTGGAATTTTTGATGATTTTTTTTTTAATAAAATGGAAATAAAAATGAAACGTGTGGTGAACTTTATGATGAGGCGGGCGGAGCCTGAGAACCAAGACTATTATTTTTTTTAGCCTGATATACACTTATTTGATTATTTCAGTGAATGAGATGTCCAAGAGTTACTTCCCTTACTATGTCAGTTTACCAGTGGAGTTTTTTGTCATGTTTTACCCAGAAGCCAGATTAGTTTTCTATTTCAAAATAGTTAACTGAAATCAATGTGTCCAGTATTTAATACATGTTATTAAGCCTCTTATCCTGGTAATACAACTAATAACCATTGATAACTGTGTTACATGATTTTGGTGTGTGTGTGTGTGTAAATCCAGTTAATATGGTCACCACTGAGCACATGGTCAGTACAGGAAGTTAGATGAGAGTGGTCTCCCCTTAGATAATACTGTCTTACAACTATTCCTAACTGATATAATGAGCTACAAGATAACTTTGATCCAGAGATCAACACAGTACGAAAAGGTGTTATACTATATACTACGGTGACTGGTCAAAATCGTTCCATACATAAAAAAATATCCTGCATACCATCTGTACCAAAGTGCAATGCTTATGGTTCTTATAATTTTAAGTAAATATGGTGGAAGCTTCAACTAAAATAACACGATATTGGAATATTATTCCTGATAAAATAATAATTTCAGATAATTTTTTCCGACCATTGCATCAAAAAATTTGAAGTTGTATCATTGGGTACGTTTTAACTGAATCACCGGTAGATTGGGAGGAAGTGTGTGCACAGCTGATTGCTATTTCCGGCTTTGTTTACGAGAAAACACACACGGTAATCTTAATCTCTGCATATAAAACAATGCCTTGGAAAGCAGGAAATACATTTTAAATGGTAAATCATCATGTCTAGTGGTGTTTTATATCAAATTTCATACTTTTATTGACCAAGTTTGTTATACCTGTTTATTCACCTGAATTCGCTGAAGGTTTACGATAACGCTCATCAATTGTTTGGACCCCGAAGGTAGCGTTGTTTGTTATTTAAAATGTCCGGACCGAAAAATTTAAATGTCCAGTAGGCAATATTTTAAGCCGGACATTTGAGATTCCCAATCGGACATGTCCGGCGCATATGACCGTTTCCAGATCCCTGTGTTATAGTATACCTATCTATTGATGTACCTTCAGACTCAGGAATGAGAATATGGTACGTAAATATTTATGTAATATAAAAGTAGAAAACAAAAACATTATGAAAACAGTAACTAGTAACTAGTAATATGTGATCACAACAATGACTTCCGAAGCATTTGTAATTGTTTTCAAGGAACATGAGGTATTAAGTTGAAACAATCATAGTGGTATACATGATACTGTTGACGTTGACATATCTACAGTGTTAAGTTATTGATATTTTTTATAATTAATTTTTCAAAGAAATAGCTACAATGTTATAATGTTATTTTATCATGATGTAGATCTGCACATGGAGACACAGATATTGTTAAAATTGAAACCGACAACTTTGTGAGTGTGTTTTTTGTCTTTAAGCATGAACTATTCTTCCCTTATGGTAATGAGTGTACTCCTGTAGCCTGACAGTTGTTGACACTGTCCAAAAGTGCTAATATCTCATTATACGGAAACTGGGTCGTTTCCTGCAAACCGATATGCTACATGCCTGTTTCCGACCATCTCAACAGGCAGATTCGCTACACGAATTGGGTGAACGTTTCCCACTTAGCAATATGCCGTAGGCTTGTCTCCGTCCCTCAATGTTTCACCGCAGTGAAATTCTGCATGGGAAATAGGTCGGATAGAGCAAGACTGGTACCCTGCCCTTAGCACCCAGCGGGCTGCAGGCAAGGCTCTCAAGCGCTTGAAGGCAGATAAACCAGTCTAGGACAGGACGTGACTCCCTCTTATGATTTTAGCCAAATACATGATCATGTTTAGTGTAATAATTTGCAGTTAGGAATGTTTTAAAGCATATTTTCATAATTATTTATGTATTTCATATGTACGCATATCATTATACACATGTGAGACGAAGATAAGGTTTCTTTTAAGAGTTTGGTTACCTCTTCCCACTGATTACTCATCCCCATGGCCCATACCCCTATGTAATGTTTCTCAAACCCATAACAAATAAGGCAAATATTATTTAATAACAGAAATATTTTTGTCTGTGAAACTTTATTTTGTACTTTTCTGTTAATAACAGAATATTTTTATCTGTAAAATCCAAATATGTTTTCAAATGATTTTGTCTCTCTAGTTTCAAGTTTTTTATGTTGATCTAAAAGACATTTTAATAACAGTATATCCAAAAATGGTATAATGATTTGAAGAGAAAAGCAGTTAAATTTTACAATATTATTCAAAATTCGTGCAATTGTGTAAGCCAAGTGACTTGTGTGTGAACCCCTGATATTCAGGTTTTGATCGGATGGCCCAAGCCACATTTAAGCCGAAGTAGCAAGATTGTTGCTCTGGGATATTAAATGATGCTATTAATCTGATGAAGCAGGTGTTTGTCAGACAATCATCCTGTGACCCTGTCCATGACGTGACATATCTTTCGTGAGGCCAAATAAATACTTGTGTTCCAGGAAACCCTGGCGACCTTTCACTTACAACTCAAATGTTTTGTTTTTTATGACAGCTGGAAATACCCATCAAAAACATATTTAAGAGTTGGTAGAAAATTGTATGTTTCCATATATTGTTGTTATAGTTATCTTGACGTACAAATTCCAGAAACATTGCAAGTAAGTTCGAATCAAGCCATCTGTGTTACACATTAAAAACTAAATACTACATGAAACTCCTATCCATTTTTCCTATGATGATGATGATGATGATGATATTTGTTATATGCCAAGTCAACACCCTAAAGTATGCTCAAAGCACTACATGACCAAAGTCCTAGAAACAGGAGTCAAGCTTACCAACTTGGTCACCCATCCACCTACTCTCCGCCACCAGCTTTGCTCATCTTTTCCTGATTTGAGGCCTGTATATTTTACACGGTACCAGATTGGTACAGGCAGTGTTTGAGTTTTCATGTTTCGTACTATGTTTCGTATAGTGACCTTGCTATCAAGATATATATCATATCTTGACAAAGAGTATTATTACAGCTCAATTGTTTGCAGTGGTTTAATCCATACAATGTCAACTCAACCTCAGTATGATGAACTGTCATCTTTCTAAAAGGCAAATGTAGCGAAACTATGCAAGTTTGATCATTGTAATATCAAGTTTCCCTGTGTGTAGTTCGATTTGAAGTCCTGTATTAGTCACGTGATAATCAAACAATGGAATACACTTTCATCATTCAGGGATGTTGAAAGGCTAAATCAAAACCAGCGTTTGTATGCAGTATTACGTCTTTGAACTTACCTCACTTGTTAAGCTCACACGCCATGATCTAACCAAACTTACTCAGGCCAGATTTCTGTTAGGATTACGTTTTTTAGGCCACAGAATTCAGGTTGGTAGGTCAAGTTTGTTTTGGGGATATGAATTTCAAATGTTTTTATTGATTTCCTCAAAATGTTAAGAAGGTGGAGGAAAAATATGAAAAAATTATGCAAGTTTTAATTGTAGTTTTTAAAATAATTTATGAATACGGCAGAGCTCCAGATTTAATTCTGACCTGTTGAGTGTTTACGTGTTCTCCCATGTTATCATTCACAATGTAGTCCAAGGTTTTGCCTATGGAATCTAGAGTGGCCCATTCGTCTAAAGCGCCGCGATTCGCTGTGCAGAGTTGCAACCCTTGAGCACGCCAGAAACCTATGATTGTGGGTTCGAATCCCGGTTCGCCCCGATTACGTTTCTAGGTTTGTCAGCATCATACCCGTGCTCGTGGGTTTCACCAAAGTGGTAAACGTCTGAGACCTGCATCACTTTGGGCTTTCCTCCCACATTAAGCTGACACGCCGTGATATAACTGGAATACTGTTAAAAGCGGCGTTAAACCAAACTCACTCACTCACTCACTCACTCAATATATTTTTTCTCCCATTGGGTTAATCCTTGTGAGTATTTATGAACAAATAATAACCAGTTTTTACTGTAATTTTGCACACAATGCTGTTTTAGGTGATAGTTCGTGCATTATTGACAGCGGCAGAATTCATGTATATCTGATGCCAGCCGTCGTCCATTTAATAATGATCTGAAATGTCCTACGGGCACACAACCTGACATGGTAACTCTGGGTATTTTCACACACTGTCCAAAAGTGCTAATATCTCATTATACGGAAACTGGGTCAACGTTACCCGCATACCGATATATTTTTTCATGTATTTATCTAAATGAATCACTGACTAGAAATGAAAAACAATGATTTTTGTTTTTCCACCAACCAGAAATAAGTTAAACGTTTATGAAATTCATTTACTATCACTTTCAATAAATTTTAACTATTAAAATCCTGTACGAAAAACGTTGAAAATGTATCATGAATTTTTTAAAAAACAACGAATTATGACGATTTGTAAGAGGAAATAAAAAATAATATTTGAAGTTGAAATTTCGTTATTTTATTTTTCCGACCTACCAACCTGAAGTTTAAGGCCAAAAATCCTTAAAGTTTGGCCTTATCACAAATTTTCACCCAAGATGTACATAGCCACTTGCAATGAGAGATGTGGAGATAAAACCACCTCTTGTAAGGCCTGAAAATATTTTGCAACATTATATTGTTACTAATGAAATTGTTACTGCATATTTACTGACACATTAGCTTTTTATCCCCCCGGCATGTTATGCCGGAGGATATAGGGATCAGCCAGTCTGTCTGTCCGTCCGTCTGTCCGTCCGTAATCATTTCCTTTTCCGGGGCAGAATTCCAAAACCATTCAGTGTATTTGATCGAAACTTGGCAAGTCTATCAGGCACATACTGAAGTGGTGCCTTTTGATATTTTGGGATTTTTCTAATTTTTATTTTTTAAAATTTTTATGGAATGAAGTTGGACATAGACTCCATTGGGGAACGGGTTCGTTTCCGGGGCAGAATTCGAAAACCATTCAGTGGGTAAACAATGTATGCTTCTTAAAGAACTGTTCACTCATTACATAGAGAATTGCACATTTACTGGTGGTTTCTTTACAGACAGCTGCCGGGGGGATATGTCATCTTTCTGATGACTCTTGTTTCTATTTGTTTTATTTGGCAATCATTCCATGGTTGTGGTGGTTTTCCCAAGTGAGTTTTTTGTGTGGTTTATGCTTGTGTTTCAGACCTCCATCTGTGTAATATGTGTGTGCATCTAAATTAAACATGTGATCATGTTATTTTAATTTCATTTAGAACATACTCATGTGTTGTTATTTTATTATGGTTATTATGTTTTACTTTCGCGCTTGTGTTGACGCTGTCACTGACATAAGCTATTGCAAGATAATTCTGTGTATGTAGGAAAGGTGAGGTGAGGTGAAATTGGGTTTAACGTCGCGTCCAAGATTATTGCACTTATATAGCGACGTGCATGCACGTGTGTGTGTGTGGCTGCTTGTACTAGTCCGGACTGATGCCGATTTATAGTGCTAGCCCACTGAGATACCATGCCACAGTTTAACATGAATACCCCACTCAGACACAGTATACTGACTCTGAGCAGACCAGTCCTTGTTTCAGCCCCTTAATGCTGAGCGCCATCTTTTAACATCTTTTGGTATGACGCGGCCGGGGATCGAACCCCGGACCTTTTGCTCTCCGGGCGGACACTCTACCACTAGACCACGGAGGCAGAATGTAGGAAAGTGTCCTTGCATGCTGATCTGTATTGTTCTACGTATCTATGACAACAAATCATACGAGAGAGTCGTGCGTGTTATGTGTATGGGTAAATGTGTTGTTTTAGATGTGTGCGTTGTTCTACTTGTGTGGGATGTGTGCATTGTTCTACTTGTGTGGAATGTATGCATTGTTCTATTTGTGTGGGATGTATGCATTGTTCTACTTGTGTGGAGTGTATGCATTGTTCTACTTGTGTGGAATGTATGCATTATTCTACTTGTGTAGGATGCATGCGTTATTCTACTTGTGTGGGATGTATCCATTGTTTTACTTGTGTGGAATGTATGCATTGTTTTACTTGTGTGGAATGTATGCATTGTTCTACTTGTGTGGGATGTATGCATTGTTCTACTTGTGTAGGATGTATGCATTGTTCTACTTGTGTAGGATGTATGCATTGTTCTACTTGTGTGGAATGTATGCATTGTTTTACTTGTGTGGAATGTATGCATTGTTCTACTTGTGTAGGATGTATGCATTGTTCTACTTGTGTGGAATGTATGCATTGTTTTACTTGTGTGGGATGTGTGCATTGTTCTACTTGTGTAGGATGTATGCATTGTTCTGCTTGTGTTGGATGTGTGGATTGTTCTACTTGTGTGGAATGTATGCATTGTTCTACTTATGTGGGACGTATGCATTGTTCTACTTATGTGAGATGTATGCATTATTCTACTTGTGTGGGATGTATGCATTGTTCTACTTGTGTAGAATGTATGCATTGTTCTACTTGTGTAGAACGTATGCATTGTTCTACTTGTGTGTAATGTATGCATTGTTCTACTTGTGTGGAATGTATGCATTGTTTCTTCTTATGTGAGATGTATGCATTGTTCTACTTGTGTGGGATGTATTCATTGTTCTACTTATGTGAGATGTGTGCATTGTTCTACTTGTGTGTGACAAGTATTACGGACACATGTAGGATGTATGTATTGTTCTATTTAGGATATATATATATATATCCTTATATTCATATGCAGGACAACAAAGATGTTGTTTCACACCTGTAGGTAATTAATGTTTTAAGCCACTTCCAGCAATATCACGGCTGAGGACACCAGTAAAGGGCTTCACCCATTGTACCCATGAGGGGAATAGATCCCGGGTCTTTGACGTGACGAGCGAAGGCTGTAACCACTAGGCTACTCCATCGCCCTGGATGTGTATTCAAACCGTTATTGCGAATATGAAGGATGCATGTTTTGTTCTACAGATATATGTTTTGTTTTACTGTTGCAATTATTCAGGTCATATGCATTGTTGAGCAGCAATGCTTATTTAAAATGTTGGAGACTTAATACCTGATATACCTTCAATATACCCCTGGGAAATTTTCTGACATATGATTGGATGACCTTGAAGGTCAAGGTCACCCATTATTAACTAGGCGTAAAAAAAGCTGTGTTACATGATAATTTGAGTATTTATGAATGGAATTTGATGATTATTACCTTTTCAGGACCTATACATGACCTGTAACGTGTTTCATTGCATCATCAGGGAGTCTGCATCATCCGTGACAATCAATGTAACGTCATGCTCCATGCATATAGAGAATCTCACCCTTGTGTCTTTTGATATCAAATATATCAACACAAGTTGATAAAAGTGGAAAAATTCCGAGGCTTGCCGAGGATTTTTGCCACTTTTATCAACGAGTGTTGATCTATTTGATATCAAAAGACACAAGGGTGAGATTTTATTTATCATCCAACGTCATTCTTTCAACTTTTTCAATTTGTAGACAGTAATTAGCAGTGTCTTCTGTGTAAAAAGTACTGCAAACTGCTTCAGTAGCAGAGCCATTAGTGATGTCAGTTGATTGTGACGTCATGGTAACCAGTGATGTCACAATGGTCTGCAAAGCATTGTGATGTAAGTGTAGATATCGCTTGATCTCATCCAAGCGATATCTCCTGTGGGAGCCAGTTTTGGATGATAAATACTATTCTCCAGTTTCCTAGAAAATTAATACACCATTGTGCCTCTTTATGGAGAGATGACATCTCCATGGGTTTGTGAAAGATAGTACTGTGGGGCAGTACTGACAGTATTATGCAGTATAACAATACATTGTCTTTGTCTACTTCATCGTATGACACGTGTGTATTGTAAACCATTTTTAACCCTCTTTCTGTTAAAGATTGTTTTCCTATTTTGTTCATGTTTAATTGCAATAAAGATTGAAAACTGTCAGTACTAAACACGATTCATCAGCTGTTTTTCTATAACTACACCCGTGAAGATCCGGGGTAGAATAGGTCTTCAGCAACTAACCAACCTACATTGGATTCCGGATTCAGGGTTAAAGAAACCTATTCTTGTACAAGGCGACTAACTAGATCGGGGCATCAGGCTCGGCGACTTATTTGGTTTGTCTATCAACGTTCCCTAATGGGATGCGGGCAAGCATATCAGTCACTGGATTGTCTGGCCCAGACTTGATTATTCACAGTCACTGTCAGATAACCGAAATATTGCAGAGTGTAGCGTTTAGTTACAAGACAAGGAACACGTTTGAACAGGCCAGGCAGCTTAGAAACTAGGGTTTGTCCGCTATCCGGTGCCTAGAGTTGATTCACATGCTGTGAAGAGTTACATCCCTTTGCCATGCCAGGATCCACTGATTGTTGTTCGAGTCTCGTCGATGTGACCTGGTTATGATTGCTCTCATGGTCTCAGCCACGGCCAACACTTTCTTCACACATAAAGTTTGGTGATGTGGCCTTGAGGTTCGCTCGCCACGCAGAAGACCCGGGTGCAATGTGTGAAGCCCACTTCCGGTGTACCCCGCCGTGATATTGCTGGAAGATCACTAAAAGCGGCGTTAAACCCATCATACTCACGCTTCACACTTGAAGTCAACACGCCAACACGACTTGAAGTCAACATGACTCAAATACAGTTCAAAGTGTCCTTCAATAATCTCACTCATTCTCAAAGCCGAATTGATAAAACAATGAAATGTCCAACATTCACTTAGTTATCCTACACTAGACACATCTGGTTGCGTGGGCAGAAAGGGAATTCCATTTTAGTGTATTATGATCAAGTGTTACTTTGTCTTGATGCCTTTGGGTATCGATCGATGACGTCCATGCTAGAGCTGCCAATCGGCGTGAGTTAACCCCCCAGATGTCTCTTTCGAACACTAAGTCTATACCTATACAATAAATGTGTCCATAGCTAGCAGGTGAAGTAGTTATGGCGGTGTCAGGTAGCCAGCCTGTTGTTAAGGCGTTCTCTTGGTAAATTGAAGAGCAAAGTTCAGTTCCGAACAGCATGTGAATTCCATTTTAGATTTTAGCCAAACATGACAGACCAACTTTAAGTGAGCATACAGCTCACTCACACACTCACTAGCATATATATGGTTCGTACTATACTACACAATGTGTATTGGGTGTCCACAATGTTTTAGGGTTATAAATATACTAACATCGCTGACTGTCGTGGATGACTCACATCCGCGAGTAGGTATATGAGGTGTCGGCCAGTTTAAACACGGAGGGGACACGGGTGGCCCAGTCGTCTAAGGCGCCGCGATTCGCTGTGCAGAGTTGCGTCCCCTGGGCACGCCAGAAACCTATGATTGTGGATTCGAATCCCGGTTCGCCCCGATTATGTTTCTAGGTTTGTCGGCATACCCGTGCTCGTGGGTTTCCACCCACATTAAGCTGACACGCCGTGACATAACTGGACTACTGTTAAAAGCGGCGTTAAACCCAGCTCACTCACTCACTTTAAACACGTTGCTTATTTCGTATGATTATTTTCAAAACTGAAAAGGTAGGGAAGGGGGATTTTTTAGTTTTATTTCCTCAATAGTTTACAGGTAAAAAAAAAAATAAGCTTGTTTCTAGTGTACCACGTGACCCCCTTTAGACACACCCCTGCCACTCTTAGGGCGGGAGCGGGTCAAAAAGGCCACAGAAAAAAGTCAAAATGGCCACACTAATTGTATTATGCATTAATTGTTTTATATGCATTGTATAACTGTTCATAGGTCAGATCCGATTAATTGTATACACACAGATCTTCAGCACTAACAACACATCGCATATCACACATTTAGTTAGTGAGTGAGTGAGTGAGTGCTTTACGTCACAACGGCAATATTTCAGCCATATCGTGACGGTCACACTTTTAAACCCTTGATCCATGGTTTGAAGCGCATATTTGAAGGAGCTCCGATGGTGTTATGTCGCTCCCCTTGTATGAGCTCCATGCCCCAAAAGGTTTCATCATTAGGATAAAAGTTTACTCATGTTTTCACAACAGATTGGTACACTGGTCAGAACACAGAACAAAGAAAATTGATGAGGTTGGTTAAAACAAAAAACACGTGAACTCCATTGGAAGATAACACATTGTAATAACACACATCTAAGATGAACACTCTGTACACATCCTGCTGACATTGGATATTCATTTGTTATTAACAACATCTAAGATGAACACTCTGTACACATCCTGCTGACATTGGATATTCATTTGTTATTAACAACATCTAAGATGAACTCTGTACACATCCTGCTGACATTGGATATTCATTGGTTATTAACAACATCTAAGATGAACACTGTACACATCCTGCTCACATTGGATATTCATTTGTTATTAACAACATCCAAGATGAACACTCTGTACACATCCTGCTCACATTGGATATTCATTGGTTATTAACAACATCTAAGATGAACTCTGTACACATCCTGCTGACATTGGATATTCATTTGTTATTAACAACGTCCAAGATGAACACTCTGTACACATCCTGCTCACATTGGATATTCAGTTGTTATTAACAGCATCTAAGATGAACACTCTGTACACATCCTGCTGACATTGGATATTCATTTGTTATTAACAACATCTAAGATGAACACTGTACACATCCTGCTCACATTGGATATTCATTGGTTATTAACAACGTCCAAGATGAACACTGTACACATCCTGCTCACATTGGATATTCATTGGTTATTAACAACGTCCAAGATGAACACTACACATCCTGCTGACATTGGATATTCATTTGTTATTAACAACATCTAAGATGAACACTGTACACATCCTGCTGACATTGGATATTCATTTGTTATTAACAACATCTAAGATGAACACTGTACACATCCTGCTGACATTGGATATTCATTTGTTATTAACAACATCCAAGATGAACACTCTGTACACATCCTGCTCACATTGGATATTCATTTGTTATTAACAACATCCAAGATGAACACTCTGTACACATCCTGCTCACATTGGATATTCATTTGTTATTAACAACATCTAAGATGAACACTGTACACATCCTGCTCACATTGGATATTCATTTGTTATTAACAACATCTAAGATGAACACTCTGTACACATCCTGCTCACATTGGATATTCATTTGTTATTAACAACATCTAAGATGAACACTGTACACACCCTGCTGACATTGGATATTCATTTGTTATTAACAACATCTAAGATGAACACTGTACACATCCTGCTGACATTGGATATTCATTTGTTATTAACAACATCTAAGATGAACACTGTACACATCTTGCTCACATCGGATATTCATTTGTTATTAACAACATCTAAGATGAACACTGTACACATCCTGCTCACATTGGATATTCATTTGTTATTAACAACATCTAAGATGAACACTGTACACATCCTGCTCACATTGGATATTCATTTGTTATTAACAACATCTAAGATGAACTCTGTACACATCCTGCTGACATTGGATATTCATTTGTTATTAACAACATCTAAGATGAACACTGTAAACATCCTGCTGACATTGGATATTCATTTGTTATTAACAACATCTAAGATGAACACTGTACACATCCTGCTGACATTGGATATTCATTTGTTATTAACAACATCTAAGATGAACTCTGTACACATCCTGCTCACATTGGATATTCATTTGTTATTAACAACATCTAAGATGAACACTGTACACATCCTGCTCACATTGGATATTCATTTGTTATTAACAACATCTAAGATGAACACTGTACACATCCTGCTCACATTGGATATTCATTTGTTATTAACAACATCTAAGATGAACTCTGTACACATCCTGCTCACATTGGATATTCATTTGTTATTAACAACATCTAAGATGAACACTGTAAACATCCTGCTGACATTGGATATTCATTTGTTATTAACAACATCTAAGATGAACTCTGTACACATCCTGCTCACATTGGATATTCATTTGTTATTAACAACATCTAAGATGAACACTGTACACATCCTGCTGACATTGGATATTCATTTGTTATTAACAACATCTAAGATGAACACTGTACACATCTTGCTCACATCGGATATTCATTTGTTATTAACAACATCTAAGATGAACACTGTACACATCCTGCTCACATTGGATATTCATTTGTTATTAACAACATCTAAGATGAACACTGTACACATCCTGCTGACATTGGATATTCATTTGTTATTAACAACATCTAAGATGAACTCTGTACACATCCTGCTGACATTGGATATTCATTTGTTATTAACAACATCTAAGATGAACACTGTAAACATCCTGCTGACATTGGATATTCATTTGTTATTAACAACATCTAAGATGAACACTGTACACATCCTGCTGACATTGGATATTCATTTGTTATTAACAACATCTAAGATGAACTCTGTACACATCCTGCTCACATTGGATATTCATTTGTTATTAACAACATCTAAGATGAACACTGTACACATCCTGCTCACATTGGATATTCATTTGTTATTAACAACATCTAAGATGAACACTGTACACATCCTGCTCACATTGGATATTCATTTGTTATTAACAACATCTAAGATGAACTCTGTACACATCCTGCTCACATTGGATATTCATTTGTTATTAACAACATCTAAGATGAACACTGTAAACATCCTGCTGACATTGGATATTCATTTGTTATTAACAACATCTAAGATGAACTCTGTACACATCCTGCTCACATTGGATATTCATTTGTTATTAACAACATCTAAGATGAACACTGTACACATCCTGCTGACATTGGATATTCATTTGTTATTAACAACATCTAAGATGAACACTGTACACATCTTGCTCACATCGGATATTCATTTGTTATTAACAACATCTAAGATGAACACTGTACACATCCTGCTCACATTGGATATTCATTTGTTATTAACAACATCTAAGATGAACACTGTACACATCCTGCTGACATTGGATATTCATTTGTTATTAACAACATCTAAGATGAACTCTGTACACATCCTGCTGACATTGGATATTCATTTGTTATTAACAACATCTAAGATGAACACTGTAAACATCCTGCTGACATTGGATATTCATTTGTTATTAACAACATCTAAGATGA
This sequence comes from Haliotis rufescens, assembly GCF_023055435.1. Classification (NCBI taxonomy): domain Eukaryota; kingdom Metazoa; phylum Mollusca; class Gastropoda; order Lepetellida; family Haliotidae; genus Haliotis; species Haliotis rufescens. Next base: position 2,933,133 of record NW_025964046.1, read on the forward strand.
ACACTGTACACATCCTGCTGACATTGGATATTCATTTGTTATTAACAACATCTAAGATGAACTCTGTACACATCCTGCTCACATTGGATATTCATTTGTTATTAACAACATCTAAGATGAACACTGTACACATCCTGCTCACATTGGATATTCATTTGTTATTAACAACATCTAAGATGAACACTGTACACATCCTGCTCACATTGGATATTCATTTGTTATTAACAACATCTAAGATGAACTCTGTACACATCCTGCTCACATTGGATATTCATTTGTTATTAAAACCGTCCAAGATGAACACTCTGTACACATCCTGCTCACATTATTATTATTTTTTGTTGGGGCCATTTTAATTTTTTTTGCCGTTTTGATTTTTGAGGTTTGAGGACGTTTTGACATGAAGCCGTGACATGACCCCCTCGGCCGAGGTAACGTTGTGGACCTGGGTGATACTGATCCACCGTTAATGGCATGGCGTGTGCAAAAAGTCGAAACGAGATGTAAAAACGAAATTTGCTGAAAAACATCGTTCTTTAACGGTGATTTGAGATAAATCAGAAGTCGGGGTAATTACTTTTCAAACGCTACGTATAATCGTTAGCATCTATACAAAGAGATAATAAAATACAGTAAACTACGTTTATAACGAACACGCTTATAACGAACTGGCGGATATAACGATCTGATTTTTGGGTCGCGGCCATTTGCTGTATATATGCTGTATATATGCTATATGTATGTTTATAACGAACTGCGGTTATAACGAACTAAATTTGTGGTCCCTTTGAGTTCGTTATAACCGTAGTTTACTGTATTGTGTTTTGAGATCGATTGGTCACTAAGCTGAGCGAGTATGTGATTTAAAAATGAATGCTTATTTTACAGCTGTTTTTACTTTTAAAAATTAACGTACATGAACACAGATTCGAAAACAGGTTTATCACGACAAGGACACGCTTTAACAACTAGCCTAACCAACCAATACATCACTACAAGAACTTAATCTTCAATAAGTTAAATATTTGCACGTTTAAGCAGTGTTTGGCGAATCAGATAACGTTGAATAGGAGTGGTGATGACAGAATATAAACATGGTACAATACAAAAGAGGGAATACAACATGAAAGTATCATGATGACAACATGACCGTTATTTGAATAAAGGCAAGTCAGACTTCAGTTTGTTTGTTTGTTTGTTTAACGCCGCACTCAGCAATATTCCAGCTATATGACGGCGGTCTGTATACAACTGAGTATGTACCAGACAGTCTAGTGATTGATATTGTGAGCAACGATCCAGACAGTGACGGTGCGATGTCAAAGTGTGTTTGAATGATTCAATTCTACAGCCCAAACATCTGTGTCTAGGTCATATCATTCATAGAGGAAGTGTGCTCTACGATCTAGGTCTAGACGCTGTCTCGTATGACACAGACCCATCTACTAAAGGTAGCCATGGACCAGCAAGTAGAAGATCTGCTCAATCTCCAATGCCTAGCATAAAGTACATGTATCTTGAATTCTTTATTCAGTGCAGTACAGGCCACAGGCCCTTTGTACAAAATGTATGGCATATTTATGGCAACAGTCACAATGATAAAATACGTGTTCTCTCTTCTTTACTGTGATACAGATATTTAGCGATATCAATAATCAGCTTTGTGTTGGTTGTAGATAAAAGAATTTTTAACTTATTTTGAAGGAATATAGAGATTGCGTAGGTGAGTATATGCAGGGCACACTAGCAGGAAATGTAACTCGTCTTCTATTTGGCCAACTTGACATAGTTTGCAAAATCTTTCTTCACGAGGGATATTAAGTTTTCTACCAGTTTCTGTTTCCAGCCAGTGTGCACAGCATCTGAACCTTGACATACATGACCGGAATTTACTCCCGGGTACACAATACAAATATTCTTTACACTTCAACGTTAATTTAAAATGAGAATAGAAGGACAATTTGGAGCTATTACATTATCTTCTATGTCATATTTGTTGAAAAGTATCTTCATAACGTTGAAATAACATCGAAGTAAATACCTGTACGTTACCGGGTGATTGTGATAACCAAACATGGCCGAATCCGAGTGAAAATAACGTCGTTCTTATATTAGTAACCCAATTCTTCTTTCCTTGGCTATCGTATAAATACACCATTTCATAAAACTTTTTAGCATAAATTATCGTGCTGTTTTTAAGTTCACTTAGTTTTCCTACACTAGTCACATCTGGCTGCGTGGGCAGAAAGGTGAGGTGAGGTGAAATTGAGGTATACTGACTCCGAGCCGACAAGTCCTTGTTTTAGCCCCTTAATGCCGAGCGCCAGACAGGGTAACAACAAGTACCATCTTTTAACGTCTTTTGGTATGACGCGGCCGGGGATCGAACCCCGGACCTTCTGCTCTCCGGGCGGACGCTCTACCACTAGACCACGGAGGCGGTCATGGGCAGAAAGTGAATTCCATCACAGTGTATTGTGTTCCCGTGTTACTTAAAGTCTTGTTGCCTTTGGGTATCGATCGATGACTTCCGTGCTAGAGATGAGTTAACCCCCCCGGTGGTTTAAAGATTCCGCATTGAAGAAAACTTCAAACAGCTGCACACCTTCCCCGCCACATGGACATACAAAACAATAAATAAACAAATCAATAAAGTAAATATTTCTAGTACCTCCCGTAAAATACAATCCGCTCTAAACTGGCTATATGTAGGCATCACGAAATTAGACTTTCGCCATTCCACTGGGCTCTGTCCCACATGTAAAGTTCCCCAAATAAAATGGCACATATTCTACACGTATATTAAAGGTAGACAAGGTCTAGACGCTGTCTCGTGTGACACAGACCTGTGTATGTGTATTAGAGTTAGCCACGGTCTAGACGCTCTCTAGGATGACACAGACCTGTCTATGTGTATTAAAGGTAGACATGGTCTAGACGCTGTCTCGCGTGACACAGACCTGTCTGTGTGTATTAAAGGTAGATATGGCCCAGACACTGTCTCGTGTGAAACAGACCTGTGTATGTGTATTACAGTTAGCCACGGTCTAGACGCTGTCTAGTGTGACACAGACCTGTCTATGTGTATTAAAGTTAGCCACGGTCTGGGTATCGATCGATGACTTCCGTGCTAGAACTGCCAATCGGCGAGTTTACCCCCCGGTGGTTTAAAGAGTCCGCATTGTCAAACATATCCATTCGTAACGTTGAAACTGGTAACAAACCTATTCACTGAACTGTGAACACACCCACTTTCCCATTCTCATTACAAACATACACAGTTCCTTTGGATCCGATCGCCACGCATTTCGGATCCTTCATTCCTTCCGTCTTGTGCAACATGTACCGTATACTTCCCGCATAGTCCACAAGCGCTAGGGCCGGCTTGCTATCCACCACAAAGATGTAACCTTTGCCATCATCGGCCATGCCCATGGGTTTCTTAATGTACTTACCAAACCCAAGCTCGCACATGTGTATCACGTGGCCACTCAACCGCAGACAGGCTACCTTGGACACCGTACAGTCAGACACCATGAGGTCTCCATTGGCAACAGTGCACATGTACAAGGGGTTGGCGAACAGAGCTGTGCCGTTGTGAATACACTTGAGAATATTACCCTCTAAGTCCATGATGTGGATGAGGACCGCCCCTGTCCCAGGGCAGGTGCTGACGGCGAAGGCATCTGTGCCCACAGCTGTGATTCCCCAATATTTCAGCTCGGTCTTGAGGGTCGTCTGTAGTATCAGGGTCGGTGAGACGGACATGATAGCAACATGCTTGGCTGCAGGGACAGTGACTGCCACCATGTTCCCAACATAATTACAGATACCGTGCGGCTTCTTCTCCATGGTCAGCTTGCTCTGCATGTCCTTGGTACCATGCGTGTAAAAGGACTTGACGCAGAAATTCTCCCCGTCAGTGACAACCAAAACTCCACCGGCTACAGACACAGCATCACGTAAGCTTGGTTGATTCTTATCCCCCTTTACTTTAGCAGAGATGATTCTTTCCAGCTTCAAGTCCCGCCTTTCGGTAACAAGGGGTTCGAAAGGAGAGATGTTTCCGACCTGAACTGGTGTCTGGGGAGACGTGGGCGTGGCAGGGGAAGCAGGTGCCGTTGGGGGGAGCGGTGGTGGTGTGGAGATCGGCAAAAGCATCAACTGTCTGGTACGCGACTGGCTACTGAGGCTTCCTAATGGCGGCACGTTCCAGTGTTTCGCCTGGTAGCTCAGGTTCCGCATCTGTATATCACAAGAGGACTTCTCCTTGTATGATGAGAATTTAATGCAGTACTGTTCCATTGTGTTGTACTGGTCAATAACGCGATGGAGGTCACCACCGTGGATCAGGTCATGAGATGCATCTTTCAGACGAGTGAGAAATTGAGTTTGACTGTTGTGGTTACGCAGTTCTTCATTCAGCTCGCTGTCAAACCTGCTGTAAGCATGGTCCAGCTCCTCCAAGATTTTGGCTTCTTCTCCTTTGATCTTCTGCACGACCTCTGCCACATGTTGAACGATCTTTCTCTTCTCTGTACAGTACTGATGCTCCAGCTTGTCATGTTCCCTCGCCTGCTCCAGCTTCCTGGCTGCAGACCTGTCAAGGTGGGAACAGAAGGAGTGATGAAACATCCTGATCCTGGCCCTCTTCTCAGCCACAGCCTCCTCCAGTGTGATGACTTGCAGGCACGTCCTGTGGAGAGTTGGAGCACAGGACGAGCAGATCATCACATCACAGTCAACGCACAGAAAGTCCAAAGACTTGCCTGGGTGCTTGTAACAGAGCCGCCCCTGCACGGTGGGTATAGAGTCTGTTCCACTGGACACCATGCCCAGAAGGTTCTTGATCAGAAAGTTGTCTTTGAAGTGACTGGCCCACTTATCAATTGAAACACTTGGATTTGGAATTTCGATGTTTTCCCGACATGTTGGGCAATTGAAGCGAGGGTTGGATCTCGAGCAGACGCTTTGGATGTAGCCGGACAGGCATCCTCTGCAGAAGGTGTGGACGCAGGGGAGGAACTTGGGTTCCTTGAACTGGTCGAAGCAGATGCCACATTCCAGGAATCCCCGACTGAAGGAATCATGTCGGCTGAGGGACGAAGACCCTAAAAAAATAGAAGAGTTCTGAGGGAATTTTGTACACAAACCATGAAAAATTACTATAAATCTGACTTATCTTTGTCGCTCTGGGCAGTCGGGTAGCCTAGTGGTTAAAGCGTTCGCTCGTCACGCCGAAGACCCGGGTTCGATTTCCGACATGGGTACAATGTGTGAAGCCCATTTCTGGTGTCCCCCGCCATGATATTGCTGGAATACTGTTAAAAGTGAAACCAAACTCACTCACTCAGGCTACATGACAATGGGGACACCAGAAATGGGTTTCACATTCTGTACCCATGTGGGAATCGAACCCGGGTCTTCGATGAGACGAGCCGACGTTTAAACCACTTAGCCACCTCAACGGTCATCCTCCTCCTCCTCCTCCTCCTCCTCCTCCTCCTCCTCATCATCATCATGAACAACAATTGTAAAAGTTAGTTGGCGAGTATTGTTAACGGGAAACACCACAAACAGGCTATGAAGCTGGAATATTGCTGAGTGCGGCGTAAAACAACAAACAAACAAACACACAAACAAACATTGGGTGACCCGAAAAAGGTGATGTTTTTTTATGATTTCTGGGATACCCTGTTCTACAAGTACGGACTATTTGTTGAATACAACAAACTATAAAAGTTAATTTGTTTAATGCAAATAGTCATTTTGTATAATAATCAGAACATATTTACTTTCTACCACATGTTTAGGTGAGTTGTATAGTCTGCAGGGTCCCCTACAGGCGGGGGTGGGGAAATATATCAATATCAATAATGAAATAATTGTTTCATCTGCCCTGATATTGGCATAATTCCAGAGACATGTATTCACAACCTTGCAAAGTGACGGGTACATGACTCTTTTGAGTGAGTGAGTGAGTGAGTGAGTTGGGTGAGCAACATAATGGAAAGTAGATTCATTTATTTTTTTTAAACGTGATCACATAAACATTACTTTCTTGGTGAATACGGTATCCATTAATGACGAAGGTTGTAGCTTAAACATGTGAGAATACTAGTAAATGTATCACTAATAATTGATAATAGACCCGTGAAGATCCGGAGTAGAATAGGTCTTCAGCAACCAATGCATGTCGTGAAAGGCGACTATGCTTGTCGTAAGAGGCGCCTAACAGTATTGGGTGGTCAGGCTCGCTGACTTGGTTGATCGTATCTCATTGCGTGGATCGTGATGTCAATCATTAGATTGTCTGGTCCAGACTCGATTTTCTCCCGACCGCCGTCATAGAGCTGGAATATTGCTGAGTGAGGCGTTAAACAAGAAACAAACTGGATTAGATTTAACAACAGAATTATAAACCTCAGAGTGTTCATTTGTATTGATCGTAAGGTTTCTTCAAACTTGAGAAAGACCCACATGAGGTTTTACTTGAGTAGAAAACCCGGGACTTACTGTGGAAGACCCTGGGACTTGATTTTCATCGTTATAAAAAGTTACATATTTCAGATCAAGTCCCTGGGTCTTCCACAGTAAGTCCCCAGGACTTCCATACCCTTTATTTTAAAAAAAACACACGCAATACTAGATTTTCTTCACTTTAATTGAAGTTGACATTTACAATGATAATCTTTGCAGGCCCCCCTTCCTACGGCAGCGCAGAAGCGGTTTTTTTAGTTTTCGTTTGTGTGAGAAATAAATCGCCACCTTCCTCTCTCTCCCACATCTTGCCACAAAATGAAACTCGACTGTAAGCTGTCCACATTATGACGGAGACGCTCACGGGCAATGCGTGCGTGCACGACCAGCACGTGCATGACACCTGTAGTCGTCACTCAACATAGCTGACGGATGCGTTTATAGTCTCGTTATATCGCATATATAGATCCTCGTTATTGCGTATCTCAATTAGAATTAACTTTGTCGGTTTATAAGTCAGATAAAACACTTATCCTCGGTTTTGGTTGAAAATGTAAACCCGCCTGGTCGGAAAGATCCTGCGGGCCTTCAGCCCTTAGGATCTTCCTTCATGACTACAGGGGCGGTCGGGTAGCCTAGTGGTTAAAGCGTTCGCTCGTCACGCCGAAGACCCGGGTTCGATTCCCGACATGGGTACAATGTGTGAAGCCCATTTCTGGTGTCCCCCGCCGTGATATTGCTGGAATATTGCTAAAAGCGGCGTAAAACCATACTCACTCACTCACTCATGACTACAACCGGCAGTGCTGCCCATGATTGGGAATTATCGACACTATCAAGAAATCTGTGATGGTCATACAGATAAAATGTTGAGGTGTATTTCGTTTTCGTCTTAAGATTATATCCGCAACTGGCTTCATAGAACGCCCAGTGATTTCTCCGCTCCAGTTCACACTCAACACATACGTCATTTCACTGAGGACTGTCTTCTGCCGTGCCGGCCAATGTCGACCAGTTACGTGTATGTACCTGGGGTTTTACGTGGGGATTCACCTGGGGTTTCACCTGGTGGTTTCCCCTGGATTTCTGACTGGGTTTCTACTCGGGAACTATCAGAGAAAACACCCAGTGGTCAGATCAGGGTGACGAATTTTATCCTGAACTGGTAATGCCTGAGGCTTGTCACAAAATCGCGAATCTGAGACCCGTCAATCATGATATGCCTCAGTGTGTCTGAACAAGCCAGCCTGTCCCATACACCGTGAGTCATTAAGTAATCTGCCCCAGTGTGCCTGAACAAGCCTGCCTGTCCCATACACCGTGAGTCATTAAGTAACCTGCCTCAGTGTGTCTGAACAAGCCTGCCTGTCCCATACACCGTGAGTCATTAAGTAACCTGCCCCAGTGTGCCTGAACAAGCCTGCCTGTCCCATACACCGTGAGTCATTAAGTAACCTGCCTCAGTGTGTCTGAACAAGCCTGCCTGTCCCATACACCGTGAGTCATTAAGTAATCTGCCCCAGTGTGTCTGAACAAGCCTGCCTGTCCCATACACCGTGAGTCATTAAGTAACCTGCCCCAGTGTGTCTGAACAAGCCTACCTGTCCCATACACCGTGAGTCATTAAGTAATCTGCCCCGGTGTGTCTGAACAAGCCTACCTGTCCCATACACCGTGAGTCATTAAGTAATCTGCCCCAGTGTGTCTGAACAAGCCTGCCTGTCCCATACACCGTGAGTCATTAAGTAATCTGCCCCAGTTTGTCTGAACAAGCCTGCCTGTCCCATATACCGTGAGTCATTAAGTAATCTGCCCCAGTTTGCCTGAACAAGCCTGCCTGTCCCATATACCGTGAGTCATTAAGTAATCTGCCCCAGTGTGTCTGAACAAGCCTGCCTGTCCCATACACCGTGAGTCATTAAGTAATCTGCCCCAGTTTGTCTGAACAAGCCTGTCTGTCCCATACACCGTGAGTCATTAAGTAATCTGCCCCACTGTGTCTGAACAAGCCTGCCTGTCCCATACACCGTGAGTCATTAAGAAATCTGCCCCAGTTTGTCTGAACAAGCCTGCCTGTCCCATACACCGTGAGTCATTAAGTAATCTGCCCCAGTTTGTCTGAACAAGCCTGCCTGTCCCATACACCGTGAGTCATGAAGTAACCTGCCCCAGTGTGTCTGAACAAGCCTCCCTGTCCCATACACCGTGAGTCATTAAGTAACCTGCCCCAGTGTGTCTGAACAAGCCTGCCTGTCCCATACACCGTGAGTCATTAAGTAATCTGCCCCAGTTTGTCTGAACAAGCCTGCCTGTCCCATACACCGAGAGTCATTAAGTAACCTGCCTCAGTGTGTCTGAACAAGCCCGCCTGTCCCATACACCGTGAGTCATTAAGTAATCAGCCTCAGTGTGTCTGAACAAGCCTGCCTGTCCCATACACCGTGTCATTAAGTAATCTGCCCCAGTGTGTCTGAACAAGCCTGCCTGTCCCATACACCGTGAGTCATTAAGTAATCTGCCCCAGTGTGTCTGAACAAGCCTGCCTGTCCCATATACCGTGAGTCATTAAGTAATCTGCCCCAGTTTGTCTGAACAAGCCTGCCTGTCCCATATACCGTGAGTCATTAATTAATCTGCCCCAGTTTGTCTGAACAAGCCTGCCTGTCATATATACCGTGAGTCATTAATTAATCTGCCCCAGTTTGTCTGAACAAGCCTGCCTGTCATATATACCGTGAGTCATTAAGTAACCTGCCCCAGTGTGTCTGAACAAGCCTACCTGTCCCATACACCGTGAGTCATTAAGTAATCTGCCCCAGTTTGTCTGAACAAGCCTGCCTGTCCCATACACCGTGAGTCATTAAGTAATCTGCCCCAGTGTGTCTGAACAAGCCTGCCTGTCCCATACACCGTGAGTCATTAAGTAATCTGCCCCACTGTGTCTGAACAAGCCTGCCTGTCCCATACACCGTGAGTCATTAAGTAATCTGCCCCAGTGTGTCTGAACAAGCCTGCCTGTCCCATATACCGTGAGTCATTAAGTAATCTGCCCCAGTTTGTCTGAACAAGCCTGCCTGTCTCATACACCGTGAGTCATTAAGTAATCTGCCCCAGTTTGTCTGAACAAGCCTGCCTGTCCCATACACCGTGAGTCATTAAGTAATCTGCCCCAGTTTGTCTGAACAAGCCTGCCTGTCCCATATACCGTGAGTCATTAATTAATCTGCCCCAGTGTGTCTGAACAAGCCTACCTGTCATATATACCGTGAGTCATTAAGTAATCTGCCCCAGTTTACACCTGGTAAATAGACGCACTACAGAAAGAGACGCATCCAGAATAAATAGGGCAGAAGTTTGATGGATTAAAAACGATCTCACATTTATATCTTTTTAAAACTTGAAATGCAGTTATATTTGTGTTAAACATCGAAAAAAGTGAGTGAGTAGGCGAGATGGGTTTAACGCTGCTCAGAGCTGTATTCCAGTTATATCACGGCGTGTCACCTAGATGTGGGACGAAAGCCCGAAGTGATGCAGGTCTCAGACGTTTCCAACTTTGGTGAAACCCACGAGCACGGGTATGTTGCTGACAAACCTAGAAACATAATCGGGGCGAACCGGGATTCGAACCCACAGTCAAGGGACGCGCGGTGGGGTAGCCTAGTGGTTAAAGCATTCGCTCATCACGTCGGCCCGGGTTCGATTCCCCAAATGGGTATAATTTGTTAATCCCATTGTTGACGTACCCCGCAGTGATATTGCTGGAATATTGATAAATGCGGCGCAAAATAATACTCACTCTGTCACACAAAGGCCGGATATATGGACCTAACAAAAAAAACACCAGTTCTTATTCCAAGATGTACGATAAGCTTCTCCCACACAATCCATCGCGATAGCGCCAAACAGGCTTTGAATAGGTGAGCAAGGATTGTTTACATACCAATGCATGTCCGCTGATCATAGAATCGTTTTCACAAAACATAAACGTATTCACAGTTCGTCCTTGACATGGCCCAAGCGAGGATACAGACTTTTGTTTGTGTGTTTATTGGGAAAAACGATCCACAGTGTCGGTGTACAGATATAGCTTTTGTTTGTTTGTTTATTGGGAAAAACGATCCACACTGTCGGGGTACAGGTATAGCTTTTGTTTGTTTGTTTATTGGGAAAAACGATCCACACTGTCGGGGTACAGATATAGCTTTTGTTTGTTTGTTTATTGGGAAAAACGATCCACACTGTCAGGGTACAGATATAGCTTCTGTTTGTTTGTTTATTGGGAAAAACGATCCACACTGTCGGGGTACAGATATAGCTTTTGTTTGTTTGTTTATTGGGAAAAACGATCCACAGTGTCGGGGTACAGATATAGCTTTTGTTTGTTTGTTTATTGGGAAACACGATCCACACTGTCGGGGTACAGATATAGCTTTTGTTTGTTTGTTTATTGGGAAAAACGATCCACACTGTCGGGGTACAGATATAGCTTTTGTTTGTTTGTTTATTGGGAAAAACGATCCACACTGTCGGGGTACAGATATAGCTTTTGTTTGTTTGTTTATTGGGAAAAACGATCCACACTGTCGGGGTACAGATATAGCTTTTGTTTGTGTGTTTATTTGGAAAAAACGATCCACACTGTCGGGGTACAGATATAACTTTTGTTTGTTTGTTTATTGGGAAAAAAGATCCACACTGTCGGGGTACAGATATAGCTTTTGTTTGTTTGTTTATTGGGAAAGACGATCCACACTGTCGGGGTACAGATATAGCTTTTGTTTGTTTGTTTATTGGGAAAAACGATCCACACTGTCGGGGTACAGATATAGCTTTTGTTTGTTTCTTTATTGGAAAAAACGATTCACACTGTCGGGGTACAGATATAGCTTTTGTTTGTTTCTTTATTTGGGAAAAACGATCCACACTGTCGGGGTACAGATATAGCTTTTGTTATTTGTTTATTGGGAAAAACGATCCACACTGTCGGGGTACAGGTATAGCTTTTGTTTGTTTGTTTATTTGGGAAAAACGATCCACACTGTCGGGGTACAGATATAGCTTTTGTTTGTTTGTTTATTGGGAAAAACGATCCACACTGTCGGGGTACAGATATAGCTTTTGTTTGTTTGTTTATTGGGAAAAACGATCCACACTGTCGGGGTACAGATATAGCTTTTGTTTGTTTGTTTATTGGGAAAAACGATCCACACTGTCGGGGTACAGATATAGCTTTTGTTTGTGTGTTTATTGGGAAAAACGATCCACACTGTCGGGGTACAGATATAGCTTTTGTTTGTGTGTTTATTTGGAAAAAACGATCCACACTGTCGGGGTACAGATATAACTTTTGTTTGTTTGTTTATTGGGAAAAAAGATCCACACTGTCGGGGTACAGATATAGCTTTTGTTTGTTTGTTTATTGGGAAAGACGATCCACACTGTCGGGGTACAGATATAGCTTTTGTTTGTTTGTTTATTGGGAAAAACGATCCACACTGTCGGGGTACAGATATAGCTTTTGTTTGTTTCTTTATTGGAAAAAACGATCCACACTGTCGGGGTACAGATATAGCTTTTGTTTGTTTGTTTATTTGGGAAAAACGATCCACACTGTCGGGGTACAGATATAGCTTTTGTTATTTGTTTATTGGGAAAAACGATCCACACTGTCGGGGTACAGGTATAGCTTTTGTTTGTTTGTTTATTTGGGAAAAACGATCCACACTGTCGGGGTACAGATATAGCTTTTGTTTGTTTGTTTATTGGGAAAAACGATCCACACTGTCGGGGTACAGATATAGCTTTTGTTTGTTTGTTTATTGGGAAAAACGATCCACACTGTCGGGGTACAGATATAGCTTTTGTTTGTTTGTTTATTGGGAAAAACGATCCACACTGTCGGGGTACAGATATAGCTTTTGTTTGTTTGTTTATTGGGAAAAACGATCCACAGTGTCGGGGTACAGATATAGCTTTTGTTTGGTTGTTTATTGGGAAAAACGATCCACACTGTCGGGGTACAGATAAAGCTTTTGTTTGTTTGTTTATTGGGAAAAACGATCCACAGTGTCGGGGTACAGATAAAGCTTTTGTTTGTGTGTTTATTGGGAAAAACGATCCACTGTGTTGGGGTACAGATATAGCTTTTGTTTGTTTGTTTATTGGGAAAAACGATCCACACTGTCGGGGTACAGATATAGCTTTTGTTTGTTTGTTTATTGGGAAAAACGATCCACACTGTCGGGGTACAGATATAGCTTTTGTTTGGTTGTTTATTGGGAAAAACGATCCACAGTGTCGGGGTACAGATAAAGCTTTTGTTTGTTTGTTTATTGGGAAAAACGATCCACAGTGTCGGGGTACAGATATAGCTTTTGTTTGTGTGTTTATTGGGAAAAACGATCCACTGTGTTGGGGTACAGATATAGCTTTTGTTTGTTTGTTTATTGGGAAAAACGATCCACACTGTCGGGGTACAGATATAGCTTTTGTTTGTTTGTTTATTGGGAAAAACGATCCACACTGTCGGGGTACAGATATAGCTTTTGTTTGTTTGTTTATTGGGAAAAACGATCCACACTGTCGGGGTACAGATATAACTTTTGTTTGTGTGTTTATTGGGAAAAACGATCCACAGTGTTGGGGTGCAGATATAGCTTTTGTTTGGTTGTTTATTGGGAAAAACGATCCACACTGTCAGGGTACAGATATAGCTATTTGTGAGTTGTTTATTGGGAAAAACGATCCACACTGTCGGTGTACGGATACAGCTATTTGTTTGTTTGTTTATTGGGAAAAACGATCCACAGTGTCGGGGTACAGGTACATCTATTTGTGAGTTGTTTACGTCACAATCAGCAATATTCCAGCTATATGACGGCGGTCTGTAAATAAGGGAGTCTTGACAAGACAGTCAGGTAACTGATATTGGAAAAAACGGTCCACACTGTCGGGGTACAGATACAGCTTTTGTTTGTTTGCTTGTTTGTTTGTTTGTGAGTTGTTTACGTCACAATCAGCAATATTGCAGCTTTTTGACGGCTGTTTGTAAATAAGCGAGTCTTGACCAGACAATCAGGTAATTGATATTGGAAAAAACGGTCCACATTGTCGGGGTACGAGATACAGCTTTTGTTTGTTTGTTTGTTGGTTGGTTGTTTAACGTCACAATCAGCAATATTCCAGCTATATGACGGCGGTCTGTAAATAATCGAGTTATTCACAATTCGACCTCATAATGATCCAAGTGAGGATACAGCTTTTTGTTTGTTTATTGTTTACCGCCGTGATTAGCAATATTCCAGCTGTAACATATGACTGGATATAATCTTGTCTTGATCAGACAATCAAGTGATTGATATTAAGAGCATCTATCCATGATCTCGGGGTCTGCACTCGCGTAGTCTTGAAAGTTTATCATCAAATGGGCTAATGGTCATATTGTATGTTTATAGGCGGATCATCAGTTTGTTTGAGTATGTTTCTACGTTTATCCACACATGGCTCGTGGGTTTCATCCAAGTAGACATCCGAGAACCGCATCACTTCCTCCACATGAAGAGTATCAAGATTAATCAAAGCGCCTATGTTTAAGTATGGGACACTATGATCACTTTAGCGCTAAGTTCGCTTTGTGGAGGTGAGGTGAGGTGAAATGGGGTTTAACGTCGCGTCAAAGATTATTTCACTTATATAGCGACGTGCATGTACGTGTGTGTGTTTGTGCGGCTGCTTGTACTAGACCGGACTGATGCCGATTTATAGTGCTAGCTCACTGAGATACCATGCTGCAGTTTAACATGAATACCCCACTCAGACACAGTATACTGACTCCGAGCCGACAAGTCCTTGTTTTAGCCCCTTAATGCCGAGCGCCAGACAGGGTAACAACAAGTACCATCTTTTAACGTCTTTTGGTATGATGCGGCCGGGGATCGAACCCCGGACCTTCCGCTCTCCGGGCGGACGCTCTACCACAAGACCACGGAGGCGGTCTCGCTTTGTGGAACGGGCCCCTGATCTTTTGCATGTCTTGTAAAGGCGACAATGGCCCTGCCAGGATTCCATATAACAGCCGCGGAATGAGAACACGAAGGACGGTGTCAAACGCCAACTAACTCGACGTGTCTCAGTGGAGTAAGGCTTGAATCCCGTATTGTCGTGAGGGTGGTGAGGGGCTGTGACATCTTGATGTATGTCACGGTGACTGGTTACTGAATGTAGGTTATACATATCTGTCCAGGTATACATTCACATAAATACCATATTCCAACCTATACATGACTTTACCTCAACATATACATGACTATACCTCAACATATACATCCATGTGTATCATATCCCATCACGTCCTTAACAAGGTGTTCGTGTGTACATATTATTCAACGTGTTGTAAACATCACGTACCTTCAATTCTCGTGTCGTCCATGGTGTTAGATTTACGACGTTTAAACTCGTCCTTAGTCTTGGCTGTGCAGTTGCAAGACGTCACGCATGACTAATCAGGCAATATCAACCAGGATGTGACAAGTGAAAAATACCTCCCAGCTTAAGTAAACCAAAGGGGAAATTTCCAGATCGACTGTCGTGATTGTGAAATCACGGAACGAAAGAGCCCCCGTCTTCATTGGGCCATGACACGTTGTTGCATTCAGTTGGTTGTCGGTGTCACTGAACAACCTACGTATTGTGGGCCTGTTATTCCGGGTTGTATCTTGTGACCCTCCGTCTATATTTAGCTCAACTGGCTTCTCGGGGTGGACGTGGGGATTCCGGGTAGGCGACAGCAGGAATTGGGTGGCTGACCTCGGCGAGTTGGATGATGGCGCCATAGCGTGCTGTGTGCGGCGTTAAACAACACGGGTAATCTCGATCTGCCTCAGGGCCTGCGATCCTATTCTAAAGTCTGTTTGTTTGTTTGTTTGTTGTTTAACGCCAGCTATATGACGGCGGTCTGTAAATAATTGAGTCTGGACCAGACAATCCAGTGATTGACATCATGATCATCGATCTATTGAGATCGATGACATGCATCAACCAAGTCAGCAGCCACCCGATCTCGTTAGTCGCCTCTTAGGACAAGCATGGGTTTCTGAAGACCCATTTTCACCTGGATCTTCCCGGGGAATTCAGTTTGTGACGACAGACGATGTTTGTGTTAAATATCAATGGATTTTAAGATAATATATAATATATAGTTAAGAGATGACACGCGAGTCAACGGTCCAACCTAGTGACACAGTAAAAACTGTGAAACTAGCACATACATACATACATACATACATACATACATACATACATACATACATACATGCTCGGTGTGACTCGGTGCAACTCGGCGACACTCGGTGTAACTCGGCATAACTCGGTGACTCTCGGTGAGAGTCGGTTGACTTGCGTCTCATCTTATCCTGACGGTGTGGATCGTTAAAGTAAAACAACACCATCACTGAGGCCGCCGCGACAAACAACAAACAAACATACTATAACGTAACCAGTTGTCGAAGTCTGCTGTATGGGGTAATGATATGGTGTTCATGTTTCTCACATTGACGCAGTGTGAGTGGTAACGTCCCTCGTACACAGCTGTGAGGGTAGAATTGGCCTTCAGCAACCCATGCTTGTCGTAAAAGGCGACTATACTTGTCGTAAGAGCCGACTAATGGGATCGGGTGGTCAGGCTTGCTGACTTGGTTCATGCACGTCGCATCCCAATTGCGTGGATCGATGCTCATGATTTCAATCACTCGATTGTCTGGTCCAGACTCGATTTTTTACAGCCCGCTGGCATATAGCTGGGATATTGCTGAGGGCGGCGGTGATCAACAAATAAACAAACAAAGCTGTGAGGGGACACTGACTAGTGCGTTCGATTCCCGACATGGGTACAATGTGTGAAGCCCATTTCTGGTGTCCCCCGCCGTGATATTGCTGGAATATTGCTAAAAGCGGCGTAAAACCTCACTCACTCACTCACTCACTCACTCACTCACCGACTAGTGCATGCATCTGAATGAAGGGCCGTATATTGACAACAGTCTTGCAGGAGTTATCTCCTCCTGATTTCCGATGGCAAAGCGGGAAATTTCCATACTTTGAGATGATGAATCGTCGCGTTCAAGATTCTTGCACTTAATAGATATAGTGTGTGTGTGTGTGTGTGTGTGTGCGTGCGTGCGTGCGTGCGTGCGTGCGTGCGTGCGTGCGTGTGACTAACAGTGCTAGCCCACTGTGATACCATGCCGCAGTTTAACATGGATACCACTGACTCCGATCCAACCAGTCCTTGTTTTATTCCCTTTATGCCGTGCGCTGGGCAGGGTAACAACAAGTATAATCTTTTAACGGATTTTGGTATGACGTGGCCGGGATTGAACCATGGCTCCGTCCTCGTATGTGTCGACTAGATAGAGCGTCTACCCGTAGGACCTAAGATGGGTGGTTCGATCCCCGGCCGCGTCATACCAAATACGTTAAAGTTGATAATTGTTGTGAGGCTGCTAGATACAAGATGTCTGTGAGAAGAACTTGTAAATATAATGATTATATACTTCAGTGTGAAAGACTGACTTTATGAAGTTGTGGAAAGTGATATTTTTAATTGCAGTGAGCATAACACTTGATATTTTACTGCAGTGAACGTTAAAATTGATATTTTACTGCAGTGAACGTGTAAAGATTGATATTTTACTGCAGTGAACGTAACAATTGATATTTTACTGCAGTGAACGTAAAGATTGATATTTTACTGCAGTGAACGTAAAAATTGATATTTTACTGCAGTGAACGTAAAAATTGATATTTTACTGCAGTGAACGTAAAAAAAGATATTTCTCTGCATGAACGTAAGAATTGTTTTTTTATTGCAGTGAACGTAAAAATTGATATTTTATTGCAGTGAACGTAAAAATTGATATTTTATTGCAGTGAACGTAAAAATTCATATTTTACTGCAGTGAACGTAAAAATTGATATTTCATTGCAGTGAACATGACACTTTGACAGAACTATTGTCATACAAGAGTTACTTCCCCTCACATTGTCTCCTTTTATCGTATTTGTCTCGCCCGTACACAAACTATTGACTTCCTTTTACGTTTGTTCCACATTGACAATGACATTTGGTCATTTATGGCGCTAATATCGCTTCATGCCGTTTATTTTCCTCTCGAAAATGTTTCGTGATAAACTGTAATTTTCTCATTTATCTCGTCAAGCGGTCTCGTGGCTTACAAGAATATGTTTTGTTGAAGTTGATTTTGTATATAATCATATCCAAATGTATGGTTAGAAGTTGTGTGGGTGGGGGTGGGGGTGGGTGTGGGTGGAGGTTGTTATGTAGGGAGAATTGACGCCTCAAGGATTTACATTTGAAATGAGATAATTTATTTTCCGAAAGACAACGACACGAAGAGTATCTCGTGAAAAATCATGTTTCTCTCATCTCGTGACTAGGGGTGGTCGGGTAGCCTAGTGGTTAAAGCGTTCGCTCGTCACGCCCAAGACCCGGGTTCGATTCCCGACATGGGTACAATGTGTGAAGCCCATTTCTGGTGTCCCCCGCCGTGATATTGCTGGAATATTGCTAAAAGCAGTGTAAAACCATATTCACTCACTCACTCTCTCACTCACGCTTTATTTAAAGGAATACATTTAATGAACACGCTTCGCCTAAGAACTGCCTATGATAAAGCAAGCCATTAAAGGCAGCAACCATACATTCAACGTGTCGAATCCCGTTGACGTGATAGCCATTGATGTAATGGTGAAGTTAAACGAGAAGCGTTCGCTCGTCACGCCGAAGACCCGGGTTCGATTCCCGACATGGGTACAATGTGTGAAGCCCATTTCTGGTGTCCCCCGCCGTGATATTGCTGGAATATTGCTAAAAGCAGCGTAAGACCATACTCACTCAATCACTCATTCATCTCGTGACTGAGGCAAGGAGATATTTTCACTCGTGGTAATATCTCATTTCCCCCGTCACTCGAGGAGAGAAACATGATATTTCATTCGACAAATGAGATATCCACTTTATGTTAATCAATTCATTTTGTTGACATAATATTTTTTTAAAATATATTTTTAAATATATAAATGTTATGTATTAATGAACATGAAATATCACCATAAAGATTTGTCTGTGACCTCCAACTGATAAAATATTGCTATACAATGAAATTCTAGAAGCGTTATTTTTAAAACATTCGAGAAAAATGTGATAGACGTTTTAACATATGCACACGGATTTCAATGGATTTAAATAAAGCTGCATTGAGAGAACCTTTTGATATTTAACGTATCGACAATATCTCAGCCAACGAAAACAAATTATACACACATTTTCAGTAAAACATTAAGGTGTAGATCAAAGACAGAACCCAAACTAGGCGTGTGAAGATCACACAATCCCAAGGAACTTATAAGAAGAACAATCTTCGAAGGGATCCAGGGTTAGAATTGATCCCCAAGAACCCATGCTGGTCGGAAGCGAAGGTGATTAAGCGTCCAAGATTATTGCACTTATATAGCGACGTGCATGCATGTGTATGTGTGTGTGTGTGTGTGTGTGTGTGTGTGTGTGTGTGTGTGTGTGTGTGTGTGTGTGTGTGTGTGTGTGTATGTCTGCTTGTACTAGTCCGGACTGATGCCGATTTATAGTGCTAGCTCACTGAGATACCATGCCGCAGTTTAACATAAATACCCCACTCAGACACAGTATACTGACTACGAGCCGACCAGTCCTTGTTTTAGCCCCTTAATGCCGAGCGCCAGACGGGTAACAACAAGTACCATCTTTTAACGTCGTTTGGTATGACGCGGCCGGAGATCGAACCCCGGACCTTCCGCTCTCCGGGCGGACGCTCTACCACTTGACCACGGAGGCGGTCTCGGAAGCAAAGAGGAGACTCGGTTGATGATGCCATCGTACCTGATGTTTGTTGGTCATAACATCATTTTATCAATTTATCAATCACTGGTTTGTCTGGTCCGTGGTCCATTATTTCCACGCCGCCGTCATCTAGAGCAGTGCCGCATTCAACATTAGGGGTAACCCTCTATCCCGCTTGCATGGAAGAAAAGTGTGATGTGATCCGACGGCTATTTTGTGCAAAAGTCTCATTCGAACTGGTCTCAATACAAATCTGAACATGACAAGATAGACACAATTTTATGGATAGCAACTTCTTTAATACTGTGAAAAGCGACGTTTCGGTATAGATCATTATACCGTTGTCAAGCAAGACTGAATGAGGTTGTTGTTGTTGTTGCATTAAGTGTTTAAGAGGTCGCCTTTTGCCTAGGCAATTTCGGCTGACCTGTCCCTCTTTGGGACTCCTGTGTGTGAGTAGGGTACACCTATCTATTGTGAGTTTGGTCTTCACATAATTTCTGTTTTTGTATTGATATGATTTCTATTTTCTTATATTGATATGATTTCATTTTTATCCTTGGCTGCTCTGTTTATATACGTTCGAGTAGCTGTCCATCTCTCAGAAATAGTTAGTTTGGCCTTCGCTATTGCATCTCTTGGCTTTAGGAGATCTATGACAGATAGCGGATCTAACTGCAATTCTTGTTTTAACCTAGCCCAGGCTGGGGCATGGTCTTGACATTCCAGTAACATATGAATGAGGGACATAGTACAGAATATATATTGTAGGTGCATGGAGGATTAACAGTAACAACAATTGCATACATGAGTGGGATAACATTGGTAGGTGTTGACAACAAAGGGATGATGGTGTCACAACACGATGGACAGAGAACACATAGGTGGAAGCCAATAGGACATGAAGCCAATAAACAGGATAAGTGATTATTTCTTGATGAGTTCATAGTAGGCGGGTGGGATGAAATAGCCTTGATCTCTGTTGATTGATGGCTTGTGGCGGCGAATGTGGACTGCTTCTATTAGTTTTCTTTTAGTGAAAATAAATCTGAACAGTGTGCCCCCGGCAGGCTTATTTCTACTTTGGTCCATCTTAAGGCCGGTCCTCCACTGTCTACATATACGGAGTTGTACATGCTACCCGTACCTGGCTTAACGCCCAATTTCCCGGCTTCTACCTGTGACGTCACGACATTTGAATGTACAGTCGATTGTCACGTGTCAGCCTGGTAGGATGGCCGACAGTAATTAACACCTTTCTGATGTTGACGTTACTTGTTAAAGGCTAAAAAATAATAATATTTTAATTAAACTCCGTCTTCGAATACTTTTCTGGGACAACTACCATTTATCATCATATGATGGAGTTATGAAACAAACGGGATAATCGAGGATGAACAATGATTCATTGTTAGGACTGTCGGTTGTTCTTGTTCCACAGTGAATATAGTTTTACGCCGCTTTGACGTTGCTCTATCGCTGCAGTTTGAGTGCGTGAGTGAGGTCTTACGCCGTTTTTAGCAATATTACAGCAATATCACGGCAGGAAACACCAGAAATGGGTTTCACACATTGTACCCATGGGGAATCAAACCCGGACCTTCGGCCGACAGGCGAACGCTTTAACCACTAGGCTACCCCATCTCCTCTTCGTTCCCAGCAGGAGAAGGATGGATTTCCATTTTTGCAGGGAAGGTGTCAAACCTGTTTTTTCATACTGACAAAGTCAGATCGGGTCATTGAAACCCCATTTCTCTCAACGCCTGCTGCCCCTTTGACGGAAGGTCGAGTTCGAATCTCAACAGTGAATCATCCATGAGCCGGGAATCATCCATGAGCCGGTAATCATCCCGAGTCGGGAATCATCCATGAGTCGGGAATCATCCATGAGCCGGGAATCATCCATGAGCCGGGAATCATCCATGAGCCGGTAATCATCCCGAGTCGGGAATCATCCATGAGTCGGGAATCATCCATGAGTCGGGAATCATCCATGAGTCGGGAATCATCCATGAGCCGGGAATCATCCATGAGTCGGGAATCATCCCGAGTCGGGAATCATCCATGAGTCGGGAATCATCCATGAGTCGGGAATCATCCATGAGCCGGGAATCATCCATGAGCCGGGAATCATCCATGAGCCGGGAATCATCCATGAGCCGGGAATCATCCATGAGTCGGGAATCATCCCGAGTCGGGAATCATCCATGAGTCGGGAATCATCCATGAGCCGGGAATCATCCCGAGTCGGGAATCATCCATGAGTCGGGAATCATCCCGAGTCGGGAATCATCCATGAGTCGGGAATCATCCATGAGCCGGGAATCATCCCGAGTCGGGAATCATCCATGAGTCGGGAATCATCCCGAGTCGGGAATCATCCATGAGTCGGGAATCATCCATGAGCCGGGAATCATCCCGAGTCGGGAATCATCCATGAGTCGGGAATCATCCCGAGTCGGGAATCATCCATGAGTCGGGAATCATCCATGAGCCGGGAATCATCCATGAGTCGGGAATCATCCATGAGCCGGGAATCATCCCGAGTCGGGAATCATCCATGAGCCGGGAATCATCCATGAGTCGGGAATCATCCATGAGTCGGGAATCATCCATGAGTCGGGAATCATCCCGAGTCGGGAATCATCCATGAGCCGGGAATCATCCATGAGTCGGGAATCATCCCGAGTCGGGAATCATCCATGAGCCGGGAATCATCCATGAGTCGGGAATCATCCATGAGTCGGGAATCATCCATGAGTCGGGAATCATCCATGAGCCGGGAATCATCCCGAGTCGGGAATCATCCCGAGTCGGGAATCATCCATGAGCCGGGAATCATCCCGAGTCGGGAATCATCCATGAGTCGGGAATCATCCCGAGTCGGGAATCATCCATGAGTCGGGAATCATCCCGAGTCGGGAATCATCCATGAGTCGGGAATCATCCATGAGCCGGGAATCATCCATGAGTCGGGAATCATCCATGAGCCGGGAATCATCCCGAGTCGGGAATCATCCATGAGTCGGGAATCATCCATGAGTCGGGAATCATCCATGAGCCGGGAATCATCCATGAGTCGGGAATCATCCATGAGCCGGGAATCATCCATGAGTCGGGAATCATCCATGAGTCGGGAATCATCCATGAGCCGGGAATCATCCATGAGTCGGGAATCATCCATGAGCCGGGAATCATCCATGAGCCGGGAATCATCCATGAGCCGGGAATCATCCATGAGTCGGGAATCATCCATGAGTCGGGAATCATCCATGAGCCGGGAATCATCCATGAGCCGGGAATCATCCATGAGCCGGGAATCATCCATGAGTCGGGAATCATCCATGAATCGGGAATCATCCCGAGTCGGGAATCATCCCGAGTCGGGAATCATCCATGAGTCGGGAATCATCCATGAGCCGGGAATCATCCATGAGCCGGGAATCATCCCGAGTCGGGGGGAAAGCAATCGCGTTCTGCACGGCCCGGGTGACAGACACGCACGTGATGAATTACCCCCATCTTCTGCAGATTCTCGCGGGCTGAAACAGTAGTACAGAAAATTGGAACAAGAAAAAGTGCACAGCTTTACATTTGCACACATGCACAATGCACGCACGCACACATGCCCGCACGCACAAGCACGAATGGCGTTAACGTCGACGAAAGTTATAAAGAGTTATTTTCGGATAGGTTCACATCTGAGAATGAGATCTTTGATGACTTTCATAAGACCTAGAATACAGATGGTTGGAATGGGTCAATGAGTGGGTATAGGTTTACGCCGTTTTTAGCAATATTCCAGCAATATCACTGCGGGAGACACGACAAATGGGCATATATATATCCATGTGCAATGTGAAGACGTATCGCTCATTACCAAGTGCCATGTATATCCATGTATAATATGTAGACGTATCTCACATTACCGAGTGCCATGTATATCCATGTAGAACGTGTAGACTTATCTCTCACTACCAACTGCCATGTATATCCATGTAGAACGTGTAGACGTATCTCTCATCACCGACTGCCATGTATATCCATGTAGAACGTGTAGACGTATCTCTCATCACCGAGTGCCATGTATACCCATGTGCAATGTGTAGACGTATCTCTCATCACCGACTGCCATGTATATCCATGTAGAACGTGTAGACGTATCTCTCATCACCGACTGCCATGTATATCCATGTAGAACGTGTAGACGTATCTCTCATCACCGACTGCCATGTATATCCATGTGCAACGTGTAGACGTATCTCTCATTACCGACTGCCACGTATATCCATGTTCAATGTGTAGACGTATCTCTCACTACCGACTGCCATGTATATCCATGTGCAATGTGTAGACGTATCTCACATTACCGACTGCCATGTATATCCATGTGCAATGTGTAGACGTATCTCACATTACCGACTGCCACGTATATCCATGTGCAACGTGTAGACTTATCTCTCACTACCGACTGCCATGTATATCCATGTGCAATGTGTAGACGTATCTCTCACTACCGACTGCCATGTATATCCATGTAGAACGTGTAGACGTATCTCACATTACCGAGTGCCATGTATATCCATGTAGAACGTGTAGACGTATCTCTCATCACCGACTGCCATGTATATCCATGTAGAACGTGTAGACGTATCTCTTATCACCGACTGCCATGTATATCCATGTAGAACGTGTAGACGTATCTCTCATCACCGAGTGCCATGTATATCCATGTGCAATGTGTAGACGTATCTCTCATCACCGAGTGCCATGTATATCCATGTAGAACGTGTAGACTTATCTCTCACTACCGACTGCCATGTATATCCATGTGCAATTTGTAGACGTATCTCTCACTACCGACTGCCATGTATATCCATGTAGAACGTGTAGACGTATCTCTCATCACCGACTGCCATGTATATCCATGTAGAACGTGTAGACGTATCTCTCATTACCGACTGCCATGTATATCCATGTGCAATGTGTAGACGTATCTCTCATTACCCAGTGCCATGTATATCCATGTTCAATGTGTAGACGTATCTCTCATTACCGAGTGCCATGTATATCCATGTAGAACGTGTAGACGTATCTCTCATCACCGACTGCCATGTATATCCATGTAGAACGTGTAGACGTATCTCTCATCACCGACTGCCATGTATATCCATGTAGAACGTGTAGACGTATCTCTCATTACCCAGTGCCATGTATATCCATGTTCAATGTGTAGACGTATCTCTCACTACCGCCTGCCATGTATATCCATGTGCAATGTGTAGACGTATCTCTCATCACCGACTGCCATGTATATCCATGTTCAATGTGTATACGTATCTCTCATTACCCAGTGCCATGTATATCCATGTTCAATGTGTAGACGTATCTCTCATTACCGAGTGCCATGTATATCCATGTAGAACGTGTAGACGTATCTCTCATCACCGACTGCCATGTATATCCATGTAGAACGTGTAGACGTATCTCTCATCACCGACTGCCATGTATATCCATGTAGAACGTGTAGACGTATCTCTCATTACCGACTGCCACGTATATCCATGTGCAATGTGTAGACGTATCTCACATTACCGACTGCCATGTATATCCATGTGCAATGTGTAGACGTATCTCACATTACCGACTGCCACGTATATCCATGTGCAACGTGTAGACTTATCTCTCACTACCGACTGCCATGTATATCCATGTGCAATGTGTAGACGTATCTCTCACTACCGACTGCCATGTATATCCATGTAGAACGTGTAGACGTATCTCACATTACCGACTGCCATGTATATCCATGTAGAACGTGTAGACGTATCTCTCATCACCGAGTGCCATGTATACCCATGTGCAATGTGTAGACGTATCTCTCATCACCGACTGCCATGTATATCCATGTAGAACGTGTAGACGTATCTCTCATCACCGACTGCCATGTATATCCATGTGCAATGTGTAGACGTATCTCTCATCACCGACTGCCATGTATATCCATGTGCAATGTGTAGACGTATCTCTCATCACCGACTGCCATGTATATCCATGTGCAATGTGTAGACGTATCTCTCACTACCGACTGCCATGTATATCCATGTAGAACGTGTAGACGTATCTCTCATTACCGACTGCCATGTATATCCATGTGCAATGTGTAGACGTATCTCTCATTACCCAGTGCCATGTATATCCATGTTCAATGTGTAGACGTATCTCTCATTACCGAGTGCCATGTATATCCATGTAGAACGTGTAGACGTATCTCTCATCACCGACTGCCATGTATATCCATGTAGAACGTGTAGACGTATCTCTCATCACCGACTGCCATGTATATCCATGTAGAACGTGTAGACGTATCTCTCATCACCGACTGCCATGTATATCCATGTTCAATGTGTATACGTATCTCTCATTACCCAGTGCCATGTATATCCATGTTCAATGTGTAGACGTATCTCTCATCACCGAGTGCCATGTATATCCATGTAGAACGTGTAGACGTATCTCTCATTACCGACTGCCATGTATATCCATGTAGAACGTGTAGACGTATCTCTCATCACCGACTGCCATGTATATCCATGTTCAATGTGTAGACGTATCTCTCATTACCCAGTGCCATGTATATCCATGTGCAATGTGTAGACGTATCTCTCACTACCGACTGCCATGTATATCCATGTGCAATGTGTAGACGTATTTCTCAAAACGGAGTGCCATGTATATTCATGTGCGATGTGTTGACGTATCTCTCATTACAGAGTGCCATGTATATCCATGTGCAATGTGTAGACGTATCTCTCACTACCGACTGCCATGTATATCCATGTGCAATGTGTAGACGTATTTCTCAAAACGGAGTGCCATGTATATTCATGTGCGATGTGTTGACGTATCTCTCATTACCGAGTGCCATGTATATCCAAGTGGAATGTGTAGACGTATCTCTCATTACCGAGTGCCATGTATATCCATGTGCAATGTGAAGACGTATGTGTTGTTTTTAATCCCTCACTTAAAGCCTACAACAATATTTTAGTATTATGTAACATTGGCACAAAAGGTGTTGATATCTATGAACTTGCAATCACCAGCACCGCATAATATGAATATCCTTTCAATAGAAGGAAATTATTGATCAAATTAGTTTGACAATGTATTGACCGTCTCCGTGGTCTAGTGGTAGAGCGTCCGCCCGGAGAGCAGAAGGTCTGGGGTTCGATCCCCGGCAGCGTCATACCAAAAAACGTTAAAAGATGGTACTTGTTGTTACCCTGTCCGGCGCACGGCATTATGGGGCTAAAACAAGCCCCCATCTCGGAGTCAGTATACTGTGTCTGAGTGGGGTATTCATGTTAAACTGCGGCATGGTATCTCAGTGAGCTAGCACTATAAATCGGCATCAGTCCGGACTAGTACAAGCAGCCACACCCCCACACACACACATACATGCACGTCGCTATATAAGTGCAATAATCTTGGACGCGACGTTAAACCCCATCTCACCTCAGTTCACATCTAACTTCCCAACGACCTTGCACCAAGGGGCACCGTATACCAGGCGCTGCCTTTGGGGCAGTTTATACTAGTCGTTACCTGTGCTAGTTGTTACCTGTGCTAGTTGTTACCTGTGCTCTTGTACCCTTGAAAACAATACAGCACAACTTCATTTGTTTGTTTATTAATGAAAAATATTGAACAAACATTTCTATCAAGTGATATTAATTTAAGTGATTTAATTATACAAAATACAAATTAGGACAACTATTCACTAATACAGGCTGGTAGAATATATAGCTAAACTATTTACTTATTGTGGCTAGTAATTTGAACAAATTGTCCCATTTCCATGGTGTCATTTACTTTGTTACTTCCTTTTATTCGTGAAAAACACAAACTCGTCGATTCATGTCTGTGCATTTTTTACTTGACTCCAGCATGCCGCACATAAGTTGTGAGCTTTTCAGAAACACAGGTTTACATTTTGTATTAACGAAAATTTTTTTTTGTCCCAGACCATTTAAAAAAAAGAAATTGTCCCCGACAATTTAAAAAATTAAATTCTGCCCCAGACAGATGAAAAAAGGAAGAAATTGCCTGACACAAGATGACATTGATGACATGTTCTTTTCTTCAGGCACTAAAGTTAAGATAGAAAAATAAGTGTTTGTAGCTGTAACTGATATACAGTCAACTACGGTTATAACGAACTCGCTTATAACGAACTGACGGATATAACGAACTTACTTTTTGCTCCCGACTATTTGCTGTAGTTATGCTGTATATATGCTTATACCGAACTACGGTTATAACGAACTTAAATTAGAAGTCCCTTTGAGTTCGTTATAACCGAGGTTTACTGTAAAATGCAATCTCGGTACAATATCCCAGCCTAACCCCATCAAAGATTGCACTATCGAGTTACACCCCGGCACGAAACTGAGAACATAAATTAATTAAAAATATTAATAATAATTAATAATAAAATCATTCAACAATTATTTCAAAGTTAAAACATCACTATTCAAAGCAACCAATAACAATCATGTCCTATGGAAATATGGGTCAATTATGGCCACAAGTCAATAGTGGGTTGATTATCACGTTATCCCCTCCTGGCCGATGCTGGACTGATGGTCGTTATCCCCTCCTTATCCTGATGCTGGACAAGCCTGGACTGATGGTCGTTATCCCCTCCTTATCCTGATGCTGGACAAGCCTGGACTGATGGTCGTTATCCCCTCCTTATCCTGATGCTGGACAAGCCTGGACGGATGGTCGTTGACCAACGTTTACCCGATAGTGACCAATGCTCGACGGATATTTGCTATCCGCTGCGATGCGAGTCTGGTACTGGCTTGATACTCATTGTCTGATGTTGGGCCAATGGTGACCCGATGTTGGCCCAATGCTCATCTGTAGGCATTATCTGACGTCATCTCGGTGGAGCAGGATGGATGATACAAACAACGACGGGTGAAGGTTCCAAATGTTGGACAAATGTTACAAACAGTGTCTGTTGTGCTATATGCGATATATTTCAATTTCTAAGATTCACTGAACTGGACAATGATTCACAAAGACATCTCGGAAGCGATTTGAGTGAGTGAGTGAGTATGGTTTTACGCCGCTTTTAGCAATATTCCAGCAATATCACGGCGGGGGACACCACAAATGGGCTTCACACATTGTACCCATGTCGGGAATCGAACCCGGGGCCGTCGGCGTGACGAGCGAACGCTTTAACCACTAGGCTACCCGACCGCCCCGGAAGCGATTTTACTTTATATATGCATTGTTAGGTACATCTATATCAAGTCTCAACAAACAAAACGACTCAACCCGCTGGTTCTATTACTACACTTCATGGACATCTTCATCTAGAGGACTGACTACACGATGATGCACGGTGTTGACACCACTTATATCCTACAATTGTTGTCTGTCCAATGTCAACTACTTCACGTCACACCCACGTGACTGAAGAAGATCCTTCAAAGAGGGTTTACTTGATATCATAGCTGCTGTTTTCCCAGAATTGTTTCTGGCATTGATGTCAACTATGCCCAGTGAGAGAACAAACTCCACCATCTCAAGGTCTTGCAGGAAGTATGCAGAATATTGTCACCGTAATTGTCCACCAGAGACAAATCAGCTCCTCTATTCACAAGTAATTCGACTATTTCTCTGTGTCCCAAAGCTGCTGCCTTCATCGCGGGTGTACACTTATCTCGTCCTCTACTGTTGATGTCAGCCATGGTCTGTGACAGGACATACTCCACCATCTCCATATGTCCTCCTTCACAGGCTTTGTGAAGGATATTGTCCCCAAAATCATTCACGACTGACACATCAGCTCCTTTCCCCACAAGGAACTCCACTACGTGTATATGTCCCCCATGCACCGCCCTCATCACGGCTGTTGTGTTAAATAGTCCTCTACTGTTGATCTGTGCCATGGCCTGTGACAGAACATACTTCACCGTCTCAAGATGTCCACTACCACTGGCCCAGTGAAGGACGTTGTCTCCTCCATCACAGACACATCAGCTCCTGCATTTACAAGAAATTCCAACAATTCCCTATGTCCCCATCCGCCTGCCCAAATCACAGGGGTTCTGTCATACATTCCTTTGCTGTTGATGTCCGCCATGTTATTCGAGAGGATATATTTGACCATCTCTAAATTTCCTTGAAAACAGACCAAGTGCAGAATATTGTCACCGCGATCATCCACCAGTGACACATCAGCTCCTTCGCTCACGAGCAGTTCCATCACTTCTATGTTCCCCATCCTTGCTGCCTCTATTACAGGTGTCCAGCCCACCTGTCCCCTGCTGTTTATGTCCATCAGATGCTGAGACAAGATGTGTCGGACCCCCGCCAGGTCCCCCCTCATGCAGGCAATATGAAGGTCAGTGTGGACTGAGGGAGGCTGTGACTCTGTAACAGAAACAGGAGTGAGTGAGTTTGGTTTAACGCCGCTTTTAACAGTATTCCAGTTATATCACGGCGTGTCAGCTTAATGTGGGAGGAAAGCCCGAAGTGATGCAGGTCTCAGACGTTTACCACTTCGGTGAAACCCACAAGCACGGGTATGGTGCTGACAAACGTAGAAACATAATCGGGGTGAACCGGGATTCTAACCCACAATCATAGGTTTCTGGCGTGTCCAAGGGGACGCAACTCTGCACAGCGAATCGCGGCGCCTTAGACGACTGGGCCACCCGTGCCCCCAACAGAAACAGGAATTCTCTACATGTGCAAGCAACATGATGTCTGTGTGGACTGAGGGAGTCTGTGTATCTATAATATGAACTTTTACTGTTTCTTCATGTTATCCTTAGTAGAAGCAGTGTAGGCGTACCAAATTTCAAGTTGAAAAAACTAAATGTTTTCCTCTAAGATCTTCACTATGACACAGTTTCTGAAACATAACAATTCTCAACATTGGCATCATAATGCAACCAGCTGCCCTCACCTCCCTCATAGTCACCAGGTTCTCCATCAGAAGATGCTGTGCCCCCATGCTCATCAGCGTGCTCGTCACTCGAGGCTGCAGAAAAGAATAAGATGTTGTTTGAAACTTGACATGTGATTTGCTTCGACAACAGAAATAACCACGGGTACAAGAGGATTTATTTGCTTTTTATTTTTGTTTTTACATAGACGACGAGCCTGGTATATCATTTTACATTACTGACTTAATTCCGTGAAACATTGTCATGGCTGTCCACATTACATGTTTCCATAACTGCCCGTAAAACATTCAATATTTCGTTCAAGCGAAAATTAAGACAAAAACACTCCTGAACAGAAGGACAGAGTGGGTCTCTGCAAACGACTCAAGTTACAAAATGTGTCGTCAATCAGCAGTCTTACCCCCATGATCATGAGAAGGTGTCAGAGGCGTGTCATTTTCATGTACGTCCGATTCCTTTGCTTCAATCGACACTGGAGAAACAATATCATATTTACAACATGGACAAGACAACAACGTCTGGAATCTGCCATGTGCAGGGTACCGGGCAGTTTCTGTTTAATTTGCTGCCTAGCAAACAAAATATTTTGTTACTGATTGTTTCATTTAGGAGAAAATGATTAATATCAGCATGACCATAAGGCCAAATCATTGCGGCAGGTAGGGCAACAACAACTATATGTGCCATCTTTAACGTATTTTGCTATGACGCGGCCGGGAATCAAACCACTGATATTCCGATCTCCAGCCAGACGTTGTATCCACTAGACCACGGATGTGGTCCAGTATGATGAAAAATATTGGGGATAACATTAATGTCACAAGGACAACTGACAAGTTTACCTCATTCAAAGACACTAGCCATTGAGATAATGTAAGTGATAGGGTGAATTGCTTCAAGAAAAATCGTTAAGAAATTTAACAGGACTAATTTTTCGAAAACTGTAGGGGTACAGATGCATGTATTTTACAGCAGGTACTGATAACAGGGTTAACCTGCTGTGGTGAGAGGTTCTTGCGACCATCTTCGCTTGTCATCAGGAACACAGCCCCCACTGATCCTGTGTCCCATGCCATCATGTACGGCTCCAGCCACGTTGATAGTGAGATGCCCAACGCCGCCATTTGTTACTGCACCAATAACAAAAGACGTGTCAAATAGCTTTGTTTGGTTTTTTTGTTTAACGCCACACTCACCAACATGCCTGTGGTCTGTAAATATACGAATCTGGACAAGACATTCCAGTGATTGACATAATGAGCATCGTTCTACGCAATCGGGACAGGATGACATGCATTAACCAAGTCACTGAGCTGACTAGGGTTCCAGCAGCTAGTGACAAATGGCTATCAGAAGCATAGGTAAATAGAGACATTGAGCAATATCGTGACTAGCAAAGGTTATACATTAGTAATATTTGCAAAACCTTAACGACGATGGACAGCAACTAGATTATCACAGAAACTAGCGTGCGAGCATTACAAATATCTCCCCATTGCTTGGTGGCATAACATGAAACCTGGGCTATACATCCACAGGAGCCAAGATAGATCACCATACTAGGGATTTACTGGTAAATATTCAGGCTCATTGGTGTTAGATAAAGAAATATCTGGTTTTGTAGTTGTACCTGAAAACATATACCTAATTTCAATACAAAATCTAAGGCCCACCTCCCCACCCCACACCCCACACACCCCCAGCCCACACCCAATACCCCACACCCCACACCCCACACCTCCCCACCCCATACCCCACACCTCACACCCCACACCCCACACCCCACACACCACACCCCATACCCCACACCCAACACACCACATCTTACCCCCCATACCCCCCACCCCGCACCCCACACCCCATACCCCACACCGTGTCAGCTTGCGGCAGTCAGTGAATCACACCCCACCCCACACCCCAAACACCCCACCCCACACCCCACACACCACATCTTAACCCCCATACCCCCCACCGTGTCAGCTTGCGACAGTCAGTGAATCCTCCCAGCAGCAACTTGGCAACAGATCGGTCGGTGAAGCCCTCTTTTTGCAGCCATCTCTTAAACTCATCCAACTGGTGGTCCGCCATCGGTTTATCTGTCTCTCCGTAGCCGATCACAAGAATCAATCCCCCTTTAATCTAAAACAGTCATGGTTGACAAGTGATTGTGACAAATAATCAAAAGTTGATGTTTTAAACGCTCCATGATAATTTGGCACTAGACGGTTTTGGTTTCTTGTTGCTTCAAAATTATGTCAACAAGAACTCCCAGTCGCCCAAAACCCAGGATGTAAAATCAACTGAAACCAAATATAAGACACAGTGTGTCATTGGACGTACGTCATTAAGCATGACAGGACACGTATTCTTCCTGTTTAGACATATTTATATTTCAATAAATCATTAAATAACTTCATCCAATCTCATTAAAATCAGATCTTAGTTCTCGCTACCGCTAAACAAAGATCTGAGAACATCCCATTATGGGTCACGTCAGACCGACCTTGCGCGAACTTTGACCGACCAATGGAATGACCAATCAGAAGGCAGCTTTCTTGTGCTTTACGGCACTAATTTCAAATTGGCGACAACGCTTCGAAACGTATTTTGACAATATCTCGATTACAATTTGAAACCTGAACAAAAGAACATCCTTGAATGGCTGACATATGGTCTATATTGTATGGATACGGTCGTTAAGCCCGTAACTATCGTTCGTAGTTAAAGCTTTCGAGGTTGCATGATCAGAAATCACATTCCGACTGTCACTTTCATAATCTGGTAAGCGATGCTCTGATTGGTCGGATGAAAGGTCGTTCTGACGTGACCCGTAATGGGATGTCCTCAGATCTTTGTTCAGCGGTAGCGAGAACTGAGATTGATTTTAACTTCATCAAACAGAACAGCATTGTGTGTCAGCTAATACAGTTTGCAACCTTACGTATTTGAGGCATTTGGGTAATATCGTATCTGCCCCGATGACCCTGTGGTCCTTTAAACTGTTGGTGTACCGTTAATTGTAAACTGATGCACGATAAATGTTGTATTGCTTAAAATGTACTGCCTCTGTTATACTGCATTACCCATACTGCACCTACAGCCATCGGACACACTGAAGATTCTCTAGGTCAGCATAAACTGTCATTGTGAGAGATGAACGCCTATCGGAAACACCAACCAACACATCCTGTCACTGTGAGAGTGGACCACCTGTCGGACACACAGACGGTTACCCTTGTCGTCAGGACGGTCACTGTGAGAGTGGAACACCTGTCGGAGACCCTGAAGGTTGCCCTTGTCAACATGGCCTGTCACTGTGAGAGTGGACCACCTGTCAGATACACTGAAGGTTGCCCTTGTCGACATGGACAGTCACTGTGATAGTGGACCACCTGTCAGATACACTGAAGGTTGCCCTTGTCGACATGGACAGTCACTGTGAGAGTGGACCACCTGTCGGTCACACTGAAGGTTGCCCTTGTCGACATGGACAGACACTGTGAGAGTGGACTACCTGTCGGACACACTGAAGGTTGCCCTTGTCGTTATGGCCTGTCACTGTGAGAGTGGACCACCTGTCAGACACGCTGAAGGTTGCCCTTGTCGACATGGACAGACACTGTGAGAGCGGGCCACCTGTCAAATACACTGAAGGTTGCCCTTATCGTCATGGACAGTCACTGTGAGAAGGGACCACCTGTCAGATACACTGGGGGTTGCCCTTGTCATCATGGACAGTCACTGTGAGAGTGGACCACCTGTCGGACACACTGACGGTTGCCCTTGTCGACATGGACAGTCACTGTGAGAGTGGACCACCTGTCGGACACACTGAAGGTTGCCCTTGTCGTCATGGCCTGACACTGTGAGAGTGGACCACCTGTCGGACACACTGAAGGTTGCCCTTGTCAACATGGACAGTCACTGTGAGAGCGGACCACCTGTCGGACACACTGAATGTTGCCCTGGTCGACATGGCCTGTCACTGTGAGAGTGGACCACCTGTCTGACACACTGAAGGTTGCCCTTGTCAACATGGCCTGTCACTGTGAGAGTGAACCACCTGTCTGACACACTGAAGGTTGCCCTTGTCGACATGGACAGTCAGTGTGAGAGTGGACCACCTGTCTGACACACTGAAGGTTGCCCTTGTCGTTATGGCCTGTCACTGTGAGAGCGGACCACCTGTCGGACACACTGACGGTTGCCCTTGTCGACATGGACAGTCACTGTGAGAGTGGACCACCTGTCGGACACACAGAAGGTTGCCCTTGTCGACATGGCCTGTCACTGTGAGAGTGGACCACCTGTCAGATACACTGAATGTTACCCTTGTCGACATGGACAGTCACTGTGAGAGTGGACCAACTGTCGGACACACTGAAGGTTGCCCTGGTCGACATGGCCTATCAATGTGAGAGTGGACCACCTGTCGGAAACACCGACAGTTGCCCTTGTCAACATTACCTGTCACTGTGAGAGTGGACCACCTGTCAGATACACTGAATGTTACCCTTGTCGACATGGACAGTCACTGTGAGAGTGGACCAACTGTCGGACACACTGAAGGTTGCCCTGGTCGACATGGCCTATCAATGTGAGAGTGGACCACCTGTCGGAAACACCGACAGTTGCCCTTGTCAACATTACCTGTCACTGTGAGAGTGGACCACCTGTCGCACACACTGAAGGTTGCCCTGGTCGACATTGACAGTCACTGTGAGATTGGACCACCTATCAGATACACTGAATGTTACACTTGTCGACATGGCCTGTCACTGTGAGAGTGGACCACCTGTCGGACACACTGAATGTTGCCCTTGTCGTCATGGACAGTCCCTGTGAGAGTGGACAACCTGTCTGACACACTGAATGTTGCCCTTGTCAACATGGACAGTCACTGTGAGAGTGGACAACCTGTCTGACACACTGAATGTTGCCCTTGTCAACATGGACAGTCACTGTGAGAATGGACCACCTGTCGGACACACTGAAGGTTGCCCTTTTCGACATGGACAGTCACTGTGAGAGTGGACCACCTGTCGGACACAATGAAGGTTGCTCTTGTCAACAGTGACAGTCAGAAGAAGTCAAGTCCATATTTGTTTTCCTGCACAGTTATTTGCTTCGGCAATGGTTAAGAACAAATTAATTTGATACAAAGATATTAAAATCATTAAATACCAAATACCAATGACGAGTCAAATAACATTCCGTACGTTGGGAACTTGTGCTTATTAACTCTTGCAAGGACGAAGAATCGTGACACAGAATAACAGGTTATTCTCGGTAACCAAGTATGTAAAAATGTCAGACCCGACCACCTTGGCTTATGTTGTTGGTTGGTTGGTTTGATGTTTAACGCCGCACTCAGCAATATTCCAGCTATATGACGGCGGTCTGTAAATTATCGAGTCTGGACCAGACAATCCAGTGATTGATATCATGAGCATCGATCCACGCAATTGGGATACGATGACACGCATCAACCAAGTCAGCGAGCCTGACCACCCGATCCCGTTAGTCGCCTTTTACGACAAGCATAGTCGCCTTTTATGGCAAGCATGGGTTGCTGAAGACCTATTCTACCCCGGAATCTTCACGGGTCTGGCTTATGTATTGTGCTCTGCAAGACATAGTTAGTGAACGCATAACAAAGACTGTGCAATAACACTGACAAAACTTCGCCTGCTCGCCTAAACATGCCCACTCTCAACGTCGTGAAACAAGTACAAACTAAGGCAATATTTATTTTTCGTTTACACATTTTGATAGTGAAACATTTGGAGGTAGAATTTGGTAAATTCATTTTTTTGTGGATCTTTTTCAGTTTGATTTGGGTCAGTAGGTGATACACATTTCTTGTCCTGTTTTTGTCCTTGTAATGATGTATCATTAGAAAACATATATTTTATATCTCTTGGAATATTTTTATTGTCAAAGCTATCTTCACCGTCAGTGGTATACAACAAGCCATTCTGTTTTTTAGATCGCCAGTGCCGTAAACCAAGGAAAACCTCATGAAAGGCCTTATGCAGGAGGGGATGTTCCCGCGGCAGTAGTGTGCTCCTCGCACCTGTCACGATCAACTTATCTCATAGAAATCTCTTCTGGTTTAACTTCACCATTACATCAATGGCTATCACGTCAATGGGATTCACGTTGAATGTATGGTTGCTGCTTTTAATGGCGTGCATTAGTATAGGCAGTTCTTAGGCGAAGCCTGTTCATTTAATGTATTCCTTTAAATAAAGCGACAAAACCATTTCAATATCCAATAGAAATCTCTGCATAAAGCAGAGTCGATTGTACGATTCCGGCTATATCATGAGCATGTGTGTATGAACCACTATCAAATAGTCATGATATGAGGTGATCGTATCCTGCCCCACCCGTCGCAAACACATGCAAAGGCAAGTCAATTGTTCACATGAGAACACACGGCAACATATGGGACAAGACAAAATTTTGTCACTAATTCGTCAAATTAGGAAATGTCCTCCACATGTCGACCATAAAACTTTTTAAAAGCTTTACTGAAACCTTGAGTGTGTAACCTTGATCAAACAACTTCTGCGGAAGAGTCGTATGACGCTCTTTGAAATCTTGGTAGAAAGAGCATGCTCGATTGTATCTCAAAAGTTGTGAAAAGTAAACACAAAAGGCCGGAGCTGCTGGAATATTGCTTCGAAATATATATTATATCTCGGGCTTCTTTAGAATATATATATTTTGAACAAAGATGCAGCACAGAGCATTAGAGAATGAAATGTCCAGTGTAAACTGTTCATTGCAGACAATTAATGATTTTCAATATACGATAAACATAAGTGACACTTAAATTTCTGACTGTTGCAACTCTGAAATTATTTCAATGTTTAATAATTGTTTGTTTTTGTTTAATGTCGCAGTCAGCAATAGTCAAGCTATATGAGGGTGGTCTGTAAATAATCGAGTCTGAACCAGACAATCCAGTGATTGACATCATGACCCTTGATCTACTCAATTGGGACACGACGCTAGCATCAACCACGTCAGCGAGTCTGACCACCCGATTCCATTAGTCGCCTCTTACGGGCAAGCATGGTTTGCTGAAGTCCAATTCTATCCCGAATCGTCAGGGGTCATTGTTTAATGATTGTACACAACTGAATATACCTTTTGTACATGTAGATGTCAACATCTACAGAAATAGGGTTATACTTTGAGATGAAGACGAATGCATCCTCTTACATCAAGCTGTGGTCTGTTACTTGGTTTAAGCTGGTACTACTTGATGATATTGAATTGTAATGTTTTTTATCAGTTTCAAACTTAAACTAAGGTATTTAGCAAGGCGTTAACTGTCTTTTATCATCCAAAACTGGCTCCCACAGGTGATATCGCTTGGATGAGATCAAGCGATATCTACACTGTAGATATCGCTGCAATGAAATTACATCACAATGCTTTGCAGACCATTGTGACGTCACTGGTTACCATGACGTCACAATCAAATGACATCACTAATGGCTCTGCTACTGAAGCTGTTAGCAGTACTTTTTACACTGAAGACACTGCTAATTATTGTCTACAAATTGAAAAAGTTGGAAGAATGATGTTGGATGATAAATAAAATCTCGGCAAGCCTCGGAAATTTTCCACTTTTATCAACTCGTGTTGATATATTTGATATCAAAAGACACTCGGGTGAGATTCTCTATTTGTCGACGGGGACTTATTAATGATCGACTCGTTTTCATATTTATTTACATATATCCTGAAAACATGAAACTTCTTTTGGAAAACAACTTTGTAACGATGTTTAATGGCTACGTCACAGTGATTTAAGGGTAACGCTATTTTTCAGGGCATTATCATTTGCAGAAGCCCGAGGTCTTCCATTAACTGCCCGACGAAGGAGGGCAGTTGAAAAGACCGAGGGCTTCTGCAAATGATAATGCCCTGAAAAACAGCGTTACCGTTATTATAGCTAAAATGGATGGAATTTGTTATCATATAAAAAGAAACAACAATATCGGTTTTGAAACATTTACTGCAATCAACACGAATGTCACTGACCAACTTTTACAAATATGGTAACGTCATGGAACAAACCAGATGGCGTCACTATTGAACGTGACGTCACCTATCCCTACCCTATGACGTCACCTAACAACGGGCGTGATAATGGCCCGTCGACAAGCTAATGACGGCATTATCAAGTTACAGTGGTCCGCTGGTTTCATGCGGATAACATGCGGATGGTTTAATGAAAATTTTACCATGAATTGGGAATTTACTCGATTCTGATTGGTCAATCAGGGGCTATTAAATCACAATAAACCCCCTCTGATTGAAACAGCTGGTTTGACGGCCGAAATCACCGCGGAAGCTAATATTTATAGAATAGTACTATTTTCAGTCATTGTCGGTAGGCATATTTAAATAATTATATCTACAATTACAGGTTACAAAATGCACAGATGCGGTTACTACAATGTTCAAAGGATGTGTGGCAATACATTTCGTGCAGAAAACACGATAGAAATCTACAAAGGGAATGTATTTACGTTTTGGAGACAACAGAGAGCTTGGAATTTTGGCGTTTTTCTATATACGACTGTGGCGTCATATATTTTGCGTCACAATGAGCGATATGACGTCATAATGGTGACGCGCAATGGAGAGCGAAAGCCTTGCAAATCTTGCTTTGTTTTCTTGAGGGATGCCCACCTCATGTTAGCTTACCAAGTTGCCGTACTTATATGCTTTCAATGCCTGTCATATGTTCGAGTGAAGTGTTACGGTGTAAACAAACTGCTTGAGTATATACAGCACCATATTTTGTTTGGTGATTCCGTAATTCAGATCGATAACCCACTCAAAACACTGAGCTCAACCCATGCCGCCTCACTCAGTATATTTGCTAACACCAAAGAGTTCGCGATTTATTTAGTCATGGTAGAATGGAGATAAACATACTGTGTTTTCAATGTAGAGCTAGGTTACTTGTAGATTTAACCCCGCTAAATTTAACATTTGAAACCTCACGCTGCGCGTTCGGTTCCAAATTCAATTTTAACTATAATAATACAGTAAACTACGGTTATAACGAACTCAAAGGGACTACTAATTTTAGTTCGTTATAACCGTAGTTCGTAATAAACATATATACAGCATAACTACAGCAAATAGTCGGGACCAAAAAGTAAGTTCGTTATATCCGTCAGTTCGTTATAAGCGTGTTCGTTATAACCGTAGTTTACTGTAGTTATACAATCCGTGGAAATCCGGAGTGGAACAGGTCTTCAGCAACCCATCCTTGTCGGGACATGCGACTAACGGGATCGGGTGGTCAGGCTCGCTCACCTGGCTTGTGCATGTCATCGTATCACGTTTGCTCATGATATCAATCACTGGATTGTCTGGGCCAGATTCAATTATTTACAGATCACAGAGAACAACAAACAAACAAACAAACAAACAAAACATGATCACTGTTAGAACATTCAAGGACTCGTCAAAGCTTTTAAAAATGTGCATGACAGATATTGCCAAATCAGTGACAACCATGACTTGTACTCTACATGTTCCCGTTTCTTTTCAGCGCAACACTTGACATGCCTTTACTTGTGTTTGTGTTTGCAAACATGTAGTATCATCACTATTTGATAGTGATTCATAAAGACCTGATCATGGATAAGTCGGACTCGCTCAATGGACTCTGCGTTTAGGAGAGACTTCTTATAATTATAAAAATGTTTTAAAAATTCGCTTTTATATAACCTGTGGTGAGCAGGTATTGGTGTACCTACCGTGACGTTGCTAACAAAGTAATCCTCAGCATTGCTCGACTCCGAGGGAGGGAAGTCCACACGCTGCTCTGCTGGTGTTGAGTTGTCAGTGTGAACGTCTGTGTGAACATGTGTCAGTCTTATATGACGTGCCGCTGCAACCGAGCATTGGACCGCAAAGAGAGACGTGCCTGCTTTTGTGCCTTCTTGGTGACGTTTGTTAAAATACAATCAGTGTGCGTTACTTAACAGCAGTCCAATACTCTAAACGTATTGCTGACAGGGGCGTTCAATGTCATTAACATTTATTTACTGCTGTGATGAAGGGATAAGTGAGTGAATATGGTTTTTCGCCGCTTTTAGCAATTTCCAGCAATATCACGGCGGGAGACACCAGAAATGGGCTTCACACATTGTACCCATGTCGAGAATCGAACCCGCGTTTTCGGCGTAACGAGCGAACGCTTTAACCTATAGGCTACCCGACCGCCCCTATGAAGAGATGAAGAATGTGTATTAATGCATTCATCCCTTTCACTCACTCACTCACTCACTCATGCACTCACGCAGGCGCACATGCACGTGCATGTGTGTACACACATGATAACGTTTTCCTATAGGTGTACACGTGTACTATGTGAAAAAACAGGACCACTATTGTATTTGCATGGCGTGTCCCTAGACGTAGATTTTGAACAAAACCATCAAAACCTTAAAAAGGATTATAAGCTGTTGAACGCTCCGTGAAGATCCTGGTTTAAACTGGTCTTCAGCATCCCATGTGTGTCGTAATTGAAAAAGGCGACTATGCTTGTTACTAACATGCGACTAACGGGATCAGTTGGTCAGACTCGCTGACTTGGTTGATGCATGTGATCGCATCCCAATTGCGTGAATAGATGATCACGATGTCAAACACTGGATTGTCTGGTCCGGAATCGATCATTTACGGACCACCATCAGATAGATTGAAATATTGCTGAGAGAGGCGTTGAACAACAAAGAAACAAACAAACAATTATTAGCTTCTGTCTCCTACTTGCAGTTTCAATCTTCTCAGCGAAAGCACCTGGTCGCACAACTCGCTCTGATTTAGTGTAGGTGAACCCCGTAGGCAGAGTGAGTGAGTTTGGTTTTACGCCGCTTTTAGCAATATTCCAGCAATATCACGGCGGGGGACACCAGAAATGGGCTTCACACATTGTACCCATGTCGGGAATCGAACCCGGGTCTTCGGCGTGACGAGCGAACGCTTTAACCACTAGGCTACCCGACCGCCCCTATTGCATATGGAAATGATTGTGTCTCTTTATTTATAGGAACGGTGCCAGGTGCCAGGCACAATAACAAGAGCCATATTTTAACGTTTTGTCATTGGCAGAAAATTCCACATTGTGAACTACTTAAACATAAGTTGTGAAAAACCCAAATATTTCATATTACTATAGTTTATCTGTCATGGCTTAATATACTACTCAAGTTAAAGAACACGCGACGCTTTTAAACTATCAAAGTAAGTCTGGTAAATTTGTTTGTTTGTTGTTTAACGCCGCACTCGATCCACGCCATTGGGATCGATGAGAAGCATCAACCAAGTCAGCGAGCCTGACAACCCGATCCCGTTAGTCGCCTCTTACGACAAGCATAGTCACTTTTTACGGCAAGCATGGGTTGCTGAAAACCTATTATCTTGCATGGCATAGTTTACTATTTGAAAGAAGGACACCCGATTCGTGTGATCTTTAACTCCTCATATTAGCTGTTTGAAATGTCCCCACCAGCGAAGGCACAATACACAGGTGGCAATGGAATGCGACTGCGTTAAGACTGGTTTCAGCTGTCAACACTTGGTGAAGACAAATTCAAGTTTAATTGTGACTTCTTAAATGATAAATTTCAATGGATAGATACGCCAGTCTCCCAGTGGCGACGCCTGATGTACATGGACAAGCTGACAAGTCACAACAAAACATCAGCTGCTGGTTCAAGCACCGAGTGCGTCTATTCCATGCTATTCTCACTGGGTGTGATCAAGCGTTGTTGTAAGACTGCACTTCTATTCGTTGTATTTCGATGGAACTTGTTTCGTTGTTTCTGTGCAAGCTGTCCTGTTAGTCACTGTCCCTATCAGACTCAGTCTCCCCCCTCTGATACAACATGGACAACATGACATTCTCTGTATGGCATGTCACCAAAAGGTTTTGTTTGAATAATTCAGGATATAAACATTGTGTGTGTATTGTTGTATGTGTGTTTGCGTCTGTCACTCTCTCCTACTGTCTCTCTCTCTCTCTCTGTGTCTCTCTCTCTCTGTCTCTCTCTGTGTGTGTCTCTCTCTCTGTGTGTGTGTCTCTCTCTCTCTCTGTGTGTCTCTCTCTCTCTCTCTGTGTCTCTCTCTCTGTGTCTCTCTCTCTCTCTGTCTCTGTCTCTCTCTCTCTCTCTCTCTCTCTCTCTCTCTCTCTCTCTCTGTTTCTCCCTCTCCTACCAAGGCCGTAGTTAACTTTTGTTTTGACGGGGGGATCACTTGTCCCCAACTTGATTCAAATAAAACTGTTTTCTATAAAAAATCTAGGGGGGCAAAAAATCTCCCCCCCCCTCCCCGGCTGGCTACGGCACTGCCTACTCTCTCTTTCTCTCTCTTCCTATCTCTCTTTCCTACTCTCTCTTTCATTCTTTCTCTCTCTCCTGTACTCTCTCTGTCTCTCTCTTTTTTTTCTCTCTCTTTTCTCTCTTTTTCTCTCTCCTACTCTCTTTCCTTCTCTTTCTCCCTTTCTCTCTCTATTTTTCTTTCTCGTTCTCTTTCTCTCTCTCTTTTTCGCTCTCCTACTCTCTCTTTCTCTCTCTCTTTTCTCACTCTTTCTCTCTCCACTCTCCCTCTCTGTGTTATTGTGCTAGCCGACTGAAATACCATGCCCCTGTTTAACACTGAACTGAGACACAAACTGAACAATCCTTCTTTTATCCCCTTGGTGACGAGCGTTAGATAGGGTGACAGCAAGTCGTTTGGTATGGCACGGTCGGTGATCGAATACCATAGAGGCAGAATGGATGATGCATCTCTGCTAGTGATGTACATGTGAGTGGGTAGCCAAATCGGCTGAGGTGCCATTTCATATTTCATCAGATCAGATATAACAAGTGCTTCAAAGTGAAGTTATATCGTCACTCCAAATAGTCTGACTTTTGTTGGTCCACAC
Organism: Haliotis rufescens; assembly: GCF_023055435.1. Lineage (NCBI taxonomy): Eukaryota > Metazoa > Mollusca > Gastropoda > Lepetellida > Haliotidae > Haliotis > Haliotis rufescens. The sequence goes on from NW_025964046.1 coordinate 2,976,475, forward strand.
GTAAAAGGCACTTTTATTAAACACCCATTATCCCCAAAGAATATGAGTGAGTGAGTGATTTGGTCCAACGCCATCTTGAACAGCATTTGATTTATATCACGGCGTGTCAGCTCAATAGGAAAATGAATGGGAAGCCGAAATCCTTTTACTATTTTGGTAAAACCCACGAGCACGTGTATGATGCTGAAATAGCAACAGGTCAAATTAAGATCTCACGAATGTACTGATAATATGTGATTTGTTACATAGGACACGAGTTGATGAAAGTGGATAGACACGCAGCTGTAGTATTATATCCTACACCCCTCACACGCACCTGTCAGTCAGTTCCAGAAGCCCAACTACATACAACAGATATACCCCTAAACACAGACAGTTTACTGTGTAGCTGTCGTTCTATTTAGCTTTGTTTAGGAGACCAGTGAGACCGCCTCAACTTTGTCAGATCCAGAAGCCCAACTACATACAACAGATATACCCCTAAACACAGACAGTTAACTGTGTAGCTGTCGTTCTATTTAGCTTTGTTTAGGGACCAGTGATACCGCCTCAACTTTGTTAGTTCCAGAAGCCCTACTACACACAATAGATATACCCCTAAACACAGACAGTTAACTGTGTAGTTGTCGTTCTATTTAGCTTTGTTTATGGGACTAGTGAGACCGCATCACCTTTGTCAGTTCCAGAGGCCCAACTACACACAGCAGATATACCCCTAAACACAGAGAGTTAACTGTGTAGTTGTCGTTCTATTTAGCTTTGTTTATGGGACTAGTGAGACCGCCTCAACTTTTTCATAGATAAATATTTGCATAAAGATACAGGATGACAAAACAGTCAACTTTCCCTACATGTCGAGCTGAGATACAATCAAGCATGCTCTTTCTACCAAGATTTCAAAGTGCGTCATAAGACTTTTGCTCAGCAGTTGTTTGATCAAGGCTACAACATTCAAGGCCTCAGTGAAGCTTTCAAAACGTTTCATGGTCGACATGTGGAGGACATTCCAAATTTCACGCATCAGTGACAAAAATGATGTCCGATGCAGTTCCCTATTTTGACTTGTACCATATGTTCCCATGGGTTTTTAGGTGAACAATTCACTTGCCTTTGCATGTGTTTGTGATGGGTGCCACCGGTGGGGCAGGATACGCTCATCTCTTCGCGAACACCTGGTATCATTACTATTTGATAGTGATTGATAAACACATGCTCTTGATACAGTCGGTGTCGTGCAATGTCTATGTCTGTTAGATATGGAAAGGGTTTATTTACTTTAATGAGTGTACGCCTCCTGATTGGTCATTCTCTTGTGTTGATGTTTTGTATTTACTGGGTGATTTTCTCTGTGTAACGCCTCTTTGAACAGAATTTCCGTTTTATCTAGGCGTGTCAGCTTGATGTGGGAGGAGTGAGTGAGTGAGTTGGGTTTAACGCTGCTTTGAACAGTACTCCAGTTCTATCAAGGCGTGTCAGCTTGATGTGGGAGGAGTGAGTGAGTGAGTCTGGTTTAACGCTGCTTTGAGCAGTACTCAAGTTATATCAAGGCGTGTCAGCTTGATGTTGGAGGAGTGAGTGAGTGAGTTGGGTTTAACTCTGCTTTGAACAGTACTCCAGTTATATCAAGGCGTGTCAGCTTGATGTGGGAGGAGTGAGTGAGTGAGTTGGGTTTAACTCTGCTTTGAACAGTACTCCAGTTATATCAAGGCGTGTCAGCTTGATGTGGGAGGCGTGAGTGAGTGAGTTGGGTTTAACGCTGCTTTGAACAGTACTCAAGTTTATCAAGGCGTGTCAGCTTGAGGAGGGAGGAATGCCCAAGTGATGCAGGTCTTAGACGTTTACCATTTTGATTAAACCCACGGTGCTAACAAACCTAGAAACAAAAGGGCGAATCCGGGATTCGAACACTTGACCAGAGGTTTCCAACGCGCTTAAGGGACGTAACTCTGCACAACGAATTACGGCGACAAATACTACTGGCCCAACCGTGTCCTGTGATCGCTTTGAAGGTCGGCGAGTCAGGGTGGGCAAACGTTCAAGTCATTGGCTGCACAATACCTGCGTGGAATTGGTACATATTGGTTCAGGGAAATGGTTCAGTGTCATTTCCCAACTGGGTATAATCACGCCTATGAAAGTGCCTTGAGTACCAGCTTTTCTCAGAGAAACAGTATTTGCCAACCCTTAATCTTTATTATCTGCACTAGATGTCTGAGAGAATCAGATTTCAGAGAATAACAATCTATGTGAAAATGGAAAGATGGACATACGTTTTCATTTACATTTTCTTGTAAACATGTCATTATCAGAATAATTTTATGTTGGTGTACTGTCACATGTTGTGTGTAATATTGCATTTGCGGAATATTTCATTTCCTGGTGTAAATAGGTGTCCTGTGTTGTAACTATTCCTTGCATATTCTCTGATGGTGAGTACAGCCTTTATCATATACCTTCCACTCTGCACCGTGACCCTTGTTTTCTGGAATAATATAACAGTTGTTCTTGTGGAGTTCATATCCGTCACACATCTTCTTGGATTTCAGGCATGCCCTTTCACAACCTCTTCTATCGACATTTTTTAGTTTTTTGTCATATTTTGTGTCACAGATAAAGTTGGACTGTTTCTGAAACTTGGTACTGTACACCTTGCAATCTGGAACAGGGAGGAACACAATAGTTGGTTTATATGTTTAACAAAGAAGGTTGACGTTTCACTATCTGGGGTCAGTCAGCCGACGTGGTCTACATACCTCGGACGCACCTGTTCTTGTCGGGGATGAGGCTGTAGCCCATCTCGCAGTTAGGTTTACCTGGAACACAAACAGGAGTTACATCCTTACTGTCGTTACCTTGTTATAAGAAGTCGTATACAGGCAGAAAATTCCTCTCTTTCACTTCCTACTTACAAGTAGTCTATACAGACAGAAGTCATTTTTACCTTGTTTCCTGGTTATAAGGAGTCGTACACGAAAGGCACGATTAGTTACTGTGAACTGTCACATACAACGACAATAATAATACTAATAATACAGTGATCTAATATAATCATTTATATTGTTGAATTTTCTGTCCCTTTTGACACTAACGTGATTGACAAGATTCAGAAAAAAACATGGCAAATATGCGGACCTCGCTTTTGAAATGTCACACTTGCATCCCAAGTACCAAGTCCGACTCCCCATTGTTCTTGGTGCCTTAGGTTTGCTACCTCCCAAATCTATTGACTGACATTGGGAGAGTACCCGGGTTTGCTACCAGGAATACAGCCCTTCTGACAATCTGGGTAATGCAGAAGGCTGCAGTTTTAGGGAGTCTTCACTTTTTCGGAAAAGCTCTGGATTGGTTCCCGTCTGGGCAGCGTGTAGAGGGGGCAAGGGTCCCGAGCTGATGATGAGCCTAACCAGACTGACTGTGCCAGGAAAACCCAAACCTTCTTTGCTGCATTTTTTAAAATTTTAATCTGTTCCTCCTAATATCAATCACTGGTTTATCTGATGACTCAATTAATTACAGGCAGGTATCATACAGGTTGAATACTGCTCAGTACGGGGCTCAGACTTTTGTTGGAAACAATTTTGCAAAACATGTTTTTAAGGGCAGCCAGCATGTCCAATGAAGACACATTGTTTTTTACAAGTATTTCCTGACAAAAGCTTTATTTCTTTAATTAAATCCAAAGTAATATGAAAAGGGTTCTCTTACTTATTCTTTGCTCATGCATCGTGGGAGATCAGATTGTATGCAAATGTGTTACAGTAAATTAATTATGATTCTGGTGTTCACACGTTTTCTCCTCTGTGGTACCTCTTAACTATAAGCCCCGTGGGGATCCCAGGTAAGAGGGTTCCCCCAGCAACCTATGCTGGTCGTAAGATCGGGTGGTCAGGCTTGATGAAATAGTTGGTAGCATGTTATTGTTTCTGATCATTGTCCACTATGTCACTAGATGGTCTGATTCAGATTCGATTAGACCCAAGCTTGCTGTACCAGTCGACTATGCTTGACGTAAAAGGTGACTATGCTTGCTGTAAAAGGTGACTATGCTTGACGTAATAGGTGACTAACGGGACTGGGTTGTAAGGCTCACTGACTTTGTTGATGCATGTCATCGTATCGATGTTCATAACGTCAATCACTGGATTGTCTGGCCCAGACTCGATTATTTACAGACCACCGTCGTATAGCTGGAATATTGCTGTGTGTGGCATTAAACAAGAAACAAATTATATACAGAACGCCATCCTGGGGCGGGGATATTGCACAAATCATAAACATGTACCAAAGCTCAAGAAAGGAAGGGAGACAAAACAATCATGAGCATCGATCCACGCAATTGAGATACGATGATACACATCAACCAAGTCTGCAAGCCCGACCACCCCATCACCTTAATCGCCTCTTTGGACAAGCATAGTTGCATTTTACGGCAAGCATAGTTTGCTGAAGACCTATTCTACCCCGGATCTTCACGGGTATTATGATGTAAGTATTCAGTAAACTTACAATCCCTCATGTATTGTTCACATCCTTTCTGTTTTCTTTCCCAGGTCTTCTCAAGTGAGGTCATATCCCATTCCATGGTGTAACAGTTTCCTTTATAAATGTGAAATGCTCCACAGGTGAACTTTTTCTCGTGTCGACATTTGTGTTCACAGGTCTTAGCTGTTGTTTTGGGGTACTTCCTTTTGTATTTCCGAAAACAGTGATGTGTCGACTGTTTTGTGAAACTATGGGCATATGAGACACACTCTGTAAAAGAGAGTAAGCAGGTAAGGGCCGACACTATGATTAAACTGTTCATTGGAATTGTCACCTTGGAGTTTGCTTAAATAACGTATAACACAAGACAGTGATAACATCGTATTTTCTCTAAACTACTCACAACCTACACAAGGATACCCGGATTCTCCACCATATGTACAGGTATATTGCTGTTCATTCTATTACAGTGGAATCGTATGGCAATTATTTTCTTAGAAAATGTATAACACACGACAGTGATAAATTCGTACTTTCTCTAAACTGCGCGCAACCTAAACAAGGATACCCGGATTCTCCACCATATGTACAGGAATATTTTTTTATCAGTTGCTGAGGTGGACTATTAGACAATTAGGGATGAAAGAGACTCAAGTGACAAGCAAGCAAAAGGGTAAATTAACCTACACAGTGGCCCTAAAAAGACGTTCACGAATGAGAATCACAGAGAGAGGCACCTAATCGCCAGCACACAAAGTCAGCAATCTAACCCACTCAGTCACCGAGCCTTTCACAAAAATGAGATTCCGACAACTGGTAGTTTAGATCACGTACTTTGTGTACCCCTCTTACAAGTGTACATTGGAACCGCACCCATACGTTTTTGGACCGAGTTCTGTCCAGGATTCGAACCCACACTGCCATAGTGAGACACTTTAACGTCAGCGCGCAAAGTCAGCAATTTAACTGCCTCAGCATCTAAAAATAGAAGTCCGACAACTTGTAGTCCAGATCACATACTTTGTGTATCCCTCTGAAAAGCAGAAATTGGTACGGCTCCCATGGCCTAAAGCTATGAATATACAATGCCTTTTAGAAGGTGGTCAAATGTAAGACATGGAGTATTTGGGTTGATGGGACTCAAACAAAAAATGTTTGAGAATTTGTACTTTACCAAGAAAGTGTTATACTAGCCACATAAAGAAACTGTGCACGGAGAAAATATAGATATAAGGGCACACCGTCCACATATGAATGTAGGTTTGAACACAGCAATTATTGGAGACATTCAAACGCTCATGCACGTGCCATGCGATATGACGTCATTGATGGGGGCCTATGGACGTGCAATGTGTTACTGCACGTGCATCCTGTGCAGCTGTGCACAACATGTTGAACTCAAAATTCACTGTCACTTTGGAAAGCATGATCTGTGGTCATTCAAAAATTCAAAACTTCTCAGGCGCAGACACAAGCATATGACAAGCAAATCATGCCAAGATTGACAGCTGCACAGCGTCATGAAGCCATTGGAATGATCCGAGCGGAATGAGGCAACAACAGGTGGCAACACATTTCCAATGCCATCGTAACATTGGTGAGGCATTGGTGAGGCGTTATCAGAACACAAATGACGTTGCCGACCACCCACGTTCAGGACATCCCCGAGTAACGACGCCAAGACAGGACAGATGGATTCGAGTTACACATCTCCGACACAGGTTCCAAACGGCAGTAACGACGTCCCAGACATTTCCTGGACTGCGCCATATCCATCCCAAAACTGTCAGGAATCGTTTACGTCAGTACGGGATTCGACCACGACGCCCTGCCATACGTCCCATCCTGACACACCGTCATCGCGTCAACCGTCTGAGATGGTGTCGAAATCATATTCTCCAACCTCGAATATGGTGGAGAAATGTTGTCTTTACAGATGAATCGAGGTTCAACATTTCCCAAAGTGACAGGCGCCAACGTGTCTACCGGCGTTTGAACGTTATGCACGCAACTGTATTGTGGAGAGGAATCGTTTTGGAGGTGGCTCTGTGATGATTTGGGGTGGGATAACAGCACGGCACCAAACCCCTTTGGTGGTTGTTCAGGGCAATCTCACCGGTGTTGGCTACAGAGATCAGATTCTGAGACCTGTGGTCATTCCTTTCCTGCAACGTCATGGCCCGGGATTGACATTTCAACAGGACAACGCTCGTCCTCACACGGCTAGGGTCGCAATGGATTTCCTTCACCATAACAATGTCATGTTACTGCCATTGCCTGCAAATTCTCCAGATCTCTCCCCAATAGAGCATGTGTGGGATGAAATGGAGCGCCGTCTGCGTCGTCTTCCACATCCTCCAGATAACGTCCGTGACTTGGCACAGGATTTGAGGAGGATATGGCAGGCCATTCCCCAGGCCTTCCATGCCCATTTGGTGGACTCCATGCGTCGCCGATGCACTGCTGTGATTCACGCACAGGGTGGTCATACCCGTTATTGACTTTGTGACTTTGTCGTTTGACCCCCTACTCCATTTTGATCTTCTGACGTCATCGTAACAGATGTTGTTCAGGTCCCGTGGGCATTTTCTTATGGTCCGATCATTCAGCTGCTACAGCGTCTGCATCATTTTGTTCTTGCTGTGTTGTATTTCAATCCAGAATATATTTTCTCCGTGCACAGTTTCTTTATGTGGCTAGTATACATTACATTTGTTAGATTTGACCAATTTCTAAACGGCATTGTGCATTCACACTTTATCAGGAGTCAAATAATTACAAATACTGAAGGAATGAGCTAAGAATGAAACAATTGAAACATTCTGTCCAGCTGATGAAAATTTCAACCTATCAGATGATCTGTTTTATGGTGTACCCTGTTTTATATGAGCACATTGTTATGGTGCAACCTGGCATCGAACTCCCAACCCTCCGCCCTCCAGGCAGACACTCAAGCCACACCCCAGAGGCAGTCATATTGAGGACCCAGTGCCCAATCCACATGCCAGAAAGGCCGTAACACACATATGCATCACGTTGATATAATTTGCACTGCACGTTAACAGTGTTAATTTGTACTGATAATCGTGACTCGGTTGACAAATCCCATAACACTCTAGTTAGAAATTCTGGTCAGCATGTCACCTGAAAGTTCCACTATTTGGTAAGAAATTGAAATATTATGGAGACACATTTTTTTTTCTCATAAAAAGGACCTTACAAAATGCATTCACTTGATACAGCTAATCAGCAGTTCTTCATTGCTGATAGGTTATCTGGTGATTTGTACGTCGAATTGACGTTTCGAGCATGGCGGCTTCACACATACATTCCATGAGAGTTGATGTTTACATTTTCTCATACGATTTCAAAAAAGAAAAAAACATTTTTGCAGGATTTAGGCATGCATGTTTGCTGATGTAAAAGTAAACGTTTTCCTGTTTCTAATCACCTGAAACCACCATAACACTCCCCTTCAGTATATGTCTCCACCATCAAGAAGTACATGTTCTTCCATTGTTTACATGCAACAGCAAAAATACTTCCGTTTCTATCTATCCTATTTGCATACTATGCCTTGTACCACTGGGATATGACATACATTACAGGTTTCCACATCGTTTGGCAAGATAAAACGTCGCTGTATAAGTGAAAAATACTAGAAGTGACGTTAAATCCCATTTAAGGGAATTGATCGATGACGCAATTAACGACATGTAACCATCTTGTGTTTTTGACGATTCTAGATGGTATCTCAGGACACGTGATAGACAAGTCAGACTCGCATCTTGTGATCGGTGAGCTTCATTTGTCAATTCTGTGACGAGCCTGTCCTGTCCAGTTAGTTGTGTATTCAGCGATCGACGCAGTTATGCGAGTATCAAACATTGTGTTGCATTAATTCTTGTATAGGCGTCCGACAGTTCATGAATGTTTGTTATTTAGGTTTTTTAGGTGCTTCGTTTCATGGACACATCGCCTCAGGATCAGAGAACTTCTCATTTCCAGAGAAGACTCTCACAATGACGAGACGGAACGGCAATATGTAGGTAGCTGCGGAAGCGTCACCTGGGGACCCTAGGGCATGTTACAACACCAGTGACACAATATGGTGACTACTAGTTACCTCCGACACAGGTGCCCACTCCAACAACGAAGCTATATCCGCGACTGCACACGCACTTGTTGTCTCGACACTGGTACTGGGGTCCATCACAAACATCACAGTGGCTACCTGTTAACCAAACAAAGTCATAACTTGCTATACGTGTAGTCATACACACACAAGCTCCCTTTTATGATATTTGTTTACCGTTATAGCTCTTCTTCAATGAGGTCTACCTTAGGATCTCAATTGGCAGTTTTGGTGTTGACAGATAGCATTTTCGTTTTCTACTTACCTTTCTGCAGTGCTTACAACCTCCTTCCATCGTTACCCAAAACCAAACAAAGTCATTCCTAAGCTTTGCACAGCGGTCATGAGACACATTACATTTAGGAGATAAACATACTGTGTTTTCAATGTAGAGCTAGGTTACCTGTAGATTTAAACCCACTAAATTGAATTTGGAACCGAACGCACAGCGTGAGGTTTCAAATGTTAAATTAAGCGCGGTTAAATCTACAGGTAACCTAGCTCTAGATTGAAAACACAGTATGTTTATCTCCATTCTGCCATGACTAAATAAAACGCGAACTCTTTGGTGTTAGCAAATATACTGAGTGAAACGGCATAGGTTGAGCTCAGTGTTTTGAGTGGGTTATCGATCTGAATTACGGAATCACCGAACAAAATATGGTGCTGTACATACTCAAGCAGTTTATTTAAACCGTAATACTTCACTCGAACATATGACAGGCATTGAAAGCATATAAGCAAGGAAACTTGGTAAGCTAACATAAGGTGGGCATTCCTAAAGAAAACAAAGCAAGCTTTGCAAGGCTTTCGCTCTACATCACACGTCACCATTATGACGTCATATCGCTCACTGTGACGCAAAAAATATGACATCACAGTCGTATATAGAAAAGCGACAAAATTCCAAGCTCTTTGTTGTCTCCAAAACGTAAATACATTCCCTTTGTAGATTTCTGTCGTGTTTTTCTGCACGAAATGTATTGCCACACATCCTTTGAATATTGTAGTAACCGCATCTATGCATTTTGTAACCTGTAATTGTAGATATAATTATTTAAATATGCCTACCGACAATGACTGAAAATAGTACTATTCTATGAATATTAGCTTCCGCGGTGATGCGGCCGTCAAACTAGCTGTTTCAATCAGAGGGGGCTTATTGTGATTTAATAGCCTCTGATTGACCAATCAGTATCGAGTAAATTCCAAATTCATGGTAGAATTATCCTTTATACCTCTTCAGTAAATTCTACCTTATGATCCCAATTGGCAGTTTTGGTGTTGACAGATAACAGTGTTAAGTACGTCGTTTTCTACTTACCTTTGTGGTTGCAATCGCTTGTGTTGTGCACACAGCCTCCTTCCCACGTTACCCAAACCTTGAGCTGATAATATTTCAGTTTCCATTTGATGGTAAGACACCCTTTGTCATATATTTAACAAAAGCACATTCAAAGTCGCACCTGAGGCATTTCTTCTGCACCACTCAATGCCGTGATCAGTGCATTTCTTCTGAAACTTCCGCATAAAGAGTCCTGTCTGTAGTTCAGGGAAGGAATCCTTAAAAGAGCTGCACTTACTTGGTTCAGAAATGCACCATACTTGATAATATTTAGGGATAAGAGATTTGGACATGAAGTAGGATTCTCATGGGCACCGGTTGTGCTCCTCTTCTTGCTGATCTGTTCATGCATATGGATAGGAACTGCTCGGATTGGCAGAATCAAAACAAGGAATTTGGCCAAGAAGTTTAACTTAGGCCTTAGGAACATCGATGATCTGATGTCATTCAATAACAGTCAAATAGTCGTTTTCTAATTACCTTTGTGGTTGCAATTTCTTGTGTAGTGCTTACAGCCTGTATATGGTTGCCAAATCTCATGTTGAAAGTATTTGAGTTTCCATTTGCTGATATGACACGTATCGTCATACATTTCGAAACTTCCACATTCAAAGTCGGACATAATGCATTTCTTGTGGCACCAGGCAGAGTTGCGGCCTGCATATTTCTCCTGGTACTTCCACATACAGAGTCCTTCTTGCTGGACAGTGAATGAATCCTTGTAACTGCTGCAACCTGAATCAGCATTGATTACTTCATGAATGCACACTACTTGAAGTTATATTTTAGCAGTGAACATCTACTAATTTAAATTATCCGAGATATATTAGTACGCCAATCAAGCGATTATAAATGCATGATTTACCACTGCATGTAGATTCAATGCAACATTCTACCACTGAGCATGAAATCATCACTATTGGTGATTGGTCCTGTTATCAGTGGAATTTAAGTCACCTCTGCTATAGCCATAATATATTATAACTTTATAAAACTCATGGACATTCCGGTTAACTTAGGTGCTAGGGGGTTCTAGAGGTGACTTAATGGATTGCTAAACAGACACTGTGACTTGGTTGATTGCAAGTCAGTATCCCAACTGTGAAGACCGAGGCTCTGGATATCAGTCATTATACTCTGTATAGGTGGTTATCTGGCGATCATATGGTTGGAGTGCTGCTATCGAGCGTGGCGTTAACAAACAAAACATGTACCCTCCAGCACATAACAGGCGTTTGGCTACGACTGTTTAACTATGGAAATGTTCCTTTTGTTGAATAATTCAATAGTTTACTATACTGCCCATGGGAAGTTATTCTAATTGTAACAATGCTCAGCACCTGTTGTGTCGAATTTTTTTAAACAAGATGCCAATTTCCAGCTAACTCTACACAGGGCATTTTATGCCATTTTATTAACTGCGTGATTGAATACTTCATGAAAGTTGATTTAGTAACAAAAGGTGTGGTTTTTGAATGACCTGATACAAAATTGCAAGGACAACATGCACTGGAAGTTGGTATAATTTCACTGTAGTTTAACACAAGAAACATTTTTCCATAATTGTGCATTGGTTATTGATGGTCACAGTTCAATTCAACGTGACTGCTCATTTGATTGTACCTTGCATGAGTATCAACAGCAGTGTTTCATTCAAGACCGAAAAAAATCAAATAATAACAATAACAATAAATTAAGTCGTTGGTAATTTGCATATCCACACACAAGAATGGCAAACCTGCTGAATAGATGGTGCTTACCTTTGACACATTTGCCATCTGTTGTGGTGCTGAATCCAATGTTGCAAACACACGTCTTGTCTTTACAGATGTAATTGGGCTGTCTGCATGTCGTCAAACAATCTCCAGCTGGACGGAACAATGTATTACCTATATTAAACTTGCTAAATAATGTTTGGTCTATTACATCAAACCGCGTAGACCCGTGAAGATTGCGGGGTAGAATAGGTCTTCAGCAACCCATGCTTGCCGTAAAAGGTGACTATGCTTGTCGTAAAAGGCAACTTACGGGATCGGGTTGTCAGGCTCGCTGACTTGGTTGATGCATGTCATCGATCCAAATTGCGTGGATCGATGCTCATGGTATTAATCACTGGATTGTCTGGTCCAGACTCGATTATTTACAGACCGGCGTCATATAGATGTAATATTGCTGAGTGCGGCGTTAAACAACAAATCAACCAACCAACCAATCAAACCGCGTACTGCTAACTACAGTGAGCGACACTGACTCTATCTAATATGACTGATCTCAACTGAAAACAAATAGAAATAGTATTTGCCAAATACACTGGGGCAAATCCAAACCAATATTACCCAAAGCCAATCTGTACCTCCCAACTGCAAGTTCGTTTATTGGGGTAGTTGAATGTAGACACATTCCACAGACAACAAAATATATGGATAAATACAAGCGACAATACCCTTTCGATATTTATACGAGTCCATTGTTTGATTCTGACCTCATTACGAGCTTGTGTTTCTGAATCACTATAATAGTGATGATACCAGTTATTGGCAGAAGGTTGAGCGTTTCCTTCCCCATCCTTCCCCATCCTTCCTCATCCTTCTCCATCCTTCCCCATCCTTCCCCATCCTTCTCCATCCTTCCCATCCTTCTCCATCCTTCTCCATCCTTCCCATCCTTCTCCATCCTTCTCCATCCTTCTCCATCCTTCCCCATCCTTCTCCATCCTTCCCCATCCTTCCCCATCCTTCCTCATCCTTCCCCATCCTTCCCCATCCTTCTCCATCCTTCCCATCCTTCTCCATCCTTCCCCATCCTTCTCCATCCTTCCCCATCCTTCTCCATCCTTCTCCATCCTTCCCCATCCTTCCTCATCCTTCTCCATCCTTCCCATCCTTCTGCATCCTTCCCCATCCTTCCCCATCCTTCTCCATCCTTCCCCATCCTTCCTCATCCTTCTCCATCCTTCTCCATCCTTCCCATCCTTCTCCATCCTTCCCCATCCTTCTCCATCCTTCTCCATCCTTCCCCATCCTTCTCCATCCTTCCCCATCCTTCTCCATCCTTCCCCATCCTTCCCCATCCTTCTCCATCCTTCTCCATCCTTCCCCATCCTTGGCACCGACCACAAACACATGCAGCATGTCAATTGTTCATGTTGTGTGTTGTTTGTTTGTTGTTTAACGCCGCACTCAGCAATATTCCAGCTATTTGACGGAGGTCTGTAAATAATCGAGTCTGGACCAGACAATCCAGTGATTGATATCATGAGCATCGATCCACGCAATTGGGATACGATGACATGCATCAACCAAGTCAGCGAGCCTGACCACCCGATCCCGTTGGTCGCCTTTCACGACAAGCATAGTCACATTTTACGGCAAGCATGGGTTGCTGAAGACCTATTCTACCCCGGAATATTCACGTGGAAAAATATTGTTCATGTAAAACATACACGGGGATATATGGTACAAGTCAAAATAGAAAATTGCTTCTGACATAATCTCTGTCACAGATACGCCAGATTTGGGAATCTCACCCACATGTCTGCTATAAAACTTTTTGAAGCTTTACTGAGATCTTAAATGTTGCAATCTTGATCAAACAGCATTGGAACAAGAGTCGTATGACGTATCGTAGGAAGAATACATGTTTTGTTCTCTGAAGGGAGGAGCTGAATATATATATATATATATATATATATATATATATATATATATACATACATACACACACACATATATATATGTGTGTGTGTGTGTGTGTATATATATATATATATATATATATATATATATATATATATATATATATATATATATACACGCAACAAATGTTTTCAGGGCATGTAATTTTATTATGACCAGAGTCTTAATATTGTTTCCAATATCTTCGTGAACAAATTGCTTATCCCCAAAATGACAGGCGATGCGGGAATATGGAATGGTCGGTTCTTAAGTCAAATAGAGGCACTCCCCTTTATGGTCGGGTAGCCCAGTGGTTAAAGTGTTCGCTTGTCCCCGGGTTCGATTCCCAATTTGGGCACAATGTGTGAGGCCAATTTCTGGTGTCCTCCGCCGTGATATTGCTGGAATATTGCTAAAAGCTGCGTAAAACCATACTCACTCACTCTGATTTTTTTCAATTTAAGACTTAAGATTTAAGCGCATTTCGAATTTTACATATGAATTTGGAGCAAATGTTTTCCGTTGGCTTTTAAAAAATGGACAAAGCAACATGGCTCATGTCGCTGAGTTACACGTTCCTTCACTGGAAAGCGGCGTTAAACCATACTCCCTCACTCCCTCACTCCCTCCCTCACTCCCTCCCTCACTCCCTCCCTCCCTCACTCCCTCACTCACCTTCATGATCACATCGACGAGTGTAGTGAGAACAGGACGGGGCATAATACCAGTCTTTGGAATCAAAAGATACCTGGTCCCACATCGCAGTGAAACACATCTCTCCGGTAAAAGCGAATGCAGCACACTTAAAGTTCTCACTGAGACATTTGTCTCTGCATTTCTCGAGAGAACTGATCCGATAATTTGAGTCTGGATACACTCTCTGGCATCTTGCGGTTGCATGCTTTGTGAAGGTCTTGGCGAAAGCATTGCAACCTTTAACAGAAAGCAAGGTAGGTTGATATGCGTGAAAAACTATATTCGATTTTTAATATCCATATCTGAAAGAGCAGACCTTTATGTTCATCTCATCTAGGGGAAACCATTACAACATTTAACAGAACAAGAGGTGCATGTGGGCTGGTATGCATGAAAAGCATGGACTTGTAAATGTATATCCTTGTTTGGAAGAGTAAACCTTTATGGTGAAAGTATTACAACATAATTAAACCACAAGGTTCATCATGTTAAATTACTCAGACGGAAAACTAATTCCTTTATATTATTAACGTTCGGTGGTTGATCATAATACCAGACGTACTTATGTTATGTGCTGTTTAAACCTGTCATCACACAAAGAATGGCAGAATGGTTAACTCATCGAAATTAAAGTTAATGTGAATCAATGACAATCACAAACAAGGAATGCTCATAAGACTACATTTACTATAAGGAATGAAATTATTGGGTCGTTTAAGGTATTTTGAAACTGATTCAACGAGTCAGTCCTTATTTCAAAAATACTAAAATCAACATTCAACTTGCATTGCTAGAATGTAATTCTCTATACCTGTCCCAACAAAAAGATAAAAATGTAAGTATTACAACAAGGTTACTGGCAACTTATCTCGGTAACTATTATTTAAATATGTTTTAATATGTAACATATCTGAAAACAATAGCTATGCCTTATTCCCTGCAAATAAGAATGTGATCTCTGGACATCGACTGTGAACGCAGAGAACAGGACCAAACAAACTGACAGTCCTTTATACCAGGGAGTTTCAACCCTCACAACCAATATTTCAGTGTGAAATGTATTTATCTCAATCTCTCTGGCTGGTAAACTATTGTGTAGAGCCTCATGCCATCGTTTACCTTTGAGTCAGGCATGGCACACAGCCCACATGGCCCATCTGTGAAGGAACGTGTAACCTCAGCGACATGAGTCATGTTGGTGATGAAGTCAGCACCATACCCATGCTCGTTGGTTTCACTAGGGTTGTTAACGTCTTTATTTGTATCAAGACCGCCTCCGTGGTCTAATGGTAGAGCGTCCGCCCGGAGAGCGGAAGGTATATTTTGCTTTGTCCATTTTTAAAACCAACGGAAAATATTTGCTCCAAATTCATAAGTAAAACCGAAATGCGCTTAAATCTAAAGAAGTTCTTTAATTGAAAAAAATCAGAGTGAGTGAGTGAGTGAGTATAGTTTTACGCCGCTTTTAGCAATATTCCAGCAATATCAGGGCGAGGGACACCAGAAATGGGCTTCACACATTGTACCCATGTCGGGAATCGAACCCGGGTCTTCGGCGTGACGAGCGAACGTCTTGACCACTAGGCTACCCGTCCGCCCCGAAAATAAAATAAAATAAAATAAAATAAAATAAAATAAAATAAAATAAAATAAAATAAAATAAAATAAAATAAAATAAAATAAAATAAAATAAAATAATAAATAAAATATTTAAAAAAATAAAAAATAAAATAAAAATAAATAAATAAGAGTTATATAAAGATGTGTTTTGAAAACTATAAAATCTTCCATGTAAACCATTCCGCCATGTTATTGAAAATTGTTTGTTAATTTGTACATCAAAGTATCCAGCCTGAGTGTAAATAAAGCTGCGATCTGTTCTGTTCTGACTGCAACATTGTTGTATTTATCTATTTGTGTATTTTCATGAAAGTCGTAGTCATCAGTTTATTTCACTGGTGATAAATAAATCCAATGGCAAGATACAAATGCTTTTTTATGGAACATACATTGTGCTTACCTTTTACACATTTCTCATCCGTTGTGAGGCTATAGCCTACATTGCAGTGGCACAGTCCTCTGTCACACGCGTAATTTGGAGCCCTGCATGTTTTGTCACATGTTTTACCTGAAATGACAGTGATTAGGAAGTGTTACTTAACGTTTCGTATGAAGGTGAGTTAAGTTTAACGCCGCTTTGAACAGTATTTCAGTTATGTCGTTGGGAATTAGCTTAATGTGGAAGGAAATCCCGAAGTGATACAGATAGGTGAGGTGAGGTGAAATGGGGTTTAACGTCGCGTCCAAGATTATTGCACTTATATATGTATATGTGTGTGTGTGGCTGCTTGTACTAGTCCGGACCGATGCCGATTTATAGTGCTAGCACACTGAGATACCATGCCGCAGTTTAACACGAATACCCCACTCAGACACAGTATACTGACTCCGAGCCGACCAGTCCTTGTTTTAGCCCCTTAATGCCGAGCGCCAGACAGGGTAACAACAAGTACCATCTTTAAACGTCTTTTGGTATGACGCGGCTGGGGATCGAACCCCGGACCTTCCGCTCTCTGGGCGGACGCTCTACCATTAGACCACGGAGGCGGTCTTGATACAGATAAAGACGTTTATAACCTTAGTGAAACTGTCAACGCGCATGTTGACGGGGAATTAGCTCTTGGGGGAATAAAGGAGAAAATCGACATCACTGTCCAGGAACGCTTTATGCACAACATGTAAACAATAAACAACAATTGCACAATGAGCGGAATACCTGCTCTGACAACACAAACACAGCGATGAGCGGACCTTCCAGCTCAGGCGTACAAGAGGTGAGCGGAGCTCCAGCTCACCTCAGGGCGTTTCCTACGAGCGGCACATCCTGCTCGAGGTCGTCATTACACCAGCACTCGGAATACCAAGCCTGACTAACACCCTAGTAACAGTGTAATGGTAGCACATATATAGTAATGAACAAGAATGGAAAGACAATGACTTTGCTCTGGACATGGGACTTCTGGGGTTGGGGGATGAACATTTACGGCAATAAATGTCATACTATAAATAACAGTAATGAACGGGAAGTGATAAAGTAGTCCAGGTTGACTGTCAGTCAATATACAATGAAATGTTGGTGAGGATTAACAACGGGGATTAGCGCCTAAAACTTAATGACAATTAAGTTATGGAGACATGGCTACAGGGTAATTTGCCTTTGGAGTCAAATGTACTTCAGACAATGGTAATCGTAAATCAGTCGGTAGACAAAACCAACGAGCACGGGTATGGTGCTGACAAACCAAGAAGACATAATCCTGACAAATATGAGATTGGAACCACCGATCATAGACTTCTGGACCGGGATAAAGGGGTGCTCTCCATCGGGAATTACGGCCACCGGTGTCTCCTGTCTCATCCACGAATCCGTGGTTCGTGGATATGTTGTCACGGAGAAGTAAAAAAGGCTTCAAATAGAGAGCTACATCTTCAATACCGTCTTGGCAGCGTTCAGTTTGTCAAAACAAATCAGAGTTCCACATCATCTCTGACTATATAGACTGTAAAACTAGTATACATGTTCAATGTATTGATAGTTCGAAAATCAGATTAGATATGTAATAGACTTGAATTGAATTGTGTGAGTCTCTGTCGATCTTTCGTCATGCTTTCAATACAAAATGTCTAATTATTTAATTTTATATTTGTTTTTGTGAATGGTGTCTGATGCTATTGCCTATTTTAACGTACCGCACATAACCATGAAGAACTTATTTGTCTTTGCATGTGCTTGTGAATGTTGGTATATATATATATATATATATATATATATATATATATATATATATATGTATGTATATGATAGTGTTTATAAATACGATATATTTACATATGTTTATATGTATATAGATGCATCATGTACTCTCATGCAACCGTAGTCAATCACAATAATATAAAATAATATTTCGGGGAAAATGCAATGCATTTATCAGTCTAAATTTCGACTCCATATTAGAAGTTGAGAGAAGGAGGTGACCAAGATCCGATATTCAGTTAACCAACTACTGTGTCACGTTGCAAGCTGTACCCCGTGGGTCACGATTCATAACCTAGACGGGGCCAATTATACACGAGGCTGGTTCCAAAAGTTTATGTTAGACAGTCCCTGACAAATATGAGATTGCCAATTATACATGAGGCTGGTTCCAAAGGTTTATGTTAGACAGTACCTGACAACAACGGTCTACTCACACATTCTCTGATGGTGAACGCACTGAGTCAAGTCATCCCACTGCACATTTGTGTCGAGAGTATGTTTGGTAAGGAGAAAACATACATGACGATAATACTCGTAGGCCACGCATACATCCGACTCGGCGCTGACGCATTTCTGTCTGCACTGGTCCTCAGTGACGTGCTTGTATTTTGCATGATAGGTAGTTTTGCAGAGACGCTCCGATTGCACGGAGAACTCATTGGAGTAAAGTGGACATTCTGAAAATGAAAATGAGAATTATTGGCAAGGAAAAGTGGAGAGAGAATGTTGCAAAAGACATTCTGATTCGTTGACGGCCCATCCTATCGGATGGGATCGACTTATATTTGTGTTTGAAAAAAATATTTGTTTCCAGTTTTTTTATCTTATAAATACATATTTGTTTGCTGGAAATGTGCGTAAAATTCTATAAAAATTAATTAAGAAGCAGCCTTGAATAACACATGCAGAACATGCAGTGGGGGAAATGGTTGACGGTACGTAAAAAGATAATTTCTCTCGGACCTCTTGTCTTGTCTGAAGTTTACTGTTACACTCATTTTATACAAGTTTGCTCATCTGAAATAAAGATAAAAATAAAATACGCTCGTCCTTTTTCGTCACAGTTTCCCAAAGTCATCTGAAATATAGAGACTCGGGTTAATGTTCAGACTATTCATTTAAAATCATCTTATTTATCAGGCATCTACAAATTGATTATAAGCCGTAGCTTGTTAACTCAGCAGTCAGCAATATTCCAGCTTTATGACGGAAGTCTGGGCCAGACAGTCGAGTGTTTGACTTCCTGAGCTTCGATCTAGGCAATTGGGATATGATGACATGCATCAACCAAGTCAGCGAGCCTGACCACCCGATCCCGTATGTCACCTCTTATGACAAGCATGGGTTGCTGAAGGCCACTTTCAACCAGAAATCGTTACGCGACCTCACACATGTTTCTAAATACACCGAGGCCCAGTCGTGTAAGGCACCGCTATTCGCTGCAGAGTTGCGTCCCTTGGGCACGCCAGGAACCTATGGTTGTGGGTTCGAATGCCGGTTCGCCCCGATTATGTTTCTAGGTTTGTCAGCAACATACCCGTGCTCGTGGGTTTCACCGAAGTGGTAAACGTCTGTGACCTGCATCACTTCGGGTTTTCCTCCCACGTAAAGCTGACACGCCGTGATATAACTGGAATACTGTTAAAAGCGGCCTTAAACCCAACTCACTCACTCACTCTAAATACACCTACCCAGACAATGAAGACCAGACCGTGGCAAAACCAGTTTCCAGCTTACCTTTCACACAACGAGAGCTTCCCTTGATCACGCTGTAACCCATAGCACATTCACAGAGGCCATTATTGCATTGGTGTTCTTTAGCTTTGCAGTTGTCACACGTCTCAACGATCGGTGCTTCACCTTGAGTTTAGAATAGGCTTGTTAATCTTGTGATATTAAGTCTGTATAGTCTCTCTAGTTTTAGTGTGGGTGAACATGGGGTCATAACACTGTAACCTTAGAGTGAGAAGGGTTTTTACGTCGCTTTTAGCTTTATTTAAGCAATATCATAGGTGGGGACACCAGAAACGGGTTTCACACATTGTACCCATGTGGGGAATTGAACCGGGTCTTCGGCATGGCGGACGAATGTTTTAACCACAAGGCTACCCGACCGCCCCTTTAACCAGGGTAAAAAAAACAAACTTTTATGTGATCTTTAAGATTAAATCTGCAACAGTGACCTACATACATGTAGCACTCCTCATAAACATAATTATATGATACAAATAATAATTTTATTATATGATACACATAATAATAAGTTATACATAATTATATGATATACATAATTATAATATACATGATTATATGATATACATACGTATATAAGTCTTTAATTGGGAGTTTACACGATATACGACTTTTTCCTTGGACGAGAGCTCGGTCACATGAGCGCGAAATTGTTGTTCATAATTTGACGTTCATTCGTTTTTCACGAGACCGTGTTCTTGAAATGACGTAAACACTGACGGACTACTTCCACGGTTCTGGTGGAACCCCTGGGAATTCCCTAACACGAAAACATACAGAAGCGTTCTTTCTGAACATTTAGACCCTTTAATCTTGAACTCAGCGTTTTAGTATACATTGAGAAACGTCAGAGAGTTTGACTGCATGATCGTTCATGAATATCCTCGCTACGATCCATCCTAGTGAACGAAACGAAGAAAAACACATCCAAACTATGGTAGTATTGACTCTATCCGTGTCTAGGCTGCAGCCCATGGTGACAGCCTACAGCAATCTATGAATTTACCTTTGTGTCTTTTTGACACATCTTTATTCACCTTTCAATGATAGACCAGTTGATCAATGATGGCTAAAACACGTAACCGCCACAGGTTCATAAACAACTTCCGAAATCACTCCCGTCATGTTTATCGTGTCGGCCATTTTGACATCTTG
This sequence comes from Haliotis rufescens, assembly GCF_023055435.1. Lineage (NCBI taxonomy): Eukaryota > Metazoa > Mollusca > Gastropoda > Lepetellida > Haliotidae > Haliotis > Haliotis rufescens. Next base: position 2,997,531 of record NW_025964046.1, read on the forward strand.
TACTTGATGCAAATGTATTACAACGCGCTGTCATTGTGATTGACTTACTGAGTCAGGTCTTGACAAACCTTTCTCATGGTGATATGATTTAAATACATGTGTTGTTTCAGATGTTTCTGAACAGCAAGTTGTGCATGCATACGCTCATGTCACTTCTCGTTTTGAAGAAATAATATATATATTCCGCGATACAGCTGGTTGTCTGCAGTGTTCATCCTGCTGCCAGTGTACTTTGGGCCATGCACCACCTCTGTCTAGTAGATAACAGTTGCCCTCCCTCAGCTGAAAGGCTGCACAGAAGTGATCCTGAACTGCCAGACACAACGCTTCACACACCGTTTCATTGACACTGATGTGCTTCTTGTGGTATGACTTGCTGTATTGTGTGGTGGACTGTAGGGTAAAGTGAGCGCTGAACAGCCGGCACTCTGGGAACAGGCAAACTGGGTGAGTGAGTGGGCGAGTGTTTGAGCGGATGTGTTTTGAGTGAGTGAGTTGGTGGGTGTTTGAGTGGATGTGTTTTGAGTGAGTGAGTTGGTGGGTGTTTGAGTGGATGTGTTTTGAGTGAATGAGTGGGTGGGTGTTTGAGTGGATGAGTTTTGAGTGAATGAGTTGGTGGGTGTTTGAGTGGATGTGTTTTGAGTGAAAGAGTGAGTGGGTGGGTGTTTGAGTGAATGTGTTTTGAGTGAAAGAGTGAGTGGGTGGGTGTTTGAGTTGATGTGTTTTGAGTGAAAGAGTGAGTTGGTGGGTGTTTGAGTGGATGTGTTTTGAGTGAGTGAGTTGGTGGGTGTTTGAGTGGATGTGTTTTGAGTGAGTGAGTTGGTGGGTGTTTGAGTGGATGTGTTTTGAGTGAATGAGTGGGTGGGTGTTTGAGTGGATGAGTTTTGAGTGAATGAGTTGGTGGGTGTTTGAGTGGATGTGTTTTGAGTGAAAGAGTGAGTGGGTGGGTGTTTGAGTGAATGTGTTTTGAGTGAAAGAGTGAGTGGGTGGGTGTTTGAGTTGATGTGTTTTGAGTGAAAGAGTGAGTTGGTGGGTGTTTGAGTGAATGTGTTTTGAGTGAAAGAGTGAGTGGGTGGGTGTTTGAGTGAATGTGTTTTGAGTGAAAGAGTGAGTTGGTGGGTGCTTGAGTGGATGTGTTTTGAGTGAAAGAGTGAGTGGGTGGGTGTTTGAGTTGATGAGCTTTGAGTGAATGAGTGGGTGGGTGTTTGAGTGGATGTGTTTTGAACGAATGAATGGGTGGGTGTTTGAGTGGATGAGTTTTGAGTGAATGAGTTGGTGGGTGTTTGAGTGGATGTGTTTTGAGTGAAAGAGTGAGTGGGTGGGTGTTTGAGTGAATGTGTTTTGAGTGAAAGAGTGAGTGGGTGGGTGTTTGAGTTGATGTGTTTTGAGTGAAAGAGTGAGTGGGTGGGTGTTTGAGTGAATGTGTTTTGAGTGAAAGAGTGAGTGGGTGGGTGTTTGAGTGAATGTGTTTTGAGTGAAAGAGTGAGTTGGTGGGTGTTTGAGTGGATGTGTTTTGAGTGAAAGAGTGAGTGGGTGGGTGTTTGAGTTGATGAGCTTTGAGTGAATGAGTGGGTGGGTGTTTGAGTGGATGTGTTTTGAACGAATGAATGGGTGGGTGTTTGAGTGGATGAGTTTTGAGTGAATGAGTTGGTGGGTGTTTGAGTGGAAGTGTTTTGAGTGAATGAATGAGTGGGTGGTTGAGTGGATGAGTTTTGAGTGAAAGAGTGAGTGGGTGTTTGAGTGGATGAGGTTTGAGTGAATGAGTGGAAGGGTGTTTATGTGGATGGGTTTTGAGTGAGTGAGTGGGTGGGTGTTTGAGTGGATGAGTTTTGAGTGAATGAGTGAGTGGGTGTTTAAATTGATGAGGTTTGAGTGAATGAGTGGTTGGGTGTTTGAGTGGATGTGTTTTGAGTGAATGAGTGGGTGGGGGTTTGAGTGGATGTGTTTTGAGTGAGTGGGTGGGTGGTTATTTGAGTTGATGAGCTTTGAGTAAATGAGTGGTTTGGTGTTTGAGTGGATGTGTTTTGAGTGTATGAGTGAGTGGGTTTTGAGTGGATGAGTTTTGAACGAATGAATGGGTGGGTGTTTGAGTGGAGGCATTTTGAGTGAATGAGTGAGTGGGTGTTTGAGTTGATGTGTTTTGAGTGAATGAGTGAGTGGGTGTTTGAGTGGATGAGTTTTGAGTGAAAGAGTGAGTGGGTGTTTGAGTGGATGAGGTTTGAGTGAATGAGTGGATGGGTGTTTATGTGGATGAGTTTTGAGTGAATGAGTGAGTGGGTGTTTAAATTGATGAGGTTTGAGTGAATGAGTGGGTGGGTGTTTGAGTGGATGTGTTTTGAGTGAATGAGTGGGTGGGTGTTTGAGTGGATCAGTTTTGAGTGAATGAGGGGGTGGGTGTTTGAGTGGATGAGGTTTGAGTGAATGAGTGGGTGGGTGTTTGAGTTGATGTGTTTTGAGTGAAAGAGTGAGTTGGTGGGTGTTTGAGTGGATGAGTTTTGAGTGAATGAGTTGGTGGGTGTTTGAGTGGATGTGTTTTGAGTGAAAGAGTGAGTGGGTGGGTGTTTGAGTGAATGTGTTTTGAGTGAAAGAGTGAGTGGGTGGGTGTTTGAGTTGATGTGTTTTGAGTGAAAGAGTGAGTTGGTGGGTGTTTGAGTGAATGTGTTTTGAGTGAAAGAGTGAGTGGGTGGGTGTTTGAGTGAATGTGTTTTGAGTGAAAGAGTGAGTTGGTGGGTGTTTGAGTGGATGTGTTTTGAGTGAAAGAGTGAGTGGGTGGGTGTTTGAGTTGATGAGCTTTGAGTGAATGAGTGGGTGGGTGTTTGAGTGGATGTGTTTTGAACGAATGAATGGGTGGGTGTTTGAGTGGATGAGTTTTGAGTGAATGAGTTGGTGGGTGTTTGAGTGGATGTGTTTTGAGTGAAAGAGTGAGTGGGTGGGTGTTTGAGTGAATGTGTTTTGAGTGAAAGAGTGAGTGGGTGGGTGTTTGAGTTGATGTGTTTTGAGTGAAAGAGTGAGTGGGTGGGTGTTTGAGTGAATGTGTTTTGAGTGAAAGAGTGAGTGGGTGGGTGTTTGAGTGAATGTGTTTTGAGTGAAAGAGTGAGTTGGTGGGTGTTTGAGTGGATGTGTTTTGAGTGAAAGAGTGAGTGGGTGGGTGTTTGAGTTGATGAGCTTTGAGTGAATGAGTGGGTGGGTGTTTGAGTGGATGTGTTTTGAACGAATGAATGGGTGGGTGTTTGAGTGGATGAGTTTTGAGTGAATGAGTTGGTGGGTGTTTGAGTGGAAGTGTTTTGAGTGAATGAATGAGTGGGTGGTTGAGTGGATGAGTTTTGAGTGAAAGAGTGAGTGGGTGTTTGAGTGGATGAGGTTTGAGTGAATGAGTGGAAGGGTGTTTATGTGGATGGGTTTTGAGTGAGTGAGTGGGTGGGTGTTTGAGTGGATGAGTTTTGAGTGAATGAGTGAGTGGGTGTTTAAATTGATGAGGTTTGAGTGAATGAGTGGTTGGGTGTTTGAGTGGATGTGTTTTGAGTGAATGAGTGGGTGGGGGTTTGAGTGGATGTGTTTTGAGTGAGTGGGTGGGTGGTTATTTGAGTTGATGAGCTTTGAGTAAATGAGTGGTTTGGTGTTTGAGTGGATGTGTTTTGAGTGTATGAGTGAGTGGGTTTTGAGTGGATGAGTTTTGAACGAATGAATGGGTGGGTGTTTGAGTGGAGGCATTTTGAGTGAATGAGTGAGTGGGTGTTTGAGTTGATGTGTTTTGAGTGAATGAGTGAGTGGGTGTTTGAGTGGATGAGTTTTGAGTGAAAGAGTGAGTGGGTGTTTGAGTGGATGAGGTTTGAGTGAATGAGTGGATGGGTGTTTATGTGGATGAGTTTTGAGTGAATGAGTGAGTGGGTGTTTAAATTGATGAGGTTTGAGTGAATGAGTGGGTGGGTGTTTGAGTGGATGTGTTTTGAGTGAATGAGTGGGTGGGTGTTTGAGTGGATCAGTTTTGAGTGAATGAGGGGGTGGGTGTTTGAGTGGATGAGTTTTGATTGAATGAGTTGGTGGGTGTTTGAGTGGATGAGTTTTGAGTTAAATGAGTGAGTGGGTGGGTGGTTGTTTGAGTGGATGAATTTTGGGTGAGTGAGTGCGTGGGTGTTTGAGTGGATCAGTTTTGAGTGAATGAGGGGGTGGGTGTTTGAGTGAATCAGTTTTGAGTGAATGAGTGGATGTGTGTTTGAGTGGATGTGTTTTGAGTGAATGAGTGGGTGGGTGTTTAAATTGATGAGGTTTGAGTGAATGAGTGGGTGGATGTTTGAGTGGATGTGTTTTGAGTGAATGAGTGGGTGGGTGTTTGAGTGGATCAGTTTTGAGTGAATGAGAGGGGGGGGGGGGGAGTTGAGTGGATGTGTTTTGAGTGAATGAGTGGGTGGGTGTTTGAGTGGGTGAGGTTTGAGTGAATGAGTGGGTGGGTGTTTGAGTGGGTGAGGTTTGAGTGAATGAGTGGGTGGGTGTTTGAGTGGGTGAGGTTTGAGTGAATGAGTGGGTGGGTGTTTGAATGGATGAGGTTTGAGTGAATGAGTGGGTGTGTGTTTGAGTGGATGAGTTTTGAGTGAGTGAGTGGGTGTGTGTTTGGAAAAAAGGTAAGCATGTCCTGCACTAGCGGTAGCACCCTTAACTCGGGCAATTTGCTTTAAAAAGTAACCTGAGGACAAATTATTTTCGGGAACAAACCTGTTTTGAACAATTAATACTTGCTCTCGTTATACTGATATCAACTCAAATAGCTATGGCTGAATTGACATTTACTAGTTACTAGAAAATAACAGAAATAGGCATAAACAACTCTAGAAACATTCATACATTTGCAAAGTTATCTACAAAAGAGAGACATAGATATTGATCGTGAGTTAGATCCAGTATCAAGGTTGACACAAAGTGTCATGATCTCCTTAAGGCAAAATATAGGTTCAACAAAACCGCATCCAAGAACGTGTAAACGAAACGCTGGTATCAGGGATCGAGTGCATCAGCGTCAATGTCAGCAGTGTGCATAAGAATAATTGCAGAAAAAAATAACTGATAAATTGATAACTGAAAACTGAAATCCCAATAGATTGGCCTATGTTTTTTCCCTTGAATGCTACAGATGACACCACAGACCACGTCAGCTTGATGCCGTTTGAATATGAATAGGGTAAGAGAGAAAGTCACACCTCAAATTCTCTTTCCCTACAAAACTACTTTTTATCTCTATATGGGAATGAAAAGAGCCAAACATTTCACTGTAATTTGTGTGAAGAACACCTCAGAATGCGAATAAAACAGCATAACTATTTGCGTTGCCTTTTCCCCCGCGATGAAATCTGCTTCGACAGATAATCGAGACTTGTTGTTCCATGGCGTTCATGTTCCATCTTTGCTGAAGAATTGATATATTTTAGATATGAATTCCAAAAGCATAGCCAGCCTCACAAATATATTGTCCATTTAGACATGTTCCATGGGACTTAAAACATGTGTCTCTACATGAAGATATGTGGGTCTCTTCAATATAGAAATGTTATATTGTACTTTAAACATGTGTCTAAAGATCAAGGTATGTGGGACTCTTCAATATAGACATGTTCCATGGGACTTTAAACAGGTGTCTCTACATGAAGATATGTGGGACTCTTCAATATAAACATGTTGCATGAGACTTTAAACATGTGTCTCTGCATGAAGAGACGTGGGTCTCTTCAATATAGACATGTTACATGGGACTTTAAACATGTGTCTCTACATGACGATATGTGGGTCTCTTCAATATAGACATATTACATGGGACTTTAAACATGTGTCTCTACATGAAGATATGTGGGACTCTTCAATATAGACATGTTACATGGGACTTTACACATGTGTCTCTACATGAAGATATGTGTGACCCTTCAATATAGACATGTTGCATGGGACTTTAAACATGTGTCTCTGCATGAAGATATGTGGGTCTCTTCAATATAGACATGTTACATGGGACTTTAAACATGTGTCTCTACATGAAGATATGTGGGTCTCTTCAATATAGACATGTTCCATGGGACTTTAAACAGGTGTCTCTACATGAAGATATGTGGGTCTCTTCAATATAGACATGTTACATGGGACTTTAAACATGTGTCTCTACATGAAGATATGTGGGACTCTTTAATATAGACATGTTACATGGGACTTTACACATGTGTCTCTACATGAAGATATGTGGGACTCTTCAATATAGACATGTTACATGGGACTTTAAACAGGTGTCTGAAGATCAAGGTATGTGGGCTCTTCAATATAGACATGTTACATGGGACTTTAAACATGTGTCTCTGCATGAAGATATGTGGGTCTCTTCAATATAGACATGTTACATGGGACTTTAAACAGGTGTCTCTGCATGAAGAGACGTGGGTCTCTTCAATATAGACATGTTACATGGGACTTAAAACATGTGTCTCTACATGAAGATATGTGGGACTCTTCAATATAGTCATGTTACATGAGACTTTAAACATGTGTCTCTACATGACGATATGTGGGTCTCTTCAATATAGACATGTTGCATGGGACTTTAAACATGTGTCTGAAGATCAAGGTATGTGGGTCTCTTCAATATAGACATGTTATATTGGACTTTAAACATGTGTCTCTGCATGAGGATATGTGGGTCTCTTCAATATAAACATGTTATATTGGACTTTAAACATGTGTCTCTGCATGAGGATATGTGGGTCTCTTCAATATAGACATGTTATATTGTACTGTAAACATGTGTCTCTACATGAAGATATGTGGGTCTCTTCAATATAGGCATGTTACATGGGACTTTAAACATGTGTCTCTACATGAAGATATGTGGGACTCTTCAATATAGACATGTTACATGGGACTTTACACATGTGTCTCTACATGAAGATATGTGTGACCCTTCAATATAGACATGTTGCATGGGACTTTAAACATGTGTCTCTGCATGAAGATATGTTGGTCTCTTCAATATAGACATGTTACATGGGACTTTAAACATGTGTCTCTACATGAAGATATGTGGGTCTCTTCAATATAGACATGTTACATGGGACTTTAAACATGTGTCTCTGCATGTAGATATGTGGGTTTCTTCAATATAGACATGTTACATGGGACTTTAAACAGGTGTCTCTACATGAAGATATGTGGGTCTCTTCAATATAGACATGTTACATGGGACTTTAAACATGTGTCTCTACATGAAGATATGTGGGACTCTTCAATATAGACATGTTACATGGGACTTTACACATGTGTCTCTACATGAAGATATGTGTGACTCTTCAATATAGACATGTTACATGGGACTTTAAACATGTGTCTGAAGATCAAGGTATGTGGGACTCTTCAATATAGACATGTTACATGGGACTTTAAACATGTGTCTCTGCATGAAGATATGTGGGTCTCTTCAATATAGACATGTTACATGGGACTTTAAACAGGTGTCTCTGCATGAAGAGACGTGGGTCTCTTCAATATAGACATGTTACATGGGACTTAAAACATGTGTCTCTACATGAAGATATGTGGGACTCTTCAATATAGACATGTTACATGAGACTTTAAACATGTGTCTCTACATGACGATATGTGGGTCTCTTCAATATAGACATGTTGCATGGGACTTTAAACATGTGTCTGAAGATCAAGGTATGTGGGTCTCTTCAATATAGACATGTTATATTGGACTTTAAACATGTGTCTCTGCATGAGGATATGTGGGTCTCTTCAATATAAACATGTTATATTGGACTTTAAACATGTGTCTCTGCATGAGGATATGTGGGTCTCTTCAATATAGACATGTTATATTGTACTGTAAACATGTGTCTCTACATGAAGATATGTGGGTCTCTTCAATATAGGCATGTTACATGGGACTTTAAACATGTGTCTCTACATGAAGATATGTGGGTCTCTTCAATATAGACATGTTGCATGGGACTTCAAACATGTGTCTGAAGATCAAGGTATGTGGGACCCTTCAATATAGACATGTTACATGGGACTTTAAACATGTGTCTCTACATGAAAATATGTGGGTCTCTTCAATATAGACATGTTACATGGGACTTTAAACATGTGTCTGAAGATCAAGGTATGTGGGACTCTTCAATATAGACATGTTACATGGGACTTTAAACATGTGTCTCTACATGAAGATATGTGGGTCTCTTCAATATAGACATGTTGCATGGGACTTTAAACATGTGTCTCTGCATGAAGAGACGTGGGCCTCTTCAATATAGGCATGTTGCATGGGGCTTTAAACAGGTATCTCTACATGAAAATATGAGGGTCTCTTCAATATAGACATGTTACATGGGACTTTAAACATGTGTCTCTACATGAAGATATGTGGGTCTCTTCAATATAGACATGTTGCATGGGACTTTAAACATGTGTCTCTACATGAAGATATGTGGGTCTCTTCAATATAGACATGTTACATGGGACTTTAAACATGTGTCTCTACATGAAGATATGTGGGTCTCTTCAATATAGACATGTTGCATGGGACTTTAAACATGTGTCTCTACATGAAGATATGTGGGTCTCTTCAATATAGACATGTTACACTGGACTTTAAACATGTGTCTCTGCATGAAGTATGTGGGTCTCTTCAATATAGACATGTTCCATGGGACTTTAAACAGGTGTCTCTACATGAAGATATGTGGGACTCTTCAATATAGACATGTTACATGGGACTTTAAACATGTGTCTCTACATGAAGATATGTGGGTCTCTTTAATATAGACATGTTACATGGGACTTTAAACATGTGTCTCTACATTAAGATATGTGGGTCTCTTTAATATAGACATGTTACATGGGACTTTAAACATGTGTCTCTACATGAAGCTATGTGGGTCTCTTCAATATAGACATGTTGCATAGGACTTTAAACATGTGTCTCTACATGAAGATATGTGGGTCTCTTCAATATAGACATGTTACACTGGACTTTAAACATGTGTCTCTGCATGAAGTATGTGGGTCTCTTCAATATAGACATGTTACATGGGACTTTAAACAGGTGTCTCTACATGAAGATATGTGGGACTCTTCAATATAGACATGTTACATGGGACTTTAAACATGTGTCTCTACATGAAGATATGTGAGTCTCTTTAATATAGACATGTTACACTGGACTTTAAACATGTGTCTCTGCATGAAGTATGTGGGTCTCTTCAATATAGACATGTTGCATGGGACTTTAAACAGGTGTCTCTACATGAAGATATGTGGGACTCTTCAATATAGACATGTTACATGGGACTTTAAACATGTGTCTCTACATGAAGATATGTGGGTCTCTTTAATATAGACATGTTACATGGGACTTTAAACATGTGTCTCTACATGAAGATATGTGGGTCTCTTCAATATAGACATGTTGCATGGGACTTTAAACATGTGTCTCTACATGAAGATATGTGGGTCTCTTCAATATAGACATGTTACACTGGACTTTAAACATGTGTCTCTGCATGAAGTATGTGGGTCTCTTCAATATAGAAATGTTACATGGGACTTTAAACATGTGTCTCTGCATGAAGATATGTGGGACTCTTCAATATAGACATGTTACATGGGACTTTAAACAGGTGTCTCTACATGAAGATATGTGGGACTCTTCAATATAGACATGTTACATGGGACTTTAAACATGTGTCTCTACATGAAGATATGTGGGCCTCTTCAATGTAGACATGTTACATGGGACTTTAAACATGTGTCTCTGCATGAGGATATGTGGGTCTCTTCAATATAGACATGTTACATGGGACTTTAAACATGTGTCTCTGCATGGAGAGACGTGGGCCTCTTCAATATAGACATGTTACATGGGACTTTAAACAGGTGTCTCTGCATGAAGTATGTGGGTCTCTTCAATATAGACATGTTACATGGGACTTTAATCATGTGTCTCTGCGTGAAGATATGTGGGTATCTTCAATATAGACATGTTGCATGGGACTTTAAACATGTGTCTCTGCATGAAGAGACGTGGGCCTCTTCAATATAGACATGTTACATGGGACTTTAAACATGTGTCTCTACATGAAGATATGTGGGCCTCTTCAATATAGACATGTTACATGGGACTTTAAACATGTGTCTCTGCATGAGGATATGTGGGTCTCTTCAATATAGGCATGTTACATGGGACTTTAAACATGTGTCTCTGCATGAAGAGACGTGGGCCTCTTCAATATAGACATGTTACATGGGACTTTAAACATGTGTCTCTGCATGAAGAGACGTGGGCCTCTTCAATATAGACATGTTACATGGGACTTTAATCATGTGTCTCTGCATGAAGAGACGTGGGTATCTTCAATATAGACATGTTACATGGGACTTTAAACATGTGTCTCTGCATGAAGAGACGTGGGCCTCTTCAATATAGACATGTTACATGGGACTTTAATCATGTGTCTCTGCATGAAGAGACGTGGGTATCTTCAATATAGACATGTTACATGGGACTTTAATCATGTGTCTCTGCATGAAGAGACGTGGGTATCTTCAATATAGACATGTTACATGGGACTTTAATCATGTGTCTCTGCATGAAGAGACGTGGGTATCTTCAATATAGACATGTTACATGGGACTTTAATCATGTGTCTCTGCATGAAGAGACGTGGGTATCTTCAATATAGACATGTTGCATGGGACTTAACACAGGTGTCTCTTCATGAAGAGACAGAAACAGAAATGTTACCCAAGTGAGATGGCTTTTCAGCTGTCGGAGTCGTCATGCCGTTTCTTTCGCTGTTCCTCTTTGATGTCCTCATATCAGGAGAAGATCTTCTTCTGTGGGAGGACGTTTCAGTTGCTGGTGGAGTCGTCAAACCGTCACTTTCGCTGTTCCTCTTTGATGTCCTCATATCAGGAAAAGATCTACTCCTGTGGGAGGACGTTTCAGTTGCTGGTGGAGTCGTCACAACGTTACTTTTGCTATTCCTCTTTGATGTCCCCATATCAGGAGAAGATCTACTCCTGTGGGAGGACGTTTCAGTTGCTGGTGGAGTCGTCACACCGTTACTTTTGCTATTCCTCTTAGATGCCCCCATATCCTCTTTCCGTCCTGGAGCTGTTACACTGGTTGTCTGAAAATATATGTTGATTAGTTTGTACATTATTTGCCAAATTTGTGTTCCGACTACCTATATCATCGTCAATACTTCTCACCGCTTCATCCATAACCAAAGAATGCATACGGCCAATATAAGGTGTTGATGTGACACGTGGCATTTTAAGGCAAGTGAGGTGGTGGGGTGAAATGGGGTTTACCGTCACTTGTTATTGCATTTATATAGTGACGTGCATACATGTGTGTCTTGCTGCTTGTACTAGTAATGCTGGTTTTACTGTGTTACGCCCTGTGAGATACATTACCCCAGGTTAATATGGACACCTCACACAGACACAGCCAACCAGTCCTTGTTTTATCCCCTTAATACCGCAGGGAGGAGTAACAATTACCAATTTTAAACGTATTTTGGTTTTACGCGGCCAGGGGTCAAACCACCGATCTCTAGGCAGACGCTCTATCCACTGGACCACTGAAGAGGTCTTTAAAGCAAGTAGTCAAGTGTCTGAATAACTCAAGGAGGTCTAACTAGCCCCACTTTGCGCTAACCCTGTCGTTGCCTGATTCTGATTCTCGATGATTGTACAGAGCAAATGGCGGCAATGCTGAGGAACATGATGCACGAGTTATGCCGTTTCTGAGATGGAATCTCAGCGCTCATTGGTCAAAGCAATAGCTTTTTATCTCACGCTGGAACCAGGTTGGTTGGTTGGTTGGTCGGGTGTTGTTAAACGTCGCACTCAGCAATATTCCAGCTGTATGACGGCGGTTTGTAAATAAATGAGTCTGGACCAGACAATCCAGTGATTGACATCATGAGCATCGATCCATGCAATTGGGATTCGATGACATCTATCAACCAAGTCATCGAGCCTGACCACCCGATCCCGTTAGTCGCCTCTTACGACAAGCATAGTCGCCTTTTACGGCAAGCATTGGTTGCTGAAGACCTATTCCATCCCGGTTCTTCACGGGTCCGCTGGAACCAGGCTGTGGACTGACGTGTTGGTTAATTAGCGACAACACTGCAAACCACTACATTGCCAACCACCACACGTGTGTTTCGTGTCTAATAAGATGTTTATCACAAAGCACGACCTGAAAAAATCGACATTTTCAAAAGTCGACATGACCTGATAAAATCGACACAGTGGCTGTACCGCTCAATGTCAGGTCACTCGATGAGAAATACATGTTATTTGACACGCAAAACCAAATTATCTGTATGTTTTAATATTAATCCATCCTATCAATTGTACAGTGAAGAAAAAGTCGACCGTTTACCTGTTCTGGATCCCAGTTACCAAGGGAACACAAACTCTGTCGCTTGTCATAGTGCCAGTCCTTACATTCCAGCAAATCTCGACACATCATTTGACATATGTAGTTGTTGTTCACAGGACGCTTCAGGATGCCTACCACGTCTGTGTTTCTCCATGTTCGAAGCAAGGACGTTGAATTGTCTGTCTTTAATACTAAAATACACTCACAAAACTGGACGCTTGGGGGCTGAGTGTTGCTCCGTGTACAGTATGACAGACAAACATCCACGTTAGTTCCAACCAGCTGACCTTGCTTGTAAGCACCGCATAAAGAATAGTTTATCCATAAGACAAAAGACAATGTCGAACATAACTTTACCACCTGCGAATGAGTCTTTGTCCTACACGTCGCCATGACGAGCAATATACACGGCGTACAATTTGCAACAATATAATTAAAGTCACATCCTGGTTAGGTATCTGTGTGGTCTCTGAAATACAATGCAATCATCTTCTAGTGTTGGACATAAACTCGTAATAACTTCGTTGTCACTAGAGAACCCTCCACATTGAGACACACATTTGGCTGTCTACACTATCCATCCTCATATATTCATCATAATCTATCATCAAGCTCAGTACATGTTGTTAAAAAGGCCACAACGACCACTGGCAATCGATACGACGGTTGCTTTGTTTCGTTGACCATAACACTGAAATACAGTAACTATATACACCCTCGTCACTGATCAGGGTAGCTGTGTGCAACCAAATATATCCATGTGATATTTGAACAAATCCGTTGCTATGTGTAGCAAGGTGAAGAGGTATACACTAATGTTTACACATCCCGGTCGTGCGTACCAACAGGTAACGTATATCAACGTGTTCAACAAACACAGACTACATTGTGAATGACATCTTCCCGAGGCTAGAGAGTTAACTGACTTTAAAAGTCCAGTTTCCACCCTTGCAGAACTGGGCTGGAATTCCTGGGCTCGATCGTAGCGCCATCAGTGGTTATTACGAGTTATGTCCCTTCTAAACCGCCCCTATGGACCAATCAGATTCCACCTCCTGCATTTGATTCAAACAAAATGGCGGCGCCCAGTCAAGACGATCTGATCGATTGACTATGGACACTGCATAGACTCGTTAGTCCAGCCAAAATGTAAATCCATAATACCAGCCTAGCTCGGCAAGGGTGGAAACTGGACTTCTATAGTCAGTTAACTCACTTGCCTCGGGAAGATGTGTAAATGAATACAATGATATACCTTGTACTTCAATTACCGAAAGTAAACTATTATATTATATCGGTCAATAACAACAAAGATAGATAAATAGAGAATCTCTCCCGAGTGTCTTTTGATATCAAATATATCAATCAGTGTTGATATATTTGATATCAAAAGACACGGGGGATGATATTTTATTCATCATCCAACATCATTCTTCCAACTTTTTCAGTTTGTAGACAGTAATAAGCAGTATCTTAAGTGTAAAAAGTACTGTTAACAGCTTCAGTAGCAGGGCCATTAGTGATGCCACAACTTATCAATCAGTAAAATTGAGAATTTTGTTTCATTTTGGGGGATTTGAACTGAAACAAATTAAGATTCAACGACCAGTTGTTTGTTTGTTTGTTTGTTGTCTAAAATTTGTACATTGTAAAGTGTAGGGTTTCGTACGCATTTATCCCATATAATGTAAACGGTAGACTAGGTACCCAAGGCAACATAATGGATAGGGTGGTCAGGCTTAGAGATTTGTTTGGTTGTGCTTTATCGTATCCCGACGGCGCAGATCGCTGCTGAGCGCAGCGTTGAACAAAACAACGACAGCAGGCAGGCGACAAACTGAATAATCCCATTATTTATTCAAATACATATGTCAATGTCATCTGATACAACTAAATTCTGAAAATAGTTATTAGAACACAGGGGGGCACGGGTGGCCCAGTCGTCTAAGGCGCCGCGATTCGCTGTGCAGAGTTGCGTCCCTTGGGCACGCCAGAAACCTAGGATTGTGGGTTCGAATCCCGGTTCGCCCTAATTATGTTTCTAGGTTTGCCAGCACCATACCCGTGCTCGTGGGTTTCACCGAAGTGGTAAACGTCTGAGACCTGCATCACTTCGGGCTTTGCTCCCTCATTAAGCTGACACGCCGTGATATAACTGGAACACTGTTCAAAGCGGCGTTAAACCCAACTCACTCACCCACTATTAGGACACAGGTTGCCCTGTGTTTAAGGAGTCGGAATTAGCCGAGCACAGTTGCGCCCTGGAGGTGTGCCAGAGGCATATAGGAGTTCGGTACACCCTTATTATGTTTCTAGGCGACACTCAATGCTGTTAGACAGGCATACTGTAGCTTTAGGGGAAAGCGATGTAACAAGATATTCCTAGTGGTATGCACAGAACACGTGTTTATAGAATTATCTCCCTTAGTAAGATAAACACGATTTGTTGTGATGAAAGCACTTGGTGGAGAATAAGCACACTGCGATGTTTCGAGGAAGATGAACTCACTCACTCACTCACTCATAAGAACTTAATTTCTAGTTTGATATTAAAAAATAGATCAAAAGGGCAGCCATCTCTAGTTCTTGGCATTATTTTAATAAATGACATGTCGATATCTAAAATGCCCTGTCACTGTGCAATTTTTAATCCTCGAGGCCGCAGTTAAAACAAAACTGTATGGACTGTTGTAATACATGGTGACCAACAGTATGATATATGATAATAATAACTTATTTATATATTTATTAAACTCAACGTTACTTATCAACTTTATGTGGAGTTATTGTGGCACCAATAAGCAGTTACGAGTGAGTGAGTGAGTGAGTGAGTTTGGTTTAACGCCGCTTTTAACAGTATTCCAGTTATATCGCGGCGTGTCAGCTTAATGTGGGAGGAAAGCCCGAAGTGATGCAGGTCTCAGACGTTTACCACTTCGGTGAAACCCACGAGCAGGGGTATGGTGCTGACAAACCTAGAAACATAATCGGGGCGAACCGGGATTCGAACCCACAATCATAGGTTTCTGGCATGCCCAAGGGACGCAACTCTGCACAGCGAATCGCGGCGCCTTAGACGACTGGGCCACCCGTGCCCCCTCTAAGCAGTTACGAAGGCGACAGGGTATAAATAAATATTATTATCATATAACATACTGTTGTTACCATGTTACAGTCCAGGGGGCACGGGTGGCCCAGTCGTCCAAGGCACCGCGATTCGATGTGCAGAGTTGCGTCCCTTGGGCAAACCAGAAACCTATGATTGTGGGTTCGAATCCCGGTTCCCCCCGATTAGGAGGAAGAGGCAGAGATGTCCGATGTGGACATCCTCCATTCAGATGTGTGTGTGTGCGTGTGTGTGTGTGTGGGGGGGGGGGGGGGGGGGGGGGGGGCGAGGCTAACCAGAGCTAGAAAACACAGGCAAAGAAACAAAGGTACCAAGATAACCGCAGAAGTCACGCGTGTCAGTACCGTCCAGTATCGTCGGAAGATCACTGGGCAGAGTGGATACAGGCAAACCCACTCTTCTACAAGTGTGATCTTGGCTTCAAGGACACAGCCAGCACAAACCGGCTGATGCAGGCCAAGGCAAAAGAATTTTGACAACTTGCAAAGAAATGGTTTTATTCACACCCTTTTTATATGCACTATGTTTTGATCAGTGATCGATCGACAACTATTCGCCGACCAGTCCCCTTCAATGGAGACAAGTTACCGAAGATTCGCTAGTCACTAGTCTCCGATCGGTCTCAACCAGTTGCAAACATTTTGCCATATCGTGAACAATTGACGATCAATCACTGATAAGTTGCATAACCATCATGCCCTAATTCCAAATATGGGCAGAAGTAGTTGCACCGGTCTCAGAGATCACCAGTCGGGCGCAAATTAAATCGGTCGCCAAGAGGTTGCATTGCGGTCGCATTGTCTGTGGCTTTAGCTAAGACAACTTTTAGCGACTTATGACTAAAAATACGACTGCCATAAGAGCTATTGAAGCTGTGTTAAACGTATCGCTACATTATCTTTCTAACGACACAAATCTTAGCTGATACAGTGAGCTCTGTTGTGGCTGAGGTAAAATTAGCTGGGTGTTTCCCAATGAGGTCATCGATTATTCAGGGAATTCCCTAGATTTACATTATATTTTTATCAAATTTCATATAACTTTAACAACGCCTTACAGGAGGAATAGCGAAGAGTTCCCCACGAAAGGATCCGACGACTTCCGCAATCTGTGCCAAGGAGGTGTCGAGCAGTGACGGCTGCAAGAGGTGGTGTGACCAGGTACTGACCACGACGCCCCCTTGCACACATGTGCAATGACTGAACTGAATTAATGCTGACAATGACGACAATGCTTTTGTCGATCACTGTGTCTAATTTCATTTGATTGTGTTCACGCATATTCTGTGTAGATACTTTTACATCTGCTTAATAAGATTAACAATTAAAACCACCATTGAAGATAAAGGTCGATGTTGTGATAAATGTTGTTGTTGTACATAATATAATATATATATATATATATTATATGGGCGTTAATAAGTACTGACGTTGCGGGACGTGGCATGTATCGCAAGTTACAAATTGTTGCGATTTATGGAGTCTCACTTTTTACGACATTCTTTTCATTTGGTTTAATAACACGCCTACAACCGAAATATATAAGTTCATAATAGTGCACTGCTTAACAGTGGAAACAACAATGATCCACTCAAACAACAACTCGTCTAAATGCTTCACAGTGATTGAGTGAGTGAGTATGGTTCTACGCCGCTTATAGCAATATTCCAGCAATATCACGGCGGGGAATCGAACCCGGGTCTTCGTCATGACGAGCGAACGCTTTAACCACTAGACTACCCGACCGCCCCGCTTCACAGAGAAATCATTCAACTAATATTGCTGGAACGATGTTATTTCAGACTGCAGTGTGCGATCACTATGCTTCCCCGGGGGAACGCAAGGACAACTAAAAAGCTCTTGGACATTTTACTAAATGATTAAGTATTTATACTGATTTTATTTAGCGTAGACTAAGGTTATTCGTGCATGTCTTTAACATCTAGAAATAGAACAAATCTCCGAGATTGTTCGCGAGTACATGTTCAGGATTTCCTTGTGCTACCCTCAAGCTGTTTCCTGTCTACGTATTGTCTTCACCTAGCAAGAGGGGAACTATCTGCCCGAACGGAAATTCGTGCATTGTGTCCAAAAATATATAGATAGATTGCATCACATACGTGAAGAAACATCCTTTTGCCAGATGTGAGACATCCTGAGCTTAGAACAGAGGAACAAAGAGCAGAACAGGATGCCCTGCTACTGCCCCGTGGTTAATGCAAACCTCCCAGAGAGAAAAATTGATTATTTGGGAAGGACTGTCTCAGTCCATCAGACACTTTATTACGAGTGTTAGAAATAACCAAGTTAATAAAACATCATGGCCACCAGTGATTATTTGGAAAGGACTGTCTCGTTCCATCAGACGTTTTATTACGAGGGTTAGAAATAACCGAGTTAATAAAACATCACGGGCACCAGTGATTATTTGGGAAGGACTGTCTCGTTCCATCAGACGTTTTATTACGAGGGTTAGAAATAACCGAGTTAATAAAACATCACGGGCACCAGTGATTATTTGGGAAGGACTGTCTCGTTCCATCAGACGTTTTATTACGAGGGTTAGAAATAACCGAGTTAATAAAACATCACGGGCACCAGTTATTATTTGGGAAGGACTGTCTCGTTCCATCAGACGTTTTATTACGAGGGTTAGAAATAAACGAGTTAATAAAACATCATGGCCACCAGTGATTATTTGGGAAGGACTGTCTCGTTCCATCAGACACTTTATTATGAGGGTTAGAAATAACCCAGTTAATAAAACATCACGGGCACCAGTGATTTTTGGGAAGGGCTGTCTCGTTCCAACAGACGCTTTATTACCCATAGGGTTAGAAATAACTGAGTTAATAAAACATCCTGGGCATCAGTGATTATTTGGGAAGGAGTGTCTCGTTCCATCAGTCGCTTTATTACGAGGGTTAGAAATAACCGAGTTAATAAAACATCCCGGGCATCAGTGATTATTTGGGAAAGAGTGTCTCGTTCCATCAGTCGCTTTATTACCCATAGGGTTAGAAATAAACGAGTTAATAAAACATCCCGGGCATCAGTGATTATTTGGGAAGGAGTGTCTCATTCCATCAGACGCTTTATTACCCATAGGGTTAGAAATAACCGAGTTAATAAAACATCACGGGCACCAGTGATTATTTGGGAAGGGCTGTCTCAGTCCATCAGTCGCTTTATTACGAGGGTTAGAAATAACCGAGTTAATAAAACATCCTGGGCACCAGTGATTATTTGGGAAGGACTGTCTCGTTCCATCAGTCGATTTATTACCCACGGCGTTAGAAATAAACGAGTTAATAAAACATCACGGTCACCAGTGATTATTTGGGAAGGATTGTCTCAGTCCATCAGACGCTTTATTGCGAGGGTTAGAAATAACCAAGTTAATAAAACATCACGTGCACCAGTGATTATTTGGGAAGGGCTGTCTCGTTCCAACAGACGCTTTATTACCCATAGGGTTAGAAATAACTGCGTTAATAAAACATCTCGGGCATCAGTGATTATTTGGGAAGGAGTGTCTCGTTCCATCAGTCGCTTTATTACGAGGGTTAGAAATAACCGAGTTAATAAAACATCACGGGCACCAGTGATTATTTGGGAAGGACTGTCTCATTCCATCAGATGCTTTATTACGAGGGTTAGAAATAACCGAGTTAATAAAACATCCTGGGCACCAGTGATTATTTGGGAAGGACTGTCTCGTTCCATCAGTCGCTTTATTACCCACGGGGTTAGAAATAACCAAGTTAATAAAACATCCCGGGCACCAGTGATTATTTGGGAAGGGCTGTCTCGTTCCAACAGACACTTTATTACGAGGGTTAGAAATAACCGAGTTAATAAAACATCACGGGCACCAGTGATTATTTGGGAAGGGCTGTCTCAGTCCATCAGTCGCTTTATTACGAGGGTTAGAAATAACCGAGTTAATAAAACATCCTGGGCACCAGTGATTATTTGGGAAGGACTGTCTCGTTCCATCAGTCGATTTATTACCCACGGCGTTAGAAATAAACGAGTTAATAAAACATCACGGTCACCAGTGATTATTTGGGAAGGATTGTCTCAGTCCATCAGACGCTTTATTGCGAGGGTTAGAAATAACCAAGTTAATAAAACATCACGTGCACCAGTGATTATTTGGGAAGGGCTGTCTCGTTCCAACAGACGCTTTATTACCCATAGGGTTAGAAATAACTGCGTTAATAAAACATCTCGGGCATCAGTGATTATTTGGGAAGGAGTGTCTCGTTCCATCAGTCGCTTTATTACGAGGGTTAGAAATAACCGAGTTAATAAAACATCACGGGCACCAGTGATTATTTGGGAAGGACTGTCTCATTCCATCAGATGCTTTATTACGAGGGTTAGAAATAACCGAGTTAATAAAACATCCTGGGCACCAGTGATTATTTGGGAAGGACTGTCTCGTTCCATCAGTCGCTTTATTACCCACGGGGTTAGAAATAACCAAGTTAATAAAACATCCCGGGCACCAGTGATTATTTGGGAAGGGCTGTCTCGTTCCAACAGACACTTTATTACGAGGGTTAGAAATAACCGAGTTAATAAAACATCACGGGCACCAGTGATTATTTGGGAAGGTCTGTCTAGTTCCATCAGACGCTTTATTACCCATAGGATTAGAAATAAACGAGTTAATAAAATATCCTGGGCACCAGTGTATTGTTTACGTCATCCGGATGGCATTGTTGACATCTGTCGACTCTTATTGTGACGTATGGACGGAAACACGTCACACCAGAAACGACATCATAGCTGAAGATTATTAGACAGTTTTAGTTTTCTTGGACGACGGTCGTGATCAGTGCAGTTTTCTAATGTGGAAATGTGGATTAAGAAATAATGGGCAAAAAAGAAATTATTACACTCGCGTATGTCATTTACGAAACTCGTTTTAGTGTTCATGTACTACCCTTGCTCCAAGAATTCTGACACTCGTTTCGACAAACTAGTATGACACACATGGTGAAATAACCTCTCTCTCTCTCTCTCTCTCTCCCCCACTCTCTCTCTCTCTCACTCTCTCTCTCTCACTCTCTCTCTCTATCTCTCTCTCTCCCCTCTCTCCCTCTCTCTCTCTCTCTCTCTCCTTCTCTTTCTCTCTCTCTCTCCCTCTCTCTCTCTCTCTCTCCTTCTCTCTCTCTCTTTCTCTACTGTGATCTGTTGTTCGCCAATATAAGCGCTAAGACAGCTTCGTGAATACGGTACAAGGGCTCCAGATGTATGTACAAACAGGAAAACGTGTGACAGGATGTATGAATTATCATTAAGGAAAGTATTTGATATCCGTGTACGCCCTAAACTTTGTTTACAGATGCATTTCACAAGTTCATTTATAATTTTGGGCAATATTCCCTTAAATCTCATTTACATCATCATCATCATCATCATCATCATCATAGCTGAGAACTCACTACTGCTACACAAACCACAGTGCATCTTTTAAAAAGTAAACCAGATTATTCTTTTACAGTTTCATGCTATTAAATAACATGTTTGCGATATAAGTTGCAGCAAATGAATCTACACACGCAAATGCTGATTTGCAAAGGAGCAGTGTTCATACATGTATTAAAGTGGACTAAATACAAAGTCATTTCTTGAAAATCAGCGAGACAAGTCATTTCTTGGAAATCAAATATCCCATCTCCCATTGCAAGGGTGACAGCTTGTAGAAATAGTTTTAAGTAAACCGAAACGAATTTATTTCTCCAACAAACTGTATTAATTCACATTCTACTAAGTATTTATATGTGTACATTTTATTAGTTTATTAGCAATTATCCCCCAGTTGTGACCCTGAAAACAATGGTTCGTGTATGGTTTTCTTAATTGTTCGTGTTATGAAATGAAATTCATCAAGTTTGAAAAGTTGTCATGACCAGGTTCCTGTGTTGTGACTTCAGTGATGTCGGGACATTGATTTCGTGGCCTTTCGAAGGGAGGTGTGTGTGTGTGTGTGTGTGTGTGTGTTTGGTGTGTGTGTGTGTTTGTGTGTTTGGTGTGTGTGTGTGTGTGTGTTTGGTGTGTGTGTGTGTGTTTGGTGTGTGTGTGTGTGTGTGTGTGTGTGTGTGTTGTTGTTGTTTATAACATTATATCATTTTTTATAACATTATATTTTACATGTCTCATAAATTTGTCATGTGTATGCAAAAGATTGCCCTCCATAAAGTCTTGTAATCTCATCATCGAGGTCAGGGTTATGGCCTAGAACATCATATCAAAATCAAACATCCGATGTCAAATTACCGCACTTCCTCTATCAGACGCACGGACGTCTATTAATTCGCGGGAGCCGTTGACCCTGCGTGTAATGGAGGAAATATCGATAAGTTTTAAAGATCGATAAGTTTTACAGTTCCTTTGGGTGGTCGATCAGCAGCCATTCTTTATGAATCGATATATTGGCTATCGGTGTATTCGTACGTGCGATTTTTGTGTGAAAAGTCGTAATTATTTAAAGGGAAAAACCAAATGGAAACCTCTTTTTAACCAATCAGAATCAAGCATTCTTCAATGTCGGGTAGAATTGCAGACATTTAATATTTTAACATTCATGTTTATATAGTTATTTGTTTGAATTATAGAACCCAGTAGTCTTCTTCGGCCAATTGGGGCGGTCGGGTAGCCTAGTGGTTAAAGCGTTCGCTCGTCATGCCGAAGACCCGGGTTCGATTCCCGACATGGGTACAATGTGTGAAGCCCATTTCTGGTGTCCCCCGCCGTGATATTGCTGGAATATTGCTA
The DNA here is from genome assembly GCF_023055435.1 of Haliotis rufescens. NCBI lineage: Eukaryota > Metazoa > Mollusca > Gastropoda > Lepetellida > Haliotidae > Haliotis > Haliotis rufescens. The sequence goes on from NW_025964046.1 coordinate 3,019,876, forward strand.
AAAGCGGCGTTTTAACTATACTCACTCACTCACTCTACGGCCAATTTAGGTCTTAGTCATGTTGATCACGCTCGTTTGCATCCAGAAATGAGGCAATTCTGTACACAGAGTATTACGACTACTGTCGAGGATGGTATTGGTGGATGTGTGCCGTATCGACATTGCAAACAGTGACGGGTTCATGTATACCTGTATGAAATGCCAGATTAATTTGGAATGGGCGTGGTCCAAATATGACCTTTCCTTTGGTTCCCTTTCATTCCATTGTTCATTTATCATTGCTATAGATGGATATATACAGCAGGCTGAACGACAGTTGGTCTCGTACTGAACAAATTACGACCGAGACATTAATCGTAACTTCCTCATCTTAACGATTTTAAGAAGGATTCTCGCTCAAAACAACCATCTCTTCCGCTTATTGGTTCTATTATTCGTATTTTATCTACTTAATCGGTATTGACAGAATCACGAGCACATAAAATAAGTCGCAGAAAGTCAAAACTTTTGAAGGGAAGTATTTTTATTCCATTACAAGTATTGTTAAATCGGCTTACAATCGTAACCATTATCAGACAAGAAATTGATGAGATGTTTGTTGGCATTCAACAGTCCATCTTCACTTCCATTTCCCAATGTTGAGTTCTCGTTATGCGCCGTTCAAAAACGTGGCAATGTTTTTTTCATGTTTTCAAAATCATCTAGGATACTATTATCTGGAACGATCGGTCCTGGATCTCATACTAAAGATCCAGTTCACATTTCGCTGCTTGTTCCTGCCCATATGCCACCCGTGAAGATTCCGGGGTAGAATAGGTCTTCAGCAACCCATGCTTGCCGTAAAAGGTGACTATGCTTGTCGTTAAAGGCCACTAACGTGATCGGGTGGTCAGGCTCGCTGACTTGGTTGATGCATGTCATCGTTCCCAATTGCGTGGATCGATGCTCATGATATTAATCACTGGATTGTCTGGTCCAGACTCGATTATTTACAGATCCGTCGTCATATAGCTGGAATATTGCTGAGTGCGGCGTTAAACAACAAACCAACCAACCAGTCAACCTGCCCATATGAATTCCACTCTTCTCGATGTTTGGCAAATACATTCTTTTGCATACAAATTAATCAATCCAGTACCCATGTTTCTAAGGTTATGCGGTGTTAACGTGTCACTTTAGAGGCAAAGATGCGTATATTAAATTCTTTTTTATGGATTTTTATTCCTGTTATGGTTAACTTAAAAAACGCTGCTCCATTTTACATAATTCGAAACCAAAATCAGTTTTTACAAGGATGATCTGGGGTAAAATAGATCTTCAGCAACCCATGACTTGCCGTAAATGGCGACTGTGCTTGTTGTAAGAGGCGACATACGGGATCGGGTAGTCAGGCTCGCTGACTTGGTTGATGCATGTCATCGTATTCCAATTGCGGTGATCGATGCTCGTGATGTCAATCACTGGATTGTCTGGTCCAGACTCGATTATTTACAGACCGCCGTCATATAGCTGGAATATTGCTGAGTGCGTACAAGGGCACTTGCCTTGTTCGCTCAAAACTCACAATAACTTAATTTCTAGTTTAATATTAAAAATAGATCAAAAGGGCAGCCATCTCTAGTTCTCGGTGTTATTTTAATAAATGACATAAAAAAATCATATTTTAACTTGTGATCGCCGCATTCAGAAGCGTCAGGCTTCTTACATGTCGATATCTAAAATGCCCTGTCATTGTGCATTGAAAATAGAACTGGATGATTTCGACACGGACGTGAAAATTCATAATGGTGATGAACAACCTGAAGAATTTCAAGTTGATTTACGCCTTATTTCACAGTATATGAAAAAAGCACATGCTACTTTTATAACGTAATGGATGGTGATTTAATGGATTCATGTCACCATTTGCTTTAGATCGTGAACTAACCATTCACATCACCTAGTGGCTGGCATGACCTCTGGTTTATCGTTATTTGTCTTCATAATGGTTCTTTATGTGATGGACGCTTATTCATTGACTTGGCGTCACGCACAAAAGGCGCCTCTTCGAACGGTTTGACAGTTTGAAAAGCACCCAAACCAACACCCCCTCCAATTCACCCCTCACCCTCATGATATTCCGTATTTTTTTTCTATAGATGCTGGGGGCCATGGTTGGCCCAGTCATCTAAGGCGCCGCGATTCGCTGTGCAGAGTTGCGCCCCTTGGGCACGCCAGAAACCTATGATTGGGGTTCGAATCGCGGTTCGCCCCGATTATGTTTCTAGGTTTGTCAGCACCATACCCGTGCTCGTGGGTTTCACCGAAGTGGTAAACGTCTGAGACCTGCATCACTTTGGGCTTTCCTCCCATATTAAGCTGACACGCCGTGATATTACTGGAATACTGTTAAAAGGGGCATTAAACCCAACTCACTCACTCACTTCTATTGATGTTTTCTGATCGTCTCAACAGTACGTTTTCGGCGTGTAAAAATGTGAATCGACCAGGTACTTCATTGATTTACATTTGACTACATCTCCTTGTTCATAGTTCTACCTTTACCTTCAAGATGTAACTTTAACACCTTGAAATCCCTTACTAAAATATGGTAGTCGGGTATTGCTTAGCTAACTGCCCCAAGTGGAAATTTCAATCCCCACGCAAACCCTCAATATGTCAAAACGTAGTCATCTTTGTGATTATTATTGTGAGTCTAGAAAGGGTTTTATCCTTTGTATTGATATAAGTTGTCTAAAAGCGTTTCAAATAGGTGTTTTAATAGTCCTATAACATTGTGTCGTATTTTTTTTCATTTCCTCTCAGTTGAGGTGAGGTACAAAGAGGTTTAAAGAGGTAGGTGTCTGCTTGTTCTAGTCCGGACTAATGCAAATTTCATAGCGCTAGCCCAGTGAAATACCTTGCTCCAGTTTAGCAATGGATACCCTACTTAGACTGTATGCGGACTCCGAGCCGACCAGTCTTTGTTTCAGCACCTTAATGCCGACCGAGGGTCAGTTAGGAACCCCAAACACATTCACGACAATGTCATGTCACGTCAGCAACACCAGACATGATCCAGAGAATCCATGATATGTTGCTGACTGACTGACGAATGCCTGAGCGTATTTTGCCAGCCCTGTAAGCATTTCCCAGGACAGAGTACTTTCCATGTGACAGAAACGTTGGCAGTGAGGAAAGGATAGCTCGTTAGGTTCTAAAACTTTTTAAATGTGATCAAAACGCACCAGGCACAGCATGTCTCTTGAAAATCTAGCTCTGTTTGAAGCTTAACCGGAAAGGTTCTTGCAATAATTTGTGAGTAAGTATAAAGCCTGTTTTTTGTTGAAAATATATCCTTTTACTGTCTTCATAGGCACTCGTGAAGAGCAACCTCCTCGTGGTGAGTGCTGGGTAATGCAAATAGCTCTTCCCCCGTGTGGAACCGGGGCAGAATATTTCCACAGCCTCCCATTGCTGGTCGTATGAGGCGACTAAAATGGGCAACCTGTTTGCCGTGGGTTGCGTCCCTGTGTCGGCGGAGGACGGGAGTCTGGTAGTTGAGGGCACTGGTTCCTAGAACTGTGTTCCTTTGCCCAACACACTACTTCGACCCTTACTTCGCCTAGACGGGTGGTAAGATGGGCCCGGTCTTATCAATCGGCTGGTCATGCCAGGCCCTGTGCGTAATATTGTATATGCACTCCTGTGTTGTATTATAATGTATATTTTGGACTTGGCCAAGCATACTTTGTATGAATTACCAATTTTTGATGGAATAAATTGCCTAGAGTCTTACGCCAGAAGGCGGTGGCTCATGGGCCAATCTGGTGATGTTGACCTCTGTATTCTGTATGTCTCCAGTTTCTTGTCATGGACTGAACCTTCCTGGCACTACATCTGGTAGATAAATATAGCTATTCACGTCATATTCTCTGGAGTATACCATCCCTGTATCCCTGGTGTTTGCATCCTGGATATCCGGTGCAATATAACACCGTCCTTGTTGACACTCGATGGGGGGTGGGGAACAGGGGTGCTGAATCATTTTCTTTTCATCATGGCTCTCCCACAATCTGGTTCATCTCGTAATGGACCGTCTCCGTGGTCTTGTGGTAGAGCGTCCGCCCGGAGAGCGGAAGGTCCGGGGTTCGATCCCGGGCCGCGTCATACAAAAAGACGTTAAAAGATTGTACTTGTTGTTACCCTGTCTGGCGCTCGGCATTAAGGGGCTAAAACAAGGACTGGTCGGCTCGGAGTCAGTATACTGTGTCTGAGTGGGGTATTCATGTTAAACTGCGGCATGGTATCTCAGTGAGCTAGCACTATAAATCGGCATCAGTCCGGACTAGTACAAGCAGCCACACACACACATACACGTGCATGCACGTCGCTATATAAGTGCAATAATCTTGGACGCGACGTTAAACCCAATTTCACCTCACCTCATCTCGTAATGAAAAAAAGAGACGTCTGGAGGAAATTGAAATTTCAACTGGAAATCCCTCGCAAACTATTGATTCCTGGGCAAAATTCCTGGTGATTGAGGCTACTGATAACTTACCTATCAAATTGAATCCTTTTGCTGTTTCTAAGGCTGTGTCCGGGATTTGCGGTGAAGTCAAGAACGTCACCCGTCTCCGTAGTGGTTCGCTTCTTGTGGAGTGTGCACGGAGACAGCAATCTCTCAATCTTTTATCTATCTCTACATTTGCCAATCTTGAGGTTGCTGTGTCTGTGCACAGAACATTAAATTCTTGTCGAGGCATTGTTCGTGACAGGGCTCGTTGTCTGTCCGACATGTCTGAAGAAGAAATCGCTACGGAGTTGGGAGACCAGGCTGTTACTGCAGTTAAACGTTTTACTTTCAAGAAGGACGGTGTCATCACCAATACAAACACGTATCTAATGACGTTTGCTCGTACAACCCTTCCCCAGTCAATTAAAGCAGGTTACTTCCACATCGGAGTGGATGTGTATGTCCCCAATCCGCTCCGATGCTACAAGTGTCAGCGTTTTGGTCATGGCTCCAAATCCTGTCGAAACTCGGTTGTTTGTCATCGTTGCGGTGTCAACCATGAGAGCACTGACTGCGAAGATGATTTGAAATGTGCTAACTGTTCTGGCCCACATGTTGCTTCATCTAAATCTTGCCCTGTATGGCAAATTGAATCTAAAATAATGAAACTGAAATGTGAAAGGAACATACCCTACCTGGATGCAAAGAAACTATTGAAAGATCAGACCACAACTACTTCAACTATTTCTTACTCCGCTGCAGTCTCACGCCCCGTAACAACATCATCTATTTCGTGTCAGACTGACCTGACATGGGTCAAGTCAGAACAACCTGTTGCTACAATTCCAAATTCCACTATTTCCACACCTATTCCTGCCATCAGTCAATCAAGTTCAGGATCTCAGACTGAGATTCAGTCTGAGACACAATCCCAAACGTCTGGGAAACAACCTGCAAATCTGAAAAAAAAAGAGAAAAAGAAATTGAGTAGAAAACAGCCACCTATTGTCCCTTCACCTTCAGAGGTTCCTTTACAGAACTCCTTTGGGCCTCTGGACATGGAGGTTACTCTGTCCTCACAGGACAGGCGGGGGAGTAGTTCCTCCTCACATTCACGCGAGCGATCTCCAACTGAGCCACCATGACTCAATTGTCTAATATAATGCAATGGAATTGCAGAGGACTTAGGCATAATTTTCATGAACTGCAGTTATTAACAAGTGATTTAAATACATCAGCAATTTGTTTACAAGAGACGTACCTTAAAAATACAGATAAGTTTGAGTTAAAGCAATATAGTTCATATCATTCCTTCTCTCCTCCAGGAGATAAAGCTACTGGAGGTGCTTCTCTTTTAGTGCGGCGGGGCGTTGTTCACAGTCCTGTTCCGCTTGACTCGACTCTGCAAGCAGTTGCAGTCAGACTTACACTGCATATTGCCTTCACACTTTGCTCCTTATACATTCCTCCATCTTCAAATCTTCAGCGTAATGATCTACAAAAACTATACGACCAGCTCCCAAAGCCCTGTGTCATCATGGGTGATCTAAATGGGCATAATCCTTTATGGGGAAGTTCAACCATTAATCAAAAGGGAAAAGTGATCGAAGATTTTGTTTCCGATAATGATCTTTGCATTTTTAATGATGACTCAGACACTTACTTACACCCTGCTACTGGTACCTATTCATCTTTAGATCTGTCTTTGACGGATTCAGTTTTGTTAAATGAATTCTCATGGTCCGTCCATGACGACCTATGTGGGAGTGACCATTTCCCCACGGTGCTTAAGCCCATTAATCCCGCTGATGATCCACCTTCACCTCGATGGAATTTTGTGAAGGCTGATTGGCTTTTATTTCAATCTTTATGCAAAGATAAATTACAACCTACGTCTTTTCAGAATGTTATTGACCCCATTCAGTTGTTCTCAGATCAACTGAATGAAATTGCTGATGAATCAATACCAAAGTCCTCTACCAACCCACGTGTTCGTAAACCATGGTTTGATGACACGTGCAAACAAGCTAGGAAATGTCGTAAGAAGGCGGAGAAATACTTCCGTAAACATCCTACTGTCCATAATTTAAACACTGTCAAAATTTCAAATGCTAAGGCAAGACGTCTATTTAAGCAAAATAAACGTCAATCATGGAGGAACTATGTCTCCAAAATAAACACTCGTACCCCTATGTCCAAGGTATGGAACATGATCAAAAAGATCAAAGGCAAGGGATCAAATTCTACAGTAAACCATTTAAAGGATGGTGACACTTTGCTAACGGATAAATCTGCTATTGCCAATAGACTTGGGAAAACTTTATCTCAACATTCGTCTTCATCAAATTACGTTCCCGAATTTCAAAAATATCAGCTTCAACAGGAAAAGAAAAAAGTAAATTTTACATCTGATAATGGTGAAGATTACAATGAGGTATTTTCACTACATGAGCTACATACTGCCTTAGGGCAAGCTCATGATACAGCAGCAGGCGCTGATAATATTCATTATCAGCTACTTAAACACTTGCCAGAATCATGCCTTGAAACTTTGTTGACTATATTCGATGACATTTGGACATCTGGGACGTTTCCAACTTCATGGCATAATGCCATTGTTATACCAATACCCAAACCTGGGCGGGATCATACTGATCCATCAAATTACCGACCTATCTCACTAACTAGCTGTGTTTGTAAAACGATGGAACGCATGGTAAATAATCGATTAGTGTGGTACTTGGAAACAAATAATCTACTTACCAATATACAATGTGGTTTCCGGAAGAACAGAAGTACTATCGATCATTTAGTGCGTTTGGAATCGTTCATTAAAAATTCCATTGTAAATAGACAACATGCTGTATCGATCTTTTTCGATTTACAAAAAGCTTACGATACAACATGGAAACATGGTATTTTAAAAGATCTTCATGATTTTGGTTTAAGAGGCCGTCTGCCTCATTTTATATCACAGTTTTTAACAGACAGGCAATTTCAAGTCCGAGTGGGTACAACCCTGTCTGATCATTATAATCAGGATCAGGGTGTCCCACAAGGCAGTATTTTGTCTGTCACTTTATTCAGTATAAAAATTAACAGTTTGTCAAAAGTTTTAAATGATTCAGTTGATGGATCACTTTTTGTGGATGATTTTAATCTATCTTGTCGTGGTAAAAATATGCACACAATTGAAAGGCAATTACAATTATGTCTTAATAAAATTAACAAGTGGTGTCTAGAAAACGGGTTTAAATTTTCCAAATCAAAAACTAATTGTATACATTTCTGCAGAAAATATAAACCGCATAAGGACCCTGAACTATTTCTGAATGGCACCCCTATCAAAGTTGTTAAGGAAGCCAAGTTCTTGGGACTTATTTTTGATCATCACTTAACTTTCCTCCCGCATATTAAATACCTAAAAGCTAAATGCCTGAAGGCACTCGATCTATTGAAAGTTGTTTCTAATTCAAAGTGGGGAGGGGATCAAACAACCCTCTTGCACTTATACAGGTCACTCATCCGTTCAAAACTTGATTATGGCTCCATCGTCTATGGTGGAGCCTGTAAAAGTAATTTAAAAAAACTTGATACGATACATCATCAGGGCCTTAGGCTATGCCTTGGTGCCTTCAGGACGTCTCCAATTCACAGTCTATATGTAGAAGCGGATGAACCTTCTCTTAAACAACGCCGTCTAAAATTATCTTTACAATATGTCACTAAATTATATTCTAATCAGTCCAATCCAGCTTTTAATTGCGTCTTCAATCCTCTTTACCAAGATATTTACAATAAAAAGTCATCTCTTGTTCCACCACTCGGAATCAGAATCCAGTCTGCCTTGTTTGCTTCCAATATTAAACTGCAAGATATAGCTCCTACTCAACTGTTTTCAACACCTCCTTGGCAAATGATACGGCCAGAGGTTGACCTTACATTAACAAAACTAAAGAAATCAGACACTAACGAATTACTTTACCAACAAGAATACAGTCAATTAAGAAACAATTATGACACTTATAAATCTATCTTTACAGATGGGTCCAAGGATGGTGGCGCCGTTGCTAGTGCCACCGTCATTGGATCCAGAACAATATCTTCACGTTTACCTGATAACAGTTCCATCTTCACTGCAGAAGCAAACGCCATTTTTACAGCACTTAAATATATCAGTGATCAAGCTAAACATAAACAATTCATACTGTTTTCAGATTCTCTTTCATGCCTTCAGGCGATTAAAAATATGTCATCAAAACATCCACTTTTAATCGAAATTCTCGAATTATTTAATGATCTTGCTACTGGCCAATATGACATCGTCTTTTGTTGGTTACCAAGCCATGTTGGTATCATTGGTAACACAATGGCCGATGCGGCTGCAAAAGCAGCCCTCAACAAATCTGTGACACCACTTCTGATCCCATACACTGATTTTAAACCCATGATTCGATCTTACATCCGAGATCTTATGCAACAGAAGTGGGACGCCCAAGTAGGTATCAATAAATTACATGAAATTAAACCAAATATCGGTTACACCTACTTGGGCTGTCAGTCCAGATTTGAAGAGGTCATTATGCGACGATGTCGTATTGGCCATTCAAGATATACACATGAGTATCTTTTAAATGGTGAGGATCCTCCGTTTTGCATCCCTCGTGATGAAAGAATCACGGTCAAGCATGTCCTGCTTGACTGTATTGATTTTTCCATCACAAGGGATAAATATTTCAGTGTCAAAACAGTTAAGGACCTTTTTAATGATGTTAATTCTCATTTAATATTAAGTTTTTTAAAAGAAATAGAACTTGTCCATAAATTTTGATGTGCTTAATGTATTATTTTATAAATTGGTAGTGCTAATAAATAACTTAGATTGTGAGTGGCTGTACCCTCGAGGGGGGTTGAAGTAGCGTAAAATTATTGTCCCCCTAAGAGGGTATGTAAGTCCCAAACCATTCGTAGTATTTTTATGCATACCAGACTTTTAAATCGTAGTATATTTGTTAGTTTCATTCAATGGCTAAACTTGCCTATAATCGCCAGTGACTGAAGGGATGGTGTAAATCCTGCCAGGGTCCATGCAGGAAGCAAAGGTACTGTAAGTCCCCATGGTCCCTGGTGTGGTGATCTCCCTTTAGTTACTGACGATCTCTAGCCCATTTTTATATTGTTTTGTTCCTTAATACTTAATTCTTTTAAATGTTCCGCAACTAGTTTTAAAATCTTATCTGTGATATTCTAGTTCTCATACTGTCCTTCGATGACAGATTTTTATAAAGTTTAAATATATGTATATTTCATGTCTAATTTCTCGTCACGATATGGCTGAAATATTGCCGATGTGACGTAAAGCATTACCTCACTCACTCACTCACTGTCTTCATATATGTGAGGCTAGTGTACCATACCATACCATACCACACCATACTACTTTAGTGTATCATACTATACCGTACCACACCATACTACTTTAGTGTACCATACCATACCATACAATACCATACTACTTTAGTGTACCATACCATACCATACCACACTATACTACTTTAGTGTACCATACCATAAAATACCATATCATGCCATACCATACAATACCATACTACTTTAGTGTACCATACCATACCACACTATACTGCTTAAGTGTACCATACCATAAAATACCATATCATGCCATACCATACCATACTACTTTACTGTACAATACCATACCAAACAAAACCATATCATGCCATACCATACCATACTACTTTAGTGAAACAATACCATACCATACCATACAATACCATACTACTTTAGTGTACCATACCATACCATACAATACCATACTACTTTAGTGTACCATGCCATACCATACAATACCATTCTACTTTAGTATACAATACCATACCATACCATACAATACCATACTTCTTTAGTGTACAATACCATAAAAAACAAAACCATATCATGCCATACCATACCATACTACTTTAGTGAAACAATACCATACCATACCATACATTACCATATCATGCCATACCATGATACCATACTACTTTAGTGCACCATACCATACCATACCATACAATACCATACTACTTTAGTGTACCATGCCATACCATACAATACCATACTACTTTAGTGTACCATGCCATACCATACAATACCATACTACTTTAGTGTACCATGCCATACCATACAATACCATACTACTTTAGTGTACAATACCATACCAAACAAAACCATATTATGCCATACCATACCATACTTCTTTAGTGAAACAATACCATACCATACCATACATTACCATATCATGCCATACCATGATACCATACTACTTTAGTGTACCATGCCATACCATACAATACCATACTACTTTAGTGTACAATACCATACCAAACAAAACCATATTATGCCATACCATACCATACTTCTTTAGTGAAACAATACCATACCATACCATACATTACCATATCATGCCATACCATGATACCATACTACTTTAGTGCACCATACCATACCATACCATACAATACCATACTACTTTAGTGTACCTTGCCATACCATACAATACCATACTACTTTAGTGTACCATGCCATACCATACAATACTATTCTACTTTAGTGTACAATACCATACCATACCATACAATACAATACCATATCATGCCATACCATACCATACTACTTTAGTGTACCATACCATAACATACAATACCATACTACTTTAGTGTACCATGCCATACCATACAATACCATTCTACTTTAGTGTACCATACCATACAGTACCACACTATACTACTTAAGTGTACCATACCATACAATACCATATCATGCCATACCATACCATTCCATACTACTTGAGTGTACAATACCATACCATACCATACAATACCATATCATGCCATACCATACCATACTACTTTAGTGTACCATACCATACCATACCACACCATACTACTTTAGTGTACCATGCCATACCATACAATACCATATCATGTCATACCATACCATACCATACTACTTTAGTGTACCATACCATACTACTTTAGTGTACCGTACCATACCATACTATACTACTTAGTGGTCCATACTATACCATACCGTACTATACTATACTATACTACTATAGTGTACCATACCATACCACACTATGGTATACCATACTATACTACTTTAGTGTACCATACGGGGGCACGGGTGGCCCAGTCGTCTAAGGCGCCGCGATTCGCTGTGCAGAGTTGCGCCCCTTGGGCACGCCAGAAACCTATGATTGTGTGTTCGAATCCCGGTTCGCCCCAAATATGTTTCTAGGTTTGTCAGCACCATACCCGTGCTCGTGGGTTTCACCGAAGTGGTAAACGTCTGAGACCTGCATCATTTCGGGCTTTCCTCCCACATTAAGCTGACACGCCGTGTTATTACTGGAATACTGTTAAAAGGGGCATTAAATCCAACTCACTCACTCACTCACTAACTTCTATGGATGTTTTCTGATCGTCTCAACAGTACGTTTTCGGCGTGTAAAAATGTGAATCGACCAAGTACTTCATTAGTGTACCATACCATACTATAATATACTGTACTATACTACGATAGTGTACCATATCATACTATGATATACTATACTTTACTACTTTAGTGTACCATACCATACTATGATATACTATACTATACTACTTTAGTTTACCATACCATGCTATGATATACTATACTATACTACTATAGTGTACCATACCATACTATAATATACTATACTAAACTACTTTAGTGTACCATACCATACTATGATATACTATACTATACTACTATAGTGTACCATACCATACTATGATATACTATACTATACTACTTTAGTGTACCATACCATACTATGATCTACTATACTATACTACTATAGTGTACCATACCATACTATGATATACTATACTATACTACTATAATGTACCATACCATACTATGATATACTATACTATACTACTTTAGTGTACCATACCATACTATGATATACTATACTATACTACTTTAGTGTACCATACCACACTATAATATACTGTACAATACTACTTTAGTGTAGCATACAATACTATACCATACCGTACCATACTACGATATACTATACTATACTTCTATAGTGTACCATACCATACCATACCATACTATGCTATACTATACTATACTACTTTAGTGTACCATACCATACTATGATATACTATACTATACTACTTAAGTGTACCATACCATACTATGATATACTATACTATACTACTATAGTGTACCATACCATACTATGATATACTATACTATACTACTATAGTGTACCATACCATACCATATCATATCATCTATGATAAACTATACTATACTACTATAGTGTACCATGCCATACTATGATTTACTATACTATACAACTTTAGTGTACCATACCATACTATGATATACTATACTACTTTACTGTACCATACCATACTATGATATACTATACTATACTACTATAGTGTACCATACCATACTATGATATACTATACTATACTACTTTAGTCTACCATACCATACTATGATATACTATACTATACTACTTTAGTGTACGATTCCATACTATGATATACTATACTATACTACTTTAGTGTACCATACCATACTATGATATACTATACTATACTTCTTTAGTGTACCATACCATACTATGATATACTATACTATACTACTTTAGTGTACCATACCATACTATGATATACTATACTATACTACTATAGTGTACCATACCATACTATGATCTACTATACTATACTACTTTAGTGTACCATACCATACTATGATATACTGTACTATACTACTATAGTGTACCATACCATACCATACCATATCATCTATGATATACTATACTATACTAATATAGTGTACCATACCATACTATGATCTACTATACTATACTACTTTAGTGTACCATACCATACTATGATATACTATACTACTTTAGTGTACCATTCCATACTATGATATACTATACTTCTATAGTGTACCATACCATACCATACCATATCATCTATGATCTACTATACTATACAACTATAGTGTACCATGCCATACTATGATATACTATACTTTACTACTTTAGTGTACCATACCATACTATGATATACTATACTACTATAGTGTACCATTCCGTACCATACTATGATATACTATACTACTATAGTGTACCATTCCGTACCATACTATGATATACTATACTTCTATAGTGTACCATACCATACCATACCATACCATACCATACCCTCTTTACTTGAACCGGTCGACATCTATGTATTTGTCAATGGTACAAGACAAGTAACCAGATCTAATGTAGAAGTGGGGATGTTTACCTTCCTAAAGTTGCTAATCATCCTTCCTTTTTTAATTCCCTTATATATACTGCTATATTTGCTGATAAATTTTCGTTGTGTTTATTGTAATTACTGCATTCTGATTTGCTGAATCGGTCACATTGCATTTATGTCCTAATGAATAAAAACAAGTAAGCCACGCCCCCCGAAGCAGACTACTTTGATCACTACTGAACGAATCCAACATACAGTCGAGGGAATTCTCTCACGTGTATCCTCATACAGTTAATATGTCTGCATTGGTGTATATGTTTTTTTGTTTTTTTATTGAACTATTGTTGATAACACATATTTTCGTTGTCGAATTTCAACGCAGATGCGTTCTGTTTGCACATCGGTTTTTTAATGGCTTCAAATACGAGTCTGATGGTCGACTTATCTGAAATATGTCAGTGAGACCTTTCCAACAGAACAGTAAACCAGTAAGGTTGATAGCACGTTATAATCATCAGTCTACAACTTGTTGAGATCCAAACCTAAAGTATTTGCTTTGTGTCTGTTCGAAATGAAGTAATATCACTCAATTCGCGATAACAATACTGTGTGCTCAGGACTGTAATGACTCATACGTGCATCTGCATTAAGGTCTGTTAAAGTCGGTGTTTCTCGTATGTTGGTAGAATATTAGAGCCAGGACAGTACACAATGTTAAGCCCATTTCTCGTGTCACCATTTCTCGTGTCACCATTGCTCGTGTCACCATTTCTCGTGTCACCATTACTCGTGTCACCATTTCTCCTGTCACCATTTATCGTGTCACCATTACTCGTGTCACCATTTCTCCTGTCACCATTTCTCGTGTCACCATTTCTCGTGTCACCATTTCTCGTGTCACCATTGCTCGTGTCACCATTTCTCGTGTCTCCGTTGCTCATGTCACCATTTCTTGTGTCACCATTTCTCGTGTCACCATTTCTCGTGTCACCATTTCTCGTGTCACCATTGCTCGTGTCACCATTGCTCATGTCACCATTTCTCGTGTCACCATTGCTCATGTCACCATTTCTGGTGTCACCATTGCTTGTGTCATCATTACTAAGATCGGCTGAAAACCATTCCCACTTTCTCAATTGAGAACATTTCTTTGTTTGTTTATTTTGACATTTATTACAGAAATATAGTATGATCTCTCTAACGTACTAATATCTTCTTTCAATTATTTTTGATAAAAATGGGGGTACGGGCGAACCAGGTGTTTAAGGCATTACAACATTTTTATAGAGTTGCATGCTTCAGGCGAGCTAGAAATCAATCACCGGGGATCTTAAGCCACATTCGGCCCAGGTTAGTCAGCAACTTACCAGTGCTCCAGGCTTACAGGGGGAGGTCGGGTAGCCTAGTGGTTAAAGCGTTCGCTCGTCACGCCGAACACCCGGGTTCGATTCCCGACATGGGTACAGTGTGTGAAGCCCATTTCTGGTGTCCCCCGCCGTGATATTGCTGGAATATTGCTAAAAGCGGCGTAAAACCATATTCACTCACTCACTCTACATCATGTCCGGATGTCCTCCTATATTAGGCTGGCAAGCCGTGATCTATCTGGAATGCAATAAACAGTCGCATTTTACCAAGCCAACTCACGGATTTTAAGCTTATCTTCCATAGTAAGCTGACACCCTGTGACATAATTTTGTTCAAGTAGAATTTAACTGTATTTAGTTAGAGGTATCCACCCTGATCTATGACAGCATGCAGTTACTGTATTTCAGTCTTCTTGGCAACGAAGGAAAACAAACCAGGTATCGATTGCCAGTGGTCTTTGAGACATTTTCAACAGAGCTACATGAACTGCGATAGATTATCAACACATGAGGACGTCTATTCTGAAAAGGGGAATGTTGTGGGTCATTTTAGACACGTAGTGATATATCACATTGGTCATTTGTCTACCATTAGACGGAAAAAGCTATTGCATTTCAGAGGCTACAGTGATACCTAACCAGGATTTGACGTTCTTATCACCGTTGTATATTTTAAGAATTTTATATATCTTTTACGTCATGAAGATATTTTGGACAAAGACTCACTTGCAGGTAGTACAGGTCCTATTCATATTACTTCATTTCTTGTGGATAAACTATTCTTTATGCGGTGCTTACAAGCAAGGTCAGCTGGTTGGAACTAATGTGGATGTTTGTCTGTCCTACTGTACTCGGAGCAACACTCAGCACCCAAGCGTCCAGTTTTGTGAGTGTATTTTAGTATTAAAGACAGACAATACAACGTCCTTACTTCGAACATGGAGAAACACAGACGTGGTAGGCATCCTGAAGCGTCCTGTGAACAACAACTACATATGTCAAATGATGTGTCGAGATTTGCTGGAATGTAAGGACTGGCACTATGACAAGCGACAGAGTTTGTGTTCCCTTGGTAACTGGGATCCAGAACAGGTAAATGGTCGACTTCACCTTCATTGTTTTGATATGTATTGATATTTTAAAATACAGAAAATTTTGTTTTGCGTGTCAAAAAACATGCTCATCTCATAGTGAGAGAGTGAGTTTGGTTTAACGGCGCTTTTAACAGTATTCCAGTTATATCGCGGCGTGTCAGCTTAATGTGGGAGGAAAGTCCGAAGTGATGCAGGTCTCAGACGTTTACCACTTCGGTGAAACCCACGAGCACGGGTATGGTGCTGACAAACCTAGAAACATAATCGGGGCGAACCGGGATTCGAACCCACAATCATAGGTTTCTGGCGTGCCCAAGGGATGCAACTCTGCACAGCGAATCGCGGCGCCTTAGACGACTGGGCCACCCGTGCCCCCTCATCTCATAGAGTGACCTGAATAAATTGACATCTTTTTAAAATGACTGTTTTCAGGACCTGTTTTGACTTATGCATCTTATGACAAGAAAGACAATTGTTCTAAGTGTACCTAATATATGTTACACTTAGTTCAGGGGCCATGACAAGACATATGTGGCAACATTTCCATGAACAAGTATCTCTTCTATTCCGCCAGGAGCTTCTTGAGCTTCCTATGCACTTATACGCCTCTAAAATTCCTTTCTCTTCTGTATAATAGAAGTGGTGGCTCACTGATCCTGTTTCATTCTTGTTGACCTGTTCTGTTTAACCATTAGCGAGACTGACACTCTTACAGTACTTTTGCCAGTTATTCGACTCCAAGATCCCAGATGCCGAATCCATCATGAATAAACCCTTTGTAGAAAGAAGGTTTCACTTTGTACTTGTTTAGTTCTGCATCCCAACCGCACGTGAAGAAAGTCCTAGACTCATCGCGACATCATCTCGATGTACATACTGGTTTCCATCAAAGCCAAAATTATTCTTATCCAGTACTGTCTCTATCATAGACATGGCACTCTTCTGTTGGTATTTGTTTGTCCTGTTGATCCTCTAAAGCTTCATGCACGCCTTCAGTTTGCCTTTTTCAGGCAAAATAATGACATATGGTCTTTCATGGAGTTAATATGGCTTCTTACCGTTTGTTGCCCTCTTGAAAATCTTTCATTATAAACTATACATTTCTCATGTAACTCGTCAATTAATGATGAGACTGTTAGTTTTGCAAAACGCCATTTTTGTTACTTGACCAGCATGTGTTTTCGCTTCCAGCAGCGGTCTCGTAGATTTCAATAAATTTTTTGTTGAAGTTGAAGTTTGTTGTATATAATCATATCCAAAAAAAACGTGAACATTCCGGGGTAGAATAGGTCTTCAGCAACCCATACTTGCTGTAAAAGGCGACTATGCTTGTCGTAAAAGGCGACTAACGGGACAGGGTGGTCAGGCTTGATTGATACATGTCCTCGATCACAAATGCGTGGATCGATGCTCATGCTGTCAATCACTGGACTGTCTGGTCCAGACTCGATTACTTACAGACCGCCGTCATATATCTGGAATATTGCTGAGTGCGGCGTTAAACAACAAACAAACAAACAAACCATATCCAAATGCATGGTAAAGGATTTGTATGACCCTAAATATTTTTTGTTACTTTTGTGTATATTTCTTATCATTTTGCAAACTCGGAACCACTTTTTAAGTCACAATTTTGAAATCATATTATTTCCGGAAGACAACTACACAAAAAAGTATATAATAGATTTCTCGTGAAACATCATGTTTCTCACATCTCGTAACATCTTGAGAAAATATCATATTTCCTCGTCTTAGTGGCATGTGACCTACGACAGAGATCGTCCTCATGAGAAATTGTGGTGTATACCCAATGTTCCGCCAATCACCCGTGAATACAGCCTGTTTGCTGTGTAATCGCTTTTTTTAATGACTGTCAACTAAATTTGAAAGAATAAAATAAGGAGGACAGTTCATGTGTCTAGAGAAATATGTATCTCTCATCTAGATATTTTACCTTCCATGTAATTCAAGATATGGATCGATGGACAAGGAGCGTATCTCAAACTGGAAAGTCGTTCAGGCAAAGTGCTATTTTCACTGCAGTACAGACCTCATTATACTCCCCTTAGTTGTACAGACCTCTTTATACCCCCACTAGTTGTACAGACCTCATTATACCTCCACTAGTTGTACAGCCCTCTTATGCCCCCACTAGTTGTACAGACCTCATTATACCCCCACTAGTTGTACAGACCTCATTATACCCCCACTAGTTGTACAGACCTCATTATACTCCCCTTAGTTGTACAGACCTCATTATACCCCCACTTGTTGTACAGACTTCAATATACTCCCACTAGTTGTACAGACATCATTTTACCCCCACTAGTTGTACAGACCTCATTATACCCCCACTAATTGTACAGACCTCATTATACCCCCACTAGTTGTACAGACCTCATTATACCCCCACTAGTTGTACAGACCTCATTATATCCCCACTAGTTGTACAAACCTCATTATACTCCCACTAGTTGTACAGACCTCATTATACCTCCACTAGTTGTACAGACTTCAATATACTCCCACTAGTTGTACAGACATCATTATACCCCCACTAGTTGTACAGACCTCATTATACTCCCACTAGTTGTACAGACCTCATTATACCCCCACTAGTTGTACAACCCTCATTATACACCCACTAGTTGTACAGGCCTCTTATACTCCCACTAGTTGTACAGACCTCATTATACCCCCACTAGTTGTACAGACCTCTTATGCCCCCACTAGTTGTACAGACCTCTTTATACCCCAACTAGTTGTACAGACCTCATTATACTCCCACTAGTTGTACAGACCTCATTATACTCCCCTTAGTTGTACAGACCTCATTATACCTCCACTAGTTGTACAGACCTCTTATGCCCCCACTAGTTGTACAGACCTCATTATACCCCCACTAGTTGTACAGACCTCATTATACTCCCCTTAGTTGTACAGACCTCATTATACCCCCACTTGTTGTACAGACTTCAATATACTCCCACTAGTTGTACAGTCATCATTATACCCCCACTAGTTGTACAGACCTCATTATACCCCCACTAGTTGTACAGACCTCATTATATCCCCACTAGTTGTACAGACCTCATTATACTCCCACTAGTTGTACAGACCTCATTCTGCCCCCACTAGTTGTACAGACCTCATTAAACCCCAACTAGTTGTACAGACCTCATTATACTCCCACTAGTTGTACAGACCTCATTATACTCCCACTAGTTGTACAGACCTCTTATGCCCCCACTAGTTGTACAGACCTCATTATACCCCCACTAGTTGTACAGACCTCATTATACCCCCACTAGTTGTACAGACCTCATTATACCCCCACTAGTTGCACAGACCTCATTATACCCCCACTAGTTGTACAGACCTCATTATACCCCCACTAGTTGTACATACCTCGTTATACCCCCACTAGTTGTACAGACCTCATTATACTCCCACCAGTTGACAGACCTCATTATACTCCCACTAGATCATACCTCATTATACTCCCACTAGTTGTACAGATCTCATTATACTCCCACCAGTTGTACAGACCTCATTATAATCCAACTAGTTGTACAGACCTCATTATACTCCAACTAGTACGTACCTCATTATACTCCCATTAGTTGTACAGACCTCATTATACTCCGACTAGTTGTACAGACCTCATTATACTCCCACTAGTTGTACATACCTCATTATTCCCCCACTAGTTGTACAGACCTCATTATACTCCCACTAGTTGTACAGACCTCATTATACCCCCACTAGTTGTACAGACCTCATTATACTCCCACTAGTTGTACAGGCCTCATTATACTCCCACTAGTTGTACAGGCCTCATTATACTCCCACTAGTTGTACAGGCCTCATTATACCCCCACTAGTTGTACAGACCTCATTATACTCCCACTAGTTGTACAGACCTCATTATACCCCCACTAGTTGTACAGACCTCATTATATCCCCACTAGTTGTACAGACCTCATTATACTCCCACTAGTTGTACAGACCTCATTATACCCCCACTAGTTGTACAGACTTCAATATACTCCCACTAGATGTACAGACATCATTATACCCCCACTAGTTGTACAGACCTTATTATACCCCCACTAGTTGTACAGACCTCATTATAACCCCACTAGTTGTACAACCCTCATTGTACACCCACTAGTTGTACAGGCCTCTTATACTCCCACTAGTTGTACAGACCTCATTTAACCCCCACTAGTTGTACAGACCTCTTATGCCCCCACTAGTTGTACAGACCTCTTTATACCCCCACTAGTTGTACAGACCTCATTATACTCCCACTAGTTGTACAGACCTCATTATACTCCCCTTAGTTGTACAGACCTCATTATACCTCCACTAGTTGTACAGACCTCTTATGCCCCAACTAGTTGTACAGAACTCATTATACCCTCACTAGTTGTACAGACCTCATTATACCCCCACTAGTTGTACAGACCTCATTATACTCTCACTTGTTGTACAGACCTCATTATACCCCTACTAGTTGTACAGACCTCATTATACTCCCACTAGTTGTACAGACCTCATTATACCCCCACTAGTTGTACAGACCTCATTATACTCCCACTAGTTGTAGAGGCCTCATTATACCCCCACTAGTTGTACAGACCTCATTATATCTCCACTAGTTGTACAGACCTCATTATACCCCCACTAGTTGTACAGACCTCATTATACCCCCACTAGTTGTACAGACCGCATTATACCCCAACTAGTTGTACAGACCTCATTATACTCCCACTAGTTGTACAGGCCTCATTATACCCCCACTAGTTGTACATACCTCATTATTCCCCCACTAGTACAGACCTCATTATACTCCCACTAGTTGTACAGACCTCATTATTCTCCCACTAGTTGTACAGACCTCATTATACCCCCACTAGTTGTACAGACCTCATTATACCCCCACTAGTTGTACAGACCTCATTATACTCCCACTAGTTGTACAGGCCTCATTATACCCTCACTAGTTGTACAGACCTCATTATACCCCCACTTGTTGTACAGACCTCATTATACTCCCACTAGTTGTACAGACCTCATTATGCTCCCACTAGTTGCACAGGCCTCATTATACCCCCACTAGTTGTACATACCTCATTATTCCCCCACTAGTACAGACCTCATTATACTCCCACTAGTTGTACAGACCTCATTATTCTCCCACTAGTTATACAGACCTCATTATACCCCCCACTAGTTGTAGAGGCCTCATTATACCCCCACTAGTTGTACAGACCTCATTATATCCCCACTAGTTGTACAGACCTCATTATACCCCCACTAGTTGTACAGACCTCATTATACCCCCACTAGTTGTACAGACCGCATTATACCCCAACTAGTTGTACAGACCTCATTATACTCCCACTAGTTGTACAGGCCTCATTATACCCCCACTAGTTGTACATACCTCATTATTCCCCCACTAGTACAGACCTCATTATACTCCCACTAGTTGTACAGACCTCATTATTCTCCCACTAGTTGTACAGACCTCATTATACCCCCACTAGTTGTACAGACCTCATTATACCCCCACTAGTTGTACAGACCTCATTATACTCCCACTAGTTGTACAGACCTCATTATACTCCCACTAGTTGCACATACCTCATTATTATCCCACTAGTACAGACCTCATTATACTCCCACTAGTTGTACAGACCTCATTATTCTCCCACTAGTTATACAGACCTCATTATACCCCCCACTAGTTGTACAGACCTCATTATACCCCCACTAGTTGTACAGACCTCATTATACTCCCACTAGTTGTACAGACCTCATTATACTCCCACTAGTTGTACAGACCTCATTATACTCCCACCAGTTGTACAGACCTCATTATACTCCCACTAGTACATACCTCATTATACTCCCATTAGTTGTACTGACCTCATTATACTCCGACTAGTTGTACAGACCTCATTATACTCCCACTAGTTGTACATACCTCATCATTCCCCCACTAGTTGTACAGACCTCATTATACTCCCACTTGTTGTACAGACCTCATTATACTCCCACTAGTTGTACAGACCTCATTATACTCCCACTAGTTGTACAGACCTTATTATACTCCCACTAGTTGTACAGACCTCATTATACTCCCACCAGTTGTACAGACCGCATTATACTCCCACTAGTTGTACAGACATCATTATACTCCCACTAGTTGTACAGACCTCATTATACCCCCACTAGTTGTACAGACCTCACTATACCCCCACTAGTTGTACAGACCTCATGATACTCCCACTAGTTGTACAGAACTCATTATACTCACACTAGTACAGACCTTATTATAATCCCACTAGTTGTACAGACCTCATTATACTACCACTAGTTGTACAGACCACATTATACCCCCAACAGTTGTACAGACCTCATTCTACTCCCACTAGTTGTACAGACCCCATTATACCCCCACTAGTTGTACAGACCTTATTATACCCCCACTAGTTGTACAGACCTCATTATACCCCCACTAGTTGTACAGTCCTCATTATACTCCCACTAGTTGTACAGACCTCATTATACTATTTGCCTTGATGTCTCACTTCTACCTCGGGCGCATGTACTCGCGGATAAAAGAAGAACGTTGTGTATACAAACCCGTGAAGTATTGACGATGACATGCGTAATGATAACACCAATTATGCAAATAATGAGGAAACAAATATTTGTTATTTTCAGACGACCACCGTCGCAGCTCCAGGATGGAAAAATGGTATGGGGACACCAAAGAGCAATAGTGAAAGTAATGGTGTGTCGACTCCAACAGCAACTGGAATGTCATCTCACAGGAGTAAATCTTCTCCTAATATAAGGACATCAAAGAGGGATAACCACGATAACGGAGTGTCGACTCCAACAGCAACTGGAATGTCATCTCACAGGAGTAAATCTTCTCCTAATATATGGACATCAAAGAGGGATAACCACGATAACGGTTTGTCGACTCCAACAGCAACTGGAATGTCATCTCACAGGAGTAAATCTTCTCCTAATATATGGACATCAAAGAGGGATAACCACGATAACGGTTTGTCGACTCCAACAGCAACTGGAATGTCATCTCACAGGAGTAAATCTTCTCCTAATATATGGACATCAAAGAGGGATAACCACGATAACGGTTTGTCGACTCCAACAGCAACTGGAATGTCATCTCACAGGAGTAAATCTTCTCCTAATATATGGACATCAAAGAGGGATAACCACGATAACGGTTTGTCGACTCCAACAGCAACTGGAATGTCATCTCACAGGGGTAAATCTTCTCCTAATATGAGGGCATCCAAGATGGATAACCAAGGTAACGGTGTGACGACTCTAACAATAACTGGAATGTCAGCTCACAGTGGTAAATCTTCTCCTAATATAAGGACATCAAAGAGGAATAACCAAGGTAATGGTGTGTCGACTCCAACAACAACTGGAATGTCATCTCACAGGGGTAAATCTTCTCCTAATATAAGGACATCAAAGAGGAATAACCAAGGTAATGGTGTGTCGACTCCAACAACAACTGGAATGTCATCTCACAGGGGTAAATCTTCTCCTAATATGAGGGCATCAAAGAGGAATAACCAAGGTAATGGTGTGTCGACTCCAACAACAACTGGAATGTCATCTCACAGGGGTAAATCTTCTCCTAATATAAGGACATCAAAGAGGAATAACCAAGGTAATGGTGTGTCGACTCCAACAACAACTGGAATGTCATCTCACAGTGGTAAATCTTCTCCTAATATAAGGACATCAAATAGGGATAACCAAGGTAATGGTGTGTCGACTCCAACAACAACTGGAATGTCATCTCACAGGGGTAAATCTTCTCCTAATATAAGGACATCAAAGAGGAATAACCAAGGTAATGGTGTGTCGACTCCAACAACAACTGGAATGTCATCTCACAGGGGTAAATCTTCTCCAAAAATGAGGGCATCAAGGCAGACTAGCGAAAGTAACGGTGTGGCAACTACAACAACAACTGGAATGCCATATCACAAGGGCAAATCTTCTTATATGTGGACATCAAAGAAGATTGACGACGTAACGACTCCAACAGCAACTGAAATATCCTCCAACAGTGGTAAATCTTCTTTTAATTTTAGGGCATCAAAGAAGATTAATGAAAGTAATGCTGTGACATCTCCAACAATAGGAATTCAATTATTATCATTTTTAGATTAAAATAAAAAATGTAGCAAAGGGGGTGAGGGTGAGCCTGGCACAATCAGGTTGGTTGGTTTATCTTCAACTCAGGGTCCTTGCCCCTCTACACGCGGCCCAGACTTCTCCCAGGAAGCGCTGCCTAGTCAAACCCACCCAGAACTTTTCAGAGAATGAGAAAACTCCTCAACACTGCAGCCTTCAGCATTACCTAGATTGTCAGAAGGTCTGTATTCATGGTAGCTAAACCCGGGTACTCTTCCAATGTCAGTCAATAGATTGGGAGGTACCAAACCTAAGGCACCAAGTACAAAGAGGAGTCGTACAACCTGGTACTTGAGATGCAAGCGTGACATTTCGAAAGCGAGGTCCGCATATTTGCCAAGTTTTTCCTCAATCTTGTCAATCACATTAGTGTCAAAGGGGACAGAAAATTCAATGATATAAATGATTTCATTGGATTTATCAAAAAGGAAAAGATCAGGTTTGTTTGCGTGTATACGCCTGTGGTTGTATACGGGCCTGTTCCAAAGAATTTTTGCATTTATCATTTTCCAAGACGCCCTCTACATATTCAGGGTCGTACCATGGATTGACCTATGTGTCAAAACCACTCCATTATGTGGCTTAAGATGCTGTGTCTGTGCCAAAGCTGGGCATCCACTGACAATGTGTTGGACAGTGTATTAAATTCATTGCATAATCTTCTTTTCATATTTACATTTTGATGCAAAATCACACATTGACGGATTCCGAGTGGGAAATGACTGGTCCTGAGCAGCAAACAGTAAGCCTCTGTTTCCCTTTTCATGCCAGCCAACTTCATCTATCGAAGGACTCTGCAGAGTTGCTTGCTTGACACCCTTTTCTGTACAGCATTACACAAGCATCAACGAAATCAATATTGACATTGAGATTATGTCCCTCATACTTGTCTCGTTGAAGAAAACTGTGGAATGTCTTGTTTTCATCATGAGTCTTGACATGCTTCACAAGAAGATCGTCAGACAAATAAAGGTGCACAATACAATTCTATTATGTAGAGCCCCCACGTTAATCAAACCACGCTGTCCAAGTATAATTGCTAAGTATAAGCGATTGAGGGAAGAGCAAGGATGGTGTGATCTATTGTCTAACATGATTCTTTCTGTAAGGCTGTCAATGCCCTGAATTTCCTGTTTCACTCAATCATCAACACCCAAAATATACGAAAGGACGGGTACAGTATAAGTATTTGTGGCTTTGACTTTATTGCGAGCGTTCAGCTCTGAACTCCAGATTTCCTTAAGTCTACATTTGTACTCTGCCGAAGTTTGTCCTTGATATGGGCATTCTGGAGTTTGTGTCTAACCTGCACTCATAAGTACATATAGGCCTGACCTCACGAGATGGCCATTAACCCCTCCCCCAAGTAAACTGACTGATCCTCCCTATTTTACCTTGCTACGTTTCAGATGAAGAATGTTGCATTTGTCGAGTCCAAAGGACCAAAGGATATCATTTAAAAAGTGTTGATCCTCATTGGCAATGACTTCAAGGTCATCCATGTAGAGGAGGTGAATAAGGGGTGTTTTGGATCTTTGCTGAGAAGATCCAGGATGATACCCTTCCTCTTTGCTATGCAAAAAGCTCAAAGGATGAAGTGACTAACAGAAAAGCAAAGGGCTAAAAGAATCGCCCTGAAATACTCCTCTTTTAACAGAAATTGGTTCAGAAGTCACCGCCTGCCACTGAGAATACATCTCAAGTTGAGTTGACCAGCAGTTCATTCAAGACTTGAATACAACAAGTAGTCGCTCGGGGAGGTCAATACATTCTAGTGACTTCAAAATCTATTCGTGAGGTACAGAATCATAAGCTTTTCTATCCAACACATTGAGAGGTTACTGTGGGTATGTTTTAACCTCTTCAAGCAATATGTTCAGAATTAGCAATTGATCTTTACCCAAACACCCTTTTCTAATTCCTGTCTGCACCATGTTAATAATGTTATTAGAAGCGCAGTATGATGACAAAGGATGTGTAAAACACCCTGCGAATATTTTGTATTGTGAATTCAGACATGTAATAGTGCGGAGGTTTCGGTCAAATCACCTTTATTTGGGATAAGTATTGTTCGACCTTTGCACAACCAAGGCAGAACATCGCCTGTATCCACAAGATAATTAAAACAGTGACGTAATGGTGTTTGGACACAAGGGAACAGTTTCCAATACCGGTTTCGAATACCATCAGGCCTTGCCGCCGAATTAGATTTGGACTTTTTAATTTCCTTTATAAGGCATTCGGTTGTAATGAAACACAACAATGGACACTTTATTTTGTGATTGTAATTTAGTATTGTAATCCTCTACCCACGGTTCCTTGAGGTTGCAGCTGCACAACTGTTTCCAAAACCTTTCATTGGAGTCTCATCATTGCCATTGGTTGCAATTTATTGCCTGTAAAACTGTAATTTGGTTTAATGAATTTTTTTTATCCCATTTTCTCTTTCTTTCTGTCCAAACCTTTAACTTTGTTTTCAAAGAATCAAAGAACTGATTATGAATTTTCTCTCTTATTGTCTCGTATTTTGTTTTTACTTTTTTTTCAAATTGTCTTTTGCCGTTTTGACATTGATTGGCCAGAAGAATGTAGTGTCAAGCAAAGTTCTATCCAGGATATTGCTTTTCTTGTTTTATTTGGAACTGTTTTTTCTTTAGATGATTTTGTTTATTACCCTTTTGTGGTTCATTGTCTTTGCAAACTGTGTGGAGTTCCTCCAAGGTTCGAGCAGCAGCATACACGCAACAGTTAATGTCATGCAAAGAACAGTCCGCTTTGAGAGTGACAGAAATAATGTCATTTAATATATCAAGTTGATTCTGTGGAAATGATTTGTAAAATGTTTTAATTGGCCTCCGTTCCTCAATCGGTAAATCACAGTTTTGATTAAAATGACATAAACAAAATATACAAGGGATCATCAGAAAGATCATTGACAACACTGGGGTCGGAATCGGGAGAAAACTCAAAATCTTCGAGGCAACCATCAGGAATTTCATTTTGTGAGCCCATGTGTGGATCATCAGTGACAACTGCACCAGGTATTTAGGGAGAATAATGCAAGCGTTCATTTGCAATTTTTGGCTAATGTTGGAACTGAGGGTTCACGCAAAGGCACCTGACGAGTGCTTGGCAGTTAGCTCACCAGGTTCACTGCGCATTTATAATTTTAGTCGCTGGAGCTTGTCACGGATGTTTTGGTCTGTCACGTATCCATACATTGGAATGGCTTTATCCCAATGCTGCTCCAACAATTTGCCATTTACTCGTGAGATGACAACCCTGTTGTTTTTGCACACTCAAGAAGTGTGGACTTGAGTTGTTGCGTCCAAGATATTCTTTGGCGGGTACTGTGACACCCAACCCCCCACCTCCCTCTTGTTGTCTGCGTCCACAGTCGTTGTCCAGAGGATACATTTTCATTTGGAGGGAATAAGACGTTTAATGTTTGTTTGGACAGACAAAGAGGTTTACATTCTACCAAGCACTCGTCTTTATGAAACGTACTGACTAGTGGTTTCAACATTAGAATAACTTAAACGACCCAATAAGTTCAGTCGTAGTCTGAGATCATTCATGGGTTGCTGAAGACCTATTCTACGACCTATTCTATTCTTTACGACCTTACGACCGACCATTGCATATTCCCGGATGGCCTGTGATGTTTTGGGAAAAAACATTGTTCCAGAAAATATTTGAAACATTTTTTAGCTTCAGGTATTATTGTGTTTTTTTTAAAATGGTTCCTCGACATAGTGGGTGTTTTGTACAATGTTGTGTGTATATACAGCTGTACAGCTCCTTTGTTCAGAGAAAAAATGACCTTATCTCTGACAAGAATCTAAGCCTACGCCCCAATTCCGAAAATAGTTGGTTCCTTATGATGATGTCTGTCGAACATGTCCACATTCCATTATTGGCATTAAATGTAACCGGGATCCAGTTGGAGTCTTTTTTTTTCTTTTTTCCGTAGGAGATAAATCTTCATTTAAGTTAAATTTTAAATGGGGCTCAGTGGCGCAAGATGTGCATGACACTTAATTCGACATGTTTCATATTTGTGAAGGAGTAAGCATATGCTCCGGAACGCTGTGTTCCTCATAATAAAGAAGTTGACATCCATATATTCTCTTTCATATGTGCATCACTTCTAAATGCCTTTCAAAGACCTGAAGTTTAATATTGGTCATACATGTGTTCCGTCTAGCTGGAGATTGTTTGGCGACATGCAGACAGCCAAATTACATCTGTAAAAACAGGAAGTGTGTTTGCAACAATGGATTCAGCGCCACAACAGATGGAAAGTGCGTCAAAGGTAGGCACCACGATTGCCACACGTTTGCTGTTTCATTATTGTGAGTTGCATAAACTTTCATTTATTTTTCTGTTTTTAAAGGGGTGGTGGGGTAGCAAAATTGTTAAAGCTTTCGCCCGTAACGCCAAAGGCCCGGATTCGATTCCCTACATGGGTACAATGTGTGAAGCCCATTTCTGGTGTCGTGATATTGCTGGAATATTGCTAAAAGCGGCGTAAAACCAAACTCACTCACTCACTCACTTGATTTAAATGTTTTGTTGTACACAGTTGTTTCTGATAAATTGATAGTGTATAATTATTAACTGAGATTGTTTGTGGCTGTGCCCTCGACGGGAGCTGAAATATTTATGAATTATTGTCCCCCTGAGTGGGTATCGTAAGACCATGTCAGTCAAAGAATTTGTTGTATCTACCACTGTTTTTAAACATATTTTATATTTTCATTATCATTTGGGCTTATATTGCACACAGTGGGCAGCCATAGGGATAGTGTAAATCCTGCTAGGGTCCATGCAGATAGGAGGGATACCTAAGTCTCCATGGTCCCTTGTATGGTGATATACCGTTAATTTCTGGTGAGCTATAGTCTGATGTAATAATGTACTGTCAAGTAATAGTTATAACCTTTTAATGCCCCAATACTAAATATATATACAAATTTGTAATATTCTAATTGTTACTGTCCATCGTTGACAGGATTTTAGATATTATTATTGTAGAATTTGGGATGGTCACGATATTGTTGAAATATTGACGTTTGGAATTTTAACCCACTCACTCACTCACTCACTCATTCACTCTTGTGGTTATATAAACATTGCCTCCGATTGAAAGAATATTGATTACTGATCATGTTTTTTTATGACTAGTACAATTCAATTCATTAAAGTATTTGTTCATGTAAATTGTAACAAATCTTTGAGCAAAGTAATAACTCATGACATCAATTCGTCGACTTCCAATCTATTAACAATCACAGCTAAAAGACAGCAAAGTGATGGAGGATCCATGCCCTGTTTGAATAACGTCGAACTCTCCAGCAATATTCCAGCGGCAATCCAGTGTTTTACACCGATCCGCGCAATTGGAAGACACTGAAATGCAATCAACCAAGTCACTGAAGATGACCAGATCGATTTAGTCACCTACAACGACAAGCACTACAAGATCAGGTGGTCAGGCTCGCTGACTTGGTTGATGCATGTCATCGTATCCATAGGTATAGGATCGATGCTCATGATGTCAATCACTGGATTGCCTCGATTTTTTTACAGACTGCCGTAATATAGCTGGAAGATTGTTGAATGCGGCATTAAACATCAAACAAACAAACAAACAACATATGAACCTGATGAGGCTGACTCGCTGGTGTCCTTTATGTCCAGTTCAGGTGGGTAAATTAGTGAAAGGGAATTGACGATATGACTTAATGATATCAGGTCATCGACATACCTTGTTAAACTTCTTGGCCAAATTCCTTGTTTTGATTTTGCCAATCTGAGTAATCCATGTGCAAGAAGATGAGCACAATAGTTGCCAATGAGGATTCCTACTTCTACTAAGTATGCAATGCTGATTCAGGTTGCAGCTCTTTCAAGGATTCCTTCACTGAGCTACAGACAGGACACTGTATGCGGAAGTTTCAGAAGAAATACACTAATCATGGCATTGACTGGTGCAGAAGAAAATGCCTCAGTTCCGACTTTGAGTGTGCATTTTTTGAAATATATGACAAAGAGTGTCTTACCTTCAAATGGAAACTAAAATATTATCAGCCCGAGTTTTGGGTACCGTTGGAACTAGGCTGTAGGCACTACACAAGAGACTGCAACCACAAAGGTAAGTAAAAAAACGACGTACTTAACACTGTTATCTGTCAACAACAAAGCTGCCAATTGAGAACATAAGACAGACTTTATTGAGGAAGAGCTATAACGGCAAACAAATGTTTTACAAACATGTGACCCGTGAAGATTCGGGGTAGAATATGTGTTTAGTAAGCCATGCTTGCCATAAAAGTCTTAAAAGGCGATTAACAGGATCGGGTGGTGAGGATCGCTGACTTGTTTGATGCATGTCATCGTATCCAAATTGCGTGGATCGAAGCTCATAATGTCAATCACTGGATTGTCTGGTCCAGATTCGATTATTTACAGACCACCATTATATAGCTGGAATATTGCTGAGTGCAGCGTTAAACAATGACTAAACAAACAGATCTTAACAACATAGAAAATTCTCCACGAGAGCAAGTGATACAAGGCTTTGGCTAGGTTATGAAGAGAGCTGTGTATGTATGACTACACTTGTAGGATGTTATGACTTTGTTTGGTTAACAGGTAGCCACTGTGATGTTTGTGATGGACCCCAGTACCGGTGTCGAGACAACAAGTGCGTGTGTAGTCGCGGACATAGCTTCGTTGTTGGAGTAGGCACCTGTGTCGGAGGTAACTAGTAGTCACCTCGTCAAACGTGACACCATTGTTGTAACCGCCCTTCAGAGAGCCACTTACTTATTGCCGTTCCGTGTCGCTGGTGTCAGTCTGAGATGCCACTGTGCTTCTCTGCTACTCTGCCTTGAGTGGACAATGGAAGGCGACAAAGCTTAGATTCAATCTCAAAGCCCACACTACTAGATTAACTATGAAAAGGGTCTTTTTTCAGTGCTCGAGCCTGGATTGCCCGTGACATCACATGGAGTACTGCAGTGCGGTGTCAGGCAATGAACACATAACACATACTATCCTGTGCAATGTGTGTGAGTGATGGGGGAGTCGGGGGCGGGGGTGGGGAGGTCGATTAGGCGGATATGTATTCTTTTTGCGAACACCTCGTGTCACGATTGATTTTCAGTGATCTGATGACCGAAACTGGGTATTCTCTTGCAAATCGTTGAAAGCCGATGGGCACTGTCCGGCAAATGTGATGCGGAATCAGTGTTACCCACGTTTTGGCCCAGTGGATTCTGAACTGTGAAAATATACGACTTTTGCGTACTTGCGTTATACTGTATAACAATATGATCATGTTATAAAGAGTACTAACAGAACATCTGAAAGGTGGACATTGTCATTAACTTTTGTTCGTAAGTTTGTTGTTAACACCGCATTCAGCGGTATTCCAGCAATATGATAGCGGTCTTACAGATTGTTTCAATCTTAGTTCATTTCTTCATTAATATTAATTATATGACTCTTGATAAAGTGGATATTCTCATTAGTGAACGTCTTTTTAGGGCCATTGTGTAGGTTAACATACCCTTTTGCTCGCTTGTCACTTGAGTCTCTTTCATCTCAAATTGTCTAAAAGTCCACCACAGCAATGATAATAATACTCCTGTACATATGGTGGAGAATCCGGGTATCCTTGTTAAGTTTGCAAGCAGTTTAGAAAAAGTACGAATTTATCACCGTCGTGTGTTATACATTTTCTAAGAAAATAAATGCCATACGACTAACAGTTTACTGACAGTGTCTTCCATTACCTGCTTAATTTCTATTACAGAGTGTGTCTCATATGCCCATAGTTTCACAAAACAGTCGACACATCACTGTTTGCGGAAATACAAAAAGAAGTACCGTGAAACAACAGCTAAGACCTGTGAACACATATGTCGACACGAGAAAAAGTTCACCTGTGGAGCATTTCACATTTATAAAGGAAACTGTTACACCATGGAATGGGACATAACCTCGCTTGAGAAGACCTGGGAAAGAAAGGAGAAAGGATGTGAACAATACATGAGGGATTGTAAGTTTACTGAATACTTACATCATAAGACCCGTGAAGATCCGGGGTATAATAGGTCTTCAGCAAACCATGCTTGCCGTAAAATGCAACTATGCTTGTTGAAAGAGGTGATTAACGTGATGGGGTGGTTAGTCTCGCTGACTTGGTTGAAGCATGTCATCGATCCCAATTGCGTGGATCGATGCTCATTATATCAATCACTGGACTGTCCGGTCCAGACTCGATTATTTACAGATCATCGTCATATAGCTGGAATATTGCTGAGTGCGTAAAACAACAAACCAACCAACCAACCCTTCAAAAAGACATTCAATGCTTGTTGAAAGAGGTGATTAACGTGATGGGGTGGTTAGGCTCGCTGACTTGGTTGATGCATATCATCGTATCTCAATTGCGTGGACCGATGCTCATGATGTCAGTTACTTGATTGTCTAGTCCAGACTGTATTATTTACAGGTCACGAGACCGCCTCCGTGGTCTTGTGGTAGAGCGTCCGCCCGGAGAGCGGAAGGTCCAGGGTTCGATCCCCGGCCGCGTCATACAAAAAGACGTTTAAAGATTGTACTTGTTGTTACCCTGTCTGGCGCTTGGCATTTAGGGGCTAAAACAAGGACTGGTCGGCTCGGAGTCAGTATACTGTGTCTGAGTGGGGTATTCATGTTAAACTGCGGCATGGTATCTCAGTGAGCTAGCACTATAAATCGGCATCAGTCCGGACTAGTACAAGCAGCCACACACACACATACACGTGCATGCACGTCGCTATATAAGTGCAATAATCTTGGACGCGACGTTAAACCCAATTTCACCTCACCTCACCTCACCTACAGGTCACGATCATATAGCTGGAATATTGCTGAGTGCGGTGTTAAACAACAAACAAAACTTTAATCATAAAAATGTGTATCCTCTCTGAGGCAGTAGTCCACGATTAAGATTTGTTTATTCGTTTGTTGTTTAACGTCTCATTCAGCAATATACCGCAGTATGACGGCAGCCTGGAATAATAGTCTTGACCA
Organism: Haliotis rufescens; assembly: GCF_023055435.1. Lineage (NCBI taxonomy): Eukaryota > Metazoa > Mollusca > Gastropoda > Lepetellida > Haliotidae > Haliotis > Haliotis rufescens. The sequence goes on from NW_025964046.1 coordinate 3,053,495, forward strand.
GACAATCCAGTGATTGATAGTGTCGTTGGTTGGTTTGTTGTTTAACGCCGCACTCCAACCAAACCAACCGTCGGCAGCATGAACTGACATTCACATGATACCAACACATGCAATCAAACCAACCGTCGACAGCATGAACTGACATTCACATGATACCAACACATGCAATCAAACCAACCGTCGACAGCATGAACTGACATTAACATGATACCAACACATGCAACCAAACCAACCGTCGACAGCATGAACTGACATTAACATGATACCAACACATGCAACCAAACCAACCGTCGACAGCATGAACTGACATTAACATGATACCAACACATGCAACCAAACCAACCGTCGACAGCATGAACTGACATTAACATGATACCAACACATGCAATCAAACCAACCGTCGACAGCATGAACTGACATTCACATGATACCAACACATGCAACCAAACCAACCGTCGACAGCATGAACTGACATTAACATGATACCAACACATGCAATCAAACCAACCGTCGACAGCATGAACTGACATTAACATGATACCAACACATGCAACCAAACCAACCGTCGACAGCATGAACTGACATTAACATGATACCAACACATGCAACCGAACCAACCGTCGACAGCATGAACTGACATTAACATGATACCAACACATGCAACCAAACCAACCGTCGACAGCATGAACTGACATTAACATGATACCAACACATGCAATCAAACCAACCGTCGACAGCATGAACTGACATTAACATGATACCAACACATGCAATCAAACCAACCGTCGACAGCATGAACTGACATTCACATGATACCAACACATGCAATCAAACCAACCGTCGACAGCATGAACTGACATTCACATGATACCAACACATGCAACCAAACCAACCGTCGACAGCATGAACTGACATTAACATGATACCAACACATGCAATCAAACCAACCGTCGACAGCATGAACTGACATTCACATGATACCAACACATGCAATCAAACCAACCGTCGACAGCATGAACTGACATTCACATGATACCAACACATGCAATCAAACCAACCGTCGACAGCATGAACTGACATTCACATGATTCCAACACATGCAATCAAACCAACCGTCGACAGCATGAACTGACATTCACATGATACCAACACATGCAACCAAACCAACCGTCGACAGCATGAACTGACATTCACATGATACCAACACATGCAACCAAACCAACCGTCGACAGCATGAACTGACATTAACATGATACCAACACATGCAATCAAACCAACCGTCGACAGCATGAACTGACATTAACATGATACCAACACATGCAATCAAACCAACCGTCGACAGCATGAACTGACATTCACATGATACCAACACATGCAATCAAACCAACCGTCGACAGCATGAACTGACATTAACATGATACCAACACATGCAATCAAACCAACCGTCGACAGCATGAACTGACATTCACATGATACCAACACATGCAATCAAACCAACCGTCGACAGCATGAACTGACATTCACATGATACCAACACAAGCAATCAAACCAACCGTCGACAGCATGAACTGACATTAACATGATACCAGCCACATATTTACAACTTTGTCTCAATTTTATCGAGCTTCAGGAACGACATCCAATACTGAGGGTGTTGGTTCCGCAAATATTCCAGCTATATGACGGCGGTCTGTAAATAATCGAGTCCGGACCAGACAATCCAGTGATTAATATCATGAGCATCGATCCACGCAATTGGGATCGATGACATGCATCAACCAAGTCGGCGAGCCTACAGCATGGTCCCGTTAGTCGCCTATTACGACAAGCATAGTCACCTTTTACGGCAAGCATGGGTTGCTGAAGACCTATTCTACCCTGGAATCTTCACGGATAGTGTCAACAACGAATCACACCACTGAGGTATGATGACACGCTATCAAATGGGTCACAGGGCCTAACCATCCAATCCATTTAGGCGCCTCTTACGAACAGCATGAGATTCTAACCTGGAGTCCACATGTTGATCATAAGTAAGAGTTGAGAAAAAGAAAACATGTGAACTTAAGGAACATAATTTGTTGACCGTAAAATAGACTGACGTTCAAAGGAAACTATACCAATACTCCGAGAAACCAAAACATATTGCATGAACAAAAGATTGATATTGATGAGAGTGGAGTTTTTTGGCATGTTATCAAACACATGACACTCAATAAAGCAAACACAGCAAAAGACTACAATGTGATGATTCACAATCTCGCTATCAAAAAACTTTCCAATAAGAGTATGTAACATCTCTTCCGACTATATCATGAGCAGGTGTTAATGAATCAAATAGTGATGATAACAGATGTTCGCGAAACGGTTAGTGTATCAAGCCCCACCGGTGGCACCCGTCACAAACACAGTCAAAGGCAAGTCAGTTGTTCACCTGAAAAAAACCTCGGGAACATAGCAAGCTATACTGAGGCCTTGAATGTTGTAACGTTGATCAAACAACTTCTGAGCAAACGTCGTATGACTCACTTGATTAATAGCGAGTGAGTACACCTCGTGCACCAATGCACGTCACAACACGTCGGCGTATCGATAACAACGTTAGCCATTCATAAAGAAGAGGGCGCCCCATGTCCTCTAGGTCGACTGGTGGTGTTGGATATCAAAGAATACAACTCGTCCCCAGTTGATATTTGGGGTAAGTTATCGGACACACTCCTTGTATATGGGTGACATATTTAGCAGCAAGTCATGTTTTCTTGGTATACTTTCTTTTGGACGTCAGTATACTTGCATGTGTTGTTACCCCCTCCCACGGTGTATGAGCAAAATGTAGGTAAGGGGATCTTATTTGTTTTTGTGGTGGCTTTCGTTTTTTTGTTTAGAATTGTTTTCTCCAGAAATACTTGTGAAAGCAATTTTGACTCAGGTTTTGGAAATAAAATATGTTTCTTCACAAGACATGTTGGATGCCGTGGTAAAAATGTGTTACTATAAATAGTGTTCTTCCTTTCAGACAATAATGTTTGTTTCGAAGAGGTGACAAAAAAACTTATTCTGTCAAACAAACAGTAAATTTATTCCGATGTGAGTCTCCTATTGAGTTTCAGCTGTTGAAAAAGAGAAGATGAAAAGGAAATGACAAATACATTACTTTTTTATCAACACCTTGGTATTTATATCACGCAATAAGAATTGATATTTTTGTCAGTATTTTAACGCCGCAGCCGTATGACTCCTGCTGGTAAATACTCGAGTCGCCAAATGAACCAGTGGTTGATATTATGAGCAACGGTCCAGGTTTATCAGGTTCCATGCCACACTATGAACCAAATCACAGACCCCTCCATCAATAAAGTTGGTACTGATGTACACGAGCGGATACTTATCAGTAACTAATAATGATTTCTGTGTAAGACTCCTTAAACAAGGAAACGAGAATGTGGATACGACTTCTGTCTGTATGCGACACCTTATAAGGAAACGAGTTTAAGGATAAGACTTATGTCTGTATAGACTCCTTATAACAAGGTAACGATAAGTAAGGATGCCACTTTTGTCTGTATACGACTCCTAATATATAGGAAAAGAGGAAACATGCTTTCTACTTGTATACCAATCCTCATAAGGGAACGAGGGTAATGATATGACTCCCGTCTGTATAGACTCCTTATGACGCCTGTCTGTATACGACTCCTTATAATATGGAAACGAGAGTAAGGATATGGCGTCTATCTGTATACGGCTTCTTATAACAAGGAAACGTGAGTAAGGATATGACGTCTGTCTGTATACGGCTTCTTATAACAAGGTAACGAGAGTAAGGATATGACGTCAGTCTGTATACGGCACCTAATAATAGGGAAACGAGAGTAAGGATATGACGTCTGTCTGTATACGATTTCTTATAACAAGGTAACGAGAGTAAGGATATGACGTCTGTCTGTATACGACTCCCTATAATAGGGAAACGAGAGTAAGGATATGACGTCTCTCTGTATACGACTCCTTATAACAGGGGAACGAGAGTAAGGATATGACGTCTGTCTGTATACGGCTTCTTATAACAAGGTAACGAGAGTAAGGATATGACGTCAGTCTGTATACGGCACCTAATAATAGGGAAACGAGAGTAAGCATATGACGTCGGTCTGTATACGGCTTCTTAAAACAAGGTAACGAGAGTAAGGATATGACGTCTGTCTGTATACGACTCCACATGATAGGGAAACGAGAGTAAGGTTATGACTTCTGTCTGTATACGACTCCTTATAATTGGGAAACGAGAGTAAGGATATGACGTCTGTCTGTATACGGCTTCTTATAACAAGGTAACGAGAGTACGGATATGACGTCCGTCTGTATACGACTCCACATGATAGGGAAACGAGAGTAAGGATATGACTTCTGGCTGTACACGACTCCTTATAATAGGGAAACGAGAGTAAGGATATGACGTCTGTCTGTATACGGTTTCTTATAACAATGTAACGAGAGTAAGGAAATGCCGTCCGTCTGTATACGACTCCCTATAATAGGGAAACGAGAGTAAGGATATGACATCTCTCTGTATACGACTCCTTATAATAGGGAAACGAGAGTAAGGATATGACGTCTGTCTGTATACGTCTTCTTATAACCAGGTAACGAGAGTAAGGATATGACGTCTGTCTGTATACGACTTCACATAATAGGGAAACGAGAGTAAGGATATGACTTCTGTCTGTATACGACTCCTTATAAGAAGGAAACGAGAGTAAGGATATGACGTCTGTCTGTATACGGCACTTTATAACAAGGCAAGGATATGACGTCAGTCTGTATACGACTCCTTATAATAGGGAAACGAGAGTAAGCATATGGCGTCTATCTGTATACGGCTCTGATAACAAATTAACGAGAGTAAGGATATGACGTCTGTCTGTATACGGCTTCTTATAACAAGGTAACGAGAGTAAGGATATGACGTCTGTCTGTATACGGCTTCTTTTAACAAGGTAACGAGAGTAAGGATATGGCGTCTGTCTGTATATGACTCCTTATAATAGGGAAACGAGAGTAAGGATACGACGTCTGCCTGTATACGGCTTATAATAACAAGGTAACGAGAGTAAGGATATGATGTCTGTCTCTATACGGCTTCTTAAAACAAGGTAACGAGAGTAAGGATATGACGTCTGTATGTATACGGCACCTTAAAATAGGGAAACGAGAGTAAGGATATGACGGCTGTCTGTATACGGCTTCTTATAACAAGGTAACGAGAGTAAGGATATGACGTCGGTTTGTATAGACTCCTTGTAACAAGGAAACACGAGTAAGGATATGACATCTGTCTGTATACGGCTTCTTATAACAAGGTAACGAGAGTAAAGATATGACGTCTGCCTGTATACGGCTTCTTATAACAATGTAACGACAGTAAGGATATGACGTCTGTCTGTATACGACTCCTTGTAACAAGGTAACGAGAGTAAGGATATGACGTCTGTATGTATACGGCACCTTAAAATAGGGAAACGAGAGTAAGGATATGACGTCTGTCTGTATACGGCTTCTTATAACAATGTAACGACAGTAAGGATATGACGTCTGTCTGTATACGACTCCTTGTAACAATGTAACGAGAGTAAAGATATGACGTCTGCCTGTATACGGCTTCTTATAAGAAGGTAACGACAGTAAGGATATGGCTGCTGTTTGTGTTCCAGGTAAACCTAACTGCGAGATGGGCTACAGCCTCATCCCTGACAAGAACAGGTGCGTCCGAGGTATGTAAACCACGTGGGACTGACTGACCAAGATAGTGAAACGTCAACCTTCTTTGTGTTCAAGTTAACACAAGTCATTTGACCAATATTGGCACACATGTACCATATCAATCAACGGTTGTGACCCTCTCTGTTCCAGATTGCAAGGTGTACAGCACCAAGTTTCAGAGGCAGTCCAACGTCATCTGTTACACGGCCTACAACAAGAAACTGAGACATGCACATAGAAAGGGTTGTGAAAGGGCGTGTCTGAAGTACAAGAAGACGTGTGACGGATATGAACTCTACAAGAACAACTGCTACATCATCGCAGAAAAGAAGATTTACGATGCAGAGTGGAAAGCTTTTGAAGACGAGTGTACTCACTATCAGAGAATATGCAAGGAATAGATACTTATCAGTTATATATCATCAGTTATATATCATCAGTTATGTATGCAAGTTCATCATCAGTATCCAATTCAGGATAACTCTTATTTCCGCAGGTAAACGTCTGAGACCTGCATCACTTCGGGCTTTCCTCCCACATTAAGCTGACACGCTGTGATATAACTTGAATACTGTTAAAAGCGGCGTAAAACCCAACTCACTCACTCACTACAAACAATAATAGGAAAGTGTTAAAGAAAACGTATATACATCTTTCTATTTTCACATGCATTGTTATTCTCTTAGATTTGAGGGGCGGTCGGGTAGCCTAGTGGTTAAAGCGTTCGTTCGTCACGCCGAAGACCCGGATTCGATTCCCGACATGGGTACAATGTGTGAAGCCCATTTCTGGTGTCCCCTGCCGTGATATTGCTGGAATATAAGCGGCGCAAAAACATACTCATTCACTCACTCTTAAATTTGAAAAATAAAGATTAAAGATTGACAACTGCAGTTTCTCCAAAGTTTCTTCTTTTATTGAATGAGCATAAAAGTAGGTATGCAAAACATTTTTATTGGCAACATCCTACTTAGTTGTGAAATAAGACTAAACCGTTTTACCTGAAATAAATCTACCAATTCGGTGCATTGTACAGCCAATAGTTAAACGTTTGGTCAATCTGACACACGAGGCTTCAAATCGAACATAGGAAATGGGTGGCCCAGTTGTATAAGGTGTAGTATTCGCTGTGAGTTACGTCCCCTTATGCGTACGAGATCCTCTGGTCACGGGTTCGAATCCCGAATTCGCCCTTATTTTGTTTCATGCCTTATGCCTGTGATAGTGAGTTTCACCAAAGTGACAGTCAACAGCTATACCTTTGGATTTTCCTCCCAAATTAAGCAGATAGACTGTTGCAACTGGAATATTGTTCAAGGCGCGTTAGTTATAAGCGTATACTCTCATTTAAGAAACGATAGATACACTCTGACTGAGTCCAGGTGTATATTTCTATTGTTATTCTGGTAATGATAAAGGTATACATGATAATACTTAAATTTGTAAGAGAGAATACAATATTCCAGCTATATGATGGCGGTCTGTAAATAATCGAGTCTGGACCAGACAATCCAGTGATTGACATCATGGGCATCGATCCACGCAATTGGAATACGATGACATGCATCAACCAAGTCAGCGAGCCTGACCAACCGATCCCGTTAGTCGCCTCCTACAAGCCCAGTCGCCTTTCACGGCAGGCATGGGTTGCTGAAGATCTATTCTACTCCGGATCTTCCCGGGATGTTACTGCGCGTAATACTGACATGTCACATTGACATAAACAAGGAACATAAAATGACAAGACAGGAAAGACAGCTGAGGACGTTCTTCCTGTTAGTTGTACAAGATAACTACAGTTGAAACCGAAATCACACTGCTATCTAATTCGCACAGTGGGTAGCTAGACAAAATGTATGATGTATATCAAATGCCACTCAAATGAGCGAACGTGCGAAAAGTCTACTGCAGTGTGAATGTAAATACAAATGAATGAGTTCACACAAAAAATATGCGATTACATTTGCAGTTAATATGTTATTTTCTTCGAATAAACCCTATTCCAACAATATTACATACACTGTCAATAGTGAAAAAGTAATATGTGAGGTGAGGTGAGGTGAAATGGGGTTTAACGTCGCGTCCAAGATTATTGCACTTATATGGCGACGTGCATGCACGTGTGTGTGTGTGTGTGAATACCCTACTCAGACACAGTATACTGACTCCGAGCCGACCAGTCCTTGGTTTGGCCCCTTAATGCCGAGCGCCAGACAGGGTAACAACAAGTACCATCTTTTAACGTATTTTGGTATGACGCGGCCGAGGATCGAACCCCGGACCTTCCGCTCTCCAGGCGGACGCTCTACCACTAGACCACGGAGGCGGTCCAGTAATATGTGGCTTCAATTTCAAAACGTTGGGTCATCTAAGTCAGAGGGTGCAATTTGGAGCTTATGTGGGTCAAACATTTGTGACCAACACTTACACATAAAGGAAACAACACAATTCCTTAATAAATCTGTTAAGCTCGTCTCGAACATCATAGTTAAAACTCAACTATTTCACTGGGCAAAAGTTTATTTTATGTTGTGTTACGAATGCATTGTACAGCCTAGAAACGCCAATAAAGAAAAAAACAGTTATCCAAATACAGTAGTTGATAAATACAAATAATTATGTGTGGTCTTTTGGCAGGGTGAGAGTTTGTCCTTCAACTTATCCATTGAAGACAGGAGAATGTGTACATCCAAAGAGTTATATTGAAAAACAAGATACAGCACAGTATTAACAAAATGACATCAAAACGTCCTTGGTTTCATACACAGTCACGAGTGACAACCATGTCCACGCCTGTAGTCCATTAAATGGTGAATCAGTAATATGTGGCTTCAATTTCAAAACGTCCTTGGTTACATACACTGTCACGAGTGACAACCATGTCCACGCCTGTAGTCCATTAAATGGTGAATCAGTAATATGTGGCTTCAATTTCAAAACGTCCTTGGTTACATACACTGTCACGAGTGACAACCATGTCCACGCCTGTAGTCCATTAAATGGTGAATCAGTAATATGTGGCTTCAATTTCAAAACGTCCTTGGTTACATACACTGTCACGAGTGACAACCATGTCCACGCCTGTAATCCATTAAATGGTGAATCAGTAAGATGTGGCTTCAGTTTCAATACGTTGGGTTATCTAAGTCAGAGGGTGCAATTTGGAGCTTTTGTGGGTCAAACATTTGTGACCAACACTTACACATAAAGGAAACAACACAATTCCTTTATAAATCTGTTAAGCTCGTCTCTAACATCATAGCTAAAACTAAACTGGGCAAAAGTTTATTTTTCTGTAGTGTTACAAATGCATTGTACAGCCTAGAAACGCCAATAAAGAAAAAACGGTTATCCAAATACAGTAGTTGGTAAATGCAAATCATTATGTGTGATCCTTTGGCAGGGTTTGTCCTTCAACTTATCCATTTTAGACTGGAAAATGTGTACCTCCAAAAAACAATATACGGCATAGTATTAACAAAATGACATCAGAACAGCCTAGTTTAAAACGGAAACGTGTCTCTGGCATCAGTGCGTCTCTTTTTATCCTATTTTTAATCCAAAAAAATATTTTCATACATTTCCTTCCTGACATGAAGCAGTTTCTGTTATCTTTGCTTGATAACTGACGTTGTATGATAGAGCCGAGTTTAGAGTGTGATCAGTTGTGCGATGTATCCTAGGATATTCTCAAGCAATATTTCCTGTGGAAGCCATTTTGGGATGATACATTCTCATAACACGATGAATACAAACCATAGAAAGTCATAACAGTTTACTTAAGAGGTTATTTAACAACACGTTGACAAGGATAACGTAGGTGTGATCTGAAAATTGACAAACATCCCATTCTTGTTATTAATCATCTGTTTGGTGTAAAAAAATTAGAAATTCTCGATCATTTGTTACCATTATACACTGAATATGTTGTCTAACACGGTAGAGAGCTACAGGTCTAACTCGCCTGATCCTGGTTTGTTTCGTGACATGTTCTTTCTTAGCATCTTTACTACTAAATTGTGCCCTGTTTGACCTGAATTATCCATGCAGAATAACGATAAATTGGTATTCATCTTAAACAGGAAACAAAGAAACAAATAAAACAAATAGAAGCTCCAACCCACAGTCCACTTCACAGTCCACCCCAGCCCATAGTCCACTTCAAAGTCCACTCAACTTCACAGTCCACCCCACCTCACAGTCCACTTCACAGTCCATATCACAGTCAACTTCACAGTCCACTTCACAGTCCATATCACAGTCAACTTCACAGTCCACTCCACAGTCCACTTCACAGTCCACTTCACAGTCCGCATCACAGTCCACTTCACAGTCCACCCCACATTACATTCCACCCCACTTCACAGTCCACTTCACAGTTCACCCCACATTACATTCCACCCCACTTCACAGTCCACTTCACAGTCCACCCAACTTCACAGTCCACATCACAGTCCACAACTCCTCACAATCCACCCCACTTCACAGTTCACCCCACATTACATTCCACCCCACTTCACAGTCCACTTCACAGTCCATCCCACTTCACAGTCCACATCACAGTCCACATCACAGTCCACTTCACAGTCCACATCACAGTCCGCTTCACAGTCCACTTCACAGTCCACCCCACATTACATTCCACCCCATTTCACAGTCCACTTCACAGTTCACCCCACATTACATTCCACCCCACTTCACAGTCCACTTCACAGTCCACCCCACTTCACAGTCCACATCACAGTCCACCACTCCTCACAATCCACCCCACTTCACAGTCCACTTCACAGTTCACCCCACATTACATTCCACCCCACTTCACAGTCCACTTCACAGTCCACATCACAGTCCACCACTCCTCACAATCCACCCCACTTCACAGTCCACTTCACAGTTCACCCCACATTACATTCCACCCCACTTCACAGTCCACTTCACAGTCCACTTCACAGTCCACCCCACATTACATTCCACCCCACTTCACAGTCCACTTCACAGTCCACCCCACATTACATTCCACCCACTTCACAGTCCACTTCACAGTCCACTTCACTGTCTTCACCTTCCGACTTGGGTTGTTTCTGTACGACGCTGTACACATCACAGGCAACGGCCTCCGCTTCAAGAAACAATGGTAATCTAATTTTGTAGTTACCAACAACATCCTACTTCAAAAAGTTAGTATGTACATGTACACATATGTGTATAATTTGGTTACTGATGTTCAATGTATAAATAACTATTACAACCATAGTCCAAGAACGTATATCAAAGACACAATGACTCATTAATGAAACTTTAATTAATTAAAAACGCAGATTGATCATAGTATTTTTGTTTTTCAGTCACTGGATTGTCTGGTCCAGATTCGATGATTTACAGACCGCCGTCAAATATCTGGAATGTGATAGGCTACTAACCTTCACATTATGATCCTAAGACATGATATCCACAAAGGAGGATCCTAAGACATGATATCCACAAAGGAGGATCCTAAGACGTATTATCCACAAAGGAGGATTCTGAGACATGATATCCACAAAGAAGGATCCTAAGACGTAATATCCACAAAGGAGGATTCTGAGACATGATATCCACAAAGAAGGATCCTAAGACGTAATATCCACAAAGGAGGATTCTGAGTCATGATATCCACAAAGGAGGATCCTAAGACGTAATATCCACAAAGGAGGATTCTGAGTCATGATATCCACAAAGAAGGATCCTAAGACGTATTATCCACAAAGGAGGATCCTAAGACATGCTATCCACAAAGGAGGATCCCAAGGCTTGATATCGACAAAGATAATTTGGTTACCGATGTTCAATGTTTTACTAACAATTACAACCATATTCGAAGACGCAATGACATATCAATGAACAAACATGCTGATTGAACATAGTCGTTCTGTTGTTTTCTGTGTGTCTGGTCCAGATTCGATTATTAACAGACCACCGTCAAATATCTAGAGTTCGGCGTTAAGCAACGATCAATCAATGTTCTTACAGAAGCCAATATAGGTACCGAGTAACAAAGGAATATGGGGGTTAGTAGCCTATCGACTTCTTCTGGACCCGTGAAGATTCCGGGGTAGAATAGGTCTTCAGCAACCCATGCTTGCCGTAAAGGGCGACTATGCTTGTCGTAAAAGGCGACTAACGGGATCGGGTGGTCAGGCTCGCTGACTTGGTTGATACATGTCATAGATCCCAATTGCAGGGATCGATGCTCGTGATATCAATCACTGGATTGTCTGGTCCAGACTCGATTATTTACAGACCGCCGTCATATAGCTGGAATATTGCTGAGTGCGGCGTTAAACAACAAACCAAACCAAAACCAAAAAAACTTCTTCTGGTGCAGTATCATAAACAAAGATACACGATGACCTTTGAAATACCAATACCACTGGAATGGCATTGCTGCGAACGTTTTGCTTGAGTATTGACTCATTAATCTGCAATAGATCAAGGTCCGTCTCCACAAAGATATCTTACTGCTTCGACTGTCGCACGTCTGTGTTAGTGTATGGGAGTGACCACAGCCCTAGCGCTTAGGTCGTTTGGTGGAGTGGGTGAGTGAGTGAGTATGGTTTTACGCCGCTTTTGGCAATATTCCAGCAACATCACGGCATGGGACACCAGAAATGGGCTTCACACATTGTACCCATGTCGGGAATCGAACCCGGGTCTTCAGCGTGACGAGCGAACGCTTTAACCACTAGGCTACCCGACCGCCCGCCGCTTGGTGGAACTGGACCTGGTATGTGATGGTTTTCATCTGGTAACTTTGTCTACATGGATACCGTCTCTATCTCTGCACTTAACCTTTTCGTATGTTGGGAAGTAAGCACCATGGAATTGTATCTCAGTTACAATGAAAAAATAGCCCAACATGAAAAACATTTGTATATCACGTGCCCTTACCATATGAGTTTGATTTGAACCAACCAACCGTCGACAGCGTGAACTGAGATGACATGCCGTTGACATGATACCAACACATGACATCAGTTCCTCGCAGCCACATAATGTACAACATTTGTCTGAATTTTATTGAGCTTCAGGACCAACATCCAATACTGAGGGTTTGTTGGTTGGTTGGTTTGTTGCTTAACGCCGAACTCCGCAATATACCAGCTATATGACGGCGGTCTGTAAAGAATCGTGTCTGGACCAGACAATCCAGTGATTAACATCATGACCATCGATGTACGCAATTGGAATACGATATTCAAATTTCGATAAAATCAAAACTACATGATACATGGTGGATTTAAATAAAATCATCTTGGCACTCAGATTGTGTAAAGGAAGAAAAGAAACATGCAGCTTCCAATGAACAAACTTTGGTGAATGGAATTCATGAACGTTTAAAGGCTGACGAATCGTTTTCGGCCAGAATATATTCATTTAACCAGTTTCCCTGCGACTCACCATTCAGTGTTGATGAACGCTGTTTATCCGGGATGGCGTATATGTCTGTAACCTCCTGAGATGTACCAGGGGACGCCTGGGGGTCTGAAGGAGAAAGTATTCAGTACAACATGAGACATGTTTACAAATGAATCAGTGCCAATGATTAAAAAACAGTGTAAGAGACTGGCCACGTATTCCTTCAAAATAGACCTTTGGATCAAATGTTCAAATTTCAATAAAACATACTTGATGGATTTAAATAAAATCTTTTCCTCAGAATTAGTACAGAAAAGATACAGGACCCTTCCAATGAATAAACTTTGGTCAATCGAATTTGTGAATGTTTAAAAGCTGACGAATCGTTTATCAATACAACAGGAATGTCCAAGCATACAGCTATAAGTTTATTAAATGAGTGGGCGGGGTTTTCCCCGGTTTTAGCCACAGAACGACGGTGGACACCAGACATGGGGTTGCAACATTATGGCCACGTGGGGAATCTTGCAGCTATTAGCGGCGAAGTAAGCAATCAAACCCGGGTCTTTGGATTGAAGATTCAACGCTTTGACAACCAGGCTACCACACCTCCCCCTTGTCATATATACCATAGACTCACCCTGGGTGCTGGCTGTCTGTCTGGCCCCACCTATCAGGAAACAGTGACGTCCCAAAACCTCCCCCTTGTCATATATACCATAGACTCACCCTGGGTGCTGGCTGTGTGTCTGGCCCCACCTATCTGGGCATAGTCCACGTCCCCACAGAAGCTGCTGTAGATGGGATTACCCACCCTTGTCATATATACCATAGACTCACCCTGGGTGCTGGCTGTCTGTCTGACCCCACCTATCAGGACATAGTAACTTCCCCATACCTCCCCCTTGTCATATATAGTAGCTGCTGTAGATGGGATTACCCACCCTTGTCATATATACCATAGACTCACCCTTAGTGCTGGCTGTCTGTCTGGCCCCGCCTATCTGGACATAGTGACGTCCCCACACCTCCCCTTGTCATATATACCATAGACTCACCCTTGGTGCTGTCTGTCTGTCTGGCCCCACCTATCTGAGCATAGTGACGTCCACACACCTCCCCCTTGTCATATATACCAAAGACTCACCCTTGGTGCTGGCTGTCTGTCTAGCCCCACCTATCTGGACACAGTGACGTCCCCACACCTCCCCCTTGTCATATATACCAAAGACTCACCCTTGGTGCTGGCTGTCTGTCTGGCCCCACCTATCTGGGCATAGTGACGTCCCCACACCTCCCCCTTGTCATATATACCAAAGACTCACCCTTGGTGCTGGCTGTCTGTCTGGCCCCACCTATCTGGGCATAGTCCACGTCCCCATCGTAGCTGCTGTAGATGGGATTACCCACCATCACTGCAAAGTGGATGGGGAAAATTACCTCAACGAAATATTGAAATTGATATTGACAGAGGAAAAAAAGAAAGAAAGTTTCTTGCATTTGTTGATATTGGTTTACAGTTTTGTCATGTATAGATTGTATCCCTCTTTAATAAAACACTTCAAAATTGAATATGTGATATAATAATCTCGTATTTATATGTACTGACCAGCATCTTCTCTCTGTTCCGGATCTTGATTTCTGATAAGTTAAATGTGTATGATTACATCATATTCGGTTTGTGTTGACATACAACATGAACAAATCAATTCAGTTAAAACCTGTTGGAATAAGATTGTTTAAAATGCAGAGATGTCGCATTATTTAAATTGAACTGCCTTTGGTTTAGTTTACTTTGTTATATTAGCACACTAATAAATCTACGACGCCGCATTTCATTGTGATCATGGGTTCGAATCCCTATGTTTCTAGGTTTGTCAACACCATACCCGTGTTCGTGGTTTCATTTCAGTGGTAAACGTCTGCGACCTGCACAGCTTCAGCCTTCCGACCACATCAAGCTGGCACTCTGTTACATAACTGAATCGGGGGAACGGGTGGCCCAGTCGTCTAAGGCGCCGCGATTCGCTGTGCAGAGATGCGTCCCTTGGGCACGCCAGAAACCTAGGATTGTGGGTTCGAATCCCGGTTCGCCCCGATTATGTTTCTAGGTTTGTCAGCACCATACCCGTGCTCGTGGGTTTTACCGAAGTGGTAAACGTCTGAGACCTGCATCACTTCGGGCTTTCCTCCCACATTAAGCTGACACGCCGTGATATAACTGGAATACTGTTAAAAGCGGCGTTAAATCCAACTCACATACTCACTCACTCACATAACTGAATCATTTGTTATTTTGTTTTTTAAAACATAATTATGTATTAGTGGTGGATAAGGATCTTGCACTGTCTGTACCATGCTGATATTCGAGTCTCAGACAACAGCAACAACGTTCATTTTATGCAGACAATCCATGACATAACATATCCTTCGCTCTTTCAATCCTTTCTTTAATTAAATAAAGTGACAAAACCACTCCCACAATCATATGAAACTTCCACTAAAGGTAGAGTCCATCATACGTTTCCGACATTATCATCAGCATGTATTATTAAACACTGTAAACAGTGATGATGCCAGGTGTTCGCGAAAAGATGAAGAAATACCTAAAAATACATACCTGGGATGACCTTTGACAGGCCGCTCAGTAGCTAAGGAAGAATGAATAGTACAGCATTGGATTCATATCATTCAAACAACATGCGCCAATACCTACGTCACTGATCGCTACGGTATAACTACAACTTGTATGTACTAGGTAATATGCATAAAACATTTATTTATTTTGTAAATTTTTGGCATTAAATGTTTTGCTATTGGAGCAAATATGATTCAAGAAAAACAAATTCCCTGAACGATGATATAAACTGATAACATCAGTTCATTATCACCTCTCGAGAGGTCATAAACGATATTTGGGATACTGATGTCCCATTCGCCCAAAGGCACCGGAGTTCTGTGTGCAGAGTTGCGTCGCGTAGGCTTGCCAGGAACCTGTGGCCTTGGGTTCGAATCCCGGTTCCTCCTCATTATTTGTCTAGTCGGTTCGAATCCCTGTTTCCAGGTTTGCCAGCACCATATCCCTGCTCGTGGGCTTCACCAAATTGGTAAAAACCTAAGACCTGCATCACTTGGCTTCCCTCCCACATCAAGCTGACACACCATGATGCAACTGCCATACAGTTCAAATCAGCATTTACCCAAACACACTAAGTCTAACGAATTCACTTCGCCACTACTTGCTACTGACATACACGGCTTCTTATATGAAGATGGAGTGCCGGTGTCCCTGTATAAACTCTCCCCCGTACAAATTCTCCCCCCGGAGATTTTATACCGGTACAGATTCTGAAATAAAATCTCCCCCGGGCGGATATGTTTCGCGCCCCCCTCAGTATAAAGTCTCCCCCCTGATTATTCGGTTTGTTGCAATGTCTTTAAGTACTATATTCTTTAAATAGTTATCTTTAATGTAAGGAGGGTTACTTTAAAAAATAGATTATGAAATATGGTCATAATGAATGGATATTTCGGCATATTTAATTTGGTAACTGTACCTTCCATCCTAAAATAATTATAAGACATAATCATACCAAACAAATTTGAATGAAATGACTTAATGTTACAAATACATTTACGGTTACTGTTGTAACAGAATTCAGAAATCTTATTAATCCTCGCAAACATTCGGTTTTAACACTAACTACGTAAAAACTGTCAATATATCCACGCGCGCCTCCAGCCCAGGCTGTCCGTTAATACTCTGATTTTAGATCTAAAATATATTCCTTAATACAGGCTACGATATGAAAATGGTATCAGTGTAATATCAGTGGCTAGAATATCATGGTACAAGCAGGTTTCTGTTAAACATATAACATCATAACTATCTAATTCAGCACTGATAAAATCTACTTTGTCTTTAAGACTGCGTACGTTTAGATTCATAATCTTTAAATCTGGACTATGCAAAGGTCCTGGATTCGGATGGATATCACCGCAGCAGAAGAGAAAAAGTAAATCTAAGAATGATAATCGGAAATTATATAAGCAAAGAAACCCAAAATATAGAGAAATGTGTATCATCTTCCCGAAATGATTAGCATGTAGAATAGATTCAAAAACACCAACTATCAGCCTATATTGAACAACATCAACCGGCATCGACAAAGCAAAGTGATACGGCAACGTATGTAAAACTGTTCGAAGCGGCGTTGAACCAAACCCAACTCCCTCACTCACTCTCTTGTGAACAGTACAGTACTTACAGCCATCGGTTTGCCTCTGTTTCCTTGATCGGAGTAAGCAGCAGACGGTGATGACGGCAGCAAGTAGAACCAGAGCGCCGCCAATGGTTCCGCCAAGCAGGGGCAGCATGGAGTTTACGGGGGGTGTTTGGGGATTTGTAGAGTCTTCGGTTCTTTCATTCTTAAACCCTGTGCTGCTTGTATCCGTTACAGAGGTTGTAGGTTCATTTGTTGAGTGAGTAGATCCGGGGGCAGTGGACGTAGTAGTGGCTTGAGCTGCTGATGTTGATGTCACTTTTGCCCTTGGTGACGATGACGTAGTCGTTGTTACTTCAGTTGTTTGTTCTAAGACGTTCACAAGACATGGCACTATGAGTCAGTGCCAAGGTTAGCAATATTACAGCTATATTACGGCGGTCTGTAAATAATCGAGTCTGGACCAGACAATCCAGTGATAGATATTATGAAGTAAGCCAAGGATATTGACATATTTCAGTGTAGACATTATGTTGATTAATTTGTCATAATTTTTAATCAAGTTACATGTTGGAGAGGCAATTGGTTCACCACAATGTGACATAGCTTCGTCTAAATGGATTCGTCGATACTTTGTATTCGATAGGGTAAAAGCAAAGTTCATTTTGTTTGGATATAATATTATCATCAGAGGCAGATGGAGATGAAGTTGATTAGTTTTCCTGAGGATGTTGTTTCGAGGGTTTTTTTGGAAGAAATATAAAGACATATGTCAGAGGGAATAAAGCACTCTACATTCCAACAAATCATGTTATCAAGATGGTTACGTCATTTATCGGTCAACTGAGATTCCAGAGTAAGACAAAAGTCGAGTAATTGAATTACTCTTACTACAATTTGCTACGGAAATCGACACTACACGTGCTTCCTTCATGTCTGATTCCAGTGTAAAGACATGAGATGGGGAGGATCTGATAAGAGCTAGCTTATTTGACTTTGCATTTTACATTTGGACATCAAAGATAAAACACTAATAAGATAGGATTGTCTTATAGTACCTGCAGACCGTGCCAAAACATTGACATCGATGCTTCTGGTTACTCCTTGTATTTGACACTTCCAATTTCCTTCGTGCACCTTGCTGATGTTGGAGATTTTGAGGGCATGTTTTCTGCAGTTTGTACTTCCCAATGACAGCTCTGACCGACGTGGATTCCCGTAGCGTATCTTGCATCCTTCAGGACCCTCAAACATATCCACAACATATCCATCGATGTCTGGCATATACCAGATGGCTGCCTTCTTACTTACCCCTTCACACTCTAAAATAACATCACTTCCCGCTTCACCTGTATGGGGGTGTCCGTAGATGTCACCGAGAAAGCAATAAAAACTCCATATGTATATTATGTATCATGTGATGACATTATGGGAAATACGTCATAGCAATCGTTTAACATCATGTGTACAAAAAATCATTTCCATCAAACTTAAACATGCAGACGGACAGGCCCATAAAGACGCGTGGGGTCAACAATGAAAGTCACAGTCCTTACACAAGACGAGGCAAGTGTGTAAAATGTCAGAATACTAATCATAATGTCACGTGATATCGGGTATGTCCACCTTGAGCATTAATGCACGCCAGAACATGTCGACGGGCCATTGACGTGCCGATGAAGTTCTGCGTCAACCATGCCGTATGCTGCGTTGCATTGTCGTGCTGGAAAATGATTCCACGAGGCTGTTGCTGGATGAATGGCTCGACAACTGGTCGCAAAATTTCATCTCGATATCGCTGTGATTGGTGGTACCATGAGTCGCCATTAGGCGGAAATAATGCCGATGCGACGTTAGATTTTAACTCACTCACTCATGTTAGCATGGATAACCACGACACTCTCCTACCCAGAGTTCTATAGTACCTCTGCCAAAGGCCAGCGTCATGTGACGATTCGTCAAATCTTACACAGTCCATTCAAGATATTGCATATGCTTTTCATCCGTTTCATGTTTGACAAGTCTACACATTTTCAGAAACAAATGTCAAAGAATGGTTACAGTTCATTAAGAAAGTATCCTAATACGCCTCTAATGCCAATCCTCCACCTACTATATATACTCGGTACAATGTCCCTCTTTCAGTCTTGCTTGACAACGGTATAAGGATCTATACCGAAACGTCGCTTTTTACAGTAGTAAAGAAGTTGTTATCCATAAAATTGTGTCTACCAAGACTGAATGAGTGTTGCTCAGTGACGTTAACGTCAGGTTTCTAATTTTATTACCTCCCCTGAAAGAACGTCGAGAAGAGCCATTGAAGAAACTATTGGAAGTAAGAAGCTGCAAAGGTGAAATCAAGATCAACATTTACAATGTCGACATAATCATAATTTTGTTAAATGGTATAAGCAAGGCAGCCATATTGAAAATCAGATTGAAATCTCTTGAAAAAATTAGGATTTCCTCATTGGTGGAAACAAGTAGGTGTAGATTCTGCTTCAGGTGAGCTTAAAACTTACGTTCAATTACTGTAGACGTTCCATCCACTCCATATATCCAGAAACACGCCCATGACATGATTCCAAAAAAGACACAGGTTGTTCGAATATACATCATGTTGAAATGGCAGTGTTTCACCATATATCTTTGTGTTGATATAAGCGACAAATATCAATACCACAGTACGATCCCGACAGTACCACGACCATGCGCCCACGAATCATCAGCACACAGCGACGACACCAGGCGCTCGCGGAAAGGCGGGAAATGACAAGGGAATTCCGTGTGTGAGTGGCCAAGTATGCAAGACACGGTACGTTACAAACTATATCCGGAACAAGGTCTATTTTAAAGTGATCACTAGAACGTGGTAATGGCGGTTGTTACAACTTCCTTATATAAGAGTTCACATATTTAACTATAATTTATAAACAATCTCTCATGTTTGATTGTCCATCACAATTTAATTTCCAGTTTCGTTTTATCTTTCGCTTATGGACGATGGGTCATGACCTAACAGGCTTATACTACTGACGCAATCATGTGGGTGTGGAGTCGTATCTTTGTGCTTCTATATTTGCGGATATTTGCCATTGTAAAGGTGGCTCCTTCAAAACACAGGAAAAACTTGCTTTTAGGTTTTAATAAAGAAAAACCTATTCTAAAACCTTCAAAGTAAAATCTTG
The DNA here is from genome assembly GCF_023055435.1 of Haliotis rufescens. Taxonomy (NCBI): domain Eukaryota; kingdom Metazoa; phylum Mollusca; class Gastropoda; order Lepetellida; family Haliotidae; genus Haliotis; species Haliotis rufescens. Next base: position 3,074,061 of record NW_025964046.1, read on the forward strand.
CAATTAAGGGAATAGTTGTTGAAGATGAAAAAGAAACAGGGCTGACAAGTTTTTTTCGAATCACGCAATTATTTGAAACTGAATGACAGACAGGACCATGAAGGTTAATCCTCCGCTTTCGGCTCATCATTAACCGGATGAATATCCCGATAGCTTCGGTAATGTGGCATGAACAGATGTAATCGTTGACATTTCCAGGTTGAACACGCCTTCTTGCACAGGAGTGAGTGTGTGATTGACTTGTGTTTAATGCCGCTTTTAACAGTATTCCAGTTATATCATGGCGTGTCAGCTTAATGTGGGAAGAAAGCCCGAAGTGATGCAGGCCTCAGTCGTTTACCACTTCCGTGAAATCCACGAGCACGGGAATGGTGCTGACAAACCTAGAAACATAATCGGGGTGAACCGGGATTCGAACCCACAATCATGGGTTTCTGGCGTGCCCAAGGGACAGAACTCTGCACAGCGAATCGCAGTTATTTAGACGACTGGGCCACCCGTGCCCCCTTCTTGGAGCAGGAGCCCTGAAATAGAAACATATATATACTGAACAACAAAAGTTCCTGTGACACCAATATTTTAGTGTATTTTTCAAACAAGTAAAATTTAGTTTTCAATATTGTAGTGTATGTATGGAATCAAGTCACAAAAGGCAACTGCTACAGAAAAGCATGCATTCCATGAAAAAGTTGACTTTTATGCAAGCCCCATGCATTTCACTACCCAAGAATGGGTATAAAACCATGTGCGTTAGCGGGACTCCATATGCATTGTTTAGCATCGTGCTGACAACAACCACTCAGAAAAACAACAAAATTACGCAATTATTCAACATTACGAAATGCCACGCCTGTTCGAAAATGAGCGTCTGCGAGCCATTGGTATGCTTGAAGCAGGATCGAGTCAACGTGATTTTGCAAGACAAGTTAACGTCCACAGAAGCACCATTTGGTGTTTATGGCAACATTGGCAACAGACGAATGCAGTCAGAGACTATCCTCGGAGTGACAGGCCACACGTAACCAATAATTGACAAGGCAAGTGGATTCGAACAACACACCTACGAAATCGATTCCAGCCAGCAACAGTGACCGCAAGAAGCATCCCTTGCGTTCGACGAATATCTTCACAAACCGTACGTCGCCACCTCAGATGTGCAGGGATTGTCGCCACAAGACCCGCCAGACATCTCATTTTAACAGGAAACCACCGTCAAGCACGTCTACAGTGGTGCAGATAGCGTCTACGATGGACGGCCATACAATGGGCACAAGTTCTATTCACTGACGAGTCTCGGTTTCACCTCAGCCACTGCGTTGGACGGATTCGAGTGTACCGACGTCGAGGTGAACGTTACGTCAATCATTGTGTCATGGAAGAAGATCGGTTCGGGGGCGGCAGCCTTATGGCATGGGATGGGATTCCAGCAAGAAAGAGGATCCTCTCCAACAAAACAAAGTGCATGTCATCCCCTGGCCGGCTCGCTCCCCTGATCTCTCACCAATCGAGCACATGTGGGATGAGATGGATCGGCGCTTTCGACTTCAACCACATGTTCCACAGACAATCCAGGAACTTCAAAACATGCTCCAGTAGATATGGACAGATACTTCACAGGACTTTGTGCGACGCCTGGTCCATTCCATGAGACGAAGATGTGTTGCTTGCATCGCAACCAGAGATGGACACACAAGCTACTGATTTTATTAATTGTCATTTTGGCATGTTCATGCTTTTTATGAAATCACGCATTTTCTGAAGTCAGTATGGCAAATTAAACCATTTGAACACTTACAGGAGTCTTTTATCTGTTGCAAACCGAAATTGTTTCAGATTTGGTAAAAAACATAAATCTTTTAATAAAATCTTATTCAATGTCACAGGAACTTTTGTTGTTCAGTATAGATTGATCCCTAATATCACTCAGCATATTCCAGTTGTTTAATAGGAATGTACGTGTATGTACTCTTCCCGTGATCTAACGGACAATTAACGCCAATATCTAATGCAGCCTGATCCTTCAAGTCACAGATGAAATACTGGCTAATGTTAATGCCAGTATTTTATCTGTGACGTGAAGGATCCACCTGCGATTTGGAACAATTCCATCTCTCTCGCACACCCAAAAGCCTACCCAGTGTATGATAACTCTATTCTACTACGGTCAGTACCATGGACAGTTGTGTTAAATGTATAAAACTATCAAAAGAAATGTCAAATCCTCGAAACAAGCAGACCGAACAATATGACGGGGTACAATGGAGCGGGTAAACGTTCATGGAGGATTCTTGGAGGGTTTTGAACAAAGACCGGTGGCAGTCCGCTCTCTACATACGCTGTGGGCTATAGATGGTCCGCCTCATGAATGAATGTATCAAAGCCGGGGTCTTTCCGCTTTGGTATTGTAGTTCATAGGTCATCCGTGTCATGAATGAATGTATCAAAGCCGGGGTCTTTCCGCTTTGGTATTGTAGCTCATAGGTCATCCGTGTCATGAATGAATGAATTAAAGTCGGTGACTTTCCGCTTTGGTATTGTAGCTCAAAGGTCATCCATGTCATGAATGAATGTATCAAAGCCGGTGACTTTCCGCTTTGGTATTGTAGCTCATAGGTCATTCTATCAGCTGATGACGGATGCGGACTATGTGACTATGTGGGAAGGTTCAATCACGCCGACATCTTAAAAGATGCAAATGACTTTATGAGGTCCGAGGGGCTCGTATTTCATGAGATCTATAGCCTCAAATACGAAACTCTAGAATGGCAACAGAGAAGAAGAATTCCTACACAGGTTACTAAAAGGACTGAACTTGAAGTTGGATGTATACTTTGTGTGTGTAAATAGAAACAAATCAGCTTGTATGTATGTTATGCTGACAAAGTATTGTAACTGTATATAATTAAAAATCAACCTCTTTCATGTGGATTGTGCAAATAGTGTACAGTGTGATCAGTGATAACTACTACAATCTACAATGTCTCGATTGTATTCACATACTTGGGTGAGATACCATGATAAACTTGATGACAATAGCATTGTTTGATTATGAGATATTGTGTTATGCTGACAAATAGAGAATCTCACCAGAGTGTCTTTTGATATCAAATATATCAATAAAAGTGGGAAAATTTCGAGGCTTGCCGAGGATTTTTGCCACTTTTATCAACGAGTGTTGATATATTTGATGTCAAAAGACACGAGGGTGAGATTTTATTTATCATCCAACATCATTCTTCCAACTTTTTCAGTTTGTAGACAGTTATAAGCAGTGTCTTCAGTGTAAAGAGTACTGCTTACAGCTTCAGTAGCAGAGCCATTAGTGATGTCATTTGATTTTGATGTCATGGTAACCAGTGACGTCACAATGGTCTGCAAAGCATTGTGATATTATTTCATTGAAGCGATATCTACAGTGTAGATATCGCTTGATCTCACCCAAGCGATATCTCCTGCGGGAGCCAGTTTTGGATGATAAAGTATTATAACTGTATATAATTAAAAATCAACCTGTTTCATGTGGATTGTGCAAATAATCTACAAGTATCGATACTTAGTTGAGATACCATGATAAACGTGATGACAATAGCATTGTTTGTTTATGAGAAAATCATGTTTTGAATGAAGTGCTAATAAATTCAGATGATGTTTCCCCTTTGCCTGTTGTCCTTGATCTACCCTGAAATGTGTTTGTGATGCAATGACACCTATGAGCGTTGTTGTTTCAAGAGCTGCCACAGACCCATTAGTTTCCCAATGGTGGAGTTAGTTTTGATATCTCGCAAAAGTTGTCAAAGTATATCGTCCGATTTATTATGGACACTCGCCATTCCATGATTGTAGACGTGTTCATCTTTAGTCGTTGCATTAGATGCCGATGATGATGATGATGATGATGATGATGATGATGATGTAGTTGGTTCATCCTTAGTCTCTTATGTGTGATATTGTTGACTGCAGATCCACCTGACTGACTTTCACTGTCTTTTGTCAGCAAAATAGATGTCGGTTTACAGTGGGGTGGAGGACTGGTGGCCCTCTTATGGGTCAGCCTTTGATAAGTTTCTCGTGTAAGTAATATCATAGGCTTCATCCTCTGAAGGGGCGGTCGGGTAGCCTAGTGGTTAAAGCATTCGCTCGTCACGCCGAAGACCCGGGTTCGATTCCTGACATGGGTACAATGTGTGAAGCCCATTTCTGGTGTCCCCCGCCGTGATATGGCTGGAATATTGCTTAAAGCGGCGTCAAACCTCACTCACTCACTCACTCACTCACTCACTCACTCACTCACTCATCCTCTGAACCTGTTTCATCCTTATCACGGGGGGAAAATGTAATGGTGAGATGTCAGGAGCTCCAGCTTGTGTGCAGAACGAGGATTAGACATTAAAATGAATATATGAGTATTTAAATTCAATATGCGCGAACCAGGACCCTTGGGGTAAGCGCTTTGCTGGAGATTAAGTTCAACGATGCCTATATGACGGGAAAGGGTGGTATACAAGGTGATCATCAATTTACTCGCTGAAATGTCCATCATAAGATCCATCATAAGATCATCCAACACCAAAATCATGTTTTTGTCGGTCAAGTAATCTTTTCCACTCCACGTACCTGGTAATTGTAGTAGGTGCTGCAAACGTCCCTAAGCATTTCGATTTCATGTTGACACTTCGGTTGTTGAAGTATAACATACAGACTTGCATAAACCCTATTTTGGGCCTCATTTGAGAATTTCACTTGAATTTTGGGTGGTAGCGCACCCACCCAAAGAGTTACTTCCCTTTGACCATTATCATTATTTCACTTTCTTACATATGCGTCCATTCAACAGTCGCTTGACAATCGCTTTGATAGCTTTGATTTGTCTTCTGGTCATACCACGTATGTCATCGTGTGTCTCGTCATAATCATTTTGTAGAATGAGCTGTCTTAGAAAATTAAAATGTTGCAGCACGTATCTGGCCATTCTCGATCGAAAATTACTTCATAAATGACATGGAACTTAACGGTTCCTCCTTAAATAATGTGACAAACCTGGTGAAACATTTTCAACATTTTATTCTATTCTAGTGTTATTTGGTTACAATACAGAGAGAGGAGCGCGTAAACTATTATGATGTACAAAGAGCTTGGTTAGGTAAACAGTATTTGAAATAGTTGCAGATGTATCATGATACGAACATATCATTTCGTAGTATATCTGCACTAAACCTAGACACATTGTCGATCAAAGAGTCTCTACAGTTTTAAGCAAGAAAAAGAAACAGTAAAATCCATACGTTGATTGTTGGATTGCTTTCGTGTTGTGCCGATAGTGACAAGAATATTTCTTTATAAATTGAGTGAATTCCCGGTTATTATAATCTGGTTTGTGATTACTATCAAAGAAATCTGCAACATGGTTTTCATAATAGAAAGCAACCCAATGGTGTCCCCGCAAACGCGTCACTTCCGTGTTGACCACACATCCCCAAGTTGTGATGAGGAGAGTAAGGTATTTCCTGAGAACACCCCGACTATATGTCTGCGAAGACTCGGATGACTCTGATTGGCACACAGCAGTTCATTTTTGTTTTGTTTGTTTTTTACTTCAGAAACACGTTTGTGCTTTGATCAATTTCAAAGTTCGGGAACTTGGCTGGGGTTACAATATTGAAAGTGTGGGTTAGGAACTGGGAGAACTGTACTTCCAGACGGAGATTGCCGGACCCGACCAGGTTCAGATAGTCCACATCCGTGACTGTATCTTGAAGATTGAATATGTAAAGGGAGTAGCAAGTAGAAAACTATGTGCCTTCAAAACTGAGGCCTTTGTCTTTTCGCAATGTATTGTTCCAGTTATAGAGACTGGTGTAAGCTTTGATGTTGTCCATCTCGAGCGGACGTCCTGGCACACTGGTACCATTAATATAGAGACCCATGCTTTTGACAAAAGAATCATTCAAAACTGAAAGGGTTGACTGTGTAGGATCCTCGAACCCCATCGGCTTTAACCAGTGACACAATGAGTCGACTCGGCATTTCATTCAGAAACATATTGTCCCATGTGTAGGATAGCTGAGATGATGGGACTGATACCATTTTCACCATGGACCTCTTATATGGGTAGAGAGCATTTCCATTCTCGTACAGTTTGTTGTGAACAAGGATTAAGGCAGGTGTCGATGGAAATTGAACACATCTTCACAAAGAGGACCGGACAGGGTCACTGACTTGCTTCCAGATATGAAAGTTCCGCGGTTGATGAGCCCATCGTTTCCACCGACCCTTTTGATCAATTATCAAATAATGGATAGCGACGCAAGACAAGTGACACGTTCACTCTTCCTTCAGAAATGAGAGTGGCGTACCCTCTGCACACTTTATATAGATTTGAATTTTGGAGGTGTCTTTCAAAACCACTGGTATGTGACATGGGAGATGGAAATAGTAATTGGGGCCGTCTCGCAAATCAACACGTCTTAACAAAGGGACATAATCTTCTCCAACGTGAGAACTATCGCACAGATTGCACATCAGGTCTATTGTGGAATTGTCTTTCAAGCCTCGCTTCCCAAACATTAACTGTAATAAAGCCACCTACCACACTACTTCTAGCTGTATGCGTTGAGATAGCTTCACTCGGAAACAAAAGGGGGAATTTGGAAAGTAATCCTTTCTAAATAGGACATAGTTATCCATGTTTAGACGATTTTTACTTCACTTTCGGGTACCCAGCTACCTGCTTGGTAAAAGACCCTCCTTCTCTCACGCTCTTTTTCAACGCTTTTTCAATGTTCCAAACTGCGTCTAAATCTTAATCGACCTTCTGAAGCTCTTGTTCATAAAAACGTCCTCGCACAGGTTCGTCATGAAAATCTTTCAATGTGTAAAATGGTATGTAAAGTTCTGTGTTATTGTGGGTCAGATACCTAGATATTAGGGATCGTTAAGTCCTTCTGACTCTCTCTCTCCATAATTGGCTTTGATGTCTACATTTTGTGTCCCGATTAATTTGATGTCCTGGTTCTCTACATAGGACTGAAATGTACCTTTTAATTCATTTCCCTTATCCGTACGTGTCTTTTCAGAAATTCGACCCTCTGACAAAATCTTTTTTTAACCCCTCTAGCACGGTCTCTGGTTTCATATTTTTTTAAGGATGTTACTCACAAATAGCGTGACAAAACGTCAATGACTATCAATAAATATCGCACATTGTCATTGGACTTAAAATATCTGCCCACATCCATTAAATCCACATCTGCTAGTTGACTGTTGACTTGAACTCGGAAGATCGTTCGAATAGGTACCTCATGGGTTTATGAATGCTATATGCATACTGTTATTGTTTCACTCTCTTGAGAGCGTAGGTTTTAGCCCGCTTTTTCAAACTCTGTTGAAATTTAGATGACCCGTAAGGCCCTACTTTGTTTTGGAGCAAAATAGAATTGCTCCAAAATCTTTTTCTCCTTCTCACTTGAACGTGTTTCCGATTCATCCCTGATATTTTGTGACTTTTCCAACCAAATTTATTTGATTGTGTGAAATGCAAAATCTTGAAAGAAATGTGATATCTCTTCTGAAAAATTCATCAATGAGGTTTTTTTTACTTTTTCAACAGATTTGTTGTTTTTACTGAAAACCTAAAATTTGGAAAATAAATGTGATTCCTCTGCTTAAAAATGTCATCCCAGTGACTTTGTGACTTTTTGAACAAAGATTTTGTGACTTTTACAACAAAAACATTTTTTTACTGAAATTAAGAAAATAAATGTGATTCCTTTTCTGAAAAAAATCATCCCTGAGATTTTGTGAGTTGTTCGACACTCTTTTCTTTCTGACTGAAATGCAAAATTTCAAAAGAAATGATTGTGAATTCTCTTCTGAAAAATTTCATCCCTGATGTGACTTTTCAAACTAATTGTTTTGTTTTTGACTGAAATGCAGAATTTAAAAAGAAATGTGATCTCTCTTTACGATTCTAGCTCATCGTGAAATAGGAATAAAAAAGACTAAAAGGTGTAACGTACAACTTCATATTTTATTGAAAACTCTTTCCAACTGCAACATTTTTACAAGGCGTTTCCCTAACTCTGATAACCAAAGGGGAGTTTTGAAGTAAATGTCTCTATAGTCTTTGCACTGGTATTGTCACAAGGTAAACGATGAGGTAGAACATAAATTCGGATCATCGTGAATCAATTTTAACCAGGTTTCAATCATGTGATCATCGCTGACTTCGAATAAAGCCAAGTTAAAATATTGATTCACTTTTTTCGTCTGATATTTTACTGCATGTATGAATTGGCTCCCCTTCGTGTGCAACCAAACAGAATTCAGTGGACAGTCGCTTGGTGATCTTACAGAGTTCGAGTGTGTAACACACAGTCAACAAAGACTCTATATTCTGGATGACATGGACAGCTTCCACTTCATCTACCAGCACTCTTTCCAGACGTATTTTCTTCACGATGACTCGTTTGTTTGCTTTCACGGCATCTTGAAATTTAATTTTGGTATCTTGAACACACTGAGCGCGGTCTTGAAACCACTGGGATGACTGCACAATGACTGTTTCTTTGAGTTGGTCAACTTTACGCAACACACGTGTAAAAGGTGGCCTTTTCACCGGTAGTCAAAGGGGCCATGATAGGTTTGATTTGCAATCCAAACCTTTCGCGACCTTCCAGCAAGACGACGAGAAATCGAATGACCTATCCAACAAATTATCTATGCGTCTTATTGTCAATTCAAATACATTGGCTCCATGGACAATGTCGATGGTTTATCTCAACGTGTGTACGTTCTTTTGTTTCACAACACCGACCATTTTAATGTAGGGACAGTCGGGGGACCACTTTTCATGTTCTACCCATGGGTCGTCAGTGGCTTCCCATCCTTTCAGACGAATGTCCCATTTAAAACAATAGCAGCTATCAGCACGATTCAAATAGACGAATCCAGCCATATCTTCCGACGACTGGTTCATTTGTCTCGGCCAATCTTTACACGAGGATAGTCTTCTTTCAAAATAACTCCAGTCCTGTAAAACAGGCGACTTACCAGCCACAGAATCCGTACAGATATCACCCATCATCATCATTATCATCATCTTCCTTGCTCGCGTAATGTTAGCTTGTGACTGAGCGATACTAAACAATGTCAATCCATTTAAACACATGAGCAAACAGGACTCCATTGTACCCCGTCATCTCTCCATTGTTCAGTCTGCTTGTTTAGAGGATTTCATTATTCTTTTCATAGTTTTATACATCTTTCACTACTAAGGTGTTTACATAAAAAATATGCGATTATTTCAATTATGTTAATATGTTATTTTCTTCGAATAAACCCTAATCCAACAATAATACACATACCTGTAGTCCATTACATAGTGAAGTACTTATATTTGTTAGCTTTCAATTTCATAACGTTGAGTCATCGACGTCAAAGGGTGCAATTTGGAAATAATGTGGGTTAAACATTTATGACCAACACTTCCGCATAAAGGAAACAACACAATTCCTTAATAAATCTGTTAAGCTCATCTCGAACATCATAGTTAAAACTCAACTATTTCACTGGGCAAAAGTTTATTTTCTGTTGTGTTACAAATGCATTGTACAGCCTAGAAACGCCAATAAAGAAAAAAACAGTTATCCAAATACAATAGTTGATAAATACAAATCATTATGTGTGGTCTTTTGGCCAGTTGAGAGTTTGTCCTTCAACCTTATCCATTGAAGACAGGAGAATGTGTACATCCAAAGAGTTATATTGAAAAACAAGATACAGCACATTATTAACAAAATGACATCAAAACGTCCTTGGTTAAAAAAGGATGTCTCTGGCATCGGTGCGTCTCTTTTTATCCTATTTTTAATACAAAAAAAAATATTTTCATACATTTCCTTCCTGACATGAAGCAGTTTCTGTTATCTTTGCTTGACAACTGACGTTGTATTAAAGAGCCGAGTTCAGAGTGTGTTCAGTTGTGCTTGTTGGTATCCATGGTGGGAAAAAATTAAGAAGTGTTCACCCCTTATATTTTTGATTTCAATAAAAGAAATAAAAAAATAACACCACCACCTCGCTTTTGAGAACAATGAGCACGAGATACATGTATGTGTTAATACATCCTTTTTACATAGAATAGCTAGCCCAGACACAGACAAATTACCAGTATATGAACAATTTAAGTCACAAGAACATATTTGTCATAATCAACATATATTATTTGGGTTAGTTATATTTTCAAACACATACTGAATACAAAGAAACAACATATATAATATACTATTAAGCAACATATTGAAGGAGAGTCGTATTGAGTAACTAAAAGAATTAGTAACAAAAGAGCATGTGACGTCATCCATTGTGTCATGGTGTGATCACATTCCATGGTGACGTCATTGCATTTAAGAGAGACGCCATTTCTAAACTGTGTTCATGTAGAGAGAGTGTGCTTCAGGAAGCTAGTGATCACTTTTGTATCTAACAGTGAGTGAGTGAGTTAAAGCTTTACGTCACATCTCCAATATTTCAGCCATATCGTGACTTGTATCTAACAACATCAGTAACACTGGTGTATATAATTGAGGGTATTGTTGAGTATTTGATGCAAGGACAAATGAACCATTCGGAATGTATTTGAAAAAATAATACAGCATAGTATTCAATAATGACACGTGCTAATTATTAGTAACTGTGACCAAAAGCACATAATATTAAAAGCAAAATAAGCAGTTTGAGTCAAAGTATATATTTATCATATTCTACATATTCTACATACATAAAATGGGTTACATAAAAAATCTAAACCAAAGCATCGGAGTTTTAATTCGTGTTGATATATTTGATATTAAAAGACACACGGGTGAGATTATTCTTATTGTCCTGAATCAATCTTCTAGCCTTTTGCCAATGCAAACAGTACTAACCAGTGTCCTGTGTGTATAAACTACAGCTAACCAGCTTCTGTGGTAGATTAGTGACGGCATTGTACCGATGACGTCACAATGGTATGCAAAGCATTGTGATGCAGTTCCATTGTAGCGATATCTCATAACATATACTCAAGCAATATTTACGTGGAAGCCATTATTGGATGATAAATTGTCATAGCACACAGAATACAAACCGCAGAAAGCCATAATAATTTACTTAAGATATTATGTAACAACACGTTGCAATAGATAAATTGGGTGTGACAAACATCCGATCCGTGTTATTTATCATCTGTTTGGTTTAGAAGAATAGAATAGCTGTACACTGAATATGTTGTCTAACGGTAGAGAGCTACAGGTCCAACTCATCTGCTCCTGGTTTGTCTTGTGGCATGTTCTTTCTCAGCATTGTTTCTACTAAACTGTGCCCCGTTGGACCTGAATTATCTGTGCAGAATAACAATAAATTGGTAATTATCATAACAAAAGGTAACAAAGAAAAAAATCACAAAAGAGAAGCTGCACCACACTGTCCACCTCACAGTCCACCTCAAAGTCCACCCCGGAGTCCACTTCACAGTCCACTTCACAGTCCACCCCCCAGTCCACCCCACATTCCACTTCACAGTCAACCCCACAGTCCACTTCACAGTCCACTTCACAGTCTTGATCTTGTCTTACTACCCATGATCTTGTGGCTTCTACACCTAGCTGTACAGCTCAGACATCTCACCTATAAAAACAAAGTCATTTTTTATCGGTTTTATTTTATTTCATGTGCCCACGCATTGAGAATTGTTAAACAATATTTTAAGACGAGTAAAGGCAGGATGTCTCATAAATATGGACCCTCCTTCAGCTCAGGTATATTTAACGTAAATGATTCAGTATCAATCAGTGAAGTATTTCGTTTGCTCAGCTATGGAAGACATCAAAGCTCGGACGGCCCATGAAGACCCGGGTAGAGAATAGGTCTATAGCAACCCATGCTTGCCGTTAAAGGTGACTTGGTTGATGCATGTCATCGTATCCTAATTGCGTGGATCGATGCTCGTGATGCCTATCACTGATTGCCTGGCCAAGACTCGATTATTTACAGACCGTCGTCATATAGCTGGAATATTGCTGAGTGCTGCGTTAAGCCACAAACAAACAAACAAACAAACAAAGCTCGGGGACATCGGGACTCGATGCCGCGAATACCTACAATATGAGAACACAGGTGTGCTCGTCTTCAGTTTGATTGTTGTTCGCAAAGTTTATTCCATTTTATCATGGCGGGCGGTATATGGTTCAAGTCTTGACAACCTGATGCATTAAGTCGCTTCTTATGACAAGCAGGGTTCCAGGGGACCTGTTGTAGCCAGGACTCCCCACGTCCTGATGGAAGTTACAACATAGGAAAATACTATTCACTAAAACGATCAACTGACTCGATCATTTCGGTTGCCCATATTTATATGTTCACACGATTGTCTATCTCATTATCATAAAGCCAGGAGGTACTGTAGCCTAGCCAAACGATTTCGAATCTTTATATGGATGCGATATATGCATTCCTACCCCGGGATCCCCATCCGTGGTATTGCTGGAACATTGCTAATCTCAGCGTAAAACGCTATCACACAATCACTCGACAACATTATCTGACTTACCTCCCTTGTCTGTCGACTGGAGTGACTCTGCCCGATCCTCTCACTTGGGCTGTTTCTGTACCACGCTGTACACATCACATTCAGCAGCCCCATCTTCAAGAAACAATGGTAATCTAACTTTTAGTTAGGAAACAAACGACGAGTGGGGGTTGTTTATCGTACAATAAAACACTGCAGGGAGAATAAACCATGATGGGCGCAGCTCCGAGTGATTTATTCTCCCTGCAGTGTTTACTGTACGATAAAGAACGTCTATGAGACGTTTATTTCTTATATGAGACATCAACATCATGTACAGCCTCTTAAGGATGATGATGAAATGTACAAGCTTTCAAAATATTAACCCGTATTTTAATAATGATGACTCCCTCAACAGAATCAATGAAAGTCCATTTTATGCACAGGTGGGTATTTCCCGCAAATTCTCACAATCCTCACGTCGATTGCCTGTACCTTTTCTCCCAATGACGATTGTAATATCTCACCCGCTTTTGGATGCGATCGTTCGGCTATCGCGTTTATCTTAGTAGCCGAGCTACATCTATGGGGAACAATTCACTAGACACTCCCTTCTCAAAAATAACGTCGTCCAATATACGTCATCAAGTTGTGAGCGCATGTTCGAATCTCCAGAAATGACGTCATGATAGTACAATGTTAATGAAATAAACCACACTTCGCTCTTCATTGTTCTTTGCTATATATCGCGTGGCTATCTTATATTTCCCATAACATCCTACTTCAAAAAGACATTTTGCACATGTACATAATCGCAAAGCCAATTGGAAGGTACGGTAGCTCAGTGAATCGAATTCGAATACCCATATGGATGCACTGTATGAATTCCCCGCCGTAATATTGCTGGAATATTGCTAAAAGTACAACCACACTCTATCACTCCCTCGGCAATACTAATCTGACCTACCATCTTTGTCCGTCGGTTGGTGTGACATTCCCTGGCCTTCCGTTTTGGGTTGTTTCTGTACGACGCTGTACACATCACAGGCAACGGCCTCCGCTTCAAGAAACAATGGTAATCTAACTTTTTAGTTACCAACAACATCCTACTTCAAAAAGTTAGTATGTACATGTACACATATGTGTATAATTTGGTTACTGATGTTCAATGCATAAATAACTATTACAACCATAGTCCAAGAACGTTTATCAAAGACACAATGACTCATTAATGAAACTTTAATTAATTAAAAACGCAGATTGAACATAGTATTTCTGTTTTTCAATCACTGGATTGTCTGGTCCAGATTCGATGATTTACAGACCGCCGTCAAATATTTGGAGTGTGATAGGCTACTAACCTTCACACTTCTTTGTACTCGGTACATATATAGACTTTTGTAAGAACAATGATTGATCGTTGTTTAACGCCACACACAACAATATGCAAGCTCTCTCTCGGCGGAGTGTAAATAATCAAGTTTTGACCAGATAATCCAGTGATTGATATCATGAGCATCGATGCACGTAATTGGGACACGATGACATGCACCAACTAAGTCAGCAAGCCTGACTACTCGATCCAATTAGTCCCCTCTTATGACAAGCATAGTCACCTTTAATGGCAAGCATGGGTTACTGAAGACCTATTCTACCACCGATCTTCACGGGTGGAGTACTAAGTAAGGACATATATGGATAACAAACTTAGTGTTTAACCTACACCGAAACGTTGCTCCTAATTGTAGAACAGAAGTTGTCCATATATGCAATTTTCCTGCACATTTATCTTTGTTCTGAGACATAATATTTTTTCGGACACTGCTTCAAGACATGATATCCACAAAGGAGGATCCAAAGACATGATTTCCACAAAGGAGGACCCTAAGACATGATATCCACAAATAAGCAACCTAAGACGTGATATCGAGAAAGGAGGACCCTAAGACATGATTAACACAAAGGAGGAACCTAAGACATGATATCCACAAAGGAGGATTCTGAGACATGATATCCACAAAGGAGGTTTCTGAGAGATGATATCCACAAAGAAGGACCCTAAGACATGATATCCACAAAGGAGGACCCAAATACATGATATCCACAAAGGAGGAACCTAAGACATGATATCCACAAAGGAGGAACCTAAGACGTGATCAACTCAAAGGAAGAACCTAAGACATGATATCCACAAAGGAGGACCCTAAGACATGATATCCACAAAGGAGGAACCTAAGACTTTATATCCACAAAGGAGGATTCTGAGACATGATATCCACAAAGAAGGATCCTAAGACGTGATATCCACAAAGGATGATCCTAAGACATGATTAACACAAAGGAGGATCCCAAGGCGTGATATCGACAAAGGGCATGTTCGAATCTCCAGAAATGACGTTGTGATAGCTATCTTATATTTCCAATAACATCCTACTTCAAAAAGACATTTTGCACATGTACATAATGGCAAAGCCAGATGGAAGGTATGGTAGCTCAGTGAATCGAATTCGAATATCCATATGGATGCACTGTATGAATTCCCCGCCGTAATATTGCTGGAATATTGCTAAAAGTACAACCACACTCTATCACTCCCTCGGCAATACTAATCTGACCTACCATCTTTGTCCGTCGGTTGGTGTGACATTCCCTGGCCTTCCGTTTTGGGTTGTTTCTGTACGACGCTGTACACATCACAGGCAACGGCCTCCGCTTCAAGAAACAATGGTAATCTAACTTTTTAGTTACCAACAACATCCTACTTCAAAAAGTTAGTATGTACATGTACACATATGTGTATAATTTGGTTACTGATGTTCAATGCATAAATAACTATTACAACCATAGTCCAAGAACGTTTATCAAAGACACAATGACTCATTAATGAAACTTTAATTAATTAAAAACGCAGATTGAACATAGTATTTCTGTTTTTCAATCACTGGATTGTCTGGTCCAGATTCGATGATTTACAGACCGCCGTCAAATATTTGGAGTGTGATAGGCTACTAACCTTCACACTTCTTTGTACTCGGTACATATATAGACTTTTGTAAGAACAATGATTGATCGTTGTTTAACGCCACACACAACAATATGCAAGCTCTCTCTCGGCGGAGTGTAAATAATCAAGTTTTGACCAGATAATCCAGTGATTGATATCATGAGCATCGATGCACGTAATTGGGACACGATGACTTGCACCAACTAAGTCAGCAAGCCTGACTACTCGATCCAATTAGTCCCCTCTTATGACAAGCATAGTCACCTTTAATGGCAAGCATGGGTTACTGAAGACCTATTCTACCACCGATCTTCACGGGTGGAGTACTAAGTAAGGACATATATGGATAACAAACTTAGTGTTTAACCTACACCGAAACGTTGCTCCTAATTGTAGAACAGAAGTTGTCCATATATGCAATTTTCCTGCACATTTATCTTTGTTCTGAGACATAATATTTTTTCGGACACTGCTTCAAGACATGATATCCACAAAGGAGGATCCAAAGACATGATTTCCACAAAGGAGGACCCTAAGACATGATATCCACAAATAAGCAACCTAAGACGTGATATCGAGAAAGGAGGACCCTAAGACATGATTAACACAAAGGAGGAACCTAAGACATGATATCCACAAAGGAGGATTCTGAGACATGATATCCACAAAGGAGGTTTCTGAGAGATGATATCCACAAAGAAGGACCCTAAGACATGATATCCACAAAGGAGGACCCAAATACATGATATCCACAAAGGAGGAACCTAAGACATGATATCCACAAAGGAGGAACCTAAGACGTGATCAACTCAAAGGAAGAACCTAAGACATGATATCCACAAAGGAGGACCCTAAGACATGATATCCACAAAGGAGGAACCTAAGACTTTATATCCACAAAGGAGGATTCTGAGACATGATATCCACAAAGAAGGATCCTAAGACGTGATATCCACAAAGGATGATCCTAAGACATGATTAACACAAAGGAGGATCCCAAGGCGTGATATCGACAAAGGGCATGTTCGAATCTCCAGAAATGACGTTGTGATAGCTATCTTATATTTCCAATAACATCCTACTTCAAAAAGACATTTTGCACATGTACATAATGGCAAAGCCAGATGGAAGGTATGGTAGCTCAGTGAATCGAATTCGAATATCCATATGGATGCACTGTATGAATTCCCCGCCGTAATATTGCTGGAATATTGCTAAAAGTACAACCACACTCTATCACTCCCTCGGCAATACTAATCTGACCTACCATCTTTGTCCGTCGGTTGGTGTGACATTCCCTGGCCTTCCGACTTGGGTTGTTTCTGTACGACGCTGTACACATCACAGGCAACGGCCTCCGCTTCAAGAAACAATGGTAATCTAACTTTTTAGTTACCAACAACATCCTACTTCAAAAAGTTAGTATGTACATGTACACATATGTGTATAATTTGGTTACTGATGTTCAATGCATAAATAACTATTACAACCATAGTCCAAGAACGTATATCAAAGACACAATGACTCATTAATGAAACTTTAATTAATTAAAAACGCAGATTGAACATAGTATTTCTGTTTTTCAATCACTGGATTGTGTGGTCCAGATTCGATGATTTACAGACCGCCGTCAAATATTTGGAGTGTGAAAGGCTACTAACCTTCACATTTCTTTGTACTCGGTACATATATAGACTTTTGTAAGAACAATGATTGATCGTTGTTTAACGCCACACACAACAATATTCCAGCTATATGTCGGCGGAGTGTAATTAATCTGGTTTTGACCAGACAATCCAGTGATTGATATCATGAGCATCGATGCACGTAATTGGGACACGATGAATGCACCAACTAAGTCAGCAAGCCTGACTACTCGATCCAATTAGTCCCCTCTTATGACAAGCATAGTCACCTTTAATGGCAAGCATGGGTTACTGAAGACCTATTCTACCACCGATCTTCACGGGTGGAGTACTAAGTAAGGACATATATGGATAACAAACTTAGTGTTTAACCTACACCGAAACGTTGCTCCTAATTGTAGAACAGAAGTTGTCCATATATGCAATTTTCCTGCACATTTATCTTTTTTGTGAGACAATATTTTTTCGGACACTGCCTCAAGACATGATGTCCACAAAGGAGGATCCAAAGACGTGATAAACACAAAGGAGGATTCTTAGACGTGATATCCACAAATAAGGATCCTAAGACATGATATCGAGAAAGGAGGATCCTAAGACATGATATCTACAAAGAAGGATCCTCAGACGTGATATCCACAAAGGAGGATCCTAAGACATGATACCCACAAAGGAGGATCCCAAGACATGATACCCGTAAAGGAGGATCCTAAGACAGGATATCCACAAAGAAGGATCCCAAGACATGATATCCACAAAGGAGGGACCCTAAGACATGATATCCACAAAATCGGATCCTAAGACGTGATATCGACAAAGGAGGAGCCTAAGACGTGCTATCCACAAAGGAGGATCCTTAGACAGGATATCCACAAAGGAGGATCCTCAGACGTGATATCGACAAAGGAGGATCCCAAGACATCATAAACACAAAGAAGGATCCCAAGACATGATATCCGAAAAAGGAGGATCCTAAGACATGATATCCACAAAGGAGGATCCTCAGACGTGATATCGACAAAGGATGATCCCAAGACATCATAAACACAAAGGAGGATCCCTAGACATGATATCCACAAAGGAGGATCCTAAGACATTTTTTCAGGACATTAAGTTTATCCAGCAAACAATTCTATGTTATCTGTAAAATGTGTAGAATTCTTTTGTCCATGATTTTCGGGCAAATAGTATTCATTAACACAGTTTTCCTGCGACTCACCATTCAGTGTTGATGAACGCTGTTTATCCGGGATGGCGTATATGTCTGCAACCTCCTGAGATGTACCAGGGGACGCCTGGGGGTCTAAAGGAGACAGTATTCAGTACAACATGAGACATGTTTACAAATGAATCAGTGCCAATGATTAAAAAACAGTGTACGAGACCTTCAAGATAGACCCATAGATCAAATGTTTAAATTTCGAGAAATTGATCCATCTACTTGATACATGATGGATTTAAATTTTAAAAAATCGTCAGAATTGGTAAAGGAAAGAATGAAACAGGCCCCTTCCAATGAATGAAACTTTTGTCAATCGACTTCGTGAACGTTTAAAAGCTGACGGATCATTTATCAATACAACAGGAATGTCCAAGCATACAGCTATAAGTTTATTAAATGAGTGGGCGGGGTTTTCCCCGGTTTTAGCCACAGAACGACGGTGGACACCAGACATAGGGTTGCAACATTATGGCCACGTGGGGAATCTTGCAGCTATTAGCGGCGAAGTAAGCAATCAAACCCGGGTCTTTGGATTGAAGATTCAACGCTTTGACAACCAGGCTACCACACCTCCCCCTTGTCATATATACCATAGACTCACCCTGGGTGCTGTCTGTCTTGTCTAGCCCCACCTATCTGGACATAGTAACGTCCCCACACCTCCCCCTTGTCATATATACCATACACTCACCCTGGGTGCTGGCTGCCTGGACCCACCTATCAGGACATAGTGACGTCCCCACCCCTCCCCCTTGTCATCTATATCATAGACTCACCCTGGGTGCTGGCTGTCTGTCTGGCCCCACCTATCAGGACACAGTGACGTCCCCACACCTCTCCCTTGTCATCTATACCATAGACTCACCCTGGGTGCTGGCTGTCTGGCCCAACCTATCAGGACATAGTGATGTCCCCACACCTCCCCCTTGTCATCTATACCATAGGCTTACCCTGGGTGCTGTCTGTCTGTCTGGCCCCACCTATCAGGACACAGTGACGTCCCCACACCTCCCCCTTGTCATCTATACCATAGACTCACCCTGGGTGCTGCCTGTCTGTCTGGCCCCACCTATCTGGGCATAGTGACGTCCCCACACCTCCCCCTTGTCATCTATACCATAGGCTCACCCTGGGTGCTAGCTGTCTGTCTGGTCCCACCTATCAGGACATAGTGACGTCCCCACACCTCCCCCTTGTCATATATACCATAGACTCACCCTGGGTGCTGGCTGCCTGGACCCACCTATCAGGACATAGTGACGTCCCCACACCTCCCCCTTGTCATCTATATCATAGACTCACCCTGGGTGCTGGCTGTCTGTCTGGCCCCACCTATCAGGACACAGTGACGTCCCCACACCTCTCCCTTGTCATCTATACCATAGACTCACCCTGGGTGCTGTCTGTCTGGCCCAACCTATCAGGACATAGTGATGTCCCCACACCTCCCCCTTGTCATCTATACCATTGGCTCACCCTGGGTGCTGTCTGTCTGTCTGGCCCCACCTATCAGGACACAGTGACGTCCCCACACCTCCCCCTTGTCATCTATACCATAGACTCACCCTGGGTGCTGCCTGTCTGTCTGGCCCAACCTATCTGGGCATAGTGACGTCCCCACACCTCCCCCTTGTCATCTATACCATGGGCTCACCCTGGGTGCTAGCTGTCTGTCTGGTCCCACCTATCAGGACATAGTGACGTCCCCACACCTCCCCCTTGTCATTTATACCATAGACTCACCCTGGGTGCTGGCTGTCTGTCTGGCCCCACCTATCTGGGCAAAGTGACGTCCCCACATCTCCCCCTTGTCATTTATACCATAGACTCACCCTGGGTGCTGGCTGTCTGTCTGGCCCCACCTATCTGGACATAGTGACGTCCCCACACCTTCCTTTGTAATATATATCATAGACTCACCCTGGGTGCTGTCTGACTGTCTGGCCCCGCCTATCTGGACATAGTGACGTCCCCATACCCCCCCCCCCCCCCCCCCCCCCCCTTGTCATATATACCATAGACTCACCCTTGGAGCTTTCTGTCTGTCTGGCCCCACCTATCTGGACATAGTGACGTCCCCATACCCCCCCCCCCCCCCCCCCCCTTGTCATATATACCATAGACTCACCCTTGGTGCTTTCTGTCTGTCTGGCCCCACCTATCTTGACATAGTGACGTCCCCATACCTCCCCCTTGTCATATATACCAAAGACTCACCCTTGGTGCTTGCTGTCTGTCTGGCCCCACCTATCTGGGCATAGTCCACGTCCCCAAAGTAGCTGCTGTAGATGGGATTACCCACCCTTGTCATCTATACCATAGACTCACCCGGGGTGCTGTCTGTCTGCCTAGACTCACCTATCAGGACATAGTGACGTCCCCACACCTCCCCTTGTCATATATACCATAGACTCACCCTTGGTGCTGGCTGTCTGTCTGGCCCCACCTATCTGGGCATAGTCCACGCCCCCATCGTAGCTGCTGTAGATGGGATTACCCACCATCACTGCAAAGTGGATGGGGAAATTTGCCTCAACGAAATATTGATACTGATATTGACAGAGGAAAAAAAGAAAGAAAGTTTCTTGCATTTGTTGATATTTGTTTACAGTTTTGTCATGTATAGATTGTATCCCTCTTTAATAAAACACTTCAAAACTGAATGTGTGATTTAATAATCTCGTATTTATATGTACTGACCATCATCTTCTCCCTGTTCCGGATCTTGATTTCTGATAAGTTAAATGTGTATGATTACATCATATTCGGTTTGTGTTGACATACAACATGAATAAATCAGTTCAGTTAAAACCTGTTGGAATAAGATTGTTTGAAATTCAGAGATGTCGCATTATTTAAATTGAACTGCCTTTGGTTTAGTTTACTTTGTTATATTAGCACACTAATAAATCTACGACGCCGCATTTCATTGTGATCATGGGTTCGAATCCCTATGTTTCTAGGTTTGTCAGCACCATACCCGTGTTCGTGGTTTCATTTAAGTGGTAAACGTCTGCGACCTGCACAGCTTCAGCCTTCCGACCACATCAAGCTGGCACTCTGTTACATAACTGAATCGGGGACACGGGTGGCCCAGTCGTCTAAGGCGCCGCGATTCGATGTGGAGAGATGCGTCCCTTGGGCACGCCAGAAACCTAGGATTGTGGGTTCGAATCCCGGTTCGCCCCGATTATGTTTCTAGGTTTGTCAGCACCACACCCGTGCTCGTGGGTTTCACCGAAGTGGTAAACGTCTGAGACCTGCATCACTTCGGGCTTTCCTCCCACATTAAGCTGACACGCCGTGATATAACTGGAATACTGTTAAAAGCGGCGTTAAACCCAACCCAACTCACTCACTCACATAACTGAATCATTTGTTATTTTGTTTTTTAAAAGATAATTATGTATTAGTTGTGGATAAGGATCTTGCACTGTCTGTACCATGCTGATATTCGAGTCTCAGACAACAGCAACAACGTTCATTTTATGCAGACAATCCATGACATAACGTATCCTTCGCTCTTTCAATCCTTTCTTTAATTAAATAAAGTGACAAAACCACTCCCACAATCATATGAAACTTCCACTAAAGGTAGAGTCCATCATACGTTTCCGACATTATCATCAGCATGTATTATTAAAAACTATCAAACAGTGATGATGCCAGGTGTTCGCGAAAAGATGAAGAAATACCTCTACATACCTTTGATGACCTTTGCCAGGCCGCTCAGCAGCTAAGGAAGAATGAATAGTATAGCATTGGATTCATATCATTCAAACAACATGCGCCAATACCTACGTCACTTATCGCTACGGAGTAACTACAACTGGTATATACTAGGTAATATGCACAAACATTTATTTATTTTGTTAATTTTTTTGGCAATAAATGTTTTGCTATTTGAGCAAATATGATTCAAGAAAAACAAATTTCCTGAACAATGATATTAATTGATAACAACATTTCATTATTACGTCTCGAGAGGTCATAAACGATATTTGGGATACTGATGTCCCATTCGCCCTAAGACATCGGAGTTCTGTGTGCAGAGTTGCGTCGCTTAGGCTTGCCAGGGACCTGTGGCCTTGGGTTCGAATCCCGGTTCCTCCTCATTATTTGTCTAGTCGGTTCGAATCCCTGTTTCCAGGTTTGTCAGCACCATATCCCTGCTCGTACGCTTCACCAAATTGGTAAAAACTTAAGACCTGCTTCACTTGGCTTCCCTCCCACATCAAGCTGACACACCATGATGCAACTGCCATACAGTTCAAATCAGCATTTACCTAAACACACTAACTCTAACGAATTCACTTCGCCATTACTTGCTACTGACATACACGGCTTCTTATATGAAGATGGAGTGCTGGCAACGTATGAAATACTGTTCAAAGCGGCGTTGAACCAAACCCAACTCCCTCACTCACTCTCTTGTGAACAGTACAGTACTTACAGCCATCGGTGTGCCTCTGTTTCCTTGATCGGAGTAAGCAGCAGACGGTGATGACGGCAGCAAGTAGAACCAGAGCGCCGCCAATGGTTCCGCCAAGCAGGGGCAGCATGGAGTTTACAGGGGGTGTTTGGGGATTTGTAGAGTCTTCGGTTCTTTCATTCTTAAACCCTGTGCTGCTTGTATCCGTTACAGAGGTTGTAGGTTCATTTGTTGAGTGAGTAGATCCGGGGGCAGTGGACGTAGTAGTGGCTTGAGCTGCTGATGTTGATGTCACTTTTGCCCTTGGTGACGATGACGTAGTCGTTGTTACTTCAGTTGTTTGTTCTAAGACGTTCACAAGACATGGCACTATGAGTCAGTGCCAAGGTTAGCAATATTACAGCTATATTACGGCGGTCTGTAAATAATCGAGTCTGGACCAGACAATCCAGTGATAGATATTATGAAGTAAGCCAAGGATATTGACATATTTCAGTGTAGACATTATGTTGATTAATTTGTCATAATTTTTAATCAAGTTACATGTTGGAGAGGCAATTGGTTCACCACAATGTGACATAGCTTCGTCTAAATGGATTCGTCGATCGTTTGTTTTCGATAGGGTGAAAGCAAAGTTCATTTTGTTTGGATATAATATTATCAACAGAGGCAGATGGAGATGAAGTTGCTTAGTTTTCCTGAGGATGTTGTTTCGAGTTTGTTTTTTTAAGAAATATAAAGACATATGTCAGGGGGAATAAAGCAATCGATATTCAAACAAATCATGTTATCAAGATGGTAACGTCATTTATCGTTCAACTGAGATTCAAGAGTAAGACAAAAGTCGAGTAATTGAAATACTCTTACTACAATTTGCTACGGAGATCGACACTACACATGCTTCCTTCATGGAAATAGTCTGATTCCAGTGTAAAGACATGAGATGGTGAGGATCTGATAAGAGCAAGTTTATTTGACTTTGCATTTTCAATTTGGACACCAAAGATAAAACACTAATAAGATAGGATTGTCTTATAGTACCTGCCAAAACGTTGACATGGATGCTTCTGGGTAATCCTTGTAATTGACACCTCCAATTTCCTTCGTGCACCTTGCTGATGTTGGAGATTTTGAGAGCATGTTTAGTGCAGTTTTTACTTCCCAATGACAGCTCTGGCCGACGTGGATTCCCGTATCGTATCTTGCATCCTTCAGTTCCCTCAAACATATCCACAACATATCCATCGATGTCTGGCATAAACCAGGCGCCTACCTCCTTCTTTGCCCCTACACACTCTAAAACAACATCACTTCCCGCTTCACCTGTATAGGGGTGTCCGTAGATGTCACCGAGAAAGCAATAAAAACGCCATATGTATATTATGTATCATATGATGACATTATGAGAAACACGTCATAGGTATCTGCATTGAAATAAACAGTAAACAACGGCTTTTCTGTAGCAGTGATATCGTAATATTCGCCTGTAGGAACCGATCTAAACCTCTCCACGGTAGAGTAGACTTTGAAGTTGTTATAAATACTTGCAGAAAAAATGTGACTGTGTTGTATAAAATGGTGTAAATGTTACGTTATTGACAATAACAACTTGATATTTGGTTATTCGTCTGAGCCATGTTTTACTATAACAAACGCATTGACGAGACCCATACCGAGTAACATGAGGCAGAGCGACACGCCCTAAAAGATGTCAATATAAGGTGTGACCACCAATTGCGTTAATACGGGCGAGCAGCGTCGGCGCTTTGAAGACACCGGGTGATTGAAAACAGTCTGGGGTATGTTGTTCAAAATGACAGCCAGTCAGCGCAACAAAGCTAGCGTTACCGATCCGGGTCGTTGGCGTCTGTGAGAGACAGATCTGCAGAAACAGCCTGCAGATCTGCAGAAATGGCAGTACAGCAATGCTATGCTAAATGAGCCTGTTACAGCAAGAGCAACGCGTGGGCGGGTATTATCCTGCTGCAACGTTCTTGAATTTGAACCTAGGAACATAATCTCCACAGTGTTGGACATTTAGCAACATATGGCAGTCAAACAAAATGACTGCTGCTGCACTTATACGCAATGTTCCTCCCACGGCGGCAGCGACGCAATATCACGCCCCACGACTTCGATTCGTGTCGTTTACGCTTTCACATAGTGAAACCAACTCAGTAAGCACGCGATTTAATGCTTGCATTTGATGTAGTCTGCTACGATTACTGGTGGAAACACTGTTGCAATTTGTTTGACAAAAACACCTCAACTCAGAGAGTGACACACAACTTTAGCTATACAGTGAACTACGGCTATAACGAACACGCTTATAACGAACTGATTGAATAACGAACTTATTTTTTAGTCCCGGCCATTTGTCGTATTTATGCTGTATATATGCTTATAACGAACTACGGTTATAACAAACTTAAATAAGTGGTCCCTTTGAGTTCGTTATAACCGTAGTTTACTGTATTTCCATGTGTTACTTCTTCCCCTTAATGGAATGTTTCGAGTCACATAATCATTCTGGAGCTAAGTACTTTAAATCCTACTTTAAGATAAGATTCAGCTGCAGCTGTAAAACCAGATTTAATTTTTTGTTCAATTAAAACTGTAAACCTACAGGTGAATATCTTGTTTTATTGTTTGTTTGTTTGTTTGACGTTTAACGCCGCGCTCAGCAATATTCCAGCTATCTGATGGCGGTCTGTACATAATCGAGTCTGGACCCTGGGCCAGACAATCCAGTGATTGACATCATGTGCATGATCCACGCAATTGGGATACCATGACATGCATCAACCAAGTCAGCGAGCCTGACAACCCGATCCCGTAAGTCGCCTCTTACCACAAGCTTAGTCGCCTTTTACGGCAAGCATGGGTTGCTGAAGAGCTGTTCATAATATAAAAACAAGAATATTTCAAAGTCAACAATACTTGAATTATGGGTTACGAGAAGTTCTCGGAGATGATGCACAACCTTAAGACATGCGTTACAATCTCGGTGATTGGCTGAAAATATTTCTCTCCTCTACGTCCATTGGCTTAATCACACAGGGCAATACTACTTTTGATCACTGCACGGCATAACGGGTCAATTCATAATTCATTAGAACAATCTTTTAACATCATGTGTACAAAAAATAATTTCAATCAAACTTTAACGTGCAGACGGACAGGCCCATAAAGTCGCGTGGGGTCAACAGTCACAGTCATGACACAAGACGAGGCAAGTGTGTAAAATGTCGGAATATACCTCATAATGTCACGTGATATCGGATATGTCCACCTTGAGCATTAATGCACGCCAGAACATGTCGACGGGCCAATGACGGACCGATAAAGTTCTGCGTCAACCATGCCTTGCTTGACAACGGTATAAGGATCTAAAGAAGTTGTTATCCATAAAATTGTGTCTACCTAGATTGAATGAGTGTTGCTCAGTGACCTTAACGTCAGGTTTCTGATTTTATTACCTCCCCTGAAAGAACGTCGAGAAGAGCCATTGAAGAAACTATTGGAAGTAAGAAGCTGCAAAGGTGAAATCAAGGTCAACATTTACAATGTCGACATAATCATAATTTTGTTAAATGCTATAAGCGAGGCAGCCATATTGAAAATCGGATTGGAATCTCTTGAACAAATTGGGATTTCCTCATTGGTGGAAACAAGTAGTTGTAGATTCTGCTTCAGGTGAGCTTAAAACTTACGTTCAATTACTGTAGACGTTCCATCCACTCCATATATCCAGAAACACGCCCATGACATGATTCCAAAAAAGACACAGGTTGTTCGAATATACATCATGTTGAAATGGCAGTGTTTCACCACATATCTTTGTTTTGATATAAGCGACAAATACCAGTTCCACAGCACGATCCCGACAGTACCACGACCATGCGCCCACGAATCATCAGCACACAGCGACGACACCAGGCGCTCGCGAAAAGGCGAGAGCAACGCGACCCGGAAGTGACAAAATACTTCAGAGTGGTCTTTGTGTCATCAAGTATGCCAGATACTGTACATTACACACTATGGCCGGAAAAGGTCTATTTTATATAAAGTGATCACTAGAACGGCGATTGTTATACGAGTTCCAAATATACAACTATATCCGGAACAAGGTCTATTTTAAAGTGATCACAAGAACGTGGTAACGGCGGTTGTTACAACTTCCTTATATAAGAAGTTCACATATTTAACCATAATTTAGAAACAATCTCTCATCTTTGATTGTGCATCACGATTTAATTTCCAGTTTCGTTTTATCTTTCGTTTATGGACCATGACCTCACAGGTTAATGCTACTGACGCAATCATGTGGGTGTGGAGTCGTAGCTTTGTGCTAATATATTTGCGGATATTTGCCATTGTAAAGGTGGCGTCTTCAAAACACAGGAAAAACTTGCTTTTAGGTTTTAATAAAGAAAAACCTATTCTAAAACCTTCAAAGTAAAATCTTGCAATTAAGGGAATAGTTGTTGAAGATGAAAAAGAAACAGGGCTGACAAGTTTTTTTCGAATCACGCAATCATTTGAAACTGAATAACAGACAGGACCATATTGGACAGCCGTCTTCGAAGGTTAACCCGCAGGCACAACATACTGCTTTCTGTTTGTTTGTTTGTTTGTTTGTTTGTTTGTTTGTTTGTTGTTTAACGTCGCACTCAGCAATATTTCAGCTATATGACGGCGGTCTGTAAATAATCGAGTCTGGACCAGACAATCCAATGATTGACATCATAAGCATCGATCCACCCAATTGGGATACGATGCCATGCATTAACCAAGTCAACGAGCCTGACCATCCGATCCCGTCGCCTTTTACGACAAGCATAGTCACCTTTTATGGTAAGCATGGGTTGCTGAAGACCTATTCTACACCGGATCCTCACGGGTCTACTGCTTTCTGCTCAGCAATGGTGGTAATGAAGGTCCCGATAGCTTCAGTAATGTGCTATGAACGGATTTAATCGTAGACATTTTTCAGGTTGAACACACGTTCTTGCTAAGGAAAACTGAAATATATATTTATATAGACTAAACGTTGATATCACTCAGCATATTCATTTTCGGATTGTATAATAACAATGTCTGTGCTGTTGCCGTAAACTAACGGACAGTTAACGTCATTTTTTTAATGCGGCTGGATCCTTCAAGTCACAGATGAAATACTGACTAATGCTAATGCCAGTATTTTATCTGTGACTTGAAGGTTCCAGCTGCGATTAGGAACAAGTGAACAAAGCATCTCTCTCGCACACCCAAAAGCCTATCCAGTATTTTATATTTCTATTCTATTGTGGTCAATATCATGGGCCCACTAGCCAGGACACATGGTTCAATGCCTAAGGCATATGGCAGAGTATTTTATTGTTGAACAATGAGTGTGACTGTGTTACCTTGTTTCTGTTGAGATTCGGTCGACGCTTATTGTGTTTGGACGGTGATTAGTTATCAGGAATGTCGTACTGTCTAATGTAAGCAATTTTGAGGAGTTTACTATATTTAGATGCTAGTGCTATGTGTACACTTTCGGAATACCATTGAATATTCTGTAATGTTCTAGTGCCGCTAGAATGGTGATGGCAATAAGTAGATTTCCAGAAGCTAGGCAGGTTGTATATAAGGGGACACTAGCGTTTTACGGATATCTCACGCATTTCATCGCTTCGGAACAAGCTTTCATGCGAGGATCGCTCATCATCCCTGATTCCCTGCCTAGATCATCTCGGAAGCTTGACCACTGTCGCCACTGGGTGACTATGCTATTATCACTGACTTCGGCTATCACCATTATATTTATATCTGATACTGACCACTCCCATTATATTATATATTTCCGTTGAATATTGTACTACCACTCTATTGTGTGCAACCATTGTAATTGCTGCGCAGTAATTTGTAATCATTTTTAAACTTCGTTAATTGTGTAATACATGTTTGGATTATATACCACAAGTTTCGTATTTGTTGTTTTCCACTAAGTTCTGTTATGTACAGATTTCTGGGTTAACATATTGTTTTAATTTGGGAATCGAAACGTAACAATAAACATGTTGTTTTTTTAACGTATGACAGTATATGTAACTGTTTTGTAATGTGCTCTGTTATGACAGAGTCAAATATTATCTGAATTTGAAGTGATCACACGCTACGCAATACATGCACACTCTCTGAGTGTATACATTCACATAACAGGGAATACATGTCATCGTATCCCAAATGCGTGGATTGATGCTCACGATATCAATCACTGGATTATCTGGTCCAGACTCGATTATTTACAGACCGCTGTCATATAGCTGGAATATTGCTGAGTGTGGCGTTTAACAACAAACAAACAAACAAACACATAGCAGGGATCCTTCAGAATAAAAATTCCATAGCGGATAGATGTGACATTCGATAATCACATTACTATATACTTTATTTGGCTGTCGACTGACAAGTGTGTGATTGCTCGATGTTTCCACAACAGCTGAGGGGATATATGACGCACGGGAAGTACACCCTCACCATCGGCCCAGCTTCCTTGTTTATGTCGAAGTGACATGCCAGGATCAGAAGAAATAACACCCCAGCGCCATCTGTGCATCAGGCGGATTTCATTAGCTGTAGTTAAGTATGTTTCGATATGGAAAACTGACCTTAACACTTATGTCGCCGGCAGGCTTAATTCTACTTTGGTCCATCTTAACGCCTAATTCACGGGCTTCTACCTGTGACGTCACGGCAATTTGAACGCACAGTCAATTGCCACCTGTCAGCCTGGTAGGATTGGCCAACAGCACTCAACACTTTTCTAATGTTGACGTTTCATGTTACAGGCAAATAAATACATTTTAAAAGAAACTCCGTCTTCAATATTTGTCTGGGACGACTAGAAGCCTGAACCTGCGACAAAATGGCGCCCGAACAGGGACGGAGTTGTCATTACACCTGAGCAACACAACGTCGACGACGACCCCGCTTTCACGACGAGGCCTATGTACTTGCATGGTACGTCGACCGCCGATGCATCGATCATGATACGGCATACAACCTACCAACAAGTGACTGATTCACGATTACTGTGAGTGACTTTGAGATACCCGTGACATCAACCATGACTGTGTTTATCTGTGAAACTTCCACCTGTGATATATATTCTGTGATTAACTTTTAACAAGTGATCATCATCAGACTTAAAGACTTTACATCATCGTGTACTTTATAAACACTTCATCATCTGTGTCACCGTGACTTGCATGTCATAACTTTATTTTCTGTGTATACACGCATTTTATGATACATCTACAACCATTGTGCAATATATACTTTGTACATAAACTTGTGTTTTATCTTTAAACCTATAGGTGCATTATACGCCTATCGTTTTAAGCTAGAATATCTACTACTGCAGTTTATCTTAGTTCCTGTGTTTATAGTATTTAGTTTAGCGTTTGGTTCTAGTTTAGTGTAGTTTAGTTTAGTTTAAATTTAGTTTCATTGCCATGTCTTATTTTCATCGTCTGTAAAACGATCTTCCGTGTTGTCAATAATATTGGGGGTTTGTTGTTCTTCATTATTTACATTACGTGATTGCATGTGTGAGCGCGTCCGTCACGTACACTTGCACTAATAACAGCTGCACTCGCGTTATACGTTTTCGCGTTGTTTGGCCGCGTTCGTGTTAAAGTAAATGTAACTTAATTTCCATCAATCATTGGACTTAGTTTATATCAATAAAGTGTTAGTATATACCTACACTCCCATGTCACCTTAGCATTTGTCTCTCTGTCCTTTTCACCCATCCTCATACTTTACCTGTCGGCGATTGTCTCCCTTGGTGTTCTCTTCGTCTAGGTACGTCATTGTGGAGGTAGTTATTTATTCCGGTTCAGCACAACGGGTATATTTGACTGGTGCTTTTCTGCAATGTTGTGTTCACAGTCCACACTGTGAAGGTTTGGTGCTTTTTGTGCATATTTTCTGCGATTATTATATGTGTTTATTTGTTTTCTTTAAACACATATCTGGTGATCAAGGTCACTTGTATATTGCGTACTTGCAAATGGTGTATTTAAGTGTTTCTAAAAAAACAAAAAAAACAGCTCCTATTGTGTTTTCTTTATCACCTATCAAAGCATTGCCTCCCCCATTGTATATACCTACAACAGTGCTTCACCATTGGCATAATGTAATTCAGTGACATATATTGTCATTTGTTTTTACATTGATGTGTGCACAGCCGGGTTGTGTTGACATAGTCATGTAATTCAGTGACACACATTGTCATTGTTTACATTGTTGTGTGCACATCCGGGTTGTTTTGACATGGTCATGTAATTAATTCAGTGACACACATTGTCATTGTTTATATTCATTGGTATACAACCAGGGTGAGTAGCTCACATGTACTATAGGTATATAACATATTTTTCAACATATTATTGGTTGTATTAATCAAAATGGCTCAAGGTGGTGAAGATTGAGAGGTTAAGTCTGAAGTTTTATCTGATGAAGATGAATTTAAGATGTTAGCCTACTTGAAGAGCACTGGTAAATATAACATTCATCAAGTTACACCCCAACCAAAACAGAACCATCTGTTCACACCTAACCCAAGCCAGGAACACATGTTCACACCAATCAAACCAGGTTATTCTCCTTTCACTCCCGGTCCAGCAGCAAGTGCAAACCCGTGCTTTTACCCACAGCCTCTCTCCTCTTCACCTTGGCCTGTATATCAGAGACCACTTAGGATATCTACCTTTTCAGGTGAAGATCCGGGTAGTAAGGGAGATACATCCTTTGAGATGTGGAAGTTCGAGATCCGATGCCTCATTAGAGACGACACTTATCCTAATGCCACTCTGACTCAGGCAGTTAGGAAGTCACTTAAAGGTGATGCTGCTCGTATTCTCCTTTCCTGGGGTGAAGACGCTACAGTAACTGATATTATTAACAGGCTTGAGGGTCCGTATGGTACAGTTGTCACTGCAGAAAATCTATTTCAAGAATTCAACCAAGCTATGCAAGGAGATACAGAGTCAGTAGCGTCTTGGGCTATTCGTCTTGAGGATTTACTTCAACGAGCACTGGATAGAGGAACGTACACAGATAAACCTGCTAGTAGTGCTATGCTAAGGAACCGCTTCTGGACTGGACTTAGGAGTACACATCTGAAGGATGCTACAAGACATGCCTTTTATTCCAACCGGGACTTCAGTACACTTATGCAGTCTGTGAGAATTATTCTTCAAGGTCCGAGTAAAGTACTTGGGACATGTGGTATCTGTGAACGGAATTGAAACAGACCCGGACAAGATTGCTGCACTCAAGGACTGGCCAATCCCCAAGGATGTTAATGATGTCAGAAAATTCCTCGGATTCACTGGGTATTACCGCAGCTTTGTCAAGAACTTTGCCAGAATTTCTCGACCCTTAAATGATCTTCTGAATGGACAGCCAAAAAAAGAAAAGAAAGAATGCTAAAAAATCCATTAAAAGCAAGAAACTATTTTCCCTGCATTTTCAATATCGCCAGCGACCTAGATCATTACGTTGATAAAAATGTTAAGAAAATTTCAGTCTACAATGTTACTGTTAGAATTGCTTATTTTTTATCGATGACATGTGTAGGAAAGTTTCAGCATCAGTTGCCATGACAACGTGACAAACTGCATTAAGACATTAATCAACATTTACACATGGACAGCCAGCCAGTGTGAGCTAAACCACTTGGCAACATCTCTGGCAGTCACACAAACACAGGGCACCAATACATGGAACAATAGATATCGTAACAATCACACACCACGTGACATTGTCTTGTAATAATAACAATCTGGGTGATATAGGCTTGAGGTTTAACACTAAACTATATACACATAAAACAACCACTGGGAAACTGTGTTGACAGAAACAGACTAGAAATACATTATACATCCAGTGTGTTCACCTTGGGATCTATCAATCACTGGATTGTCTGGTCCAGATTTGAATATGTACCATACGTCAGAGCAGGGGTAGAAACTAACAGTTTTACTCCACTAGTCCTTATAATGATAACACGTAGCAAAACCTGTAAAAATGACAAATTTCTACTAGTCCTTATGATACCTTAACTATTGGGCAGTTTGGCAAGGAATATAGGACTAGTGCCGATTTCTAACACTGCAGAGCTTAAATACTACCCCCTGTGACAGTCTGTGTGTGTCTTGCAGGGAGGGAGGGGGGAGGAGAGAGTACTGCACTGGCATATTTTTGTGTGTGTGTTCATTTACGTCATTGCAAGCAATATTAAACCTATATGATATGACGCAGCTTATTAATCATTGACTTCGGACAAAACAAACCAGTGATCAATATGATAAGCACTGACGTATGATGACCCACAAATAAGCATGTCAACGAGTTTGACCACGTGGTTCATTTAATTGCTCCAATTTTACTCACTCCCCTTACTCACTCACTCACTCACTCCCCTTACTCACTCACTCACTCACTCCCCTTACTCACTCACTCACTCGCTCACTCCCCTTACTCACTCACTCACTCACTCACTCACTCTGGACAAAAAGAAAACTTATACACTGTGATGCATTCTATCTTCCTTTACCATGGTTACAGTCTCTTTTAAATAATGGACGCAATCCATCTTCTGTTACCATGCTTATAGTCCCATTAACGTAATGGATGCATTCTAGCATATCTTACCATGGTGACAAAATAGATGAATTCTACCTTCTGTTACAATGGTGACAGTCCCTTCCACAAAATAGACGCATTCTACGTTCCGCTACCATGGTGACAGTCCCTTGCTTAACAAAGATACATTCTACCTTCTGTTACCATGGTGACAGTCCCTTGCACAAAATAGATGTGTTCTACCTTCTGTTACCATGGTAACAGTCCCTTGCACAAAATAGACGCATTCTATCTTCTGTTACCATGGTAACAGTCCCTTGCACAAAATAGATGCATTCTACCTTCTGTTACCATGGTGACAGTCCCTTACACAAAATAGATGCATTCTACCTTCTGTTACCATGGTGACAGTCCCTTACACAAAATAGATGCATTCTACCTTCTGTTACCATGGTAACAGTCCCTTGCACAAAATAGACGCATTCTATCTTCTGTTACCATGGTAACAGTCCCTTGCACAAAATAGATGCATTCTACCTTCTGTTACCATGGTGACAGTCCCTTGCACAAAATAGATGCATTCTACCTTCTGTTACCATGGTGACAGTCCCTTTCAATAATGGATGCGTTCTTCTAATACTATTTACAGTCCTATTAACATAATGGATACATTCAAGATACACAATACTCCATAGCATATGTATGGGATGGGACTTAAATGGTCTTCACTATATACTACACTGAATACCGACTTCGGGAACACACACACAGTAATCATACATCTACCATGTACAACTACCGTATTCGACGTTATAAGCGCCCAGGGCGCTCTCAAAATTAGAAATAGGGGGCTCTTATGAGAATAAAATTTTGAAAGTTGAGTTGAAAGATCGTAAATTTCGTGGTTTAAGGTGACAGCCTGAAATTATATAAAAGAAAAGTCTGTGCGTATTATACACCACAGATTTTAATTGCCCATAATTAAGAGTGCATATAACACACGAGTGCGTATTATACACGAATAAATAAGTCTTGTGTACATTGATCAATCGGAAGGGGTGCTAATTGGGATTGTTCACTAGCCAATATATTAGCAAATATCGCCTTGGGTGCTTATTAGAGCGGGGCGCTTATTACGTCGAATACAGTATTATATACTCACCACCAAAAGAGAGGCGGATACCATACATGTTGCACACTTACTCATACTCAAGAGAAATTTGACTGGTTCGTTGGACCAACGAACATACTGGTATGTTGTGTGCACCGATGCTCATGAACTCATCACATGGGTAGTCATAGATCCATGACTCGAGATTTGTCTCGTGCAGAATTAGTGTGTAAAGTTTGGATATCGTGATAAGAATAAAATCAATCTGTGGTAACACTTGACTGATTGTTAGTTCTGCATAAATTGGTACACACTTGAAACATCCCTTCTTCTGTGGTTCGTGTTTCTTTTGGGGGTGAGTATACATTATTATTATTATACAACATGTGTTAAATATATCTATACTTCTCCACTTTTCATTAAGATGATAACATGTCATTCATTTTAAATATACACTTGACATATTTTGAGAATCATTTCGTGTATCATTGAAACAGAAAATATATAACTTATATAGCAGACTTTATAATTTCAAGCTCATCACAATTAACCATGACCTTAGAGTGTGCTTTATTGCACCTGGTTAATCAGTGGTTTCAAATCACAATAACATGTCTCTGATTACACACGGTAAAAACAGCCAATTTGAAACCAACTTTAGTTTCAAGGTTTATTTAAGCATAAGTATTCCACAGTACTATCAGTACTTGCCAAAGATAGTATCGAAGTACTTTGAATAAAGCTAATATTTACCTGACTTGTCCCCACATAGGGTACCCCAACAGCTCCAATGACACACAATCAACCAAGTTACCGACGGGTGTTGATCGATTTAAGGAATAGGGCCGGGGCAAAACACTGGACCTACCTGTAGTTAGTTCAGGTGTCAAATAGATCCAACAGTTTAGATACTTGAACATGGTTGAGTTTGTGTTCTTTACCCTGACTAATGTCACGCATCTTCCCATGACCATAAAAATCTAGTTTTCATCCTTGTTGAACTAGGCTGGTATTATGGAGTTACATTTTGGCTGGACTAACGAGTGTATGCATAGTCCAATCAAAATCGTGCAACGAAATCGAAATCCGGTTCGTATATGTCACCCAGGTTTCGGTCAATTGCAGGATTTGCAAAGCATGTCGTTAGATGTTTTTAATCAAGGTGCTCAAGTGATTTATGCACTTCACGATGTAAGACTCATTTTATCACAATAAAGATCTTGATTATCGATAAGATCGTCTTGACTGGGGGCCGCCATTTGGTTTGAAGCAAATGCAAATGATACGAGAGGTGGAATCGGATTGGTCCATGGGAGAGGCTTAGAAGGGACATAACTTGTAATAGCGACTGGTGGCGCTACGATCGAGCCCAGGAATTCCAGCCTAGTTCGGCAAAGGTGGAAACTGGACTTTCTAAGTCTGTTAACTCTCTTGCCTCGGGAAGATGACTTTATAGGTACCGGCACACTTGATTGTCTGGTCCAGACTCGGGAAGATGACTGTCACGTGGCCACAGAACAAGTGAATGAAACTTGCAAGGCAAGCAAGTGGGCAAGCAGAGGTGAAATTGGGTTTAACATTGAGTCCAAGATTATTGCACTTTTATAGCGATGTGCGTGTACGTATGTGTGCGTGTGTGTGTGGGTGGGTGTGGGTGAGCGTGAGCATGTGCGTGTGTGTGTGTGTGTGTGTGTGCTTGTACAAGTCTGGACATATGCCAGTTTATAGAGCTTGCCCACTGAGATACCATGCTGCAGTTTGACATGAATACCCTACTCAGACACATTTTACCAGACTACAGGACCCTCTTTCAGAAGCCTCTGATTATAATAACACGGTTAGCTTCACTCAATGGCAGCCCTCGGTGTTTAATTGTTGGAAATTATTTTTTTATATTCGTACACATGGTGTAAATAATTATTGTTTTTCATTTCTGATTACATTTCTACCGATTTCACGGATTCTGTTCATGATTTGGCCATGTTACAAAATGAAGCTTAAAGAAACAAAATATTTTTGGACCAATCAACCACCAAGCTCCAATCAGTGTGCGGTTTCTTCCATTTAATCCAGCAGTCCATTCTTCTGTCGAAGCAACACACTTTGACACATACCACACGTCTAAGAAACACTCATGCAGCCATGAAATATATACACACAGTCAGTCAGTCATCAGCAGTCACAACACATCTGTCCTCGGACGGGCTGGATCCAAGGGACAGAACTCTAGGACTGCATCTCAACTTATCTCCCTTTGACAGGGGAAAGACGGGTGGGTGAATGCTCTCTCTTGTTCACATGACGACACATTGTTCTGTCATCCCCGGCAACTTGGGGATGCCATTGTCATCAAATTCTAAACCTGGGGCCTGAAATGAAACAGTTCATTCATTATTTTCTGAAATCGGGTGATAAGTTCTGAAATATACTTCACTGAGAAAACTACAGTTAAACCAGTCCAAACCAAACCTCTTTATACAGACCAGATGCACAATTCCAGTTTTTAAGAGAATAGAACATTTTCATAAAACTACAATCGTAGTAGGTAAGTGAGTGAGGGAGTCATTGAGTGAGTGAGTGAGTGAGTCACCAAGTGAGTCATTGAGTGAGTCACGGAGTGAGTGAGTAGTAAGTCACCGAATGAGTGAGTGAGTGAGTGAGTGAGTCACCAAGTGAGTCATTGAGTGAGTGAGAGTGTGTGAGTGACTGAGTGAGTGGGTGAGAGTGTGTGTGTGTGTGTCATTGAGTGAGTCATTGAGTGAGTGAGTGTCACCAAGTGAGTCACCGAGTGAGTGAGTGAGTGAGTGAGTGAGTGTGTCACCGAGTGAGTCACCGAGTCATTGAGTGAGTGAGTGAGTGAGTGAGTGAGTGAGTGAGTGAGTGAGTCTTACCATATCTCCGACTATTTCCTTCGGAGGCTGCCCTAGCTCTTGCATCTACAACAGAAGTAAGATTGAAGCAAAACATATTGTTGAGATACGCTACATTAAAGTCAAGATAATAATTGTCTTTTACAGATTTCTCTAGCCCTAAATAACATAAAAGTGAAAAAAATATATACAAAAAGCACTTTTTTCTTCATTACACTGTATAAGGTGCGGTGAAATGCGGTTTAAGGTCATGTGTGGATGTGTAGTCAATGCTAATGCTTGGCCCATCAACCTTACAGTCACCTTACAATTATTCTCTTCCACATGCACAAACTGATCTTAGTGCAATTGTAATACAGATTGGATTTTAGACCGAGATATTCGCTGAGATCAAAATCTTTAATTGTGTAGGTACAAATATCATGACTCTAACTGTCTACAGTTGTCCGCAAACACACATAGCTTACTGCACATACACTAAGTGGAACCGGCTACGACACAAGAAGCTTGTTGTTGGTTGGGAACAAGGAAGAGAACTGTGAAGAACTAGTGGTTGGTTGGGAACAAGGGAGAGAACTGTGATGAGCTAGTGGTTGGTTGGGAACAAGGGAGAGAACTGTGAGGAGCTTGTGGTTGGTTGGGAACAAGGGAGAGAACTGTGAAGAACTTGTGGTTGGTTGGGAACAAGGAAGAGAACTGTGAGCAGCTTGTGGTTGGTTTGGAACAAGGAAGAGAACTGTGAGGAGCTTGTGGTTGGTTGGGAACAAGGGAGAGAAATGTGATGAGCTTGTGGTTGGTTGGGAAAAAGAAAGAGAACTGTGAGGAGCTTGTGGTTGGTTGGGAACAAGGGAGAGAACTGTGAAGAGCTTGTGGTTGGTTGGGAACAAGAAAGAGAACTGTGAGGAGCTTGTCCTTGGTTGCGAACAAGGGAGAGAACTGTGAGGAGCTCTTGGTTGGTTGGGAACAAGGGAGAGAACTGTGAGGAGCTTGTGGTTGGTTGGGAACAAGAAAGAGAACTGTGAGGAGCTTGTCCTTGGTTGCGAACAAGGGAGAGAACTGTGAGGAGCTCTTGGTTGGTTGGGAACAAGGGAGAGAACTGTGAGGGGCTTGTGGTTGGTTGGGAACAAGGAAGAGAACTGTGAGGAGCTTGTGGTTGGTTGGGAACAAGGGAGAGAACTGTGAAGAACTTGCGGTTGGTTTGGAACAAGGAAGAGAACTGTGAGGATCTTGTGGTTGGTGCACCATTCTCGCTCTAAGTGCAAGCACGGCCATCAGATTATTATCAGCCAAACTTGATGCTATACTTCAGCAATTAGATACTAACAAAGCTCAGTTTGAATTGTCGCTCAATGACCGCATCGGAGCATTGAGGGAAGAATTCAGCCAGACCGCTAAAGATTTAAAGAAACTGCGAGCTGAAAAAGACTATTTGTGGAGTCGGGAAAGTAATAAAATCCAACACAGTTTCAACGAAGAAACGGTAGACTCACTTACTCAAGTTCTGGTAGCTATACAAAATCAACGTTTCAAGGACTGTGAAACGTATGTCACGTCAGACATTGCAAGGCTCCAGCAAAGCAATAAACTTATAAAAATTGCAGATTCTTCCGAGGGTAGATGGGAGACGGTCCGGAACTATGGTTCCAATGAACTTGCAGATGATTCGGACGACGACAGGAAGAATACGAGGGCCGACATTAAAGCTGTTCGGAAATTACGTCAGAAACGTTCACGCCAAGCGCCGTATCCAAGTAGGTCATCCAGGCGATCAGCAACCCTTACCCGCCCCGTGCAAGGTGCCTTTCTTCCTGCTTCTTCTGTGCAACATATCAAACCTATCACAAACCAGCCTTTTCGTGCCAAAGGTCAGAGGACAGGAGCATGCTTTACGTGCGGTGACTTCAGCCACTTCAGAAGAGACTGTCCCAAAAACAACAACGTGTCAGCCCAGAGAATGTCCAGTTTTGCGGCCGGAGGCTCATCCCAAGGGAATCAATAGTTCGCAAGACCTGTCAGTTGAGTATTTCAGTCATGATGGCGTTGTTGATGATTTGTAATTTTCTAAAATTTTTACAGATGACTATTATGAGTATGAGCAAGGTACAGCTGAAATTGTGGTTAGGGGGCGTCTCAAGAGCAGGTTGCAATTCTGGATAAATATTGGTTCTTCCCATTTTGTTGTAGATTTGATTGCTAATGGGTATAAGATCCCATTTATATTTCAACCGCCTTCTACGTATGCAAGAAATTACCAATCAGCTTTCAAACACAAAGACTTTGTCACAGAGGCTATTGATGAACTGGAGACGAAAAGCCTCATATGCGAGTGTGATACTCCTCCTACTATCGTCAGTCCACTGTCCGTATAAGTCCAGTCTTCCGGGAAGAAGAGATTAATTTTAGATCTTCACAGAATTAACAGTTATGTGTTCAAACAGAGTGTGAAATATGAGGATTTGAAGATAGCTTTGAGTTACATCAGAGATAATGACTGGCTCATAAAATTTAATATCCATTCTGGTTATCACCACATTGATATTTTTCCCCCTCATACTGATTATCTCGGATGTTCATGGGCTGATCAAACAGGAATCGTTCACTATTACAAATTCCTTGTGCTTCCCTTTGGTTTAATATCAGCTCCATATGTGTCACCAAAGTTACAAGACAGTTGGTTAAGAAATGGAGGTATGAGGGATACAGAATAGTAACTTTCTTAGATGATGGTATTCTTTCAGGTTCTTCACGGGACGAGGCACACGCGTCGGGTGCAGCTGTTAAGCAGGATCGACTCGGATCAGGTCTCGTTCCTAAAGTAGAAAAATCCCTTTGGTTGCCGTCTCAGTCAATTGAGTGGTTAGGTTTCAGGATTGATACAACATCTATGATCATGAGTGTTCCTGACAGAAAAAGGTAGAAGGTATTGTAGTGCATTACCGTGTTACAACAATCTAACCATAGCTATTTCCCAGTGAAATACATAGCTTCTGTCGTTGGTCAGATAATGTCTATGAAAATTGTGATGAGCCCAATCTCTCAGCTGATGACAAGATCTCTGAGTATTGATGTTGTTGCATCCCCGTCATGGCATAGCTATATTGTGTTGTCAGATTCAAGTATCAAACAGTTGCAGTTTTGGTCATGTAGCTTACATAAGTATTGTTCCAGATATCTAGTTCAGACAAAAGTTTCAAGGAAACTCGGATATTCAGATGCCAGTGATATTGGTAACGGTGGCTACTGTGTGGAATTGGATAATGTCCCTTCCCATGGGCAGTGGTCAAGGGACGAGGCAATGCTTAGCTCGACGTGGAGGGAGCTGAAAGCTGTGCATATGGTGTTGCAGAGTTTTGTGTCTAGTCTATCACACCAGAGTATCAAGTGGTTCACAGACAATAAAACTGTTGCAACAATTATTGAGAAAGGGAGTATGAAGATCCACTTACAGTCACTTGCTTTAGAAACATTTGACTTATGTGTGAAAAATGGTATTGATCTACATTTACAGTGGATCCCTCACTATGAGAACCAGAAAGCAGATTACCTTAGTCGTATGGTCGACTATGATGACTGCGGTATTGCTTAAAACATTTGTCAAAACGTAAATGCCAAGTGGGGCCCTCATGATGTTGATCGGTTTGCGACCTATTATAACACCCAATTAGAGGTATTTAATTCACGTTATAGCAACCCTGGATGTGCTGCTGTGGACTGCTTTACTGTGAACTGGAAAGGAACAATGAGCTGGATTGTGCCCCCTATTTGTCTGATTCCACAAACAATCAAGCATCTAGCACAATATGGTGCTACGGGAACACTTGTCGTCCCCGAGTGGCATTCTGCTTGTTTCTGGCCTTTATTAAATTCAAATTCTATGTTTATTCCGCAAGTTAAAAGTTGTATGTATTTGCCTACTTCCAGTGAGTCTTATATAGCTAGTAGGATTCCAGGAGGAATGTTTGGTGACACAGATTTGCAATTTAACATGCTTGCTCTTCTTGTAGATTATCGCTGATTGATATTTTCAATGTTACAGATGTGTGTCAGAGTCGAGAGCCGAGTCCACTGTCAAGAAATATACATATGGTTTTGCTGCTTGGCAAAGGTGGGCAAGAATGAATAATATGCCGGGTGTATTACCTATTCGCACCTGTATTGTGCTATTTATCTTTTATCTATTGTCCAACAGAGTGATACAGTGTCACCTGTCATTACAGCCTTCTATAGTCTAAGGCATGCACATTGTAGTGTGGGCCTTGAGAGTCCTACTGAAAATGGTCTTGTGAAAAATGTGTTGGAAGCAGCTAAACGTAAATTGGCTAAGTCTGTTGTTAAGAAGGAGCCAGTTACTGTTGCTATTCTTGAGAGGTTGTACGATTCAAGAATTGTAAATGTATCTTTGTCTGATTTGAGAATACTAGCAATGTGCTTGTTGGCTTATGCTGGATTCTTAAGATCTTCTGAACTGATTAATATTTCTCGTTCGGATATAATATTTTATGATTCTCACATGACAGTTTTTATTGAAAAGTCTAAAACAGATGTATATAGAGACGGAGCCTGGCTCGTTATCAGTAGAACTCAATCGAAATTGTGTCCAGTTGAATGTTTGAAACAGTATCTAAAACTTGCAGGTATTCTGATCAGTATGTTTTCAGAAACCTCAGCAAATGTGCGTCTGGTTATGTGTTAAGAAAAGGCAACAATCCTATGTCTTACACTAGACTGAGGGAACTTAGATGCATTGTCTCCCTTTGTAACGAACATTAAAAGTTATTGTCTACACAGTCTACGTAGTGGTGGTGCTACAGCAGCAGCGAACAGCGGCATACCAGACCATATGTTTTAAAAGACATGGAGGATGGAAAAGTGAGAATGCTAAGGACGGATATATTAAGGATAGTATTAACAACAGAATGAAAGTTTACCTTTCTCTTTGTCTTTGTCTTTCTTTGTAGCTCTCGGCCGTGCAACGCACAGCGTGTTCCATTCTTAAGTGTGTTGTTGTAATGTTGCATAACTGTTGGGCATAGGAGAAATATTATTTCTTTCGTTTGAAGGATGAATTAGAAGGAAATTGCTTTCCCCTTGCGGTGTGTAGAGTTAGTGTAAGTGAGTAGTCCGCCCCGCTAGGTGGCGTTAAACTGGGGTACTTAAGGAGTGTGAAGATTTGAATTGTTCATTCTCGTTCTAAGTGCAAGCACGGCCATTAGATTATTTCTGTTTCTTTATGTGAAAAGTATTGCATTTTCAACGTTTTAATCTGTTGTCTGTATGTTTCAGATTTGTGACAGTGGGGACAGATTCAGATTTGTTATATTTTCGGGCGTATTGTTGTCGCCAGGCTGCAGAGCCATTATAATACAATGTAAGCTGCTGTAAGCGTAGTAAAACGACGATGTGATGTTGCTCTGGGCTGAAGAGCCACTATAATACTAATGTAAGCTGCTGTATGTGCAGTCGTACGATGTGATGTTGCTCTGGGCTGAAGAGCCACTATAATACTAATGTAAGCTGCTGTATGTGCAGTCGTAGATGTGATGTTGCTCTGGGCTGAAGAGCCACTATAATACTAATGTAAGCTGCTGTATGTGCAGTCGTACGATGTGATGTTGCTCTGGGCTGAAGAGCCACTATAATACTAATGTAAGCTGCTGTATGTACAGTCGTACGACGTGATGTTGCTCTGGGCTGAAGAGCCCATATAATACTAATGTAAGCTGATGTTGTGCTTTCATAGGATGATGTTCTGGGCTGAAGAACCGTTATAATACAGGGAGTAAATATGCCCTAATACAGTATATGCAGTGTTTGTGTATATTGTTGTCAGTAAAATATGCTTATGTTCATAGGCTAGCAGCCATTATAATACACTATGATGTGATTAAGTGATACAGAAGTATTATATACTTGTCAAAGTATATATGTGTCGGTGCCATTGTGTTTTCTGTGTACGTGTGGACAACCGAAGCAATTTTTTACACAATATTTCAATGTACATATGTAGCTAATGAATATATCAGGTTTAAGTGTTCATGTACATCTGCAGTAGATCACATGCATACTGTAAACCCTCCGGTAGTTGCTGTTTGCAGTCGTTGAGGGAACAC
Source organism: Haliotis rufescens (assembly GCF_023055435.1). Taxonomy (NCBI): domain Eukaryota; kingdom Metazoa; phylum Mollusca; class Gastropoda; order Lepetellida; family Haliotidae; genus Haliotis; species Haliotis rufescens. The sequence continues at coordinate 3,117,641 of NW_025964046.1, forward strand.
GGTTCCAGAGTATTTTCTCTAAAGGAGTTGTTTACCTCTGGTTTTACGTGTCGGGCAACAGCAAGTTAATTGTGATCAAATAGTGTATGTTTCATTGTATGTAAGATCTGAGGTATGCAACATCAAAATGTATGTATGTTTAGGCAATTGCGGAAATAAATCTCGGCCCTGCAACGCACAGCGTAATCCATTCTTAAGTGTGTTGTTGTAATGTTGTGTAACTGTTGGGCATAGGAGAATAGATAATCTTTAACTCCTTTGTAAAGAGGCCTCGGTATGGACACGTATGACTTCTGTACCGGTACATCATCAGTGAGTTGAATGTCCATTTTCAAATCAGTTATTGTCCTAATATCATCATCTGTCTTACTGAAGACATCTGACTCTTCATATAACACCTGATTGATCATTTCCTGTTGTTCCTCACATAAATCATTACTTAAGTCGACTGGGGGATGCCAGTGTTCTTGTATGCTTGTGGTGTCTGATGTCTTTATCTGATATCAGGATATCATCTAAATTCCAGTCAGGATCTGGGTCGTTCTCACCTTGTAATGGTATGACAGATCTCACTTGCTGCAGCGTACCAAGACATGTCCTGCTGTGAACTTTAATGTCATGACTAGTACAGTTCATTATGTAACGGGATGTTTGTTTTTGGTGCCTCTCTTCAACCTAAGAAGTGATCCCTGAATCTTCAGTCCATCAGGCCAACATAAAAGTCAACAAAGACTCTATATTCTGGATGACATGGACAGCTTCCACTTCATCTACCAGCACTCTTTCCAGACGTATTTTCTTCACGATGACTCGTTTGTTTGCTTTCACGGCATCTTGAAATTTAATTTTGGTATCTTGAACACACTGAGCGCGGTCTTGAAACCACTGGGATGACTGCACAATGACTGTTTCTTTGAGTTGGTCAACTTTACGCAACACACGTGTAAAAGGTGGCCTTTTCACCGGTTGCCAAAGTGGCCATGACAGGTTTGATTTGCAATCCAAACCTTTCGCGACCATCAAGCAAGACGACGAGAAATCGAATGACCTATCCAACAAATTACCTATGCGTCTAACTGTCAATTCATATACATTGACTATATGGACAATGTTGATGGTTTATCTCAAGAAAGTAGCTTCCTTCGTGTGTACGTTCTTTTGTTTCACAACACCGACCATTTTAATGTAGGGACAGTCGGGGGACCACTTTTCATGTTCTACCCATGGGTCGACAGTGGCTTCCCATCCTTTCAGACGGATGTCACATTTAAAACAATAGCAGCTATCAGCACGATTCAAGTAGACGAATCCAGCCATATCTTCCGACGACTGGTTCATTTGTCTCGACCAATCTTTAAACGAGGATAGTCTTCTTTCAAAATAACTCCAGTCCTGTAATACAGGCGACTTACCGGCCACAGAATCCGTACAGATATCACCCATCATCATCATTATCATCATCTTCCTTGCTCGTGTAATGTTAGCTTGTGACTAAGCGATACTAAACAATGTCAATCCATTTAAACACATGAGCAAACAGGACTCCATTGAACCCCGTCATCTCTCCATTGTTCAGTCTGCTTGTTTAGAGGATTTCATTTTTCTTTTCATAGTTTTATACATCTTTCACTACTAAGGTGTTTACATAAAAATTATGCGATTATTTAAATTACGTTAATATGTTATTTTCTTCAAATAAACCCTAATCCAACAATAATACACGTACCTGTAGTCCATTACATAGTGAAGTACTAATATTTGTTAGCTTTCAATTTCATAACGTTGAGTCATCGACGTCAAAGGGTGCAGTTTGGAAATAATGTGGGTTAAACATTTGTGACCAACACTTCCGCACAAAGGAAACAACTCAATTCCTTAATAAATCTGTTCAGCTCGTCTCGAACATCATAGTTAAAACTCAACTATTTCACTGGGCAAAAGTTTATTTTCTGTTGTGTTACAAATGCAATGTACAGCCTAGAAACGCCAATAAAGAAAACAGTTATCCAAATACAGTAAGTGATAAATACAAATCATTATGTGTGGTCTTTTGGCCGGTTGAGAGTTTGTCCTTCAACCTTATCCATTGAAGACAGGAGAATGTGTACATCCAAAGAGTTATATTGAAAAACAAGATACAGCACAGTATTAACAAAATGACATCAGAACATCCTTGGTTAAAACGGAAACGTGTCTCTGGCCTCAGTGCGTCTCTTTTTATCCTATTTTTAATCCCCGAAAAGTATTTTCATACATTTCCTTCCTGACATGAAGCAGTTTCTGTTATCTTTGCTTGACAACTGACGTTGTATTAAAGAGCCGAGTACAGAGTGTGTTCAGTTGTGCTCGTTGGTATCCATGGTGGGAAAAAATTAAGAAGTGTTCACCCCTAATATATTTGTTTTCAATAAAAGACAGAAAAAAAATAACACCACCTCCTCGCTTTTGAGAACAATGTGCACGAGATACATGTATTTGTTAATACATCCTTTTTACATAGAATAACTAGTCCAGACACAGACAAATTACCAGTATATGAACAATTTGAGTAACAAGAACATATTTGTCATAATCAACATATATAATTTGGGTTAGTTATATTTTCAAACACATACTGAATACAAAGAAACAACATATAGAATATACTTTTAAGCAACATATTGAAGGAGATTCGTATTGACTAACTAAAAGAATTAGTAACAAAAAGAGCATGTGACGTCATCCATTGTGTCATGGTGTGATCACATTCCATGTTGACGTCATTGCATTTAAGAGAGACGCCATTTCTAAACTGTGTTCATGTAGAGAGAGTGTGCTTCAGGAAGCTAGTAATCACTTTTGTATCTAACAGTGAGTGAGTGAGTAAAAGCTTCATGTCACATCGGCAATATTTCAGCCATATCGTGACTTGTATCTAACAACATCAGTAACACTGGTGTATATAATTGAGGGTATTATTGAGTATTTGATGCAAGGACAAATGAACCATTCGGAATGTATTTGAAAAAATAATACAGCATAGTATTCAATAATGACACGTGCTAATTATTACTAACTGTGACCAAAAGCACATAATATTAAAAGCAAAATAAGCAGTTTCAGTCACAAGTATATATTTATCATATTCTACATATTCTACATATATAAAATGGGTAACATAAAAAATCTAAACCAAAGCGTCAGAGTTTTAACTCGTGTTGATATATTTGATATCAAAAGACACGTGGGTGAGATTATTCTTATCGTCCTGAATCAATCTTCTAGCCTTTTGCCAATGCAAACAGTACTAACCAGTGTCTTGAGTGTATAAACTACAGCTAACCAGCTTCTGTGGTAGATTAGTGAAGGCATTGTACCGATGACGTCACAATGGTATGCAAAGCATTGTGATGCAGTTCCATTGTAACGATATCTCATAACACATACTCAAGCAATATTTCCTGTGGAAGCCATTATTGGATGATAAATTGTCATAGCACACAGAATACAAACCGCAGAAAGCCATAATAATTTACTTCAGAGGTTATGTGACAACACGTTGCAATAGATAAATTGGGTGTGACAAACATCCGATCCGTGTTATTTATCATCTGTTTGGTTTAGAAGAATAGAATAGCTGTACACTTAATATGTTGTTTAACGGTAGAGAGCTACAGGTCCAACTCATCTGCTCCTGGTTTGTCTTGTTGCATGTTCTTTCTCAGCATTGTTTCTACTAAACTGTGCCCCGTTGGACCTGAATTATCTGCGCAGAATAACAATAAATTGGTAATTATCATAAAAAGATAAAAAAGAAAATAATTCACAAAAGAGAAGCTTCACCCCACAGTCCACCCCACAGTCCATCTCACAGTCCACCTCACAGTCCACTTCACAGACCACCCCACAGTCCACCTCACATTCCACTTCACAGTCCACCTCAGTCCACTTCACAGTCCACTTCACAGTCTTGATCTTGTCTTACTACCCATGATCTTGTGGCTTCTACACCTAGCTGTACAGCTCAGACACCTCACCTTTAAAAACAAAGTCACTTTTAATGGTTTTATTTTATTTCATGTGCCCACGCATTGAGAATTGTCAAACAATATTTTATGACGAGTAAAGGCAGGATGTCTCATAAATATGGACCCTCCTTCAGCTCAGGTAAATTTAACGTAAATGATTCAGTATCAATCAGTGAAGTATTTCGTTTGCTCAGCTATGGAAGACATCAAAGCTCGGACGGCCCATGAAGACCCGGGTAGAGAATAGGTCCATAGCAACCCATGCTTGCTGTTAAAGGTGACAATGCTTGTCGTAAGAGGCGACTTATGGATCGGGTGGTCAGGCTCGCTGACTTGGTTGATGCATGTAATCGTATCCTGATTACGTGGATCGATGCTCGTGATGCCTATCACTGATTGCCTGGCCAAGACTCGATTATTTACAGACCGCCGTCATATAGCTGGAATATTGCTGAGTGCTGCGTTAAGCCACAAACAAACAAACAAACAAACAAAGCTCGGGGACATCGGGACTCGATGCCGCGAATACCTACAATATGAGAACACAGTTGTGCTCGTCTTCAGTTTGATCGTTGTTCGCAAAGTTTATTCCATTTTATCATGGCGGGCGGTATATGGTTCAAGTCTTGACAACCTGATGCATTCAGTCGCTTCTTATGACAAGCAGGGTTCAAGGGGACCTGTTGTAGCCAGGACTCCCCACGTCCTGATGGAAGTTACAACATAGGAAAATACTATTCACTAAAACGATCAACTGACTCGATCATTTTGGTTGCCCATATTTATATGTTAACACGATTGTCTATCTCATTATCATAAAGCCAGGAGGTACAGTAGCCTAGCGAAACGATTTCGAATCTTCATATGGATGCGATGTATGAATTCCACCCCCGGGATCCCCATCCGTGGTATTGGAACATTGCTAATCTCAGCGTAAAACGCTATCACTCAATCACTCGACAACATTATCTGACTTACCTCCCTTGTCTGTCGAGTGGACTGACACTGCCCGACCCTCTCACTGGGGCTGTTTCTGTACCACGCTGTACACATCACATTCAGCAGCCCCATCTTCAAGAAACAATGGTAATCTAACTTTTAGTTAGGAAATAAACGACGAGTGGGGGTTGTTTATCGTACAATAAAACACTGCAGGGAGAATAAACCATGATGGGCGCAGCTCCGAGTGATTTAGTCTCCCTGCAATATTTATTGGACAATAAAGAACGTCTATGAGACGTTTATTTCTTATATGAGACATCAACATCATGTACAGCCTCTTAAGGATGATGATGAAATGTACAAGCTTTCAAAATATAAACCCGTATTTCAATAATGATGACTCCCTCAATGGAATCCATGAAAGATGGGTATTTCCCGCAAATTCTCTCAATCCTCATGTCGATTGCCTGTACCTTTTCTCCCAAAGAAGATTGTAATATCTCACCCACTTTTGGATGCGATTGTTCGGCCATCGCGTTTATCTTAGTAGCCGAGCTACATCTTTGGGGAACAATTCACTAGATACTCCCTTCTCAAAAATAACGTCGTCCATTATACGTCATCAAGTTGTGAGCGCATGTTCGAATCTCTAGAAATGACGTCATGATAGAACAATGTTAATGAAATAAACCGCACTTCGCTCTTCATTTTTCTTCGCTATTTATCGCGTAGCTATCTTATATTTCCAATAACATCCTACTTCAAAAATACATTTTGCACATGTACATAATCGCAAAGCCAGATGGAAGGTATGGTAGCTCAGTGAATCGAATTCGAATACCGATATGGATGCACTGTGTGAATCCCCTGCCGTGATATTGCTGGAATATTGCTAAAAGTACAACCACACTCTATCACTCCCTCGGCAATACTAATCTGACCTACCATCTTTGTCCGTCGGCTGGTGCGACATTCCCTGGCCTTCCGACTTGGGTTGTTTCTGTACGACGCTGTACACATCACAGGCAACAGCCTCCGCTTCAAGAAACAATGGTAATCTAACTTTTTAGTTACCAACAACATCCTACTTCAAAAGGTTAGTATGTACATGTACACATATGTGTATAATTTGGTTACTGATGTTCAATGCATAAATAACTATTACAACCATTGTCCAAGAACGTATATCAAAGACACAATGACTCATTAATGAAACTCTAATTAATTAAAAACGCAGATTGATCATAGTATTTTTGTTTTTCAGTCACTGGATTGTCTGGTCCAGATTCGATGATTTACAGACCGCCGTCAAATATCTGGAATGTGATAGGCTACTAACCTTCACATTATGATCCTAAGACATGATATCCACAAAGGAGGAACCTAAGACATTATATCCACAAAGGAGGATTCTGAGACATCATATCCACAAAGGAGGATCCTAAGACGTAATATCCACAAAGGAGGATTCTGAGACATCATATCCACAAAGAAGGATCCTAAGACGTAATATCCACAAAGGAGGATCCTAAGACATGCTATCCACAAAGGAGGATCCCAAGGTGTGATATCGACAAAGGAGGATCCTAAGACATGCTATCCACAAAGTAGGATCCTAAGACATGATATCCACAAAGGAGGATCCTAAGACATGATATCCACAAAGGAGGATCCTAAGACATGATATCCTCAAAGGAGGATTCTGCAACATGATATCCACAAAGGAGGATTCTGAGACATGATATCCACAAAGGAGGATCCTAAGACGTAATATCCACAAAGGAGGATTCTGAGACATGATATCCTCAAAGGAGGATTCTGAGACATAATATCCACAAAGGAGGATTCTGAGACATGATATCCACAAAGGAGGATCCTAAGACATGCTATCCACAAAGGAGGATCCTAAGACTTGCTATCCACAAAGGAGGATCCTAAGACATACAGTGTAATATCCACTAAGGAGGATTCTGAGACATGATATCCACAAAGGAGGATTCTGAGACATAATATCCACAAAGGAGGATTCTGAGACATGCTATCCACAAAGGAGGATCCCAAAGCGTGATATCGACAAAGGTGGATCCTAAGACTTGCTATCCACAAAGGAGGATCCTAAGACATGATATCCACAAAGGAGAATCCCAAGACATGATATCCACAAAAAAGGATCCTAAGACGTGATATCCACAAAGGAGGATCCTAAGACGTGCTATCAACGAAGGAGGATCCCAAGGCGTGATTTCGACAAAGGGGGATCTAAGTCATGATATCCAGAAAGGGGGATCTCAAGACATGATATCCACAAAGGAGGTTCCCAAGACATGATATCCACAAAGGAGGATCCTAAGACATGATATCCACAAAGGAGGATCCTAAGACATTTTTGTCAGGACATTCAGCTCATCCAGCAATCAATTCTATGTTTACTGTTTTGTAAAATGTGTGGAAGAGTTCTTTTGTCCATGATTTTCGGCCAGAAAGTATTCATTTAAACAGCTTCCCTACGACTCACCCTTCAGTGTTGATGGACGCTGTTTATCCGGGATGGCGTATATGTCTGCAACCTCCTGAGATGTACCAGGGGACGCCTGGGAGTCTGAAGGAGACAGTATTCAGTACAACATGAGACATGTTTACAAATGAATCAGTGCCAGTGATTAAAAAACAGCGTAAGAGACTAGCCACGTCAAATGGATCAAATGTTCAAATTTCAATAAAATATACTTGATACATGATGGATTTAAATAAAATCTTTTCGTCAGAATTGGTAAAGAAAAGATACAGGACCCTTCCAATGAATAAACTGTGGTCAATCGACTTCGTGAACGTTTAAAAGCTGACGAATCATTTATCAATATAACAGAAATATCCAAGCAAACAGCTGTAAGTTTATTAAATGAGTGGGCGGGGTTTTCCCCGGTTTTAGCCACAGAGCGACGGTGGACACCAGACATAGGGTTGCAACATTATGGCCACGTGGGGAATCTTGCAGCTATTAGCGGCGAAGTAAGTAATCGAACCCGGGTCTTTGGATTGAAGATTCAACGCTTTGATAACCAGGCTACCACACCTCCCCCTTGTCATATATACCATAGACTCACCGTGGGTGCTGTCTGTCTTGTCTAGCCCCACCTATCTGGACATAGTAACGTCCCCACACCTCCCCTTGTCATCTATACCATAGACTCACCCTGGGTGCTGGCTGCCTGGACCCACCTATCTGGACATAGTGACGTCCCCACACCTCCCCCTTGTCATCTATACCATAGACTCACCCTTAGTGCTGGCTGTCTGTCTGGCCCCACCTATCTGGACATAGTGACGTCCCCACACCTCCCCCTTGTCATATATACCATAGACTCACCCTTGGTGCTGGCTGTCTGTCTGGCCCGACCTATCTGGACATAGTGACGTCCCCACACCTCCCCCTTGTCATATACCAAAGACTCACCCTTGGTGCTGGCTGTCTGTCTGGCCCCACCTATCTGGACATAGTGACGTCCCCACACCTCTCCCTTGTCATATATACCATAGACTCATCCTGGGTGCTGACTGACTGTCTAGCCCAACCTATCTGGGCAAAGTGACGTCCCCACACCTCTCGCTTGTCATTTATACCATAGGCTCACCCTGGGTGCTGGTTGTCTGTCTGGCCCCACCTATCAGGACACAGTGACGTCCCCACACCTCCCCCTTGTCATCTATATCATAGACTCACCCTGGGTGCTGGCTGTCTGTCTGGCCCCACCTATCAGGACGCAGCGACGTCCCAGACCTCTCCCTTGTCATCTATACCATAGACTCACCCTGGGTGCTGTCTGTCTGGCCCAACCTATCAGGACATAGTGACGTCCCCACACCTCCCCCTTGTCATTTATACCATACACTCACCCTGGGTGTTGGCTGTCTGTCTGGCCCCACCTATCTGGGCATAGTGACGTCCCCACACCTCCCCCTTGTCATCTATACCGTAGGCTCACCTTGGGTGCTGGCTGTCTGTCTGGTCCCACCTATCAGGACATAGTGACGTCCCCACATATCCCCCTTGTCATCTATACCATAGACTCACCCTTGGTGCTGTCTGTCTGCCTGGCCCCACCTATCTGGGCATAGTGACGTCCCCATACCTCCCCTTGTCATATATACCAAAGACTCACCCTTGGTGCTGGCTGTCTGTCTGGCCCCACCTATCAGGAAATAGTGACGTCCCCACACCTCCCCCTTGTCATATATACCAAAGACTCACCCTTGGTGCTGGCTGTCTGTCTGGCCCCACCTATCTGGGCATAATCCACGCCCCCATCGTAGCTGCTGTAGATGGGATTACCCACCATCACTGCAAAGTGGATGGGGAAAATTACCTCAACGAAATATTGAAATTGATATTGACAGAGGAAAAAAAGAAAGAAAGTTTCTTGCATTTGTTGATATTTGTTTACAGTTTTGTCATGTATAGATTGTATCCCTCTTTAATAAAACACTTCAAAACTGAATGTGTGATTCAGTAATCTCGTATTTATATGTACTGACCATCATCTTCTCCCTGTTCCGGATCTTGATTTCTGATAAGTTAAATGTGTATGATTACATCATATTCTGTTTGTGTTGGCATACAACATGAACAAATCAGTTCAGTTAAAACCTGTTGGAATAAGATTGTTTGAAATGCAGAGATGTCGCATTATTTAAATTGAACTGCCTTTGGTTTAGTTTACTTTGTTATATTAGCACACTAATAATTCTACGACGCCGCATTTCATTATGATCATGGGTTCGAATCCCTATGTTTCTAGGTTTGTCAGCACCATACCCGTGTTCGTGGTTTCATTTAAGCGGTAAACGTCTGAGACCTGCACAGCTTCAGCCTTCCGACCACATCAAGCTGGCACTCTGTTACATTACGGAATCGGGGGCACGGGTAGCCCAGTCGTCTAAGGCGCCGCGATTCGATGTGCAGAGATGCGTCCCTTGGGCACGCCAGACACCTATGATTGTGGGTTCGAATCCCGGTTCGCCCCGATTATGTTTCTAGGTTTGTCAGCACCATACCCGTGCTCGTGGGTTTCACCGAAGTGGTAAACGTCTGAGACCTGCATCACTTCGGGCTTTCCTCCCACATTAAGCTGACACGCCGTAATATAACTGGAATACTGTTAAAAGCGGCGTTAAACCCAACTCACTCACTCACTCACATAACTGAATCATTTGTTATTTTGTTTTTTAAAACATAATTATGTATTGGTGGTGGATAAGGATCTTGCACTGTCTGTACCATGCTGTTATTCGAGTCTCAGACAACAGCAACAACGTTCATTTTATGCAGACAATCCATGACATAACATATCCTTCGCTCTTTCAATCCCTTTTAATTAAAAAAAGTGACAAAACCACTCCCACAATCCTATGAAACCTCCAATAAAGGTAGAGTCCATCATACGTTTCTGACATTATCATCAGCATGTATTATTAAACACTATCAAACAGTGATGATGCCAGGTGTTCGCGAAAAGATGAAGAAATACCTCTACATACCTTTGATGGCCTTTGCCAGGCCGCTCAGCAGCTGAGGAAGAATGAATAGTACAGCATTGGATTCATATCATTCAAACAACATGCGCCAATACCTACGTCACTTATCGCTACGGAGTAACTACAACTGGTATATACTAGGTAACATGCACAAACATTTATTTATTTTGTAAATTGTTTCTGCAATATATGTGTTTCTCTTCGGGCAAATTTGATTAAAAATAAACAAATTTCCCTGAACAATGATATTAATTGATTACAACATTTCATTATTACGTCTCGAGATATTTGTATACTGATGTCCAATTCGCCCGGAGACATCGTAGTTCTCTGTGCAGAGTTGCGTCGCTTAGACTTGCCAGGGACCTGTGGCCTTGGGTTCGAATCCCGGTTCCTCCTCATTATTTGTCTAGTCGGTTCGAATCCCTGTTTCCAGGTTTGCCAGCACCATATCCCTGCTCGTGGGCTTCACCAAAATGGTAAAAACCTAAGACCTGCATCACTTGGCTTCCCTTTCACATTAAGCAGACACACCATGATGTAACTGGCATTCGGTTCAAATCAGCATTTACCCAAACACACTAACTCTAACGAATTCACTTCGCCACTACTTGCTACTGACATACGCGGCTTCTTATATGAAGATGGAGTGGCGGCAACGTATCAAAAACTGTTCAAAGCGGCGTTGAACCAAATCCAACTCCCTCACTCACTCTCTTGTGAACAGTACAGTACTTACAGCCATCGGTGTGCCTCTGTTTCCTTGATCGGAGTAAGCAGCAGACGGCGATGACGGCAGCAAGTAGAAACAGAGCGCCGCCAATGGTTCCGCCAAGCAGGGGAAGCATGGAGTTTACGGGGGGTGTTTGGGGATTTGTAGAGTCTTTGGTTCTGCTTTGAATCTTGTACCCAGGACTGCTTCTAACCGTTACAGAGGTTGTAGGTTTATTTGTTGAGTGAGTAGATCCGGGGACACTGGACGTAGTCGTGGTTTGAGCTGTTGATGTTGATGCCACTTTTGCCCTTGTTGACGATGACGTAGTCGTTGTTACTTCAGTTGTTTGTCCGGGGACACTGGACGTAGTCGTGGCTTGAGCTGTTGATGTTGATGCCACTTTTGCCCTTGTTGACGATGTCAGACTCGTTGTTTTTAAAGTTGTTTGTTCTAAGCAGTGATTAGAAATTAAAAGCCAGCACACGCTCAAGCCTTAAACTGTGCAAAAATAATTGGTAGTTGACACCTCTGGAGAAAATGTTTTGAAAAGTCAAATGCATGAAAATACAAAAACATTTTCTTAATTTGATTGACGTATCCCAATACTTTTTATCTATTTAAAAAGAAAGGAATTTAAAGGATTACAATAATGAATACGTTTAAATGTACTTCCTATTACAAGGCGACTATTCTTGTCGCAAGAGGCGACTAATGGGATCGGGTGGTCAGGCTCGCTGACTTGGTTGATATATGTCATCGTATCCCGATTGCATGGATCGATGCTCTTTATGTCAATCACTGGATTGTCTGGTCCAGGCTCGATTATTTACAGACCGCCGTCATATAGCTGGAATATTGCTGAGCGCGGCGTTTAACAACAAACAAACAAACAAACCTATTACAAGCCCTATTATTTTGTAAAAGGTTGAAGATGCATTTGATTCATGTGAACATCCTGTTGGGTGAGTGAGTGAAGGTGTGGAGCTAGTGTTAGAAGCCATCAAGAGCGGGCACGTCCAGGAGGAGTTTCCCCTCAAGTAAGCCAAGGATGCTGACATATTTCTCTAGAAACGTCCTGTTGGTAATTTGTCATAATTTTTAACATGCTGGAAATGCAATTGTATCCCCATAATGTGACATAACTTAATCTAGATGGGTTCGTCGATCCTTTGTTTTCGATAAGGGCAGAGCAATGTATAGTTGGCTTGCATATGACATATTGTCATAGGCAGACAGAGTTGAAATTAATTACTTTTCCCGAGGAAGTTGAAAGGTTTATATAGACATAGGATAGGGGTACATCATAAACGATAATCCAACAGTGTTTGTTATGAAGATGATAACGTCATATATTTGTCAGTTGAGATTAAATTGCATGGAAAAGTTGGAAGGAAAATATTCTTATTATACTTTACATAACATCCTATGGCGACTGACGCCACGTGGTCTTCCTTTCGTGTAAATGGTCTGATATAGCGTAAAGACAACAACTTTCCCTGGTCACTACGTGATTTATAACTGAATGAAGATGGAGAGGATATGATTCGGGCAGCCTTATTCAACATTGCATTTTCCATGTTGAACATCAAAGCTGAAACACTAATAATGAAAGATCGTCTTATAGTACCTGCCGTTGGCGCCACAACATGGACATGGATCCTCCTGGTTAATTGATTGTGTGTACATTTCCAAATTCCATCGTGCTCGTTACTGATGTTGGAGATTTTGAGAGCATGTTTACTGCAGTCCTCGTTTCCCAGTGACAGGCCTGGCAGAAGTGATTCTCCGAGGCGTAAACCGCATGGTCCAGACTTTCCTTGAAAATCAGCAACATACTTTCTCCAACTACCAACTTTGTACCAGGCGAACAAGCCTGATGCGCTACCCGTACACTCCAAAACAACATCACTTCCCGCTACAACTGTTGTATTCTGGGTATCAGGATATGTCGCTGAAAAACCAATAGAAATAATATATGTATATATAAACAGATCACGAGTGTGTAATGTCATAGGTATAAGCAGCAAACAATAGCATGATCACTGGATTGTCTGGTCCAGACTGCATCACTATCTATTAAATGTCGTATTTCATGATTAACATATATAGAAATATATAGTAAGAGGCGCTTTACTTTTTAATGGTGTATGTTCCATATGGTACCACGTGATTCTTGTTGAAGTTCCCTTAGATATTGGGTGAGTTGGGTTTAACGCCACTTTCAGTAGCATTCAAGGTGTTTTTTCGTTGTTTTTTATCACAGCGCGTCTATTCGGTGTGGGAGAAAAGCCCGAAGTGATGCAGGTCTCAGACGTTTACCCCATTTTGAAACCCACGAGCACGGGTATGGTGTTGACAAATCTAGAAACATAATCGGGACGAACCGGGATTCGAAACAACGATCATAGGTTTCTGGCGTTTCAAAGGGACGCAACTCTGCACAACTACTAGCGGCGCCTGAGACACGTGCACCTCGTTTACAGCAACAGCATCATGTACGTGTCTATGAATAGCATTGTTTCAAAATTTACTTTTTTGCGTGTATGGAAGTACATGTATAAATGGAAAACCATGCGAGCACGCATTACGTAATTCCGCGCAATTAGCGTGGTCTAATGTCTTTAGGTTCATGGAAACATGACCACAAAATATATTGCTTGGTTAACAACCCCAACGTTATGGAATCAATGGAATGTAATGGTTGCACGCAAAATAGCTCTCCCGAATCATTTGTACTATATTAGTCTCTCGTCGTTTTTTCATACGACAAACCCAAGAGTTTCAAGAACATACATATTTTTTTTGTTCCTTTATACAAAACACGACCCCACAATTACTTTTATAGGTATGGTATTGTACCAAGTGTTTCTTTTCGATCGAAATTGTTTCCTTAATATCTCTTAATAACTACATAAAGCGAAAATTTTACAAAATGAATATATTTAATCTAGAAGAGACTGATTTTCATAACATCCCTAGGCGTAATGAAATATTATGAAATTCATGTATTTGGGGGTCCTGCACAAAGTTCAAAGGACCTGTCCATCAAGGCAAGAGGCGAGAAGAATTGAAACAGTCAGACGGTAACGAACCGGAACAAATATGTCCGGGAGAAGGCGGCTGTTTCAAATGACATGGTCAGTTACCGCCAGATTCAAACATTAGTTCCCTGACAAGGGGAAGACACAGTTGGAAAATGGCGGGTTATAAAATGAAACCCGAAGACATGAAATTTGTGCGGGAAAGAAACGGACGAGCGTGCCTGCACGTTTCTGTTTATTCCTTCTCGGCTTTCGGTATCAAGGGTAGTTTGGGCGATGTATATGCATGGATTTGGCTATATGTCCTGTCCATAACGATACACATGAGCAGAAAGGGATTTCTCTCGACTGTAATATCGGGATTCCCCAACATTCCGAAGTAATAAAAGTAGTGCGCGTCGGGAAATGAATGCAATAACACGTGACCAATTGAGCTAATCAGAATGCAGAAATTATAATGATCACAACGACAATTTTTTTATTTATTTTTAAAACATAAGTTTTCTATATGAACTTGTCCCTGTCGCCTTGCCGAGTCAATAACGCTGATTTGAAAAATGATAACTTTTATTTTCAAGAAAAAAGCATTTGGCGAAAAAGCACAGCAAAATGATTGAACATCGGTTTGGAATCTCTTGAACAAATTCGGATTTCCTCATTGGTGGAAACAAGTAGATGAAGATTTTGCTTCAGGTGAGCTTAAAACCTACCTAAAATAACTGTCGGCGTTCCATCAACTCCATATATCCCGAAATACGCCAATGTCATGATTCCAGAAAAGACACAGGTTGTTCGAAAATATATCATGTTGAAATGGCAGTGTTTCACCATATATCTTTGTGTTGATATAAGCGACAACTACCAATACCACAGTGCGATCCCGACCGTACAATGAGAATGCGCCCACGAATCATCAGCACAAAGAGACGACACCAGGCGCTCGCGGAAAGGCGAGAGCAACGCTCCCCGGGAAGTGACAAGGGAATTCCGTGTGTGAGTGGCCAAGTATGCCAGACACTGTACATTACAAACTATATCCGGAACAAGGTCTATTTTAAAGTGATCACTAGAACGTGGTAACGGCGGTTGTTACAACGTCCTTATATAAGAGTTCACATATTTAACCATAATTTATAAACAATCTCTCATGTTTTATTGTTCATCACGATTTAATTTCCAGTTTCGTTTTATCTTTCGTTTATGGACCATGACCTCACAGGTTAATGCTACTGACGCAATCATGTGGGTGTGGAGTCGTAGCTTTGTGCCTCTATATTTACGGATATTTGCCATTGTAAAGGTGGCGTCTTCAAAACACAGGAAAACTTGCTTTTAGGTTTTAATAAAGAAAAACCTATTCTAAAACCTTCAAAGTAAAATCTTGCAATTGAGGGAATAGTTGTTGAAGATGAAAAAGACAGGGCTGACAAGTTCATTTCGAATCACGCAATCTTTTGAAAGTGAATGTCAGACTGGACCATATTGGACAGCCGTCTTTGAAGGTTAATCCTCAGGCACAACATACTGCTTTGTGTTTGTTTGTTTGTTTGTTGTTTGTTTGTTGTTTAACGCCGCACTCAGCAATATTTCAGCTATAAGACGGCGGTCTGTAAATAATCGAGTCTGGACCAGACAATCCAGTGATTGACATCATGAGCATCGATCCACCCAATTGGGATATGATGACATGCATCAACCAAGTCAACGAGCCTGAGCACCCGATTCCGTTGGTCGCCTCTTACGACAAGCATAGTCGCCTTTTATTGCAAGCATGGGTTGCTGAAGACCTATTCTACATCGGATCCTCACGGGTCTACTGCTTTCTGCTCAGCAATGGCGGTAATGAAGGTCCCGATAGCTTCAGTAATGTGCTATGAACGGATTTAATCGTAGACATTTTTCAGGTTGAACACACGTTCTTGCAAAGGAAAACTGAAATATATATTTATATAGACTAAACGTTGATATCACTCAGCATATTCATTTTCGGATTGTATAATAACAATGTCTGTGCTGTTGCCGTAAACTAACGGACAATTAACGCCAAAATTTAATGCAGCCTGATCCTTCAAGTCACAGATGAAATACTGGCTGATGCTAATGCCAGTATTTTATCTGTGACTTGAAGGTTCCAGCTGCGATTTGGAACAAGTGAACAAAGCATCTCTCTCGCACACCGACAAGCCTATCCAGTGTATTATATTTCTATTCTATTGTGGTCAATATCATGGGCCCACTAGCCAGGACACATGGTTCAATGCCTAAGGCTTATGTCATATGGCAGAGTATTTTATTGTTGAACAATGAGTGTGACTGTGTTACCTTGTTTCTGTTGAGATTCGGTCGACGCCTATTGTGTTTGGACTGTGATTAGTTATCAGGAATGTAGTACTGTCTCATGTAAGCAGTTTTGAGGAGTTTACTATATTTAGATGCTAGTGCTATGTGTACACTTCCGGAATACCATTGAATATTCTGTAATGTTCTAGTGCCGCTAGAATGGTGATGGCAATAAGTAGATTTTCAGAAGCTAGGTCGGTTGTATATAAGGGGACAATAGCGTTTTACGGATATCTCACGCATTTCATCGCTTCGGAACCAGCTTTCATGCGAGGATCGCTCATCATCCCTGATTCCCTGCCTAGATCATCTCGGAAGCTTGACCACTGTCGCCACTCAGTGACTATGCTATTATCACTGGCTTCGGCTATCACCATTATATTTAGATCTGATACTGACCACTGCCATTTTATTATATATTTCCATTGAATATTGTACTACCATTCCATTGTGTGCAACCATTGTAATTGCTGCTCAGTAATTTGTAATCATTTTTAAACTTCGTTAATTGTGTAATACATGTTTGGATTATGTACCACAAGTTTGTTGTTTCTTGATTTCCCACTAAGTTCTGTTATGTACAGATTTCTCGGTTAACATATCGTTTTTAATATCGTCTGAATTTGAAGTGATCACACGCTACGCAATACATGCACACTCTCTGAATGTATACATGTCATTGTATCACAATTGCGGATCGATGCTGATGATATCAATCACTGGATTGCCTGGTCTAGATTCGATTATTTACAGACCGCCGCCATATAGCTGGGATATTGCCGAGTGCGGCGTTAAACATCAAACAAACAAACACACAGTAGGGATCCTTCCGGATATTTGCTCAACATCAGATAGATGTGTGACATTCGATATTCACAGTACTTAATACTTTATTTAGCTGTCGACGCACGGGAAGTACATCCTCAGCATCGGCCCAGCTTCCTTGTTTATGTCAAGTGACATCCCAGGGTCAGTTGAAATAACACCCAAGCGCCATCTGTTCATCAGGCGGATTTTATTAGCTGTACTTAAGTATGTTTCGAAATGGAAAACTGACCTTAACACTTATGAAATGCGCGAGTCTATACCCACTTTGTAGTGTCTGCAGGAACCTCAATTGGGGAAATGTCTCCATAGTCCCACTGTCTGCAGGAACCTCAATTGGGGACATGTCTCCATAGTCCCACTGTCTGCAGGAACCACAATTGGGGACATGTCTCCATAGTCCCACTGTCTGCAGGAACCTCAATTGGGGACATGTCTCCATAGTCCCACTGCCTGCAGGAACCTCAATTGGGGACATGTCTCCATAGTCTCACTGTCTGCAGGAACCTCAATTGGGGACATGTCTCCATAGTCCCACTGTCTGCAGGAACCTCAATTGGGGACATGTCTCCATAGTCCCACTGTCTGCAGGAACCTCAATTGGGGACATGCCACCATAGTCCCACTGTCTGCAGGAACCTCAATTGGGGACATGTCTCCATAGTCCCACTGTCTGCAGGAACCTCAATTGGGGACATGTCTCCAAAGGCCCACTGTCTGCAGGAACCTCAATTGGGGACATGTCTCCATAGTCCCACTGTCTGCAGGAACCTCAATTGGGGACATGTCTCCACAGTCCCACTGTCTGCAGGAACCTCAATTGGGGACATGTCTCCACAGTCCCACTGCCTGCAGGAACCTCAATTGGGGACATGTCTCCATAGTCCCACTGTCTGCAGGAACCTCAATCGGGGACATGTCTCTATAGTCCCACTGTCTGCAGGAACCTCAATTGGGGACATGTCTCCATAGTCCCACTGTCTGCAGGAACCTCAATTGGGGACATGTCTCCATAGTCCCACTGTCTGCAGGAACCTCAATTGGGGACATGTCTCCATAGTCCCACTGTCTGCAGGAACCTCAATCGGGGACATGTTTCCATAGTCCCACTGTCTGCAGGAACCTCAATTGGGGACATGTCTCCATAGTCCCACTGTCTGCAGGAACCTCAATCGGGGACATGTTTCCATAGTCCCACTGTCTGCAGGAACCTCAATCGGGGACATGTCTCCATAGTCCCACTGTCTGCAGGAACCTCAATCGGGGACATGTCTCCATAGTCCCACTGTCTGCAGGAACCTCAATTGGGGACATGTCTCCATAGTCCCACTGTCTGCAGGAACCTCAATTGGGGACATGTCTCCATAGTCCCACTGTCTGCAGGAACCTCAATTGGGGACATGTCTCCATAGTCCCACTGTCTGCAGGAACCTCAATTGGGGACATGTCTCCATAGTCCCACTGTCTGCAGGAACTTCATTTGGGGACATGTCTCCATAGTCCCACTGTCTGCAGGAACCTCAATTGGGGACATGTCTCCATAGTCCCACTGTCTGCAGGAACTTCAATTGGGGACATGTCTCCATAGTCCCACTGTCTGCAGGAACCTCAATTGGGGAAATGTCTCTATAGTCCCACTGTCTGCAGGAACCTCAATTGGGGACATGTCTCCATAGCCCCACTGTCTGCAGGAACCTCAATCGGGGACATGTCTCTATGGTCCCACTGTCTGCAGGAACCTCAATCGGGGACATGTTTCCATAGTCCCACTGTCTGCAGGAACCTCAATCGGGGACATGTCTCCATAGTCCCACTGTCTGCAGGAACCTCAATAGGGGACATGTCTCCATAGTCCCACTGTCTGCAGGAACCTCAATTGGGGACATGTCTCCATAGTCCTACTGTCTGCAGGAACCTCAATTGGGGACATGTCTCCATAGTCCCACTGTCTGCAGGAACCTCAATTGGGGACATGTCTCCATAGTCCCACTGTCTGCAGGAACCTCAATTGGGGACATGTCTCCATAGTCCCACTGTCTGCAGGAACTTCAATTGGGGACATGTCTCCATAGTCCCACTGTCTGCAGGAACCTCAATTGGGGAAATGTCTCTATAGTCCCACTGTCTGCAGGAACCTCAATTGGGGACATGTCTCCATAGTCCCACTGTCTGCAGGAACCTCAATCGGGGACATGTCTCTATGGTCCCACTGTCTGCAGGAACCTCAATTGGGGACATGTCTCCATAGTCCCACTGTCTGCAGGAACCTCAATCGGGGACATGTCTCTATGGTCCCACTGTCTGCAGGAACCTCAATTGCGGAAATGTCTCTATAGTCCCACTGTCTGCAGGAACCTCAATTGGGGACATGTCTCCATAGTCCCACTGTCTGCAGGAACCTCAATTGGGGACATGTCTCCATAGTCCCACTATCTGCAGGAACCTCAATTGGGGACATGTCTCCATAGTCCCACTGTCTGCAGGAACCTCAATTGGGGACATGTCTCCATAGTCCCACTGTCTGCAGGAACCTCAATTGGGGACATGTCTCCATAGTCCCACTGCCTGCAGGAACCTCAATTGGGGACATGTCTCCATAGTCCCACTGTCTGCAGGAACCTCAATCGGGGACATGTCTCTATGGTCCCACTGTCTGCAGGAACCTCAATTGGGGACATGTCTCCATAGTCCCACTGTCTGCAGGAACCTCAATTGGGGACATATCTCCACAGTCCCACTGTCTGCAGGAACCTCAATTGGGGACATGTCTCCAAAGTCCCACTGTCTGCAGGAACCTCAATTGGGGACATGTCTCCATAGTCCCACTGTCTGCAGGAACCTCAATTGGGGACATGTCTCCATAGTCCCACTGTCTGAAAAACCTCAATTGGGGACATGTCTCCATAGTCCCACTGCCTGCAGGAACCTCCATTGGGGACATGTCTCCATAGTCCCACTGTCTGCAGGAACCTCAATCGGGGACATGTCTCTATAGTCCCACTGTCTGCAGGAACCTCAATTGGGGACATGTCTCCATAGTCCCACTGTCTGCAGGAACCTCAATTGGGGACATGTCTCCATAGTCCCACTGTCTGCAGGAACCTCAATTGGGGACATGTCTCCATAGTCCCACTGTCTGCAGGAACCTCAATCGGGGACATGTTTCCATAGTCCCACTGTCTGCAGGAACCTCAATTGGGGACATGTTTCCATAGTCCCACTGTCTGCAGGAACCTCAATCGGGGACATGTCTCCATAGTCCCACTGTCTGAAAAACCTCAATTGGGGACATGTCTCCACAGTCCCACTGCCTGCAGGAACCTCAATTGGGGACATGTCTCCATAGTCCCACTGTCTGCAGGAACCTCAATCGGGGACATGTCTCTATAGTCCCACTGTCTGCAGGAACCTCAATTGGGGACATGTCTCCATAGTCCCACTGTCTGCAGGAACCTCAATTGGGGACATGTCTCCATAGTCCCACTGTCTGCAGGAACCTCAATTGGGGACATGTCTCCATAGTCCCACTGTCTGCAGGAACCTCAATCGGGGACATGTTTCCATAGTCCCACTGTCTGCAGGAACCTCAATTGGGGACATGTCTCCATAGTCCCACTGTCTGCAGGAACCTCAATTGGGGACATGTTTCCATAGTCCCACTGTCTGCAGGAACCTCAATCGGGGACATGTCTCCATAGTCCCACTGTCTGCAGGAACCTCAATTGGGGACATGTCTCCATAGTCCCACTGTCTGCAGGAACCTCAATCGGGGACATGTCTCCATAGTCCTACTGTCTGCAGGAACCTCAATTGGGGACATGTCTCCATAGTCCCACTGTCTGCAGGAACCTCAATTGGGGACATGTCTCCATAGTCCCACTGTCTGCAGGAACCTCAATTGGGGACATGTCTCCATAGTCCCACTGTCTGCAGGAACCTCAATTGGGGACATGTCTCCATAGTCCCACTGTCTGCAGGAACCTCAATTGGGGACATGTCTCCATAGTCCCACTGTCTGCAGGAACTTCAATTGGGGACATGTCTCCATAGTCCCACTGTCTGCAGGAACCTCAATTGGGGAAATGTCTCTATAGTCCCACTGTCTGCAGGAACCTCAATTGGGGACATGTCTCCATAGCCCCACTGTCTGCAGGAACCTCAATCGGGGACATGTCTCTATGGTCCCACTGTCTGCAGGAACCTCAATTGGGGACATGTCTCTATAGTCCCACTGTCTGCAGGAACCTCAATCGGGGACATGTCTCCATAGTCCCACTGTCTGCAGGAACCTCAATTGGGGACATGTCTCCATAGTCCCACTGTCTGCAGGAACCTCAATTGGGGACATGTCTCCATAGTCCCACTGTCTGCAGGAACCTCAATTGGGGACATGCCACCATAGTCCCACTGTCTGCAGGAACCTCAATTGGGGACATGTCTCCATAGTCCTACTGCCTGCAGGAACCTCAATTGGGGACATGCCACCATAGTCCCACTGTCTTCACGAACCCCAACAACATTTGTAAAAACAAAGACACTATCTCTTTGCCACACCCTGATCAGGCATTATCCATGTTCTCACATCCATGTACCTAATTACTGGCTGTTTATTTAGTCCAATATTCTGGAAGTTTGACCAGGCATTATTATCTAAATTTAGAATTCCAAACCAAGTGCCCTATGCAAACAGATTGGGATAACTAATAAGGTATAATTTCCTTACATTCTACCTTATTCTAGGATGGCATAGATATGTTAAAACGTTTAAAGAGGGACAGTTTACTGACATCTGCTGCAGACTTGGTGCTGAATATCAGCCTCTGAGCAGGTCTAGATTTATCCCCCTGGTGACATGCCCGACCCCATGTTCCAGATGCCCATATACAATATATGTTATGATTCATTTATTTCATAATAAAACCAATGAATCAGTGGGGGAAAATAATGTACTGCTTTAATTTTATCAACTATTCTTTTATGTTTATTCATTAAATCACCTACTAACTCCATGCCTTTCAGGTTATATTGGTTTTACTCAGAGCACCAGACAAAAAACGTGGGCAATGTAACTGTTGACAATCTATTTATAGATATCCACATGATTTGTAGCTTGTGCTTGTGTTTACGGTTTCCATGCACTTAAATTACGATGGACAGTAAAACCAAAATTTAGTTAATCCACCCTTGGATGAATAATAAACTGAGGGCCAAAAACGTTACCAACATTAACTGATTTGCCACATTGAAACAAAGTTGCCAACCTGTTCAAAAACAGTAATGAACACATCTCACAAATACAGCCTTCATGTTCTCTGTCGTTCTTTGCACGTGCTTTACAGATTTTGGGAGATCTTGGTGTTTTTCAGAAATATTTTAAAATATTCTTTCAGGAATTTCCGGGTATAAATTACGCATGCATCTGTTCTCTATCATTGGTTGCGATGATTAACACCAACGAACGTGCCGAGACTGACCGCTGCCCAGAGGGAGAGAGCCATAGGTATGCTGCAGATGGGAGCGACACAGAGAGCGGTTGCCATTAATATGAACTGCTCCAAGATGACCATTACCAGACTGGTCGCACGTCTCCGACAGACTGGCAGAACCGCAGACAGACCACGGAGTGGCAGACCAAAGGTCACGACCCCGCAGGATGACCGCTTTTTACGAGTACTTTATCTGAGGAACAGATTTTTTACTGTGACGTCATCAGCTGCCAACAGCTTAGGACATCCGGTCAGCAGACAAACAGTGACCAGACGACTACGACATTATGGTCTCCGGGCTTATCGCCCTTTCAAGGGCATGACCTTGATCCGTCAACATCGACGTGCCAGATTGACGTGGTGCAGGCAAACTCAGCGATGGCAACAAAGGGAATGGCGGCGAGTGCTAAGTGACGAGAGCATGTTTCTAACTCTTCAAACCTGATGGGCGGACGCGAGTTTATCGACGACGTGAACGTACGGCTCCTTGTTGTGTCCAGGAGGTGGAACCTTACGGGGGCGGAAGTGTGATGGTCTGGGGCGGCATTTGCGGAGACGAGAAGACGGAACTTGTCATCATCGAAGGCAATCTGACAGCACAACGCTACATTGACAATATCTTACGGCCAATGGTTCTTCCTTTCATCCAGCGTCAACAACGGACGGTGTTCCAACAAGATAACGCCACACCCCATAAAGCCCGTATTACTAGAGACTTTCTCAACGCCAACAACGTGACTGTCCTGCCGTGGCCAGCTCCATCACCAGATCTGTCACCCATAGAACATCTCTGGGACCAACTGGGGAGTCGTCTTTGGAAACGTCAACATCCTCCCTTCATGAGACAAGCGTTGATCGTTGCCCTCCGTGAGGAATGGAATCGGATACCTGCAGTCAATGTGAGGACGCTTGTCTACTCAGTTCGACGCCGCATTCGAAGATGCATTGCCGCTCATGGAGGTCATATCCCGTATTGAACGGTCTGGGCCGTCGTCACCTTAAATTTGTAACCAATGTTGTTGATCGAATACTGGACGAATGACCCCTTGTCAAGAAATGTCCCTGTTCGAGGTCAACTTTGTTGTTGAATTAGTAAATTCGCATTTTACTGTTCTGAATGATTAATTTCTACAATACAATTGTTATTGCTGCTTCAAACTGTGTTGGTCATATTTTATCCTAGAAATATCGTTGGTAACGTTTCTTTTGGCCGTCAGTTTATATCATTGACATGCTGTAAATTGACAACATAGTATGCTCTGCCTGACATGAGTGCTTCGAAGTAGTGCGCGCTTCTAACTTTCAGCCATGGTGACTTCCTCATTGACTGATACACCATTACATCGGACTTATGACTCATTCTCTATCCCGATATGCAATTTGACAACTAGAATAGAACCCAAAACAGATCACGTATAACTCTCTTAGATATTTTTGACACACGACTGGTAACAAAGCATCCTGAGCCAAATTCTTTGCCCGCTCATTCAAGTTTCGCCGGCTGTGACGCCATAGCGAGTAGCCAGTGGTTGTCCCCCCTAACGCCTAAAACGAGGACGGCAGCTTGTGGGCGGGGCTTATCGGTCGGGACTGGATCGGTCTATTAAGGGCGTGCCTGCAGAAATCCTAATTAAGGGGATGTCAGCATAAAACCCCAATCAAGGGCGTGTTTCCATAGTCCCACTGTCTGCATGAATCACTCTTTGTGGGAGTGTCTGCAGGTTGGCATGTGTTGTGATTCATCACAAGTGATGGTCTGTGTAACCGACTGTAATTGTCCATGCGGTCGATTGCAAGATTTGCAAAGCATGTGCACTGGCAACTGGTTGTCAACATATATTTTCTAAATCTTTTCATGTTTTTGATGAAGGTGCTCACGTGATTTGATGCACTTCGCGATGTAAGACTCGTTTTATCACAATATAGATCTTGATTATCGATCAGATCGTCTTGACTGGGCACCGCCATTTTGTTTTGAAGCAAATGCAAGTGATACGACAGGTGGAATCTGATTGGTCCATAAGAGTGGCATAGGAGGGACATTTCTCGTAATAGCCACAGGTGGCGCTACGATCAGGAATTCCAGCCTAGTTCGGCAAGGGTGGAAACCGGACTTTTAAAGTCAGTTAACTCTCTTGCCTCGGGAAGATGCCTAGGAACCTTCAAAGACTCAGTCCAACATCAGAGTAACAACCAGCCCACTCATCTCACACCGATACTCCAAAAACACAACATGTTCCATTATCAGTGATTTATATATATTCAGACTTCCTCATAAAAGCATTCAATAAAATAACCCTATCTGTCATCCTTAAACATTTCAGTTTGAGTTCATGATAGCTTGCAAATCCACAGAAACATCAAACTATGTAGAACAGCTGATTTACCATCCTAAACTAGATTCCAAGGTAGATATCGCTTGGGTGAGGCCAAGGGGTATTATATCCTGGGAGATATCGCTTGGGTGAGGCCAAGGGGTATTATATCCTGGGAGTTATCGTATGGGTGAGGCCAAGGGGTATTATATCCTGGGAGATATCGCTTGGGTGAGGCGAATGGGTATTATATCCTGGGAGATATCGCTTGGGTGAGGACAAGGGGTATTATATCCTGGGAGATATCGCTACAATGACAATGATTCAGAATCTTTGCAGACCATTGTGACATCGTCGGTTTCCATGACGTTGCAATCTAATGACTCATTCATCTCTCTGCCACTGAAGCTGGTAAGCTGTAATTGTTTTCAATCAAGACAACTGGCTAATAATGTTTACAAACTGAAAAAGTTGGAAGAATGACTGGATTATTAAATAGAATCTCACCCTCGTGTCTCTTGACATTAGATTATCAACACTTATGGATCACAGTTAAAAACACTTTCATCAACCTGTGTTGATATATGTGATGTGAAGAGAGGCTCGGGATAGATCCTCTCTTTAACATGAACATAATTACCGCTGTTCTCAAATTAACACAATACGAATATAAAAGAAACAAGTTATGCACCCTTAAATCTAAAATCTGTGTATTAAAACTTCAGAAGACACTAACTGGGCATACAAATTCGTGCAATCGTCAGTCTACTTACCAAGCTATTAGGAGTAAACCATTCATCTTGTAATCGAGGGGCGGTCGGGTAGCCTAGTGGTTAAAGCGTTCGCTCATCACGTCTAAGACCCGGGTTCGATTCCCGACATGGGTACAATGTGTGAAACCCATTCCTGGTGTCCCCCGCTGTGATATTGCGGGAATATTACTAAAAGCGACGTAAAATCAAACTCACTCACTCACTGTTGTAATCGGTCAAAATTAGTGAATTAGTGAGTTGGGTTTAGAGCCACTTTGAACAGCATTCAAGTTATATCAGGGCGTGCCAGCTTGATGTGGGAGGAGTGAGTGAGTTGGGTTTAGCGCCACTTTGAATATTATTCCAGTTATATCACGGCGTGTCAGCTTGATGTGGGAGGAGTGAGTGAGTTGGGTTTAGCGCCACTTTGAACAGTATTTCAGTTATATCACGGCGTGTCAGCTTGATGTGGGAGGAGTGAGTGAGTTGGGTTTAGAGCCACTTTGAACAGTATTCCAGTTATATCACGGCGTGTCAGTTTGATGTGGGAGGAGTGAGTGAGTTGGGTTTAGCGCCACTTTGAACATTATTCCAGTTATATCACGGCGTGTCAGCTTGATGTGGGAGGAGTGAGTGAGTTGGGTTTAGCGCCACTTTGAACAGCATTCCAGTTATATCACGGCGTGTCACTTGATGTGGGAGGATAGACCGAAGTGATGCGAA
This sequence comes from Haliotis rufescens, assembly GCF_023055435.1. Taxonomy (NCBI): domain Eukaryota; kingdom Metazoa; phylum Mollusca; class Gastropoda; order Lepetellida; family Haliotidae; genus Haliotis; species Haliotis rufescens. The sequence continues at coordinate 3,144,319 of NW_025964046.1, forward strand.
CCCACGAGCACGGGTGTGGTGCTGTCAAACCTGGTAACATAATCAGGGAGAATCAGGATTCGAGGCAACGATCATAGACTTCTGGACTACCTAAGGGACACAACTCTACACAGCGAATTGCGGCGTTTTAGACAACAGGGTCACCAGTGTCCCCTCGTTCCAAGATGAACAAATAATGGGCCCCGAGCGATATCCCTTTAGAAACACACAGACGTTCCCAGCTTCATGATAATGCGAGTGAGTGAGGGAGAGAGTATGGTTTTACGCCGCTTTTAGCAATATTCCAGCAATATCACGGCGGGGGACACCAGAAATGAGCTTCACACATTGTACTCATGTCGGGAAAGCCGGGTGTTCGGCGTGACGAGCGAACGCTTTTACTACTAGGCTACCCGACCGCCCCTTTAATGTGAGTGAGTGAGGGAGGTCTTACGCCGTCTATGCAATGTTTCAGCCATATCATATCATGAGGCAACGCGTTTCACCCACTGAACCCAGATGGTAAGCCTTGGAATTTTTCCACTTTTATCAACTCGTGTTGATAAATTTGATATCAAAAGACACTCGGGTGAAATTCTCTATTTTTAGAAGCAATACATATGTAAAATCAGAAATTATTCCTGGGGGATTCTTTGACCGAAGTATTTGAAGTCATACGAGCATTCTGCTTTTTTGTTGTATTGCCGCACATAACATTCATCGATAGGGGTCGAGTCTTCTTGCAAGTAACGGAAATAGGCGAGTGGTGACGAATGCGGCATGAAGAGCGAATGCTTTAGCCACTAGGCTCTCCGACCGCCTGTTTGGCCTCGTGTAAAGGTATAAAGGGAGAGTGCATTTCTGACACTCGTGATATTAACTGATCTAGAAACATCAAGCAATGACCCAAGGGCTTGTGGACGGGTCCCTAGCAATTATTCTGGCCACGACTGGTGACCAAACAGATCGGGTGATTACACTCAGTGACTTCGATGAAAGCATGTTGCCGCACCCGACGGCGTATATTGTTGCTCACAATATCAATCACTGGATTGTCTGGTTCCGACACGATTATTTACAGACCGCCGTCATCTCGCTGGGTCAGTGCTGTGGTCGGGAGTAAACAACAAATAAAGAAACCCAGAGCTCCAGATAAGCTGCGTATCTGCGTGAAATACGCATCAGAAATGCAGAAATACACAGTAAATTATAATCCAAGCGTATTAAATACGCAACGAACATTACAGATACGCTACAAAAATAAAACTTGTGCGTATCATCAAAATATTGTGAAGTAATCCTGCGTATTCGATTAGCAAATCAGCAACTTATTTTGAAATTATAAACGGGCATTACGTCAACCTTGCCAAACTCCACGATGACACTCACATCATGATCATTTGCCATCACACTTTCTTGTGGAAGTATCGTGGTATTTTTGAGTCCCATAAAGCTCTCGAACCCACACGACACCAGTTTGCAGGGACTAGATGAATAGTGTTTTTAAATATTTAACTTAAATACCCACATGTGTAAAAACTAGTGGGTAACAGAATTTTGAATACGCAGATAGAATTACTGATACCCAATAATTTTAAAATGCATGGGTAAAATACCCACAACACCAAAAGCTTATCTGGAGCTCTGCAAACCCCATGTAACTCGTGCCCAGAACCTTCAATCAGGAAGTAATGTCCAGTTTAAATCTGATCCCGCCGTCACGTGAGTGGAGAGTCCAGTTACACGTCTTGTCTGACGGAACAACCGGATGCATCAACTTAACACAACAGTGTCACAAACCCAAGGCCCAACCATGCCATAGTTAAACATGAATACCCCACCCAGACACAGCATACTGACTACGAGCCGACCAGTCCTTGTTTCAGCCCCTTAATGCCGAGCGCCAGACAGGGTAACAACAAGTACCATCTTTTAACGTCTTTTGGTATGACGCCGATTTATAGTGCTAGCCCACTGAGATACCATGCCCCAGTTTAACATGAATACCCCACCCAGACACAGTATACTGACTACGAGCCGACCAGTCCTTGTGTTGAGCCTTTAACGCCGAGCCCCAGGCAGAGTAACAAGTTTTGTCTGGTGTGTTGTTTAACGCCGCACTCAGCAATATTCCAGCTATATGACGGCGGTCTGAAAATAATCGAGTCTGGACCAGACAATCCAGTGATTGACATCATGAGCATCGATCCACACAATTGGGATACGATGACATGCATCAACGAAGTCAGTGAGCCTGACCACCGATCCCGTAAGTCGCCTCTTACGACAAGCATAGTCGCCTTTTACGGGAAGCATGGGTTGCTGAAGACCTATTCTACCCGGATCTCACGTACTATACGCTATATGGTGCGACACGGAAAGGGGTCGAACTACTGACATTCCGCTCTCCGGGCAGATGCTTTATCCACTAGACCACAGAGGCGGCCCCAAACTGCAAAATGTAAGAGTGAGTGAGTGAGTATGGTTTCAGGTCACTTTTAGCAATATTCCAGCAATATCATGGCGGGGGACACCAGAAATGGGCTTCACACTGTACCCATGTCGGAATCGAACCCGGGTCTTCGGCGTGAAGAGGGAACGCTTTAACCACTAGGCTACCCGACCACCCCGCAAAATGTAAGAGAGTTTGCCAGTGTCAATGCTGCACAATAGGTGGAGGGTATGTCCAAGTTGGCAGTTGACATCCACCAACAACAGCATCATCCCAGACAATTTGTCCATTACTTGTCCCCTACATCTCGGCTAAAAAATCCATTAAAAGCAAGAAACTATTTTGCCTGCGTTTTCAATATCGCCAGCGACCTAGATCATTACGTTGATAAAAATGTTAAGAAAATTTCAGTCTACAATTTTACTGTTAGAATTGCTTATTTTTTATCGATGACATGTGTAGGAAAGTTTCAGCATCAGTTGCCATGACAACGTGACAAACTGCATTAAGACATTAATCAACATTTACACATGGACAGCCAGCCAGTGTGAGCTAAACCACTTGGCAACATCTCTGGCAGTCACACAAACACAGGGCACCAATACATGGAACAATGGATATCATAACAATCACACACCACGTGACATTGTCTTGTAATAATAACAATCTGGGTGATATAGGCTTGAGGTTTAACACTAACCTATATACACATAAAACAACCACTGGGAAACTGAGTTGACAGAAACAGACTAGAAATACATTATACATCCAGTGTGTTCACCTGGGGATCTATCAATCACTGGATTGTCTGGTCCAGATTTGAATATGTACCATACGTCAGAGCAGGGGTAGAAACTAACAGTTTTACTCCACTAGTCCTTATAATGATAACATGTAGCAAAACCTGTAAAAATGACAAATTTCGACTAGTCCTTATGATACCTTACCTATTGGGCAGTTTGGCAAGGACTATAGGACTAGTGCCGATTTTTAACACTGCAGAGCTTAAATACTATCCCCTGTGACAGTCTGTGTGTGTCTTGCAGGGAGGGAGGGGGGAGGAGAGAGAACTGCACTGGCATATTTATGTGTGTGTGTTCATTTACGTCATAGCAAGCAATATTAAACCTATATGATATGCCCGACTTATTAATCATTGACTTCAGACAAAACAAACCAGTGATCAATATGATAAGCACTGACGTATGATGACCCACAAATAAGCATGTCAACGAGTTTGACCATGTGGTTCATTTAATTGCTCTAATTTTAATCACTCACTCACTCCCCTTACTCACTCACTCACTCACTCACTCACTCACTCACTCACCTCACCTCACCTCACCTCACCTCACCTCACCTCACCTCACCTCACCTCACTCACTCACTCACTCACTCACTCCCCTTACTCACTCACTCACTCCCCTTACTCACTCATTCACTCACTCACCTCACTCACTCCCCTTACTCACTCACTCACTCACTCACTCTCCTTACTCACTCACTCACTCACTCCCCTTACTCACTCACTCACTCACTCACTCCCCTTACTCACTCACTCCCCTTACTCACTCACTCACTCACTCCCCTTACTCACTCACTCACTCACTCACTCCCTCCCCTTACTCTCACTCACTCACTCCCCTTACTCTCACTCACTCACTCCCCTTACTCACTCATTCACTCACTCACTCCCCTCACTCACTCCCCTTACTCACTCACTCACTCACTCACTGTCCTGACTCACTCACTCACTCACTCACTCACTCACTCACTCACTCACTCACTCACTCACTCACTCACTCACTCACTCACTCACTCACTCACCTCACTCACTCACTCGCTCACTCCCCTCCCTCTCTCACTCACTCACTCACTCACCTCACTCACTCACTCGCTCACTCACTCACTCACCTTACTCTGGAAACTAATACATTGCGATGCATTCTATCTTCCGTTACCATGGTTACAGTCTCTTTCAAATAATGGATGCAATCCACCTTCTAATATCATGTTTATAGCCCCATTAACATAATGGATGCATTCTATTATATCTTACCATGGTGACAAAATAGATGAATTCTACCTTCTGTTACCATGGTGACAGTCCCTTGCACAACAGATGCATTCTACGTTCCGCTACCATGGTGACAGTCCCTTGCTTAACAAAGATACATTCTACCTTCTGTTACCATGGTGACAGTCCCTTGCACAAAATAGATGCATTCTACCTTCTGTTACCATGGTGACAGTCCCTTGCACAAAATAGATGTGTTCTACCACCTGTTACCATGGTGACAGTCCCTTGCACAAAATAGATGCATTCTACCTTCTGTTACCATGGTGACAGTCCCTTGCACAAAATAGATGCATTCTACCTTCTGTTACCATGGTGACAGTCCCATGCACAACCTAGATACATTCTACCTTACACTACCATGGTGACAGTCCCCAGTTGATGCATTCTTCTGATACTATTTACAGTCCTATCAACATAATGGATACATTCACGATGATGCAGTAAGTACAACATACACAATACTCCATAGCATATGTATGGGATGGGACTTTAATGGTCTTCACTATATACTACACTGAATACTGACTTCGGGAACACACACACAGTAACCATACATCTACCATGTACCGTATTCGACGTAATAAGCACCAAGGGCGCTCTCAAAATAAGAAATAGGGGGCTCTTAATAGAATCAAATTTTGGTGAAAAAAAAAAAAACAGAGTTGAAAGGTCATAAATTTCGTGGTTTATGCTAACAGCCTGAAATGATACAAAAGAAAAGTCTGTGCGTATTATACACCACAGATATATTTTTCCAGAATTTAATTGCCCATAATTAAGAGTGCATATAACACACGAGTGCGTATTATACACGAATAAATAAGTCTTGTGTACATTGCACAATCGGAAGGGGTGCTAATTGGGATTGTACACTAGCCAATATATTAGCAAATATCGCCGTGGGCGTTATTACGTTGAATACGGTATTATATACTCACCAACAAAAGAGAGTCGGATACCACACAAGTTGGTTCATATCTGCACACTTACTCATACTCAAGAGAAATTAGACTGGTTCGTTGGACCAACGAACATACTGGTATGTTGTGTGCACCGATGCTCATGAACTCATCACATGGGTAGTCATAGATCCAAGACTCGAGATTTGTCTCGTGCAGAATTAGTGTGTAAAGTTTGGATATCGTGATAAGAATAAAGTCAATCTGTGGTAACAGTTGACTGATTGTTAGTTTTGTCATTAATTGGTACACACTGGAAACATCCCTTCTTCTGTGGTTCGTGTTTCTTTTGGCGGTGAGTATACATTATTATTATTATACAACATGTGTTAAATATATTTATACCATTCCACTTTTCATTGAGATGATAACATGTCATTCATTTTAAATATACACTTGACATATTTTGAGAATCATTTTCGTGTATCATGGAAACATAGAAAATATATAACTTTATAGCAGACTTTATAATTTCAAGCTCATCACAATTAACCATGATCTTAGAGTGTGCTTTATTGCACCTGGTCAATCAGTGGTTTCAAATCACAATAACATGTCTCTGATTACACACGGTTAAACAGCCAATTTGACACCCACTTTAGTTTCAAGGTTAATTTAAGCATAAGTATCCCACAGTACTATCAGTACTTGCCAAAGATAGTATCGAAGTACTTTGAATGAAGCTAATATTTACCTGACTTTTCCCCACATAGGGTACCCCAACATCTCCAATGACACACAATCAACCAAGTTAGCGACGGGTGTTGATCGATTTAAGGAATAGGGCCGGGGCAAAACACTGGACCTACCTGTAGTTAGTTCAGGTGTCAAATAGATCCAACAGTTTAGATACTTGAACATGGTTGAGTTTGTGTTCTTTACCCTGACTAATGTCACGCATCTTCCCATGACCATAAAAGTCCAGTTTTCCCGCTTGTTGAACTGGGCTGGTATTATGGAGTTACATTTTGGCTGGACTAACGAGTCTATGCATAGTCCAATCAAAATCGAGCAACGAAATCGAAATCCGGTTCGTATATGTCACGCAGATTTTGGTCAATTACAGGATTTGCAAAGCATGTCTTTAGATGTTTTTAATCAAGGTGCTCAAGTGATTTGATGCACTTCACGATGTAAGACTCATTTTATCACAATAAAGATCTTGATTATCGTTCAGATCGTCTTGACTTGGGGCCGCCATTTTGTTTGAAGCAAATGCAAATGATACGAGAGGTGGAATCGGATTGGTCCATAGGAGAGGCTTAGAAGGGACATAACTTGTAATAGCCACTGGTGGCGCTACGATCGAGCCCAGGAATTCCAGCCTAGTTCGGCAAAGGTGGAAACTGGACTTTCTAAGTCTGTTAACTCTCTTGCCTCGGGAAGATGACTTTATAGGTACCGGCACACTTGATTGTCTGGTCCAGACTCGGGAAGATGACTGTCACGTGGCCACAGAACAAGTGAATGAAACTTGCAAGGCAAGCAAGTGGGCAAGCAGAGGTGAAATTGGGTTTAACATTGAGTCCAAGATTATATAGCGATGTGCGTGCACGTGTGTGTGCGTGTGTGTGGGGGGAGGGGGTGTGGGTGAGCGTGATCATGTGCGTGTGTGTGTGTGCGTGTGCTTGTACAAGTCTGGACATATGCCAGTTTATAGTGCTTGCCCACTGAGATACCATGCTGCAGTTTGACATGAATACCCCACTCAGACACAGTATACCAGACTACAGGACCCTCTTTGAGAAGCCTCTGATTATAATAACACGGTTAGCTTCACTCAATGGCAGCCCTCGTGTGTTTCATTGTTGGAAATTATTTTTTTGATATTCGTACACATGGTGTAAATAATTATTGTTTTTCATTTCTGATTACATTTCTACCGATTTCACGGATTCTTTTCATGATTTGGCCATGTTACAAAATGAAGCTTAAAGAAACAAAATATTTTTGGACCAATCAACCACCAAGCTCCAATCAGTGTGCGGTTTCTTCCATTTAATCCAGCATTCCATTCTTCTGTCGAAGCAACACACTTTGACACATACCACACGTCTAAGAAACACTCATGCAGCCATGAAATATATACACACAGTCAGTCAGTCATCAGCAGTCACAACACATCTGTCCTCGGACGGGCTGGATCCAAGGAACAGAACTCTAGGACTGCATCTCAACTTATCTCCCTTTGACAGGGGAAAGACGGGTGGGTGAATGCTCTCTCTTGTTCACATGACGACACATTGTTCTGTCATCCCCGGCAACTTGGGGATGCCATTGTCATCAAATTATAAACCTGGGGCCTGAAATGAATCAGTTCATTCATTATTTTCTGAAATCGGGTGATAAGTTCTGAAATATACTTCACTGAGAAAACTACAGTTAAACCAGTCCAAACCAAACCTCTTTATACAGACCAGATGCACAATTCCAGTTTTTAAGAGAATAGAACATTTTCATAAAACTACAATCGTAGTAGGTAAGTGAGTGAGGGAGTCATTGAGTGAGTGAGTGAGTGAGTCACCAAGTGAGTCATTGAGTGAGTCACGGAGTGAGTGAATAGTGAGTCACCGAATGAGTGAGTGAGTGAGTGAGTGAGTCACCAAGTGAGTCATTGAGTGAGTGAGAGTGTGTGAGTGACTGAGTGAGTGGGTGAGAGTGTGTGTGTGTGTGTGTGTGAAAGAGTCATTGAGTGAGTCATTGAGTGAGTGAGTGTCACCAAGTGAGTCACCGAGTGAGTCACCGAGTGAGTCACCGAGTGAGTGAGTGAGTGAGTGGGTGAGTGAGTGAGTGTGTCACCGAGTGAGTCACCGAGTCATTGAGTGAGTGAGTGAGTGAGTGAGTGAGTGAGTGAGTCTTACCATATCTCCGACTATTTCCTTCGGAGGCTGCCCTAGCTCTTGCATCTACAACAGAAGTAAGATTGAAGCAAAACATATTGTTGAGATACGCTACATTAAAGTCAAGATAATAATTGTCTTTTACAGATTTCTCTAGCCCTAAATAACATAAAAGTGAAAAAAATATATACAAAAAGCACTTTTTTCTTCATTACACTGTATAAGGTGCGGTGAACTGGGTTTAAGGTCATGTGTGGATGTATAGTCAATACTAATGCTTGGCCCATCAACCTTACAGTCACCTTACAATTATTCTCTTCCACATGCACAAACTGATCTTAGTGCAATTGTAATACAGATTGGATTTTAGACCGAGATATTCGTTGAGATCAAAATCTTTAATTGTGTAGGTACAAATATCATGACTCTAACTGGCTACAGTTGTCCGCAAACACACATAGCTTACTGCACATACACTAAGTGGAACCGGCTACGACACAAGAAGCTTGTTGTTGGTTGGGAACAAGGAAGAGAACTGTGAAGAACTAGTGGTTGGTTGGGAACAAGGGAGAGAACTGTGATGAGCTAGTGGTTGGTTGGGAACAAGGGAGAGAACTGTGAGGAGCTTGTGGTTGGTCGGGAACAAGGGAGAGAACTGTGAAGAACTTGTGGTTGGTTGGGAACAAGGAAGAGAACTGTGAGGAGCTTGTGGTTGGTTTGGAACAAGAAAGAGAACTGTGAGGAGCTTGTGGTTGGTTGGGAACAAGGGAGAGAAATGTGATGAGCTTGTGGTTGGTTGGGAACAAGAAAGAGAACTGTGAGGAGCTTGTGGTTGGTTGGGAACAAGGGAGAGAACTGTGAGGAGCTTGTGGTTGGTTGGGAACAAGAAAGAGAACTGTGAGGAGCTTGTGGTTGGTTGGGAACAAGGGAGAGAACTGTGAGGAGCTTGTGGTTGGTTGGGAACAAGGGAGAGAACTGTGAGGAGCTTGTGGTTGGTTGGGAACAAGAAAGAGAACTGTGAGGAGCTTGTTGTTGGTTGCGAACAAGGGAGAGAACTGTGAGGAGCTCTTGGTTGGTTGGGAACAAGGGAGAGAACTGTGAGGAGCTTGTGGTTGGTTGGGAACAAGAAAGAGAACTGTGAGGAGCTTGTCCTTGGTTGCGAACAAGGGAGAGAACTGTGAGGAGCTCTTGGTTGGTTGGGAACAAGGGAGAGAACTGTGAGGAGCTTGTGGTTGGTTGGGAACAAGGAAGAGAACTGTGATGAGCTTGTGGTTGGTTGCGAACAAGGGAGAGAACTGTGAGGAGCTTGTGGTTGGTGCACCATTCTCGCTCTTAGTGCAAGCACGGCCATCAGATTATTCTAGTTATGAATACCGACGCCAAACTTGATGCTATACTTCAGTAATTAGATACTAACAAAGCTCAGTTTGAATTGTCGCTCAATGACCGCATCGGAGCATTGAGGGAAGAATTCAGCCAGACCGCTAAAGATTTAAAGAAACTGCGAGCTGAAAAAGACTATTCGTGGAGTCGGGAAAGTAATAAAATCCAACACAGTTTCAACGAAGAAACGGTAGACTCACTTACTCAAGTTCTGGTAGCTATACAAAATCAACGTTTCAAGGACTGTGAAACGTATGTCACGTCAGAGATTGCAAGGCTCCAGCAAAGCAATAAACTTATAAAAATTGCAGATTCTTCCGAGGGTAGATGGGAGACGGTCCGGAACTATGGTTCCAATGAACTTGCCGATGATTCGGACGACGACAGGAAGAATACGAGGGCCGACATTAAAGCTATTCGGAAATTACGTCAGAAACGTTCACGCCAAGCGCCGTATCCAAGTAGGTCATCCAGGCGATCAGCAACCCTTACCCGCCCCGTGCAAGGTGCCTTTCTTCCTGCTTCTTCTGTGCAACATATCAAACCTATCACAAACCAGCCTTTTCGTGCCAAAGGTCAGAGGACAGGAGCATGCTTTACGTGCGGTGACTTCAGTCACTTCAGAAGAGACTGTCCCCAAAACAACAACGTGTCAGCCCAGAGAATGTCCAGTTTTGCGGCCGGAGGCTCATCCCAAGGGAATCAATAGTTCGCAAGACCTGTCAGTTGAGTATTTCAGTCATGATGGCGTTGTTGATGATTTGTAATTTTCTAAAATTTTTACAGATGACTATTATGAGTATGAGCAAGGTACAGCTGAAATTGTGGTTAGGGTGCGTCTCAAGAGCAGGTTGCAATTCTGGATAAATATTGGTTCTTCCCATTTTGTTGTAGATTTGATTGCTAATGGGTATAAGATCCCATTTATATTTCAACCACCTTCTATGTATGCAAGAAATTACCAATCAGCTTTCAAACACAAAGACTTTGTCACAGAGGCTATTGATGAAAAGCCTCATATGCGAGTGTGATACTCCTCCTACTATCGTCAGTCCACTGTCCGTATAAGTCCAGTCTTCCGGGAAGAAGAGATTAATTTTAGATCTTCACAGAATTAACAGTTATGTGTTCAAACAGAGTGTGAAATATAAGGATTTGAAGATAGCTTTGAGTTACATCAGAGATAATGACTGGCTCATAAAATTTAATATCCATTCTGCTTATCACCACATTGATATTTTTCCCCCTCATACTGATTATCTGGGATGTTCATGGGCTGATCAAACAGGAATCGTTCACTATTACAAACTCCTTGTGCTTCCCTTTGGTTTAATATCAGCTCCATATGTGTTCACCAAAGTTACAAGACAGTTGGTTAAGAAATGGAGGTATGAGGGATACAGAATAGTAACTTTCTTAGATGATGGTATTCTTTCAGGTTCTTCACGGGACGAGGCACACGCGTCGGGTGCAGCTGTTAAGCAGGATCGACTCGGATCAGGTCTCGTTCCTAAAGTAGAAAAATCCCTTTGGTTGCCGTCTCAGTCAATTGAGTGGTTAGGTTTCAGGATTGATACAACATCTATGATCATGAGTGTTCCTGACAGAAAAAGGTAGAAGGTATTGTAGTGCATTACCGTGTTACAACAATCTAACCATAGCTATTTCCCAGTGAAATACATAGCTTCTGTCGTTGGTCAGATAATGTCTATGAAAATTGTGATGAGCCCAATCTCTCAGCTGATGACAAGATCTCTGAGTATTGATGTTGTTGCATCCCCGTCATGGCATAGCTATATTGTGTTGTCAGATTCAAGTATCAAACAGTTGCAGTTTTGGTCATGTAGCTTACATAAGTATTGTTCCAGATATCTAGTTCAGACAAAAGTTTCAAGGAAACTCGGATATTCAGATGCCAGTGATATTGGTAACGGTGGCTACTGTGTGGAATTGGATAATGTCCCTTCCCATGGGCAGTGGTCAAGGGTCGAGGCAATGCTTAGCTCGACGTGGAGGGAGCTGAAAGCTGTGCATATGGTGTTGCAGAGTTTTGTGTCTAGTCTATCACACCAGAGTATCAAGTGGTTCACAGACAATAAAACTGTTGCAACAATTATTGAGAAAGGGAGTATGAAGATCCAATTACAGTCACTTGCTTTAGAAACATTTGACTTATGTGTGAAAAATGGTATTGATCTACATTTACAGTGGATCCCTCACTATGAGAACCAGAAAGCAGATTACCTTAGTCGTATGGTCGACTATGATGACTGCGGTATTGCTTAAAACATTTGTCAAAACGTGAATGCGTAGTGGGGCCCTCATGATGTTGATCGGTTTGCGACCTATTATAACACCCAATTAGAGGTATTTAATTCACGTTATAGCAACCCTGGATGTGCTGCTGTGGACTGCTTTACTGTGAACTGGAAAGGAACAATGAGCTGGATTGTGCCCCCTATTTGTCTGATTCAACAAACAATCAAGCATCTAACACAATATGGTGCTACGGGAACACTTGTCGTCCCCGAGTGGCATTCTGCTTGTTTCTGGCCTTTATTAAATTCAAATTCTATGTTTATTCCGCAAGTTAAAAGTTGTATGTATTTGCCTACTTCCAGTGAGTCTTATATAGCTAGTAGGATTCCAGGAGGAATGTTTGGTGACACAGATTTGCAATTTAACATGCTTGCTCTTCTTGTAGATTATCGCTGATTGATATTTTCAATGTTACAGATGTGTGTCAGAGTCGAGAGCCGAGTCCACTGTCAAGAAATATACAAATGGTTCTGCTGCTTGGCAAAGGTGGGCAAAAATGAATAATATGCCGGGTGTATTACATATTCGCACCTGCATTGTGCTATTTATCTTTTATCTATTGTCCAACAGAGTGATACAGTGTCACCTGTCATTACAGCCTTCTATAGTCTAAGGCATGCACATTGTAGTGTGGGCCTTGAGAGTCCTACTGAAAATGGTCTTGTGAAAAATGTGTTGGAAGCAGCTAAACGTAAATTGGCTAAGTCTGTTGTTAAGAAGGAGCCAGTTACTGTTGCTATTCTTGAGAGGTTGTACGATTCAAGAATTGTAAATGTATCTTTGTCTGATTTGAGAACACTAGCAATGTGCTTGTTGGCTTATGCTGGATTCTTAAGATCTTCTGAACTGATTAATATTTCTCGTTCGGATATAATATTTTATGATTCTCACATGACAGTTTTTATTGAAAAGTCTAAAACAGATGTATATAGAGACGGAGCCTGGCTCGTTATCAGTAGAACTCAATCGAAATTGTGTCCAGTTGAATGTTTGAAACAGTATCTAAAACTTGCAGGTATTCTGATCAGTATGTTTTCAGAAACCTCAGCAAATGTGCGTCTGGTTATGTGTTAAGAAAAGGCAACAATCCTATGTCTTACACTAGACTGAGGGAACTTAGATGCATTGTCTCCCTTTGTAACGAACATTAAAAGTTATTGTCTACACAGTCTACCTAGTGGTGGTGCTACAGCAGCAGCGAACAGCGGCATACCAGACCATATGTTTAAAAGACATGGAGGATGGAAAAGTGAGAATGCTAAGGACGGATATATTAAGGATAGTATTAACAACAGAATGAAAGTTTACCTTTCTCTTTGTCTTTGTCTTTCTTTGTAGCTCTCGGCCGTGCAACGCACAGCGTGTTCCATTCTTAAGTGTGTTGTTGTAATGTTGCGTAACTGTTGGGCATAGGAGAAATATTATTTCTTTCGTTTGAAGGATGAATTAGAAGGAAATTGCTTTCCCCTTGCGGTGTGTAGAGTTAGTGTAAGTGAGTAGTCCGCCCCGCTAGGTGGCGTTAAACTGGGGTACTTAAGGAGTGTGAAGATTTGAATTGTTCATTCTCGTTCTAAGTGCAAGCACGGCCATTAGATTATTTCTGTTTCTTTATGTGAAAAGTATTGCATTTTCAACGTTTTAATCTGTTGTCTGTATGTTTCAGATTTGTGACAGTGGGGACAGATTCAGATTTGTTATATTTTCGGGCGTATTGTTGTCGCCAGGCTGCAGAGCCATTATAATACAATGTAAGCTGCTGTAAGCGTAGTAAAACGACGATGTGATGTTGCTCTGGGCTGAAGAGCCACTATAATACTAATGTAAGCTGCTGTATGTGCAGTCGTACGATGTGATGTTGCTCTGGGCTGAAGAGCCACTATAATACTAATGTAAGCTGCTGTATGTGCAGTCGTAGATGTGATGTTGCTCTGGGCTGAAGAGCCACTATAATACTAATGTAAGCTGCTGTATGTGCAGTCGTACGATGTGATGTTGCACTGGGCTGAAGAGCCACTATAATACTAATGTAAGCTGCTGTATGTACAGTCGTACGACGTGATGTTGCTCTGGGCTGAAGAGCCAATATAATACTAATGTAAGCTGATGTTGTGCTTTCATAGGATGATGTTCTGGGCTGAAGAACCGTTATAATACAGGGAGTAAATATGCCTTAATACAGTATATGCAGTGTTTGTGTATATTGTTGTCAGTAAAATATGCTTATGTTCATAGGCTAGCAGCCATTATAATACACTATGATGTGATTAAGTGATACAGAAGTATTATATACTTGTCAAAGTATATATGTGTCGGTGCCATTGTGTTTTCTGTGTACGTGTGGATAACCGAAGCAATTTTTTACACAATATTTCAATGTACATATGTAGCTAATGAATATATCAGGTTTAAGTGTTCATGTACATCTGCAGTAGATCACATGCATACTGTAAACCCTCCGGTAGTTGCTGTTTGCAGTCGATGAGGGAACACGGTTCCAGAGTATTTTCTCTAAAGGAGATGTTTACCTCTGGTTTTACGTGTCGGGCAACAGCAAGTTAATTGTGATCAAATAGTGTATGTTTCAATGTATGTAAGATCTGAGGTATGCAACATCAAAATGTATGTATGTTTAGGCAATTGCGGAAATAAATCTCGGCCCTGCAACGCACAGCGTAATCCATTCTTAAGTGTGTTGTTGTAATGTTGTGTAACTGTTGGGCATAGGAGAATAGATAATCTTTAACTCCTTTGTAAAGAGGCCTCGGTATGGACACGTATGACTTCTGTACAGGTACATCATCAGTGAGTTGAATGTCCATTTTTAAATCAGTTATTGTCCTAATATCATCATCTGTCTTACTGAAGACATCTGACTCTTCATATAACACCTGATTGATCATTTCCTGTTGTTCCTCACATAAATCATTACTTAAGTCGACTGGGGGATGCCAGTGTTCTTGTATGCTTGTGGTGTCTGATGTCTTTATCTGATATCAGGATATCATCTAAATTCCAGTCAGGATCTGGGTCGTTCTCACCTTGTAATGGTATGAGAGATCTCACTTGCTGCAGCGTACCAAGACATGTCCTGCTGTGAACTTTAATGTCATGACTAGTACAGTTCATTATGTAACGGGATGTTTGTTTTTGGTGCCTCTCTTCAACCTAAGAAGTGATCCCTGAATCTTCAGTCCATCAGGCCAACATAAAAGTCAACAAAGACTCTATATTCTGGATGACATGGACAGCTTCCACTTCATCTACCAGCACTCTTTCCAGACGTATTTTCTTCACGATGACTCGTTTGTTTGCTTTCACGGCATCTTGAAATTTAATTTTGGTATCTTGAACACACTGAGCGCGGTCTTGAAACCACTGGGATGACTGCACAATGACTGTTTCTTTGAGTTGGTCAACTTTACGCAACACACGTGTAAAAGGTGGCCTTTTCACCATTTGCCAAAGTGGCCATGACAGGTTTGATTTGCAATCCAAACCTTTGGCGACAATCAAGCAAGACGACGAGAAATCGAATGACCTATCCAACAAATTACCTATGCGTCTAACTGTCAATTCATATACATTGGCTATATGGACAATGTTGATGGTTTATCTCAAGAAAGTAGCTTCCTTCGTGTGTACGTTCTTTTGTTTCACAACACCGACCATTTTAATGTAGGGACAGTCGGGGGACCACTTTTCATGTTCTACCCATGGGTCGACAGTGGCTTCCCATCCTTTCAGACGAATGTCACATTTAAAACAACAGCAGCTATCAGCACGATTCAAGTAGACGAATCCAGCCATATCTTCCGACGACTGGTTCATTTGTCTCGACCAATCTTTAAACGAGGATAGTCTTCTTTCAAAATAACTCCAGTCCTGTAATACAGGCGACTTACCGGCCACAGAATCCGTACAGATATCACCCATCATCATCATTATCATCATCTTCCTTGCTCGTGTAATGTTAGCTTGTGACTAAGCGATACTAAACAATGTCAATCCATTTAAACACATGAGCAAACAGGACTCCATTGAACCCCGTCATCTCTCCATTGTTCAGTCTGCTTGTTTAGAGGATTTCATTTTTCTTTTCATAGTTTTATACATCTTTCACTACTAAGGTGTTTACATAAAAATTATGCGATTATTTAAATTACGTTAATATGTTATTTTCTTCAAATAAACCCTAATCCAACAATAATACACGTACCTGTAGTCCATTACATAGTGAAGTACTAATATTTGTTAGCTTTCAATTTCATAACGTTGAGTCATCGACGTCAAAGGGTGCAGTTTGGAAATAATGTGGGTTAAACATTTGTGACCAACACTTCCGCACAAAGGAAACAACTCAATTCCTTAATAAATCTGTTCAGCTCGTCTCGAACATCATAGTTAAAACTCAACTATTTCACTGGGCAAAAGTTTATTTTCTGTTGTGTTACAAATGCAATGTACAGCCTAGAAACGCCAATAAAGAAAACAGTTATCCAAATACAGTAAGTGATAAATACAAATCATTATGTGTGGTCTTTTGGCCGGTTGAGAGTTTGTCCTTCAACCTTATCCATTGAAGACAGGAGAATGTGTACATCCAAAGAGTTATATTGAAAAACAAGATACAGCACAGTATTAACAAAATGACATCAAAACGTCCTTGGTTAAGAAAGGATGTCTCTGGCATCGGTGCGTCTCTCTTTATCCTATTTTTAATCCCCAAAAAGTATTTTCATACATTTCCTTCCTGACATGAAGCAGTTTCTGTTATCTTTGCTTGACAATTGATGTTGTATTAAAGAGCCGAGTTCAGAGTGTGTTCAGTTGTGCTCGTTGGTATCCATGGTGGGAAAAAATTAAGAAGTGTTCACCCCTAATATTTTTGTTTTCAATAAAAGAAAGAAAAAAAATAACACCACCTGCTCGCTTTTGAGAACAATGTGCACGAGATACATGTCTTTGTTAATACATCCTTTTTACATAGAATAACTAGTCCAGACACAGACAAATTACCAGTATATGAACAATTTGAGTCACAAGAACATATTTGTCATAATCAACATATATAATTTGGGTAAGTTATATTTTCAAACACATACTGAATACAAAGAAACAACATATATAATATACTATTAAGCAACATATTGAAGGAGATTCGTATTGACTAACTAAAAGAATTAGTAACAAAAAGAGCATGTGACGTCATCCATTGTGTCATGGTGTGATCACATTCCATGTTGACGTCATTGCATTTAAGAGAGACGCCATTTCTAAACTGTGTTCATGTAGAGAGAGTGTGCTTCAGGAAGCTAGTTATCACTTTTGTATCTAACAGTTAGTGAGTGAGTAAAAGCTTTACGTCACATCGGCAATATTTCAGCCATATCGTGACTTGTATCTAACAACATCAGTAACACTGGTGTATATAATTGAGGGTATTATTGAGTATTTGATGCAAGGACAAATGAACCATTCGGAATGTATTTGAAAAAATAATACAGCATAGTATTCAATAATGACACGTGCTAATTATTACTAACTGTGACCAAAAGCACATAATATTAAAAGCAAAATAAACAGTTTGAGTAACAAGTTTATATTTGTCATATTCTACATATTCTACATGTATAAAATGGGTTACATAAAAAATCTAAACCAAAGCGTCGGAGTTTTAACTTGTGTTGATATATTTGATATCAAAAGACACGCGGGTGAGATTATTCTTATCATCCTGAATCAATCTTCTAGCCTTTTGCCAATGCAAACAGTACTAACCAGTGTCTTGAGTGTATAAACTACAGCTAACCAGCTTCTGTGGTAGATTAGTGAAGGCATTGTACCGATGACGTCACAATGGTATGCAAAGCATTGTGATGCAGTTCCATTGTAACGATATCTCATAACACATACTCAAGCAATATTTCCTGTGGAAGCCATTATTGGATGATAAATTGTCATAGCACACAGAATACAAACTGCAGAAAGCCATAATAATTTACTTCAGAGGCTATGTGACAACACGTTGCAATAGATAAATTGGGTGTGACAAACATCCGATCCGTGTTATTTATCATCTGTTTGGTTTAGAAGAATAGAATAGCTGTACACTGAATATGTTGTCTAACGGTAGATAGCTACAGGTCCAACTCATCTGCTCCTGGTTTGTCTTGTGGCATGTTCTTTCTCAGCATTGTTTCTACTAAACTGTGCCCCGTTGGACCTGAATTATCTGTGCAGAATAACAATAAATTGGTAATTATCATAAAAAGATAAAAAAGAAAATAATTCACAAAAGAGAAGCTGCACCACACTGTCCACCTCACAGTCCACCTCAAAGTCCACCCCGGAGTCCACTTCACAGTCCACTTCACAGTCCACCCCCCAGTCCACCCCACATTCCACTTCACAGTCAACCCCACAGTCCACTTCACAGTCCACTTCACAGTCTTGATCTTGTCTTACTACCCATGATCTTGTGGCTTCTACACCTAGCTGTACAGCTCAGACACCTCACCTTTAAAAACAAAGTCACTTTTAATGGTTTTATTTTATTTCATGTGCCCACGCATTGAGAATTGTCAAACAATATTTTATGACGAGTAAAGGCAGGATGTCTCATAAATATGGACCCTCCTTCAGCTCATGTAAATTTAACGTAAATGATTCAGTATCAATCAGTGAAGTATTTCGTTTGCTCAGCTATGGAAGACATCAAAGCTCCGACGGCCCATGAAGACCCGGGTAGAGAATAGGTCTATAGCAACCCATGCTTGCCGTTAAAGGTGACTTGGTTGATGCATGTCATCGTATCCTAATTGCGTGGATCGATGCTCGTGATGCCTATCACTGATTGCCTGGCCAAGACTCGATTATTTACAGACCGTCGTCATATAGCTGGAATATTGCTGAGTGCTGCGTTAAGCCACAAACAAACAAACAAACAAACAAAGCTCGGGGACATCGGGACTCGATGCCGCGAATACCTACAATATGAGAACACAGGTGTGCTCGTCTTCAGTTTGATTGTTGTTCGCAAAGTTTATTCCATTTTATCATGGCGGGCGGTATATGGTTCAAGTCTTGACAACCTGATGCATTAAGTCGCTTCTTATGACAAGCAGGGTTCCAGGGGACCTGTTGTAGCCAGGACTCCCCACGTCCTGATGGAAGTTACAACATAGGAAAATACTATTCACTAAAACGATCAACTGACTCGATCATTTCGGTTGCCCATATTTATATGTTCACACGATTGTCTATCTCATTATCATAAAGCCAGGAGGTACTGTAGCCTAGCCAAACGATTTCGAATCTTTATATGGGTGCGATATATGCATTCCTACCCCGGGATCCCCATCCGTGGTATTGCTGGAACATTGCTAATCTCAGCGTAAAACGCTATCACACAATCACTCGACAACATTATCTGACTTACCTCCCTTGTCTGTCGACTGGAGTGACTCTGCCCGATCCTCTCACTTGGGCTGTTTCTGTACCACGCTGTACACATCACATTCAGCAGCCCCATCTTCAAGAAACAATGGTAATCTAACTTTTAGTTAGGAAACAAACGACGAGTGGGGGTTGTTTATCGTACAATAAAACACTGCAGGGAGAATAAACCATGATGGGCGCAGCTCCGAGTGATTTATTCTCCCTGCAGTGTTTACTGTACGATAAAGAACGTCTATGAGACGTTTATTTCTTATATGAGACATCAACATCATGTACAGCCTCTTAAGGATGATGATGAAATGTACAAGCTTTCAAAATATTAACCCGTATTTTAATAATGATGACTCCCTCAACAGAATCAATGAAAGTCCATTTTATGCACAGGTGGGTATTTCCCGCAAATTCTCACAATCCTCACGTCGATTGCCTGTACCTTTTCTCCCAATGACGATTGTAATATCTCACCCACTTTTGGATGCGATCGTTCGGCTATCGCGTTTATCTTAGTAGCCGAGCTACATCTATGGGGAACAATTCACTAGACACTCCCTTCTCAAAAATAACGTCGTCCAATATACGTCATCAAGTTGTGAGCGCATGTTCGAATCTCCAGAAATGACGTCATGATAGTACAATGTTAATGAAATAAACCACACTTCGCTCTTCATTGTTCTTTGCTATATATCGCGTGGCTATCTTATATTTCCCATAACATCCTACTTCAAAAAGACATTTTGCACATGTACATAATCGCAAAGCCAATTGGAAGGTACGGTAGCTCAGTGAATCGAATTCGAATACCCATATGGATGCACTGTATGAATTCCCCGCCGTAATATTGCTGGAATATTGCTAAAAGTACAACCACACTCTATCACTCCCTCGGCAATACTAATCTGACCTACCATCTTTGTCCGTCGGTTGGTGTGACATTCCCTGGCCTTCCGTTTTGGGTTGTTTCTGTACGACGCTGTACACATCACAGGCAACGGCCTCCGCTTCAAGAAACAATGGTAATCTAACTTTTTAGTTACCAACAACATCCTACTTCAAAAAGTTAGTATGTACATGTACACATATGTGTATAATTTGGTTACTGATGTTCAATGCATAAATAACTATTACAACCATAGTCCAAGAACGTTTATCAAAGACACAATGACTCATTAATGAAACTTTAATTAATTAAAAACGCAGATTGAACATAGTATTTCTGTTTTTCAATCACTGGATTGTCTGGTCCAGATTCGATGATTTACAGACCGCCGTCAAATATTTGGAGTGTGATAGGCTACTAACCTTCACACTTCTTTGTACTCGGTACATATATAGACTTTTGTAAGAACAATGATTGATCGTTGTTTAACGCCACACACAACAATATGCAAGCTCTCTCTCGGCGGAGTGTAAATAATCAAGTTTTGACCAGATAATCCAGTGATTGATATCATGAGCATCGATGCACGTAATTGGGACACGATGACATGCACCAACTAAGTCAGCAAGCCTGACTACTCGATCCAATTAGTCCCCTCTTATGACAAGCATAGTCACCTTTAATGGCAAGCATGGGTTACTGAAGACCTATTCTACCACCGATCTTCACGGGTGGAGTACTAAGTAAGGACATATATGGATAACAAACTTAGTGTTTAACCTACACCGAAACGTTGCTCCTAATTGTAGAACAGAAGTTGTCCATATATGCAATTTTCCTGCACATTTATCTTTGTTCTGAGACATAATATTTTTTCGGACACTGCTTCAAGACATGATATCCACAAAGGAGGATCCAAAGACATGATTTCCACAAAGGAGGACCCTAAGACATGATATCCACAAATAAGCAACCTAAGACGTGATATCGAGAAAGGAGGACCCTAAGACATGATTAACACAAAGGAGGAACCTAAGACATGATATCCACAAAGGAGGATTCTGAGACATGATATCCACAAAGGAGGTTTCTGAGAGATGATATCCACAAAGAAGGACCCTAAGACATGATATCCACAAAGGAGGACCCAAATACATGATATCCACAAAGGAGGAACCTAAGACATGATATCCACAAAGGAGGAACCTAAGACGTGATCAACTCAAAGGAAGAACCTAAGACATGATATCCACAAAGGAGGACCCTAAGACATGATATCCACAAAGGAGGAACCTAAGACTTTATATCCACAAAGGAGGATTCTGAGACATGATATCCACAAAGAAGGATCCTAAGACGTGATATCCACAAAGGATGATCCTAAGACATGATTAACACAAAGGAGGATCCCAAGGCGTGATATCGACAAAGGGCATGTTCGAATCTCCAGAAATGACGTTGTGATAGCTATCTTATATTTCCAATAACATCCTACTTCAAAAAGACATTTTGCACATGTACATAATGGCAAAGCCAGATGGAAGGTATGGTAGCTCAGTGAATCGAATTCGAATATCCATATGGATGCACTGTATGAATTCCCCGCCGTAATATTGCTGGAATATTGCTAAAAGTACAACCACACTCTATCACTCCCTCGGCAATACTAATCTGACCTACCATCTTTGTCCGTCGGTTGGTGTGACATTCCCTGGCCTTCCGACTTGGGTTGTTTCTGTACGACGCTGTACACATCACAGGCAACGGCCTCCGCTTCAAGAAACAATGGTAATCTAACTTTTTAGTTACCAACAACATCCTACTTCAAAAAGTTAGTATGTACATGTACACATATGTGTATAATTTGGTTACTGATGTTCAATGCATAAATAACTATTACAACCATAGTCCAAGAACGTATATCAAAGACACAATGACTCATTAATGAAACTTTAATTAATTAAAAACGCAGATTGAACATAGTATTTCTGTTTTTCAATCACTGGATTGTGTGGTCCAGATTCGATGATTTACAGACCGCCGTCAAATATTTGGAGTGTGAAAGGCTACTAACCTTCACATTTCTTTGTACTCGGTACATATATAGACTTTTGTAAGAACAATGATTGATCGTTGTTTAACGCCACACACAACAATATTCCAGCTATATGTCGGCGGAGTGTAATTAATCTGGTTTTGACCAGACAATCCAGTGATTGATATCATGAGCATCGATGCACGTAATTGGGACACGATGAATGCACCAACTAAGTCAGCAAGCCTGACTACTCGATCCAATTAGTCCCCTCTTATGACAAGCATAGTCACCTTTAATGGCAAGCATGGGTTACTGAAGACCTATTCTACCACCGATCTTCACGGGTGGAGTACTAAGTAAGGACATATATGGATAACAAACTTAGTGTTTAACCTACACCGAAACGTTGCTCCTAATTGTAGAACAGAAGTTGTCCATATATGCAATTTTCCTGCACATTTATCTTTTTTGTGAGACAATATTTTTTCGGACACTGCCTCAAGACATGATGTCCACAAAGGAGGATCCAAAGACGTGATAAACACAAAGGAGGATTCTTAGACGTGATATCCACAAATAAGGATCCTAAGACATGATATCGAGAAAGGAGGATCCTAAGACATGATATCTACAAAGAAGGATCCTCAGACGTGATATCCACAAAGGAGGATCCTAAGACATGATACCCACAAAGGAGGATCCCAAGACATGATACCCACAAAGGAGGATCCTAAGACAGGATATCCACAAAGAAGGATCCCAAGACATGATATCCACAAAGGAGGGACCCTAAGACATGATATCCACAAAATCGGATCCTAAGACGTGATATCGACAAAGGAGGAGCCTAAGACATGATATCTACAAAGAAGGATCCTCAGACGTGATATCCACAAAGGAGGATCCTAAGACATGATATCGAGAAAGGAGGATCCTAAGACATGATATCTACAAAGAAGGATCCTCAGACGTGATATCCACAAAGGAGGATCCTAAGACATGATACCCACAAAGGAGGATCCCAAGACATGATACCCACAAAGGAGGATCCTAAGACAGGATATCCACAAAGAAGGATCCCAAGACATGATATCCACAAAGGAGGGACCCTAAGACATGATATCCACAAAATCGGATCCTAAGACGTGATATCGACAAAGGAGGAGCCTAAGACGTGCTATCCACAAAGGAGGATCCTTAGACAGGATATCCACAAAGGAGGATCCTCAGACGTGATATCGACAAAGGAGGATCCCAAGACATCATAAACACAAAGAAGGATCCCAAGACATGATATCCGAAAAAGGAGGATCCTAAGACATGATATCCACAAAGGAGGATCCTCAGACGTGATATCGACAAAGGATGATCCCAAGACATCATAAACACAAAGGAGGATCCCTAGACATGATATCCACAAAGGAGGATCCTAAGACATTTTTTCAGGACATTAAGTTTATCCAGCAAACAATTCTATGTTATCTGTAAAATGTGTAGAATTCTTTTGTCCATGATTTTCGGGCAAATAGTATTCATTAACACAGTTTTCCTGCGACTCACCATTCAGTGTTGATGAACGCTGTTTATCCGGGATGGCGTATATGTCTGCAACCTCCTGAGATGTACCAGGGGACGCCTGGGGGTCTAAAGGAGACAGTATTCAGTACAACATGAGACATGTTTACAAATGAATCAGTGCCAATGATTAAAAAACAGTGTACGAGACCTTCAAGATAGACCCATAGATCAAATGTTTAAATTTCGAGAAATTGATCCATCTACTTGATACATGATGGATTTAAATTTTAAAAAATCGTCAGAATTGGTAAAGGAAAGAATGAAACAGGCCCCTTCCAATGAATGAAACTTTTGTCAATCGACTTCGTGAACGTTTAAAAGCTGACGGATCATTTATCAATACAACAGGAATGTCCAAGCATACAGCTATAAGTTTATTAAATGAGTGGGCGGGGTTTTCCCCGGTTTTAGCCACAGAACGACGGTGGACACCAGACATAGGGTTGCAACATTATGGCCACGTGGGGAATCTTGCAGCTATTAGCGGCGAAGTAAGCAATCAAACCCGGGTCTTTGGATTGAAGATTCAACGCTTTGACAACCAGGCTACCACACCTCCCCCTTGTCATATATACCATAGACTCACCCTGGGTGCTGTCTGTCTTGTCTAGCCCCACCTATCTGGACATAGTAACGTCCCCACACCTCCCCCTTGTCATATATACCATACACTCACCCTGGGTGCTGGCTGCCTGGACCCACCTATCAGGACATAGTGACGTCCCCACCCCTCCCCCTTGTCATCTATATCATAGACTCACCCTGGGTGCTGGCTGTCTGTCTGGCCCCACCTATCAGGACACAGTGACGTCCCCACACCTCTCCCTTGTCATCTATACCATAGACTCACCCTGGGTGCTGGCTGTCTGGCCCAACCTATCAGGACATAGTGATGTCCCCACACCTCCCCCTTGTCATCTATACCATAGGCTTACCCTGGGTGCTGTCTGTCTGTCTGGCCCCACCTATCAGGACACAGTGACGTCCCCACACCTCCCCCTTGTCATCTATACCATAGACTCACCCTGGGTGCTGCCTGTCTGTCTGGCCCCACCTATCTGGGCATAGTGACGTCCCCACACCTCCCCCTTGTCATCTATACCATAGGCTCACCCTGGGTGCTAGCTGTCTGTCTGGTCCCACCTATCAGGACATAGTGACGTCCCCACACCTCCCCCTTGTCATATATACCATAGACTCACCCTGGGTGCTGGCTGCCTGGACCCACCTATCAGGACATAGTGACGTCCCCACACCTCCCCCTTGTCATCTATATCATAGACTCACCCTGGGTGCTGGCTGTCTGTCTGGCCCCACCTATCAGGACACAGTGACGTCCCCACACCTCTCCCTTGTCATCTATACCATAGACTCACCCTGGGTGCTGTCTGTCTGGCCCAACCTATCAGGACATAGTGATGTCCCCACACCTCCCCCTTGTCATCTATACCATTGGCTCACCCTGGGTGCTGTCTGTCTGTCTGGCCCCACCTATCAGGACACAGTGACGTCCCCACACCTCCCCCTTGTCATCTATACCATAGACTCACCCTGGGTGCTGCCTGTCTGTCTGGCCCAACCTATCTGGGCATAGTGACGTCCCCACACCTCCCCCTTGTCATCTATACCATAGGCTCACCCTGGGTGCTAGCTGTCTGTCTGGTCCCACCTATCAGGACATAGTGACGTCCCCACACCTCCCCCTTGTCATTTATACCATAGACTCACCCTGGGTGCTGGCTGTCTGTCTGGCCCCACCTATCTGGGCATAGTGACGTCCCCACACCTTCCTTTGTAATATATATCATAGACTCACCCTGGGTGCTGTCTGACTGTCTGGCCCCGCCTATCTGGACATAGTGACGTCCCCATACCCCCCCCCCCCCCCCCCCCCCCCCCCTTGTCATATATACCATAGACTCACCCTTGGTGCTTTCTGTCTGTCTGGCCCCACCTATCTTGACATAGTGACGTCCCCATACCTCCCCCTTGTCATATATACCAAAGACTCACCCTTGGTGCTTGCTGTCTGTCTGGCCCCACCTATCTGGGCATAGTCCACGTCCCCAAAGTAGCTGCTGTAGATGGGATTACCCACCCTTGTCATCTATACCATAGACTCACCCGGGGTGCTGTCTGTCTGCCTAGACTCACCTATCAGGACATAGTGACGTCCCCACACCTCCCCTTGTCATATATACCATAGACTCACCCTTGGTGCTTTCTGTCTGTCTGGCCCCACCTATCTTGACATAGTGACGTCCCCATACCTCCCCCTTGTCATATATACCAAAGACTCACCCTTGGTGCTTGCTGTCTGTCTGGCCCCACCTATCTGGGCATAGTCCACGCCCCCATCGTAGCTGCTGTAGATGGGATTACCCACCATCACTGCAAAGTGGATGGGGAAATTTGCCTCAACGAAATATTGATACTGATATTGACAGAGGAAAAAAAGAAAGAAAGTTTCTTGCATTTGTTGATATTTGTTTACAGTTTTGTCATGTATAGATTGTATCCCTCTTTAATAAAACACTTCAAAACTGAATGTGTGATTTAATAATCTCGTATTTATATGTACTGACCATCATCTTCTCCCTGTTCCGGATCTTGATTTCTGATAAGTTAAATGTGTATGATTACATCATATTCGGTTTGTGTTGACATACAACATGAATAAATCAGTTCAGTTAAAACCTGTTGGAATAAGATTGTTTGAAATTCAGAGATGTCGCATTATTTAAATTGAACTGCCTTTGGTTTAGTTTACTTTGTTATATTAGCACACTAATAAATCTACGACGCCGCATTTCATTGTGATCATGGGTTCGAATCCCTATGTTTCTAGGTTTGTCAGCACCATACCCGTGTTCGTGGTTTCATTTAAGTGGTAAACGTCTGCGACCTGCACAGCTTCAGCCTTCCGACCACATCAAGCTGGCACTCTGTTACATAACTGAATCGGGGACACGGGTGGCCCAGTCGTCTAAGGCGCCGCGATTCGATGTGGAGAGATGCGTCCCTTGGGCACGCCAGAAACCTAGGATTGTGGGTTCGAATCCCGGTTCGCCCCAATTATGTTTCTAGGTTTGTCAGCACCACACCCGTGCTCGTGGGTTTCACCGAAGTGGTAAACGTCTGAGACCTGCATCACTTCGGGCTTTCCTCCCACATTAAGCTGACACGCCGTGATATAACTGGAATACTGTTAAAAGCGGCGTTAAACCCAACCCAACTCACTCACTCACATAACTGAATCATTTGTTATTTTGTTTTTTAAAAGATAATTATGTATTAGTTGTGGATAAGGATCTTGCACTGTCTGTACCATGCTGATATTCGAGTCTCAGACAACAGCAACAACGTTCATTTTATGCCGACAATCCATGACATAACATATCCTTCGCTCTTTCAATCCTTTTTTAATTAAATAAAGTGACAAAACCACTCCCACAATCATATGAAACTTCTACTAAACGTAGAGTCCATCATACGTTTCCGACATTATCATCAGCTTGTATTATTAAACACTATCAAACAGTGATGATGCCAGGTGATCGCGAAAAGATGAAGAAATACCTAGACATACATACCTGGGATGACCTTTGACAGGCCGCTCAGCAGCTAAGGAAGAATGAATAGTACAGCATTGGATTCATATCATTCAAACAACATGCGCCAATACCTACGTCACTTATCGCTACGGAGTAACTACAACTGGTATATACTAGGTAACATGCACAAACATTTATTTATTTTGTAAAAACTTTTGGCAATAAATGTTTTGCTATTTGAGCAAATATGATTCAAGAAAAACAAATTCCCTGAACGATGATATTAATTGATAACATCAGTTCATTATCACCTCTCGAGAGGTCGTAAACGATATTTGGGATACTGATGTCCCATTCGCCCTAAGGCACCGGAGTTCTGTGTGCAGAGTTGCGTCGCGTAGGCTTGCCAGGAACCTGTGGCCTTGGGTTCGAATCCCGGTTCCTCCTCATTATTTGTCTAGTCGGTTCGAATCCCTGTTTCCAGGTTTGTCAGCACCATATCCCTGCTCGTACGCTTCACCAAATTGGTAAACACCTAAGACCTGCATCACTTGGCTTCCCTCCCACATCAAGCTGACACACCATGATGTAACTGACATACAGTTCAAATCAGCATTTACCCAAACACACTAAGTCTAACGAATTCACTTCGCCATTACTTGCTACTGACATACACGGCTTCTTATATGAAGATGGAGTGGCGGCAACGTATGAAAAACTGTTCAAAGCGGCGTTGAACCGAACCCAACTGCCTCACTCACTCTCTTGTGAACAATACAGTACTTACAACCATCGGTGTGCCTCTGTTTCCTTGATCGGAGTAAGCAGCAGACGGTGATGACGGCAGCAAGTAGAACCAGAGCGCCGCCAATGGTTCCGCCAAGCAGGGGCAGCATGGAGTTTACGGGGGGTGTTTGGGGATTTGTAGAGTCTTTGGTTCTTTCATTCTTAAACCCTGTGCTACTTGTATCCGTTACAGAGGTTGTAGGTTCATTTGTTGAGTGAGTAGATCCGGGGGCAGTGGACGTAGTAGTGGCTTGAGCTGCTGATGTTGATGTCACTTTTGCCCTTGGTGACGATGACGTAGTCGTTGTTACTTCAGTTGTTTGTTCTAAGACGTTCACAAGACATGGCACTATGAGTCAGTGTTTAATCCAATGAACAATCACAACTCGTAATCTTCTCAAAGATAAGTTAGCAGTTATGTCATCACAATCTCTGGATAAAATGTGTTGAAATGTCAAATTTATGAAAAAGCATTTAAAAGATGTACTGTGCTTGTCGTATCCCAATCCTGTTCAGCAATTATAGAATGACAGAGAGTACATAGGATTGCAATATAGAATACGTCTGAATGTTTGTTTGTTGTTTAACGCCGCATCCAGCATTATCCCAGCTATATGACGGCGGTCTGTAAATAATCGAGTCTGGACCAGACAATCCAGTGATTGACATCATGAGCATCGATGCATGCAATAGAGATCGATGACATGTATCAACCAAGTCAGCGAGCCTGACCACCCGATCCCGTTAGTCGCCTCTTACGACTAGCATAGTCGCCTTTTACGGCAAACATGGGTTGCTGAAGACCTATTCTAACCCGGATCTTCACGGGTCACGTCCGGATGTACAGTCCATTAGGAACTTTCTATCAAGTACTTTCTATTAAATGCCATATTATGTTTTAAAGCTATGGAGATGTATGTGATGCATGTGACATAATCCTGTTGGGTGAGTGAGTGAGTGAAGGTGTTGTTAATAAAGGCTAGTGTTAGAAAACATCCAGGCCGGTCAAGGGCAGGAGAAGTTTCCTCTCAAGTAAGCCAAGGTTAGCAATATTACAGCTATATTACGGCGGTCTGTAAATAATCGAGTCTGGACCAGACAATCCAGGGATAGATATTATGAAGTAAGCCAAGGATATTGACATATTTCAGTGTTGACATCATGTTCATAAATTTGTCATAATTTGTAATCAAGTTACATGTTGGAGAGGCAATTTGTTCACCACAATGTGACATAGCTTCATCTAAATGGATTCGTCGATCCTTTGTTTTCGATGGGGTGAAAGCAAAGTTCATTTTGTTTGGATATAATATTATCAACAGAGGCAGATGGAGATGAAGTTGCTTAGTTTTCCTGAGGATGTTGTTTCGAGGTTTATTTTGGAAGAAATATAAAGACATATGTCAGGGGGAATAAAGCAATCAAGATGGTAACGTCATTTATCAGTCAACTGAGATTCAAGAGTAAGACAAAAGTCGAGTAATTGAAATACTTTTACTACAATTTGCTACGGAGATCGACACTACACGTGCTTCCTTCATGGAAATTGTCTGATTCCAGTGTAAAGACATGAGATGGGGAGGATCTGATAAGAGCAAGCTTATTTGACTTTGCATTTTACATTTGGACATCAAAGATAAAACACTAATAAGATAGGATTGTCTTATAGTACCTGCAGGCCGAGCCAAAACGCGGACATTGATGCTTGTGAGGGATCCTTGTAATTGACACTTCCATTTTCCTTCGTGCACCTTGCTGATGTTGGAGATTTTGAGAGCATGTTTTCTGCAGTTTGTACTTCCCAATAACAGCTCTGGCCGACGTGGATTCCCGTAGCGTATCTTGCATCCTTCAGGACCCTCAAACATATCCACAACATATCCATTGATGTCTGGCATATACCAGATGCCTACCTCCTTCCTTGCCCCTACACACTCTAAAACAACATCACTTCCCGCTTCAACTGTGTGGGGGTATTCGTAGATGTCACCTAAAAAGCAATAACAATGCCATGTGTATATTATGTATCATATGATGACATTATGAGAAACACGTCATAGCAATCGTTTAACATCATGTGTACAAAAAATCATTTCCATCAAACTTAAACATGCAGACGGACAGGCCCATAAAGACGCGTGGGGTCAACGGTGAAAGTCACAGTCCTAACACATGACGAGGCAAGTGTGTAACATGTCAGAATACTCATCATAATGTTATGCTAATATCGTGTATGTCCACCTTGAGCATTAATGCACGCTAGAACATGTCAACGGGCCAATGACAGGCCGATGAAGTTCTGCGTCAACCATGACGTATACTGCGTCGCATTGTCGTGCTGGAAAATGAATCCACGAGGCTGTTGCTGGATGAATGGCTCCACAACTGGTCGCATCTCGATATCGCTGTGATTGGTGGTACCATGAGTCGCCATTAGGCGGAAATAATGCCGATGCGACGTTAGATTTTAACTCACTCACTCATGTTAGCATGGATAACCACGACACTCTCCTACCCAGAGTTCCATAGTACCTCTGCCAAAGGCCAGCGTCATGTGACGATTCGTCAAATCTTACACAGTCCATTCAAGATATTGCGTATGCTTTTCATCCGTTTCATGTTTGACAAGTCTACACATTTTCAGAAACAAATGTCAAAGAATGGTTACAGTTCATTAAGAAAGTATCCTAATACGCCTCTACTGTCAATCCTCCACCTACTATATATACTCGGTACAATGTCCCTCTTTCAGTCTTGCTTTACAACGGTATAAGGATCTATACCGAAACGTCGCTTTTTATAGTATTAAAGAAGTTGTTATCTATAAAATTGTGTCTACCAAAACTGAATGAGTGTTGCTCAGTGACGTTAACGTCAGGTTTCTGATTTTATTACCTCCCCTGACAGAACGTCGAGAAGAGCCATTGAAGAAACTATTGGAAGTAAGAAGCTGCAAAGGTGAAATCAAGATCAACATTTACAATGTCGACATAATCATAATTTTGTTAAATGCTATAAGCGAGGCAGCCATATTGAAAATCGGATTGGAATCTCTTGAAAAAATTGGGATTTCCTCATTGGTGGAAACAAGTAGGTTTAGATTCTGCTTCATGTGAGCTTAAAACCAACCTTTAATTACTGTCGGCGTTCCATCCACTCCATATATCCCGAAACACGCCAATGACATCATTCCAAAAAAGACACAGGTTGTTCGAATATACATCATGTTGAAATGGCAGTGTTTCACCATATATCTTTGTGTTGATATAAGCGACAAATACCACAGTACGATCCCGACCGTACCACGACCATGCGCCCACGAATCATCAGCACACAGCGACGACACCAGGCGCTCGCGAAAAGGCGAGAGCAACGCGACCCGGAAGTTACGAAATACGTCAGAGTGGTCTTTGTGTCATCAAGTATGCCAGATACTGTACATTACGCACTATGGCCGGAAAAGGTCTATTTTATATAAAGTGATCACTAGAACGGCGATTGTTATACGAGTTCCAAATATACAACTATATCCGGAACAATGTCTATTTTGAAGTGATCACAAGAACGTGGTAACGGCGGTTGTTACAACTTCCTTATATAAGAGTTCACATATTTAACCATAATTTATAAGCAATCTCTCATGTTTGATAGTCCATCACGATTTAATTTCCAGTTTCGTTTTATCTTTCGTTTATGGACGATGGGTCATGACCGCACAGGTTAATACTACTTAAGCAATCATGCGGGTGTGGAGTCGTAGCTTTGTGCTTCTATGTTTGCGGATATTTGCCATGGTGAAGGTGGCTCCTTCAAAACACAGGAAAACTTGCTTTAAGGTTTTAATAAAGAAAAACCTATTCTAAACCCTTCAAAGTAAAATCTTGCAATTAAGGGAATAATTGTTGAAGATGAAAAAGAAACAGGGCTGACAAGTTCTTTTCGAATCATGAAATCTTTTGAAACTGAATGTCAGACAGGACCATATTGGACAGCCGTCTTCGAAGGTTAACCCGCAGGCACAACATACTGCTTTCTGTTTGTTTGTTTGTTTGTTGTTTAACCCCGCACTCAGCAATATTTCAGCTATATGACGGCGGTCTGTAAATAATCGAGTCTGGACCAGACAATCCAGTGATTGACATCATGAGCATCGATCCACCCAATTGGGATACGATGACATGCATCAACCAAGTCAACGAGCCTGACCACCCGATTTCGTTAGTCGCCTCTTACGACAAGCATAGTCGCCTTTTACGGCAAGCATGGGTTGCTGAAGACCTATTCTACACCGGATCTTCACGGGTCTACTGCTTAATGCTCAGCAATGGCCCTAATGAAGGTCCCGATAGCTTCAGTAATGTGCTATGAACGGATTTAATCGTAGACATTTTTCAGGTTGAACACACGTTCTTGCAAAGGAAAACTGAAATATATATTGATATAGATTGATCGTTGATATCGATCAGCATGTTCATTTTCGGATTGTATAATAACAATGTCTGTGCTGTTGCCGTAAACTAACGGACAATTAACGTCATTTTTTTAATGCGGCTGGATCCTTCAAGTCACAGATGAAATACTGACTAATGCTAATGCCAGTATTTTATCTGTGACTTGAAGGTTCCAGCTGCGTTTAGGAACAAGTGAACAAAGCATCTCTCTCGCACACCCAAAAGCCTATCCAGTATTTTATATTTCTATTCTATTGTGGTCAGTACCATGGGCCCACTAGCCAGGACACATGGTTCAATGCCTATGTCTTATGTCATATGGCAGAGTATTTTATTGTTGAACAATGAGTGTGACTGTGTTACCTTGTTTCTGTTGAGATTCGGTCGACGCTCATTGTGTTTGGACGGTGATTAGTTATCAGGAATGTAGTACTGTCTAATGTAAGCAGTTTTGAGGAGTTTACTATATTTAGATGCTAGTGCTATGTGTCCACTTCCGGAATACCATTGAATATTCTGAAATGTTCTAGTGCCGCTAGAATGGTGATGGTAAAAAGTAGATTTCCAGAAGCTAGGTCGGTTGTATATAAGGGGACAATAGCGTTTTACGGATATCTCACGCATTTCATCGCTTCGGAACCAGCTTTCATGCGAGGATCGCTCATCATCCCTGATTCCCTGCCTAGATCATCTCGGAAGCTTGACCACTGTCGCCACTGAGTGGCTATGCTATTATCACTGACTTCGGCTATCACCATTACATTTAGATCTGATACTGACCACTCCCATTATATTATATATTTCCGTTGAATATTGTACTACCACTCTATTGTGTGCAACCATTGTAATTGCTGCGCAGTAATTTGTAATCATTTTTAAACTTCGTTAATTGTGTAATACATGTTTGGATTATATACCACAAGTTTCGTATTTGTTGATTTCCCACAAAGTTCTGTTATGTACAGATTTCTCGGTTAACATATCGTTTTAATTTTGGGAATCGAAACGTAACAATCAAAAGTGTTGCATTTTTAACGTATGACAGTATATGTAACTGTTTTGTAATGTGCTCTGTTATGACAGAGTCAAATAGTATCTGAATTTGAAGTGATCACACGCTACGCAATACATGCACAATCTCTGAGTGTATACATTCACATAACAGGGAATACATGTCAACGTATCCCAATTGCGTGGATTGATGCTCACGATATCAATCACTGGATTATCTGGTCCAGACTCGATTATTCACAGACCGCTGTCATATAGCTGGAATATTGCTGAGTGTGGCGTTTAACAACAAACAAACAAACAAACAAACACATAGCAGGGATCCTTCAGAATAATTGCTCAACAGCGGATAGATGTGACATTCGATAATCACATTTCTTTATACTTTATTTGGCTGTCGACTGACAAGTGTGTGATTCCTCGATGTTTCCACAACAGCTGAGGGGATATATGACGCACGGGAAGTACACCCTCACCATCGGCCCAGATTCCTTGTTTATGTCGAAGTGACATGCCAGGATCAAAAGAAATAACACCCCAGCGCCATCTGTGCATCAGGCGGATTTCATTAGCTGTAGTTAAGTATGTTTCGATATGGAAAACTGACCTTAACACTTATGTCGCCGGTAGGCTTAATTCTACTTTGGTCCATCTTAAGGCCGGTCCTCCACTGTCTACATATAAGGAGTTGTACTACTACCCGTACCTGGCTTAACGCCTAATTCACGGGCTTCTACCTGTGACGTCACGGAAATTTGAACGCACAGTCAATTGCCACCTGTCAGCCTGGTAGGATTGGCCGACAGCACTCAACACTTTTCTAATGTTGACGTTTCATGTAACAGGCACATAAATACATTTTAAAAGAAACTCCGTCTTGAATATTTGTCTGGGACGACTAGAAAGCCTGAACCCGCGACAAAATGGCGCACGAACAGGGACGGAGTTGTCATTACACCTAAGCAACACAACGTCGACGACGACCCCGCTTTCACAACGGGGCCTATGTACTTGCATGGTACGTCGACCGCTGATGCATCGATCATGATACGGCATACAACCTACCAACAAGTGACTGATTCACGATTACTGTGAGTGACTTTATGATACCTGTGACATCAACCATGACTGTGTTTATCTGTGATACTTTCACCTGTGATATATTCTGTGATTAACTTTTAAGAAGTGATCATCATCAGACTTAAAGACTTTACATCATCGTGTACTTTATAAACACTTTATCATCTGTGTCACCGTGACTTGCATGTCATAACTTTATTTTCTGTGTATACACGCATTTTATGATACATCTACAACCATTGTGCAATATATAC
The DNA here is from genome assembly GCF_023055435.1 of Haliotis rufescens. Lineage (NCBI taxonomy): Eukaryota > Metazoa > Mollusca > Gastropoda > Lepetellida > Haliotidae > Haliotis > Haliotis rufescens. The sequence goes on from NW_025964046.1 coordinate 3,179,418, forward strand.
TTTGTACATAAACTTGTGTTCTATCTTAAAACCTATAGGTGCATTATACGCCTATCGTTTTAAGCTAGAATATCTGCTACTGCAGTTTATCTTAGTTCCTGTGTTTATAGTATTTAGTTTAGCGTTTGGTTCTAGTTTAGTGTAGTTTAGTTTAGTTTAAATTTAGTTTCATTGCCATGTCTTATTTTCATCGTCTGTAAAACGATCTTCAGTGTTGTCAATAATATTGAGGGTTTGTTGTTCTTCATTATTTACATTACGTGATTGCATGTGTGAGCGCGTCCGTCACGTACACTTGCACTAATAACAGCTGCACTCGCGTTATACGTTTCCGCGTTGTTTGGCCCCGTTCGTGTTAAAGTAAATGTAACTTAATTTTCATCAATCATTGGACTTAGTTTATATCAATAAAGTGTTAGTATATACCTACACTCCCATGTCACCTTAGCATTTGTCTCTCTGTCTTTTTCACCCATCCTCATAATTACCTGTCGGCGATTGTCTCCCTTGGTGTTCTCTTCGTCTGGGTATGTCATTGTGGAAGTAGTTATTTATTCCGGTTCAGCACAACGGGTATATTTTACTGATGCTTTCCTGCACTGTTGTGTTCACAGTCCACACTGGGAAGGTATTATATGTGTTTATTTGTTTTCTTTAAACACATACCTGGTGATCAAAGTCACTTGTATATTGCGTACTTGCAATTGGTGTATTTAAGTTTTTCTAAAAAACAAAACAAAACAGCGCCTATTGTGTTTTCTTTATCACCTATCAAAGCATTGCTTCCCCCATTGTATATACCTACAACAGAGCTTCATCATTGGCATAATGTAATTCAGTGACATATATTGTCATTTGTTTTTACATTGTTTTGTGCACAGCCGGGTTGTGTTGACATAGTCATGTAATTCAGTGACACACATTGTCATTGTTTACATTGTTGTGTGCACATCCGGGTTGTTTTGACATGGTCATGTAATTAATTCAGTGACACACATTGTCATTGTTTATATTTATAGTGTACAACCGGGTTGTGTTGACATGGTCATGTAAGTCAGTGACACACTTTGTCATTGTTTACATTCATTGGTATACAACCAGGGTGTGTAGCTCATATGTACTGTAGTTATATAACATATTTTTCAACATATTATTGGTTGTATTAATCAACATGGCTCAAGGTGGTGAAGATTGGGAGGTTAAGTCTGAAGTTTTATCTGATGAAGATGAATTTAAGATGTTAACCTACTTGAAGAGCACTGGTAAATATAACATTAATCAAGTTACAACCCAACCAAAACAGAACCATCTGTTCATCCCCAACCAAAGCCAGGAACACATGTTCACACCAATTAAACCAGGTTATTCTCCTTTCACTCCCAGGCCAGCAGCAAGTGCGAACCCTTGCTTTTACCCACAGCCTCTCTCCTCTTCACCTTGGCCTGTATATCAGAGACCTCTTAGGATATCTACCTTTTCAGGTGAAGATCCGGGTAGTAAGGGAGATACATCCTTTGAGATGTGGAAGTTCGAGATCCGATGCCTCATTAGAGACGACACTTATCCTACAGCCACTCTGACTCAGGCAGTTAGGAAGTCACTTAAAGGTGATGCTGCTCGTATTCTCTTTTCCTTGGGTGAAGACGCTACAGTGACTGATATTATTAACAGGCTTGAGGGTCCGTATGGTACAGTTGTCACTGCAGAAAATCTATTTCAAGAAATCAACCAAGCTATGCAAGGAGATACAGAGTCATCAGGTCATCCAGGCGATCAGCAACCCTTACCCGCCCCGTGCAAGGTGCCTTTCTTCCTGCTTCTTCTGTGCAACATATCCAACCTATCACAAACCAGCCTTTTCGTGCCAAAGGTCAGAGGACAGGAGCATGCTTTACGTGCGGTGACTTCAGTCACTTCACAAGAGACTGTCCCCAAAACAACAACGTGTCAGCCCAGAGAATGTCCAGTTTTGCAGCCGGAGGCTCATCCCAAGGGAATCAATAGTTCGCAAGACCTGTCAGTTGAGTATTTCAGTCATGATGGCGTTGTTGATGATTTGTAATTTTCTAAAAATATTACAGATGACTATTATGAGTATGAGCAAGGTACAGCTGAAATTGTGGTTAGGGGGCGTCTCAAGAGCAGGTTGCAATTCTGGATAAATATTGGTTCTTCACATTGTGTTGTAGATTTGATTGCTAATGGGTATAAGATCCCATTTATATTTCAACCACCTTCTATGTATGCAAGAAATTACCAATCAGCTTTCAAACACAAAGACTTTGTCACAGAGGCTATTGATGAACTGGAGTCGAAAAGCCTCATATGCTTGTGTGATACTCCTCCTACTATCGTCAGTCCACTGTCGGTATCAGTCCAGTCTTCCGGGAAGAAGAGATTAATTTTAGATCTTCACAGAATTAACAGTTATGTGTTCAAACAGAGTGTGAAATATGAGGATTTGAAGATAGCTTTGAGTTACATCAGAGATAATGACTGGCTCATAAAATTTAATATCCATTCTGCTTTAACCACATTGATATTTTTCCCCCTCATACTGATTATCTCGGATGTTCATGGGCTGATCAAACAGGAATCGTTCACTATTAAAAATTCCTTGTGCTTCCCTTTGGATTAACATCAGCTCCATATGTGTTCACCAAAGTTACAAGACAGTTGGTTAAGAAATGGAGGTACGAGGGATACAGAATAGTAACTTTCTTAGATGATGGTATTCTTTCAGGTTCTTCACCGGAGGAGGCACACGCGTCGGGTGCAGCTGTTAAGCAGGATCTGCTCGGATCAGGTTTCGTTCCTAAAGTAGAAAAGTCCCTTTGGTTGCCGTCTCAGTCAATTGAGTGGTTAGGTTTCAGGATTGATACAGAATCTATGATCATGAGTGTTCCTGACAGAAAAAGGGATAAGGTATTGAGTACATTCCACATTGCATGCCTGAAGGCGACTTCTACTTGTCGACCACACACAACGAAATGAATGTCACCGGCTTTGATACATTCATACATGACGCGGACCATCTATAGCCCACAGCGTATGTACAGCGCGGAATGTCACCGGCCATTGTTCAAAACCCTCCAAGAATCCTCCGTGAATGTTTACCCGCTCCATTGTCCCCCGTCATCTCTCTATTGTTCGAATAAACCCTATTCCAAAAATATTACACACACCTGTAGCCCATTACATAGTGAAGTAGTAATATTTGTTGACTTTCAATTTCATAACGTTGAGTTATCTACGTCAAAGGGTGCAATTTGGAGCTTATGTGTGTCAAATATTTGTGACCAACACTTACACACAAAAGGAAACAATTCCTTTATAAATCTGTTAAGCTCGTCTCTAACATCATAGGTAAAACTAAACTATTTCACTGGGCAAAAGTTTATTTTTCTGTTGTGTTACAAATTTATTGAACAGCCTAGAAACGCCAATAAAGAAAAAACAGTTATCCAAATACAGTAGTTGATAAATACAAATCATTATGTGTGATCTTTTGGCAGGGTGTGAGTTTGTCCTTCAACCTATCCATTGAAGACTGGAGAATGTGTACACCAAAAAACAATATACGGCAAAGTATTAACAAAATGACATCAGAATGTACTAGGTTAAAAAGGAAACGTGTCTCTGGCATCAGTGCGTCTCTTTGTATCCTATATTTAATCCCCAAAAAATATTTTCATACATTTCCTTCTTGACATGAAGCAGTTTCTGTTATCTTTGCTTGACAACTGAAGTTGTATTAAAGAGCTGAGTTCAGAATGTGTTCAGATGTGCTCGTTGGTATCCATGGTGGGAAAAAAGTATATGAACAATTTGAGTCACAAGAACATATTTGTCATAATCAACATATATAATTTGGGTTAGTTATATTTTCAAACACATACTGAATACAAAGAAACAACATATATAATATACTATTAAGCAACATATTGAAGGAGATTCGTATTGACTAACTAAAAGAATTAGTAACAAAAAGAGCATGTGACGTCATCCATTGTGTCATGGCGTGATCACATTCCATGGTGACGTCATTGCATTTCAGAGAGACGCCATTTCTAAACTGTGTTCATGAAGAAAAGGTGTGCTTCGGGACGCTACTGATCACTTTTGTATCTAACAGTGAGTGAGTGAGTTAAAGCTTTACGTCACAGAGAGAGAGCACAACTGACTGTGGCTCTCAATTCTTCATAAATCATCAATGAAAACATCTACAGATCCAGTCAAACTTACATAAAAACGTAAGTTAAGGGACTCTGGAAGGCCGCGACGCACAAATCATGGGTATTTCTCTGAATCTCTGGCGATCCAGGATAGGAATATTCAACCTGTCAGGTCGACCCCGCTCACAACATGGCGACCATTGTGACACCTACACGCCTGACACACACTGGACTCCGGGAGTCGATCTCAGCTACCGCATATTCTGTGTGACATTTGTGATCTTTTGTGTAACTATGGTTGGATGTACATTAGTACAATTACATCGGGATGGGATATCTCGGACACCAAGCTATCAGTGGACTTTGACCCATCCCAAGGTAAACAATGACTTCTGTCAGTTCTGCCAGTTCACGAGTAGCGTCCTTCTGTTATTAAGTGGTGATGTTGAGACTAATCCTGGTCCTACATCTGGTGCGGATTCTGATTCATCTAAACTACATCATGAACTTTTGTCACAGTTGAAATCCCTCGCCGAGGATGTGAAAGTGATTAGATCGGAATCAACAAAAATAAATGCTACACTACTTAATATTCAAACTGATATCAGTGACATTAAATCCAGACAAGAAATATTACGTATAGATGTTGATGATATTGCAGATAGACTTGAGGCTCTGGAATACACTACTGCCTCGGTGAAGGAGAATATTGAGACTGTCTCTGTGATCGATGAGAAAATTGGTGTAATAGAAGATGCAATTGATAAACAGGAACAATACAGCAGACGCAATAATGTTATCTTGTATGGTCTGTCTGAAAAACCCCGCGAAACTACCAACGCATGTAAGAATTATGTGTGTGATGTGTCAAATGCCTGTGCGAGTGAAGATGAAAACTCTAATCCTATCGGCGCCGATAGTATTATTGCTGCACACAGATTGGGTAACAAGAGTGGAAAATCGCCCAAACCGATGATAGTTAAGTTCTTATATCCAGAAGACAAAGTATGGGCGCTTGGTCTCCGTGAAAAACTTAAGTCAAGGAAATTTGGCATATCCAGTGACTTGACGAAACGCCAGCGGGAGAAGCTGCAGGAGCTGAAGGACGCCAACAAATTCGGCTACTACAAGTATGGAAAGCTATTCGTTACAGACCGACGTCCCCCTCGTGACGACAGAAACCAGGGAAACGTGGGCTCTGATAATACAGGTAGCAGCATCGACATTGGCAACGACAGAGTGGGTAATCAGGGACGTTCTCTCCGTCCACGAGGCAACAAGGGTAAAAAACATAGGGGTGCGACGACAGCTCAAGCAACAACCGTGTTATAGATCTGAACTTACTATTTTGGAATGTCAACGGATTGCTATCTAAACTCAATGACAATGAATTTCTTAATTACATACGTACATTTACAATTATAGGATTGTGTGAAACCTGGCTAAAAGCTTACGACTTTTCAAAGGAGTTCCCTGAATATGTTTACTTTAATGTTGATGCTTGTCAAATCTCCAAACAATGTAGGCTATCCGGTGGTATTACATTGTTAATAAAAAACACACTTTCAAAATCCATTTTGTGGTCAAAAATATGTGACAACTGTGTTTTCATTTTGCTAAAGAAATCTGTATTTAATAATGCTAAGGACACACTTATAGGTTGTGTATGCATCAATCCAGAGAATTCAAATTGGTATGTCAATAAAGCCAACAAGTGCGGCGTATCTATACTCCAGGATGCGTTAATAGATGTACCACAACAAGTGGGGGACGTCTCTATCCTCCTCGGGGGCGACTTCAACGCCCGCACTGGGACAGATTTTGATTTTGTTGAGGACGATATAATGAGAGCTCTGCAAATTGACAAGTGTCATTTTCTCTGTGAGGGTATTTGCGCACAGCGATTTTCATCCGATAAGACTGTGAACAAATTTGGGCGAATTTTGCTTAATATATGTGCTTCTCTTAACTTGTCTATACTTAATGGTCGATGTGGATCTGATGCCAGTGTGGGAAATTTTACGTTTGTGTCCTCTACAGGCGCAAGCGTTATTGACTATGCTATCACAACAAGTGATTTGTTTACATTGTGTAAGAATTTTAACATCGGATCTCGGAACGAGTCTCCGCACGCGCCAATCAATTGCACCTTTCAGTCACGTAACACTGAAATTGACAACGCTATGTCGGGTGAGAATGTGAAGCCCGAAGTTTGTATTAAGTATACTTGGCGTGATAACTTTGGTGATCGGTAAAGAGAAAATGTTTCATATGATGAAAGTAAGCAATTGTTTGATGATTGTATTACGTTAGCATTAACAGACATAAATGCAGCAATTAGTAAATTTACGGACGCTTTGTTGAAAGCAGCAGATTTTACAAAGCGTATGATTGTTCAGCGTCATGGACGCGACAAGCCGTGGTTTGATAAAGAATGTGGTTATCACAGAAGAGAAGCCTTCCGACTACTAGATGTTTTTAATAGTAAAAAGGATAATGTTTCGTTACAAGCCTATTCACTGCAGCGTAAAACATATATGGATATCGTAAGGTGTAAGAAAAGAGCTTTTAATGATTTGATTCGTGATAGACTTTCATCCAATATCAATAATTGCAAAACATTCTGGGAAATGTTAAGAAAATACACTGGTGTTGAAGAAAGGGAATCATCTATCCCCATTAGTGACTGGTTTTCGCATTTTAAAAATTTATTCCAAGATATGCATACCGTTTTCTCTCGTGATATTACGAAAGATGGTGTAGATTATCCTTTTGATGATGTCACATGTTCTATCCTTGACAGCCGTATAACTGAAGACGAGGTGTTGCAAGCTATCAATAAATTAAAAAACTGTAAGTCGCAAGGAAATGATTCTCTTATTTCTGAATTTTTCAAAGCATCAAGTGATTTAATAGTACCATACCTAACAACCTTGTTTAACATTTTATTTGAAAATGGTTCGTTTCCCGAGTCGTGGTGTACTGGTGTTATCATACCTCTGCATAAGAAGGGCGATTACTCAAACCCCAATAACTACCGTGGTATCTCCTTGCTCAGCACTTTTTGTAAACTTTATGTTTCTGTACTTAATTCAAGACTTACGTTCTGGTCTGATGCGTATGATAAAATTTGTGACTCTCAAGCTGGTTTTAGGAAAGGTTATAGTACTATTGATAATATATTTATTCTGCAGTCTGTAATCCAGCATTATCTGTCTAGGAAGCGTGGTAAATTATATGTTCTTTTTGTTGACTTTAAAAAGGCTTTCGATTTTGTAAATAGATCTAAACTTTGGCTAGTTCTTAAATCCAGAGGTGTGTCCCCAAAAATGTTAAATGCATTAGAACCCATCTATTCCTGTGTTAAAAACTGTGTTAAGATCAGAAATTGTTTTACAGAATGTTTTGATTGCCCTCTAGGACTTCGGCAAGGCTGCGTAATGAGTCCATTCTTATTTTCTATTTTTATAAACGACTTAGCTTTGTATGTAGAATCAACATGCACTCCAGGTGTACAGCTACACCCTGACACTGTACAGATTTTTCTATTGTTGTTTGCTGATGATGTTGCACTTATTGCTGATACTTTGTATGGCCTTCAAAAACGCATAAAAGCTCTGGAAAGTTTTTGTAGTAACTATCATCTAACAGTCAACTTGGATAAAACTAAGGTAGTGGTATTTAAAAACGGGGGTATTTTATCAAAATATGAAAAGTGGTATTTCAAGGGTAAAAAACTTCAGTGTGTAAGTTCTTATAAATATCTCGGTACCATTCTTTCAAAAACTCTCTCCTGGTCTTTGCATGTTAATAGTGCTGCTTTACAAGCTAAAAAGGTCCTATTTGGTGTCATTAAATCTCTAAAAATGCTTCAACCTCTTCCTTATGACTTGTTTTTCAAAGTTTTTGATTCTAAAATATCTCCGATTCTTTTATACGGTGCCGAGATTTGGGGTGTAGATACCTACAAAGAATTAGAGCAAATCCAGATACTAGCATGTAAACGCTTTCTTGGGGTTAAACAATCTTCATCAAATCATGTGGTTCGGGGGGAATGCGGAAGGTATCCTATGTACATATGGGCTTATAAGCGTGTAGTTACTTATTGGTACAGAATTTTACATTTACCTGAAAATAGATTAGTTAAGAAATGTTATAGATTATTATTACTTGATGTTAATAATGGTAAGATCAACTGGGTCTCTAAAATCAAACACATTCTCTGTTCGTTTGGTTTTGGCTACATATGGGAGATGCAATTTAGTAATAATAGTAGAAGCTTTATCTTGGAATTTGTAAACCGTTTAAAAGCCTCGTCTGAGCAAGATTGGCATGCAGCTGTTTCATCTAGCACTAAATCCCAGAGTTACTCTCTTTACAAAATTTCATTTGGCTTAGAAAGCTATATCAAGGTAGTAAATGTTTCAAAATTCAGAGCTGCTCTTGCTCAGTTGAGATGCTCCTCCCATCGGCTGAGAATTGAGACCGGTCGATATATTAAGGAAATAAGAGAACAGAGACTGTGTTTGATGTGTAACCAGAATTTTATTGAGGACGAATATCATTTTGTGCTTGTATGCAATGCTTATAATAATTTAAGAGCTGAATACATTCCTCCTAAATATTTTACAACCCCTTCTAAAAATAAATTTAATGCTCTTATGTCATCCACTAACTCTAAAATCATACGAAATCTAGCAGTCTACGTTTACAAAGCTTTTCGACTTCGTTCATTACATACAGTCTAAATATTTATTTGTGTATATGCATGTGTATGAATGTGTATGGATATGGATGTATATGTAAACTAGTGGTAATTCTTTTTTCTCCCTCTCTCTGTAAATACTTCTGTGTAATAGGCCTACGGCCTAACACTTTTTGTGAATAAACAACTGGACATGCATGAACCAAGTCAGTAAAACTGAAACGTCACATGGGCAATATTTCAGCCATATCGTGACTTGTATCTAACAACATCAGTAACACTGGTGTATATGATTGACGGTATTATTGAGTATTCGATGCAAGGACAAATGAACCATCTGGAATGTATTTGAAAAAATAATACAACATAGTATTCAATAATGACACGTGCTAATTATTACTAACTGTGACAAAAGCACATCATATTAAAAGCAAAATAAGCAGTTTGAGTCACAAGTATATATTTGTCATATTCTACATATTCTACATATATCAAATGGGTTACATCAAAAATCTAAACCAAAGCGTCGGAGTTTTAATTCGTGTTGATATATTTGATATCAAAAGACACGCGGGTGAGATTATTCTTATCGTCCTGAATCAATCTTCTAGCCTTTTGCCAATGCAAACAGTACTAACCAGTGTCTTGAGTAATTAAACTACAGCTAACCAGCTTCTGTTATAGATTAGTGACGGCATTGTAACGATGACGTCACAATGGTATGCAAAGCGTGATGCAGTTCCATTGTAGCGATATCTTGTAGGATATACTCAAGCAATATGTGACAAACATCCGATCCGTGTTATTTATCATCTGTTTGGTTTAGAAGAATAGAATAGCTGTACACTGAATATGTTGTTTAACGGTAGAGAGCTACAGGTCCAACTCATCTGTTCCTGGTTTGTCTTGTGGCATGTTCTTTCTCAGCATTGTTTCTACTAAACTGTGCCCCGTTGGACCTGAATTATCTGTGCAGAATAACAATAAATTGGTAATTATCATAACAAAAGGTAACAAAGAAAAAAAACACAAAAGAGAAGCTGCACCACACTGTCCACCTCACAGTCCACCTCAAAGTCCACCCCAGAGTCCACTTCACAGTCCACTTCACAGTCCACTTCACAGTCCACTTCACAGTCCACCCCCCAGTCCACCCCACATTCCACCTCACAGTCAATCCCGCAGTCCACTTCAGTCCACTTCACAGTCTTCATCTTGTCTTACTACCCATGATCTTGTGGCTTCTACACCTAGCTGTACAGCTCAGACATCTCACCTATAAAAACAAAGTCATTTTTTATCGGTTTTATTTTATTTCATGTGCCCACGCATTGAGAATTGTTAAACAATATTTTAAGACGAGTAAAGGCAGGATGTCTTATAAATATGGACCCTCCTTCAGCTCAGGTATATTTAACGTAAATGATTCAGTATCAATCAGTGAAGTATTTCGTTTGCTCAGCTATGGAAGACATCAAAGCTCCGACGGCCCATGAAGACCCGGGTAGAGAATAGGTCTATAGCAACCCATGCTTGCCGTTAAAGGTGACTTGGTTGATGCATGTCATCGTATCCTAATTGCGTGGATCGATGCTCGTGATGCCTATCACTGATTGCCTGGCCAAGACTCGATTATTTACAGACCGTCGTCATATAGCTGGAATATTGCTGAGTGCTGCGTTAAGCCACAAACAAACAAACAAACAAACAAAGCTCGGGGACATCGGGACTCGATGCCGCGAATACCTACAATATGAGAACACAGGTGTGCTCGTCTTCAGTTTGATTGTTGTTCGCAAAGTTTATTCCATTTTATCATGGCGGGCGGTATATGGTTCAAGTCTTGACAACCTGATGCATTAAGTCGCTTCTTATGACAAGCAGGGTTCCAGGGGACCTGTTGTAGCCAGGACTCCCCACGTCCTGATGGAAGTTACAACATAGGAAAATACTATTCACTAAAACGATCAACTGACTCGATCATTTCGGTTGCCCATATTTATATGTTCACACGATTGTCTATCTCATTATCATAAAGCCAGGAGGTACTGTAGCCTAGCCAAACGATTTCGAATCTTTATATGGATGCGATATATGCATTCCTACCCCGGGATCCCCATCCGTGGTATTGCTGGAACATTGCTAATCTCAGCGTAAAACGCTATCACACAATCACTCGACAACATTATCTGACTTACCTCCCTTGTCTGTCGACTGGAGTGACTCTGCCCGATCCTCTCACTTGGGCTGTTTCTGTACCACGCTGTACACATCACATTCAGCAGCCCCATCTTCAAGAAACAATGGTAATCTAACTTTTAGTTAGGAAACAAACGACGAGTGGGGGTTGTTTATCGTACAATAAAACACTGCAGGGAGAATAAACCATGATGGGCGCAGCTCCGAGTGATTTATTCTCCCTGCAGTGTTTACTGTACGATAAAGAACGTCTATGAGACGTTTATTTCTTATATGAGACATCAACATCATGTACAGCCTCTTAAGGATGATGATGAAATGTACAAGCTTTCAAAATATTAACCCGTATTTTAATAATGATGACTCCCTCAACAGAATCAATGAAAGTCCATTTTATGCACAGGTGGGTATTTCCCGCAAATTCTCACAATCCTCACGTCGATTGCCTGTACCTTTTCTCCCAATGACGATTGTAATATCTCACCCACTTTTGGATGCGATCGTTCGGCTATCGCGTTTATCTTAGTAGCCGAGCTACATCTATGGGGAACAATTCACTAGACACTCCCTTCTCAAAAATAACGTCGTCCAATATACGTCATCAAGTTGTGAGCGCATGTTCGAATCTCCAGAAATGACGTCATGATAGTACAATGTTAATGAAATAAACCACACTTCGCTCTTCATTGTTCTTTGCTATATATCGCGTGGCTATCTTATATTTCCCATAACATCCTACTTCAAAAAGACATTTTGCACATGTACATAATCGCAAAGCCAATTGGAAGGTACGGTAGCTCAGTGAATCGAATTCGAATACCCATATGGATGCACTGTATGAATTCCCCGCCGTAATATTGCTGGAATATTGCTAAAAGTACAACCACACTCTATCACTCCCTCGGCAATACTAATCTGACCTACCATCTTTGTCCGTCGGCTGGTGTGACATTCCCTGGCCTTCCGTTTTGGGTTGTTTCTGTACGACGCTGTACACATCACAGGCAACGGCCTCCGCTTCAAGAAACAATGGTAATCTAACTTTTTAGTTACCAACAACATCCTACTTCAAAAAGTTAGTATGTACATGTACACATATGTGTATAATTTGGTTACTGATGTTCAATGCATAAATAACTATTACAACCATAGTCCAAGAACGTTTATCAAAGACACAATGACTCATTAATGAAACTTTAATTAATTAAAAACGCAGATTGAACATAGTATTTCTGTTTTTCAATCACTGGATTGTGTGGTCCAGATTCGATGATTTACAGACCGCCGTCAAATATTTGGAGTGTGATAGGCTACTAACCTTCACACTTCTTTGTACTCGGTACATATATAGACTTTTGTAAGAACAATGATTGATCGTTGTTTAACGCCACACACAACAATATGCAAGCTCTCTCTCTGCGGAGTGTAAATAATCAAGTTTTGACCAGACAATCCAGTGATTGATATCATGAGCATCGATGCACGTAATTGGGACACGATGACATGCACCAACTAAGTCAGCAAGCCTGACTACTCGATCCAATTAGTCCCGTCTTATGACAAGCATAGTCACCTTTAATGGCAAGCATGGGTTACTGAAGACCTATTCTACCACCGATCTTCACGGGTGGAGTACTAAGTAAGGACATATATGGATAACAAACTTAGTGTTTAACCTACACCGAAACGTTGCTCCTAATTGTAGAACAGAAGTTGTCCATATATGCAATTTTCCTGCACATTTATCTTTGTTCTGAGACATAATATTTTTTCGGACACTGCTTCAAGACATGATATCCACAAAGGAGGATCCAAAGACATGATTTCCACAAAGGAGGACCCTAAGACATGATATCCACAAATAAGCAACCTAAGACGTGATATCGAGAAAGGAGGACCCTAAGACATGATTAACACAAAGGAGGAACCTAAGACATGATATCCACAAAGGAGGATTCTGAGACATGATATCCACAAAGGAGGTTTCTGAGAGATGATATCCACAAAGAAGGACCCTAAGACATGATATCCACAAAGGAGGACCCAAATACATGATATCCACAAAGGAGGAACCTAAGACATGATATCCACAAAGGAGGAACCTAAGACGTGATCAACTCAAAGGAAGAACCTAAGACATGATATCCACAAAGGAGGACCCTAAGACATGATATCCACAAAGGAGGAACCTAAGACTTTATATCCACAAAGGAGGATTCTGAGACATGATATCCACAAAGAAGGATCCTAAGACGTGATATCCACAAAGGATGATCCTAAGACATGATTAACACAAAGGAGGATCCCAAGGCGTGATATCGACAAAGGGCATGTTCGAATCTCCAGAAATGACGTTGTGATAGCTATCTTATATTTCCAATAACATCCTACTTCAAAAAGACATTTTGCACATGTACATAATGGCAAAGCCAGATGGAAGGTATGGTAGCTCAGTGAATCGAATTCGAATATCCGTATGGATGCACTGTATGAATTCCCCGCCGTAATATTGCTAAAAGTACAACCACACTCTATCACTCCCTCGGCAATACTAATCTGACCTACCATCTTTGTCCGTCGGTTGGTGTGACATTCCCTGGCCTTCCGACTTGGGTTGTTTCTGTACGACGCTGTACACATCACAGGCAACGGCCTCCGCTTCAAGAAACAATGGTAATCTAACTTTTTAGTTACCAACAACATCCTACTTCAAAAAGTTAGTATGTACATGTACACATATGTGTATAATTTGGTTACTGATGTTCAATGCATAAATAACTATTACAACCATAGTCCAAGAACGTATATCAAAGACACAATGACTCATTAATGAAACTTTAATTAATTAAAAACGCAGATTGAACATAGTATTTCTGTTTTTCAATCACTGGATTGTGTGGTCCAGATTCGATGATTTACAGACCGCCGTCAAATATTTGGAGTGTGAAAGGCTACTAACCTTCACACTTCTTTGTACTCGGTACATATATAGACTTTTGTAAGAACAATGATTGATCGTTGTTTAACGCCACACACAACAATATTCCAGCTATATGTCGGCGGAGTGTAATTAATCTGGTTTTGACCAGACAATCCAGTGATTGATATCATGAGCATCGATGCACGTAATTGGGACACGATGAATGCACCAACTAAGTCAGCAAGCCTGACTACTCGATCCAATTAGTCCCCTCTTATGACAAGCATAGTCACCTTTAATGGCAAGCATGGGTTACTGAAGACCTATTCTACCACCGATCTTCACGGGTGGAGTACTAAGTAAGGACATATATGGATAACAAACTTAGTGTTTAACCTACACCGAAACGTTGCTCCTAATTGTAGAACAGAAGTTGTCCATATATGCAATTTTCCTGCACATTTATCTTTTTTGTGAGACAATATTTTTTCGGACACTGCCTCAAGACATGATGTCCACAAAGGAGGATCCAAAGACGTGATAAACACAAAGGAGGATTCTTAGACGTGATATCCACAAATAAGGATCCTAAGACATGATATCGAGAAAGGAGGATCCTAAGACATGATATCTACAAAGAAGGATCCTCAGACATGATATCCACAAAGGAGGATCCTAAGACATGATACCCACAAAGGAGGATCCCAAGACATGATACCCACAAAGGAGGATCCTAAGACAGGATATCCACAAAGAAGGATCCCAAGACATGATATCCACAAAGGAGGGACCCTAAGACATGATATCCACAAAATCGGATCCTAAGACGTGATATCGACAAAGGAGGAGCCTAAGACGTGCTATCCACAAAGGAGGATCCTTAGACAGGATATCCACAAAGGAGGATCCTCAGACGTGATATCGACAAAGGAGGATCCCAAGACATCATAAACACAAAGGAGGATCCCAAGACATGATATCCGAAAAAGGAGGATCCTAAGACATGATATCCACAAAGGAGGATCCTCAGACGTGATATCGACAAAGGATGATCCCAAGACATCATAAACACAAAGGAGGATCCCTAGACATGATATCCACAAAGGAGGATCCTAAGACATTTTTTCAGGACATTAAGTTTATCCAGCAAACAATTCTATGTTATCTGTAAAATGTGTAGAATTCTTTTGTCCATGATTTTCGGGCAAATAGTATTCATTAACACAGTTTTCCTGCGACTCACCATTCAGTGTTGATGAACGCTGTTTATCCGGGATGGCGTATATGTCTGCAACCTCCTGAGATGTACCAGGGGACGCCTGGGGGTCTAAAGGAGACAGTATTCAGTACAACATGAGACATGTTTACAAATGAATCAGTGCCAATGATTAAAAAACAGTGTACGAGACCTTCAAGATAGACCCATAGATCAAATGTTTAAATTTCGAGAAATTGATCCATCTACTTGATACATGATGGATTTAAATTTTAAAAAATCGTCAGAATTGGTAAAGGAAAGAATGAAACAGGCCCCTTCCAATGAATGAAACTTTTGTCAATCGACTTCGTGAACGTTTAAAAGCTGACGGATCATTTATCAATACAACAGGAATGTCCAAGCATACAGCTATAAGTTTATTAAATGAGTGGGCGGGGTTTTCCCCGGTTTTAGCCACAGAACGACGGTGGACACCAGACATAGGGTTGCAACATTATGGCCACGTGGGGAATCTTGCAGCTATTAGCGGCGAAGTAAGCAATCAAACCCGGGTCTTTGGATTGAAGATTCAACGCTTTGACAACCAGGCTACCACACCTCCCCCTTGTCATATATACCATAGACTCACCCTGGGTGCTGTCTGTCTTGTCTAGCCCCACCTATCTGGACATAGTAACGTCCCCACACCTCCCCCTTGTCATATATACCATACACTCACCCTGGGTGCTGGCTGCCTGGACCCACCTATCAGGACATAGTGACGTCCCCACCCCTCCCCCTTGTCATCTATATCATAGACTCACCCTGGGTGCTGGCTGTCTGTCTGGCCCCACCTATCAGGACACAGTGACGTCCCCACACCTCTCCCTTGTCACCTATACCATAGACTCACCCTGGGTGCTGTCTGTCTGGCCCAACCTATCAGGACATAGTGATGTCCCCACACCTCCCCCTTGTCATCTATACCATAGACTCACCCTGGGTGCTGCCTGTCTGTCTGGCCCCACCTATCTGGGCATAGTGACGTCCCCACACCTCCCCCTTGTCATCTATACCATAGGCTCACCCTGGGTGCTAGCTGTCTGTCTGGTCCCACCTATCAGGACGTAGTGACGTCCCCACACCTCCCCCTTGTCATATATACCATAGACTCACCCTGGGTGCTGGCTGCCTGGACCCACCTATCAGGACATAGTGACGTCCCCACACCTCCCCCTTGTCATCTATATCATAGACTCACCCTGGGTGCTGGCTGTCTGTCTGGCCCCACCTATCAGGACACAGTGACGTCCCCACACCTCTCCCTTGTCATCTATACCATAGACTCACCCTGGGTGCTGTCTGTCTGGCCCAACCTATCAGGACATAGTGATGTCCCCACACCTCCCCCTTGTCATCTATACCATTGGCTCACCCTGGGTGCTGTCTGTCTGTCTGGCCCCACCTATCAGGACACAGTGACGTCCCCACACCTCCCCCTTGTCATCTATACCATAGACTCACCCTGGGTGCTGCCTGTCTGTCTGGCCCCACCTATCTGGGCATAGTGACGTCCCCACACCTCCCCCTTGTCATCTATACCATAGGCTCACCCTGGGTGCTAGCTGTCTGTCTGGTCCCACCTATCAGGACATAGTGACGTTCCCACACCTCCCCCTTGTCATTTATACCATAGACTCACCCTGGGTGCTGGCTGTCTGTCTGGCCCCACCTATCTGGGCAAAGTGACGTCCCCACACCTTCCTTTGTAATATATATCATAGACTCACCCTGGGTGCTGTCTGACTGTCTGGCCCCGCCTATCTGGACATAGTGACGTCCCCATACCCCCCCCCCCCCCCCCCCCCCCCCTTGTCATATATACCATAGACTCACCCTTGGTGCTTTCTGTCTGTCTGGCCCCACCTATCTTGACATAGTGACGTCCCCATACCTCCCCCTTGTCATATATACCAAAGACTCACCCTTGGTGCTTGCTGTCTGTCTGGCCCCACCTATCTGGGCATAGTCCACGTCCCCAAAGTAGCTGCTGTAGATGGGATTACCCACCCTTGTCATCTATACCATAGACTCACCCGGGGTGCTGTCTGTCTGCCTAGACTCACCTATCAGGACATAGTGACGTCCCCACACCTCCCCTTGTCATATATACCATTGACTCACCCTTGGTGCTGGCTGTCTGTCTGGCCCCACCTATCTGGGCATAGTCCACGCCCCCATCGTAGCTGCTGTAGATGGGATTACCCACCATCACTGCAAAGTGGATGGGGAAATTTGCCTCAACGAAATATTGATATTGATATTGACAGAGGAAAAAAAGAAAGAAAGTTTCTTGCATTTGTTGATATTTGTTTACAGTTTTGTCATGTATAGATTGTATCCCTCTTTAATAAAACACTTCAAAACTGAATGTGTGATTTAATAATCTCGTATTTATATGTACTGACCATCATCTTCTCCCTGTTCCGGATCTTGATTTCTGATAAGTTAAATGTGTATGATTACATCATATTCGGTTTGTGTTGACATACAACATGAATAAATCAGTTCAGTTAAAACCTGTTGGAATAAGATTGTTTGAAATTCAGAGATGTCGCATTATTTAAATTGAACTGCCTTTGGTTTAGTTTACTTTGTTATATTAGCACACTAATAAATCTACGACGCCGCATTTCATTGTGATCATGGGTTCGAATCCCTATGTTTCTAGGTTTGTCAGCACCATACCCGTGTTCGTGGTTTCATTTAAGTGGTAAACGTCTGCGACCTGCACAGCTTCAGCCTTCCGACCACATCGAGCTGGCACTCTGTTACATAACTGAATCGGGGGCACGGGTGGCCCAGTCGTCTAAGGCGCCGCGATTCGATGTGGAGAGATGCGTCCCTTGGGCACGCCAGAAACCTAGGATTGTGGGTTCGAATCCCGGTTCGCCCCAATTATGTTTCTAGGTTTGTCAGCACCACACCCGTGCTCGTGGGTTTCACCGAAGTGGTAAACGTCTGAGACCTGCATCACTTCGGGCTTTCCTCCCACATTAAGCTGACACGCCGTGATATAACTGGAATACTGTTAAAAGCGGCGTTAAACCCAACTCACTCACTCACTCACATAACTGAATCATTTGTTATTTTGTTTTTTAAAAGATAATTATGTATTAGTTGTGGATAAGGATCTTGCACTGTCTGTACCATGCTGATATTCGAGTCTCAGACAACAGCAACAACGTTCATTTTATGCAGACAATCCATGACATCACATATCCTTCGCTCTTTCAATCCTTTTTTAATTAAATAAAGTGACAAAACCACTCCCACAATCATATGAAACCTCCACTAAAGGTTGAGTCCATCATACGTTTCCGACATTGTCATCAGCATGTATTATTAAACACTATCAAACAGTGATGATGCCAGGTGTTCGCGAAAAAGATGAAGAAATACCTCTACATACCTGTGATGACCTTTGACAGGCCGCTCAGCAGCTAAGGAAGAATGAATAGTACAGCATTGGATTCATATCATTCAAACAACATGCCTACGTCACTTATCGCTACGGAGTAACTACAACTGGTATATACTAGGTAATATGCACAAACATTTATTTATTTTGTAATTTTTTTTGCAATAAATGTTTTGCTATTTGAGCAAATATGATTCAAGAAAAACAAATTCCCTGAACAATGATATAAATTGATAACAACATTTCATTATTACGTCTGGAGAGGTCAAAAACGATATTTGTATAATGATGTCCCATTCTCCCTAAGACATCGGAGTTCTCTGTGCAGTTGCGTCGCTTAGGCTTCCCACGGACCTGTGGCCTTGGGTTCGAATCCCGGTTCCTCCTCATTATTTGTCTAGTCGGTTCGAATCCTGTTTCCAGGTTTGCCAGCACCATATCCCTGCTCGTGGGCTTCACCAAAATGGTAAAAACCTAAGACATGCATCACTTGGTTTCCCTCCCACATCAAGCTGACACACCATGATGCAACTGCCATACAGTTCAAATCAGCATTTACCCAAACACACTAACTCTAACGAATTCACTTCGCCATTACTTGCTACTGACATACACGGCTTCTTATATGAAGATGGAGTGCCGGCAACGTTTGAAAAACTGTTCAAAGCGGCGTTGAACCAAACCCAACTCCCTCACTCACTCTCTTGTGAACAGTACAGTACTTACAGCCATCGGTTTGCCTCTGTTTCCTTGATCGGAGTAAGCAGCAGACAGCGATGACGGCAGCAAGTAGAACCAGAGCACCGCCAATGGTTCCTCCAAGCAGGGGAAGCATGGAGTTTACGGGGGGTGTTTGGGGATTTGTAGAGTCTTTGGTTCTGCTTTCATTCTTGTACCCAGTGCTGCTTGTATCCGTTACAGAGGTTGTAGGTTTATTTGTTGAGTGAGTAGGTCCGGGGGCAGTGGACGTAGTAGTGGCTTGAGCTGTTGATGTTGATGTCACTTTTCTCCTTGTTGACGATGCCAGACTCGTTGTTTTTAAAGTTGTTTGTTCTAAGCAGTGATTAGAAATTAAAAGCCAGCACACTCTAAAGCCTTAAACTGTGCAAAAATAATTGGTAGTTGACACCTCTGGAGAAAATGTTTTGAAAAGTAAAATGCATGAAAAAGCAATAACATTTTCTTAATTTGTTTGACGTATCCCAATACTGTTTATCTATTTAAAAAGAAAGGAATTTAAAGGACTACCATAAAGAATACGTTTAAATGTACTGCCTATTACAAGCGAACAGGCCTTCAGCAACCCATGCTTGCCGTAAAAGGCGACTATTCTTGTCGCAAGAGGCGACTAACGGGATCGGGTGGTCAGGCTCGCTGACTTGGTTGATGCATGTCATCGTATCCCGATTGCATGGATCGATGCTCTTTATGTCAATCACTGGATTGTCTGGTCCAGACTCGATTATTTTTATAGACCGCCGTCATATAGCTGGAATATTGCTCAGCGCGGCGTTAACTTGTGACAACAAACAAACAAACCTATTACAAGCCCTATTATTTTGTAAAACGTTGAAGATGTATGTGATTCATGTGAACATCCTGTTGGGTGAGTGAGTGAAGGTGTGGAGCTAGTGTTAGAAGCCATCAAGAGCGGGCACGTCCAGGAGGAGTTTCCCCTCAAGTCAGCCAAGGATGCTGACATATTTCTCTAGAAACGTCCTGTTGGTTAATTTGTCATAATTTTTAACATGCTGGAAATGCAATTGTATCCCCATAATGTGACCAAACTTAATCTAAATGGGTTCGTCGATCCTTTGTTTTCGATATGGTGAGAGCAATGTATAGTTAGCTTGCATATGACATATTATCATAGGCAGACAGAGTTGAAATAAATTACTTTTCCCGAGGAAGTTGAAAGGTTTATATAGACATAGGATAGGGGTACATCATAAACGATAATCCAACAGTGTTTGTTATGAAGATGATAACGTCATATATTGGTTAGTTGAGATTAAATTGCATGGAAAAGTTGGAAGGAAAATATTCTTATTATACTTTACATAACATCCTATGGCGACTGACGCCACGTGGTCTTCCTTTCGTGTAAATGGTCTGATATAGCGTAAAGACAACAACTTTCCCTGGTCACTACGTGATTTATAACTGAATGAAGATGGAGAGGATATGATTCGGGCAGCCTTATTCAACATTGCATTTTCCATGTTGAACATCATAGCTAAAACACTAATAATGAAAGATCGTCTTACAGTACCTGCCGGTGGCGCCACAACATGGACATGGATTTTCCTGGTTGAGTATTTGTCTAATCTGCAACTCCAAATTCCATCGTGCTCGTTGCTGATGTTGGAGATGTTGAGAGCATGTTTAGTGCAGTCCGTGTTTCCCAATGACAGGCCGGGTAGAACTGGTTTTCCGAAGCGTATATGGCATTTTTCAGACGTTCCTTGTAAATCCGCAACAAACTCACTCCTACCAGCTATGGACCAGACGTACACGCCTGGTGCTCTACCCGTACACTCCAAAACAACATCACTTCCCGCTACAACTGATGTATTCTGGGTGACAGGATATGTCGCTGAAAAAGCAATAGAAATAATATATGTATATATAAACAGATCATGAGTGTGTAATGTCATAGGTATAAGCAGTAAACAATAGCATGATCACTGGATTGTCTGGTCCAGACTGCATCACTATCTATTAATTGTCGTATTTCATGATTAACATGTATAGAAATATATAGTAAAGGGCGCTTAACTTTTTATAGGTGTATGTTTGTCTCCCATATGGTACCACGTGATTCTTGTTGAAGTTCCCTCAGATTTTGGGTGAGTTGGGTTTAACGCCACTTTCAGTAGCATTCCTAGGTGTTTTTTCCTTGTTTTTTTATCACAGCGCGTCTATTCGGTGTGGGAGAAAAGCCCGAAGTGATGCAGGTCTCAGATGTTTACCCCATTTTGAAACCCACGAGCACGGGTATGGTATTGACAAATCTAGAAACATAAACGGGACGAACCGGGATTCGAAACAACGATCATAGGTTTCTGGCGTTTCAAAGGGACGCAACTCTGCACAACTACTAACGGCGCCTGAGATACGTGCACCTCGTTTACAGTAACATCATGATGCACGTGTCTATGAATAGCATTGTTTCAGAATTTACTTTTTTGCGTGTATGGAAGTATAAATGGAAAACCATGTGAGCACGCATTACGTAATTCCGCGCAATTAGCGTGGTCTAATGGCTTTAGGTTTATGGAAACATGACCACAAAATATATTGCTTGGTTAACAACCCCAACGTTATGGAATCAACGGAATATAATGGTTGCACTCAAAATAGCTCTCCCGTATCATTTGTACTATATAAGTCTCTCGTCGTTTTTTCATACGACAAACCCAAGAGTTTCAAGAACATACATATTTTTTTTGTTCCTTTATACAAAACACGACTCCACAATTACTTTTATAGGTATGGTATTGTACCAAGTGTTTCTTTTTGATCGAAATTGTTACCTTAATATTTCTTAATAATTACATAAAGTAGAAATTTTACAAAATGAATATATTTAATCTAGAAGAGACTGATTGTAATGAAATATTATGAAATTCATGTATTTTGGGGTCCTGGACAAAGTTCAAAGGACCTGCCAATCAAGGCAAGAGGCGAGAAGAATTGAAACAGTCAGAACGTAACGAACTGGAACAAATATCTCCGGGAGAAGGCGGCTGTTTCAAATGACATGGTCAGCTACCGCCAGATTCAAACATTAGTTCCCTGAGAAAGGGAAGACAAAGTTGGAAAATGGCGGGTAATAAAATGAAACCCGAAGACATGAAATTTGTGGAACCGAGGCGAGCGGGAAAGAAACAGACGAGCGAGCCTGTACGTTTGCTGTTTATTCCTTCTCGACTTTCGGTATCAAGGGTAGTTTGGGCGATGTATATGCATGGATTTGGCTATATGTCCTGTCCATAACGATACACGTGAGCAGAAAGGGATTTCTCTCGACTGTAATATCGGGATTCCCCGACATTCCGCAGTAATAAAAGAAGTGCGCCTCGGTAGGCATGGATTATTTTACATTCAATGGGAAATGAATGCAATAACACGTGACCAATTGAGCTAATCAGAATGCAGAAATTATAATGATCACAACGACAATTTTTTTATTATTTTTTTTAAACATAATTTTTCTATGTGTACTTGTCCCTGTCGCCTTGCCGAGTCAATAACGCTGATTTGAATAAATGATAACTTTTATTTTCAAGAAAAAAGCATTTGGCGAAAAAGCACAGCAAAATGATTGAACATCGGATTGAAATCTCTTGATCAAATTCGGATTTCCTCATTGGTGGAACAAGTAATTGTAGATTCTGCTTCAGGTGAGCTGAAAACTTACCTTCATATGTCGGCGTTCCATCCACTCCATATGTCCAGAAACACGACCATGACATGATTCCAAAAAAGACACAGGTTGTTCGAATATACATCATGTTGAAATGGCAGTGTTTCACCACATATCTTTGTGTTGATATAAGCGACAAATACCAGTTCCACAGCACGATCCCGACAGTACCACGACCATGCGCCCACTAATCATCAGCACACAGCGACGACACCAGGCGCTCGCGAAAAGGCGAGAGCAACGCGACCCGGAAGTTACGAAATACGTCAGAGTGGTCTTTGTGTCATCAAGTATGCCAGATACTGTACATTACGCACTATGGCCGGAAAAGGTCTATTTTATATAAAGTGATCACTAGAACGGCGATTGTTATACGAGTTCCAAATATACAACTATATCCGGAACAAGGTCTATTTTAAAGTGATCACAAGAACGTGGTAACGGCGGTTGTTACAACTTCCTTATATAAGAGTTCACATATTTAACCATAATTTATAAGCAATCTCTCATGTTTGATAGTCCATCACGATTTAATTTCCAGTTTCGTTTTATCTTTCGTTTATGGACGATGGGTCATGACCGCACAGGTTAATACTACTTAAGCAATCATGCGGGTGTGGAGTCGTAGCGTTGTGCTTCTATGTTTGCGGATATTTGCCATGGTAAAGGTGGCTCCTATTCTAAACCCTTCAAAGTAAAATCTTGCAATTAAGGGAATAATTGTTGAAGATGAAAAAGAAACAGGGCTGACAAGTTCTTTTCGAATCACGAAATCTTTTGAAACTGAATGTCAGACAGGACCATATTGGACAGCCGTCTTCGAAGGTTAACCCGCAGGCACAACATACTGCTTTCTGTTTGTTTGTTTGTTTGTTGTTTAACCCCGCACTCAGCAATATTTCAGCTATATGACGGCGGTCTGTAAATAATCGAGTCTGGACCAGACAATCCAGTGATTGACATCATGAGCATCGATCCACCCAATTGGGATACGATGACATGCATCAACCAAGTCAACGAGCCTTACCACCCGATTTCGTTAGTCGCCTCTTACGACAAGCATAGTCGCCTTTTACGGCAAGCATGGGTTGCTGAAGACCTATTCTACACCGGATCTTCACGGGTCTACTGCTTAATGCTCAGCAATGGCCCTAATGAAGGTCCCGATAGCTTCAGTAATGTGCTATGAACGGATTTAATCGTAGACATTTTTCAGGTTGAACACACGTTCTTGCAAAGGAAAACTGAAATATATATTGATATAGATTGATCGTTGATATCGATCAGCATGTTCATTTTCGGATTGTATAATAACAATGTCTGTGCTGTTGCCGTAAACTAACGGACAATTAACGTCATTTTTTTAATGCGGCTGGATCCTTCAAGTCACAGATGAAATACTGACTAATGCTAATGCCAGTATTTTATCTGTGACTTGAAGGTTCCAGCTGCGTTTAGGAACAAGTGAACAAAGCATCTCTCTCGCACACCCAAAAGCCTATCCAGTATTTTATATTTCTATTCTATTGTGGTCAGTACCATAGGCCCACTAGCCAGGACACATGGTTCAATGCCTATGTCTTATGTCATATGGCAGAGTATTTTATTGTTGAACAATGAGTGTGACTGTGTTACCTTGTTTCTGTTGAGATTCGGTCGACGCTCATTGTGTTTGGACGGTGATTAGTTATCAGGAATGTAGTACTGTCTAATGTAAGCAGTTTTGAGGAGTTTACTATATTTAGATGCTAGTGCTATGTGTACACTTCCGGAATACCATTGAATATTCTGAAATGTTCTATTGCCGCTAGGATGGTGATGGCCTTTAGTAGATTTCCAGAAGCTAGGCAGGTTGTATATAAGGGACAATAGCGTTTTACGGATATCTCACGCATTTCATCGCTTCGGAACCAGCTTTCATGCGAGGATCGCTCATCATCCCTGATTCCCTGCCTAGATCATCTCGGAAGCTTGACCACTGTATCCACTGGGTGACTATGCTATTATCACTGACTTGGCTATCACCATTATATTTAGATCTGATACTGACCACTCCCATTTTATCATATATTTCCGTTGAATATTGTACTACCACTCTATTGAGTGCAACCATAGTAATTGCTGAGCAGTAATTTTTAATCATTTTCAAACTTCCTTAATTGTGTAATACATGTTTGGATTATATACCACAAGTTTGTTGTTTCTTGATTTCCCACTAAGTTCTGTTATGTACAGATTTCTCGGTTAACATATCGTTTTAATTTGGGAATCGAAACGTAACAATAAACATGTTGCTTTTTTAACGTATGACAGTATATGTAACTGTTTTGTAATGTGCTCTGTTATGACAGAGTCAAATAGTATCTGAATTTGAAGTGATCACACGCTAAGCAATACATGCACACTCTCTGAGCGTATACATTCACATAACAGGGAATACATGTCAACGTATCCCAATTGCGTGGATTGATGCTCACGATATCAATCACTGGATTATCTGGTCCAGACTCGATTATTTACAGACCGCTGTCATATAGCTGGAATATTGCTGAGTGTGGCGTTTAACAACAAACAAACACATAGCAGGGATCCTTCAGAATAAAAATTCAACAGCGGATAGATGTGACATTCGATAATCACATTTCTTTATACTTTATTTGGCTGTCGACTGACAAGTGTGTGATTCCTCGATGTTTCCACAACAGCTGAGGGGATATATGACGCACGGGAAGTACACCCTCACCATCGGCCCAGCTTCCTTGTTTATGTCGAAGTGACATGCCAGGATCAGAAGAAATAACACCCCAGCGCCATCTGTGCATCAGGCGGATTTCATTAGCTGTAGTTAAGTATGTTTCGATATGGAAAACTGACCTTAACACTTATGTCGCCGGCAGGCTACATTCTACTTTGGTCCATCTTAAGGCCGGTCCTCCATTGTCTACATATAAGGAGTTGTACGTGCTACCCCTACCTGGCTTAACGCCTAATTCACGGGCTTCTACCTGTGATGTCACGGGAATTTGATCGCACAGACAATTGTCACCTGTCAGCCTGGTAGGATTGGCCGACAGCACTCAACACTTTTCTAATGTTGACGTTTCATGTTACAGGCAAATAAATACATTTTAAAAGAAACTCCGTCTTCAATACTTGTCTGGGACGACTAGAAGCCTGAACCTGCGACAAAATGGCGCCCGAAGAGGGACGGAGTTGTCATTACACCTGAGCAACACAACGTCGACGACGACCCCGCTTTCACGACTAGGCCTATGTACTTGCATGGTTCGTCAACCGCCGATGCATGGATCATGATACGGCATACAACCTACCAACAAGTGACTGATTCACGATTACTGTGAGTGACTTTATGATACCTGTGACATCAACCATGACTGTGTTTATCTGTGATACTTTCACCTGTGATATATTCTGTGATTAACTTTTAAGAAGTGATCATCATCAGACTTAAAGACTTTACATCATCGTGTACTTTATAAACACTTCATCATCTGTGTCACCGTGACTTGCATGTCATAACTTTATTTTCTGTGTATACACGCATTTTATGAAACATCTACAACCCTTGCGCAATATATACTTTGTACATAAACTTGTGTTCTATCTTAAAACCTATAGGTGCATTATACGCCTATCGTTTTAAGCTAGAATATCTGCTACTGCAGTTTATCTTAGTTCCTGTGTTTCTAGTATTTAGTTTAGCATTTGGTTCTAGTTTAGTGTAGTTTAGTTTAGTTTAAATTTAGTTTCATTGCCATGTCTTATTTTCATCGTCTGTAAAACGATCTTCAGTGTTGTCAATAATATTGAGGGTTTGTTGTTCTTCATTATTTACATTACGTGATTGCATGTGTGAGCGCGTCCGTCACGTACACTTGCACTAATAACAGCTGCACTCGCGTTATACGTTTCCGCGTTGTTTGGCCCCGTTCGTGTTAAAGTAAATGTAACTTAATTTTCATCAATCATTGGACTTAGTTTATATCAATAAAGTGTTAGTATATACCTACACTCCCATGTCACCTTAGCATTTGTCTCTCTGTCTTTTTCACCCATCCTCATAATTACCTGTCGGCGATTGTCTCCCTTGGTGTTCTATTCGTCTGGGTATGTCATTGTGGAGGTAGTTATTTATTCCGGTTCAGCACAACGGGTATATTTTACTGGTGCTTTCCTGCACTGTTGTGTTCAAAGTCCACACTGTGAAGGTTTGGTGCTTTTTGTGCATATTTTCTGCGATTATTATATGTGTTTATTTGTTTTCTTTAAACACATATCTGGTGATCAAGGTCACTTGTATATTGCGTACTTGCAATTGGTGTATTTAAGTTTTTCTAAAAAACAAAACAAAACAGCGCCTATTGTGTTTTCTTTATCACCTATCAAAGCATTGCTTCCCCCATTGTATATACCTACAACAGTGCTTCACCATTGGCATAATTTAATTCAGTGACATATATTGTCATTTGTTTTTACATTGTTTTGTGCACAGCCGGGTTGTGTTGACATAGTCATGTAATTCAGTGACACACATTGTCATTGTTTATATTGTTGTGTGCACATCCGGGTTGTTTTGACATGGTCATGTAATTAATTCAGTGACACACATTGCCATTGTTTATATTTATAGTGTACAACCGGGTTGTGTTGACATGGTCATGTAAGTCAGTGACACACATTGTCATTGTTTATATTTATAGTGTACAACCGGGTTGTGTTGACATGGTCATGTAAGTCAGTGACACACATTGCCATTGTTTATATTTATAGTGTACAACCGGGTTGTGTTGACATGGTCATGTAAGTCAGTGACACACATTGTCATTGTTTATAGTTATAGTGTACAACCAGGTTGTGTTGACATGGTCATGTAAGTCAGTGACACACTTTGTCATTGTTTTAATCAACGTGGTGAAGATTGGGAGGTTAAGTCTGAAGTTTTATCTGATGGAGATGAATTTAAGATGTTAGCCTACTTGAAGAGCACTGGTAAATATAACATTCATCAAGTTACAACCCAACCAAAACAGAAACATCTGTTCACACCCAACCCAAGCCAGGAACACATGTTCACACCAATCAAACCAGGTTATTCTCCTTTCACTCCTGGTCCAGCAGCAAGTGCAAACCGTTGCTTTTATCCACAGCCTTTCTCGACTTCTCCTTGGCCTGTATATCAGCAACCACTTAGGATATCTACCTTTTCATGTGAAGATCAAGGTAGTAAGGGAGATACATCCTTTGAGATGTGGAAGTTCGAGATCCGATGCCTCATTAGAGACGACACTTATCCTACAGCCACTCTGACTCAGGCAGTTAGGAAGTCACTTAAAGGTGATGCTGCTCGTATTCTCCTTTCCTTTGGTGAAGACGCTACAGTGACTGATATTATTAACAGGCTTGAGGGTCCGTATGGTACAGTTGTCACTGCAGAAAATCTATTTCAAGAATTCCACCAAGCTATGCAAGGAGGTACAGAGTCAGTAGCGTCTTAGGCTATTCGTATTGAGGATTTACTTCAACAAGCACTGGATAGAGGAACGTACACAGATAAACCAGCTAGTAGTGCTATGCTAAGGAACCGCTTCTGGACTGGACTTAGGAGTACACATCTGAAGGATGCTACAAGACATGCCTTTTATTCCAACCGGGACTTCAGTACACTTATGCAGTCTGTGAGAATTATTCTTCAAGGTCCGAGTAAAGTACTTGGGACATGTGGTATCTGTGAACGGAATTGAAACAGACCCGGACAAGATTGCTGCACTCAAGGACTGGCCAATCCCCAAGGATGTTAATGATGTCAGAAAATTCCTCGGATTCACTGGGTATTACCGCAGCTTTGTCAAGAACTTTGCCAGAATTTCTCGACCCTTAAATGATCTTCTGAATGGACAGCCAAAAAAAGAAAAGAAAGAATGCTAAAAAATCCATTAAAAGCAAGAAACTATTTTCCCTGCATTTTCAATATCGCCAGCGACCTAGATCATTACGTTGATAAAAATGTTAAGAAAATTTCAGTCTACAATTTTACTGTTAGAATTGCTTATTTTTTATCGATGACATGTGTAGGAAAGTTTCAGCATCAGTTGCCATGACAACGTGACAAACTGCATTAAGACATTAATCAACATTTACACATGGACAGCCAGCCAGTGTGAGCTAAACCACTTGGCAACATCTCTGGCAGTCACACAAACACAGGGCACCAATACATGGAACAATGGATATCATAACAATCACACACCACGTGACATTGTCTTGTAATAATAACAATCTGGGTGATATAGGCTTGAGGTTTAACACTAACCTATATACACATAAAACAACCACTGGGAAACTGAGTTGACAGAAACAGACTAGAAATACATTATACATCCAGTGTGTTCACCTGGGGATCTATCAATCACTGGATTGTCTGGTCCAGATTTGAATATGTACCATACGTCAGAGCAGGGATAGAAACTAACAGTTTTACTCCACTAGTCCTTATAATGATAACATGTAGCAAAACCTGTAAAAATGACAAATTTCGACTAGTCCTTATGATACCTTACCTATTGGGCAGTTTGGCAAGGACTCTAGGACTAGTGCCGATTTTTAACACTGCAGAGCTTAAATACTATCCCCTGTGACAGTCTGTGTGTGTCTTGCAGGGAGGGAGGGGGAAGGAGAGAGAACTGCACTGGCATATTTTTGTGTGTGTGTTCATTTACGTCATTGCAAGCAATATTAAACCTATATGATATGCCCGACTTATTAATCATTGACTGCGGACAAAACAAACCAGTGATCAATATGATAAGCACTGACGTATGATGACCCACAAATAAGCATGTCAACGAGTTTGACCATGTGGTTCATTTAATTGCTCCAATTTTAATCACTCACTCACTCCCCTCACTCACTCACTCCACTCACTCAACTCCACTCCACTCACTCACTCCACTCCACTCACTCACTCCACTCCACTCACTCACTCCACTCCACTCACTCACTCCACTCCACTCACTCCACTCCACTCCACTCCACTCACTCACTCCACTCACTCACTCCACTCACTCACTCCACTCACTCACTCCACTCACTCACTCCACTCACTCACTCCACTCACTCACTCCACTCACTCACTCCACTC
Source organism: Haliotis rufescens (assembly GCF_023055435.1). Lineage (NCBI taxonomy): Eukaryota > Metazoa > Mollusca > Gastropoda > Lepetellida > Haliotidae > Haliotis > Haliotis rufescens. The sequence goes on from NW_025964046.1 coordinate 3,209,684, forward strand.
CACTCACTCCACTCCACTCACTCCACTCCACTCACTCACTCCACTCACTCACTCCACTCACTCACTCCACTCACTCACTCCACTATCTCACTCCACTCACTCACTCAACTCACTCACTCACTCCACTCACTCACTCCACTCACTCACTCCACTCACTCACTCCACTCACTCACTCCACTCACTCACCCCACTCACTCACCCCACTCACCCCACTCACTCACCCCACTCACTCACCCCACTCACTCACCCCACTCACTCACCCCACTCACTCAACTCACTCCACTCACTCCACTCACTCCACTCACTCCACTCCACTCCACTCCACTCCACTCCACTCCACTCCACTCACTCACTCACTCACTCACTCACTCACTCACTCACTCACTCACCTCACCTCACCTCACCTCACCTCACCTCACCTCACCTCACCTCACCTCACCTCACTCACTCACTCACTCACTCACTCACTCCCCTTACTCACTCACTCACTCCCCTTACTCACTCACTCACTCCCCTTACTCACTCATTCACTCACTCACCTCACTCACTCCCCTTACTCACTCACTCACTCACTCACTCTCCTTACTCACTCACTCACTCACTCCCCTTACTCACTCACTCACTCACTCACTCCCCTTACTCACTCACTCACTCCCCTTACTCACTCACTCACTCACTCACTCACTCCCTCCCCTTACTCTCACTCACTCACTCCCCTTACTCTCACTCACTCACTCCCCTTACTCACTCATTCACTCACTCACTCCCCTCACTCACTCCCCTTACTCACTCACTCACTCACTCTCCTGACTCACTCACTCACTCACTCACTCACTCACTCACTCACTCACTCACCTCACTCACTCACTCACTCACCTCACTCACTCACTCACTCGCTCACTCCCCTCCCTCTCTCACTCACTCACTCACTCACTCACTCACCTTACTCACTCACTCACTCACTCACCTTACTCTGGAAACTAATACATTGCGATGCATTCTATCTTCCGTTACCATGGTTACAGTCTCTTTCAAATAATGGATGCAATCCACCTTCTAATATCATGTTTATAGCCCCATTAACATAATGGATGCATTCTATTATATCTTACCATGGTGACAAAATAGATGAATTCTACCTTCTGTTACCATGGTGACAGTCCCTTGCACAACAGATGCATTCTACGTTCCGCTACCATGGTGACAGTCCCTTGCTTAACAAAGATACATTCTACCTTCTGTTACCATGGTGACAGTCCCTTGCACAAAATAGATGCATTCTACCTTCTGTTACCATGGTGACAGTCCCTTGCACAAAATAGATGTGTTCTACCACCTGTTACCATGGTGACAGTCCCTTGCACAAAATAGATGCATTCTACCTTCTGTTACCATGGTGACAGTCCCTTGCACAAAATAGATGCATTCTACCTTCTGTTACCATGGTGACAGTCCCATGCACAACCTAGATACATTCTACCTTACACTACCATGGTGACAGTCCCCAATTGATGCATTCTTCTGATACTATTTACAGTCCTATCAACATAATGGATACATTCACGATGATGCAGTAAGTACAACATACACAATACTCCATAGCATATGTATGGGGTGGGACTTTAATGGTCTTCACTATATACTACACTGAATACTGACTTCGGGAACACACACACAGTAACCATACATCTACCATGTACCGTATTCGACGTAATAAGCACCAAGGGCGCTCTCAAAATAAGAAATAGGGGGCTCTTAATAGAATCAAATTTTGGTGAAAAAAAAAAAAACAGAGTTGAAAGATCATAAATTTCGTGGTTTATGCTAACACCCTGAAATGATACAAAAGAAAAGTCTGTGCGTATTATACACCACAGATATATTTTTCCAGAATTTAATTGACCATAATTAAGAGTGCATATAACACACGAGTGCGTATTATACACGAATAAATAAGTCTTGTGTACATTGCACAATCGGAAGGGGTGCTAATTGGGATTGTACACTAACCAATATATTAGCAAATATCGCCGTGGGCGTTATTACGTTGAATACGGTATTATATACCCACCAACAAAAGAGAGTCGGATACCACACATGTTGGTTCATATCTGCACACTTACTCATACTCAAGAGAAATTAGACTGGTTCGTTGGACCAACGAACATACTGGTATATTGTGTGCACCGATGCTCATGAACTCATCACATGGGTAGTCATAGATCCATGACTCGAGATTTGTCTCGTGCAGAATTAGTGTGTAAAGTTTGGATATCGTGATAAGAATAAAGTCAATCTGTGGTAACAGTTGACTGATTGTTAGTTTTGTCATTAATTGGTACACACTGGAAACATCCCTTCTTCTGTGGTTCGTGTTTCTTTTGGGGGTGAGTATACATTATTATTATTATACAACATGTGTTAAATATATTTATACCACTCCACTTTTCATTGAGATGATAACATGTCATTCATTTTAAATATACACTTGACATATTTTGAGAATCATTTTCGTGTATCATGGAAACATAGAAAATATATAACTTTATAGCAGACTTTATAATTTCAAGCTCATCACAATTAACCATGATCTTAGAGTGTGCTTTATTGCACCTGGTCAATCAGTGGTTTCAAATCACAATAACATGTCTCTGATTACACACGGTTAAACAGCCAATTTGACACCCACTTTAGTTTCAAGGTTAATTTAAGCATAAGTATCCCACAGTACTATCAGTACTTGCCAAAGATAGTATCGAAGTACTTTGAATGAAGCTAATATTTACCTGACTTTTCCCCACATAGGGTACCCCAACATCTCCAATGACACACAATCAACCAAGTTAGCGACGGGTGTTGATCGATTTAAGGAATAGGGCCGGGGCAAAACACTGGACCTACCTGTAATTTGTTCAGGTGTCAAATAGATCCAACAGTTTAGATACTTGAACATGGTTGAGTTTGTGTTCTTTACCCTGACTAATTACACGCATCTTCCCATGACCATAAAAGTCCAGTTTTCCCGCTTGTTGAACTGGGCTGGTATTATGGAGTTACATTTTGGCTGGACTAACGAGTCTATGCATAGTCCAATCAAAATCGAGCAACGAAATCGAAATCCGGTTCGTATATGTCACGCAGATTTCGGTCAATTACAGGATTTGCAAAGCATGTCTTTAGATGTTTTTAATCAAGGTGCTCAAGTGATTTGATGCACTTCACGATGTAAGACTCATTTTATCACAATAAAGATCTTGATTATCGTTCAGATCGTCTTGACTTGGGGCCGCCATTTTGTTTGAAGCAAATGCAAATGATACGAGAGGTGGAATCGGATTGGTCCATAGGAGAGGCTTAGAAGGGACATAACTTGTAATAGCCACTGGTGGCGCTACGATCGAGCCCAGGAATTCCAGCCTAGTTCGGCAAAGGTGGAAACTGGACTTTCTAAGTCTGTTAACTCTCTTGCCTCGGGAAGATGACTTTATAGGTACCGGCACACTTGATTGTCTGGTCCAGACTCGGGAAGATGACTGTCACGTGGCCACAGAACAAGTGAATGAAACTTGCAAGGCAAGCAAGTGGGCAAGCAGAGGTGAAATTGGGTTTAACATTGAGTCCAAGATTTTATAGCGATGTGCGTGCACGTGTGTGTGCGTGTGTGTGTGTGTGTGGGGGGGGGGGGGGGGGGGAGGGGGTGTGGGTGAGCGTGATCATGTGCGTGTGTGTGTGTGCGTGTGCTTGTACAAGTCTGGACATATGCCAGTTTATAGTGCTTGCCCACTGAGATACCATGCTGCAGTTTGACATGAATACCCCACTCAGACACAGTATACCAGACTACAGGACCCTCTTTGAGAAGCCTCTGATTATAATAACACGGTTAGCTTCACTCAATGGCAGCCCTCGGTGTTTCATTGTTGGAAATTATTTTTCTTATATTCGTACACATGGTGCAAATAATTATTGTTTTTCATTTCTGATTACATTTCTACCGATTTCACGGATTCTTTTCATGATTTGGCCATGTTACAAAATGAAGCTTAAAGAAACAAAATATTTTTGGACCAATCAACCACCAAGCTCCAATCAGTGTGCGGTTTCTTCCATTTAATCCAGCATTCCATTCTTCTGTCGAAGCAACACACTTTGACACATACCACACGTCTAAGAAACACTCATGCAGCCATGAAATATATACACACAGTCAGTCAGTCATCAGCATTCACAACACATCTGTCCTAGGAGGGGCTGGATCCAAGGAACAGAACTCTAGGACTGCATCTCAACTTATCTCCCTTTGACAGGGGAAAGACGGGTGGGTGAATGCTCTCTCTTGTTCACATGACGACACATTGTTCTGTCATCCCCGGCAACTTGGGGATGCCATTGTCATCAAATTATAAACCTGGGGCCTGAAATGAATCAGTTCATTCATTATTTTCTGAAATCGGGTGATAAGTTCTGAAATATACTTCACTGAGAAAACTACAGTTAAACCAGTCCAAACCAAACCTCTTTATACAGACCAGATGCACAATTCCAGTTTTTAAGAGAATAGAACATTTTCATAAAACTACAATCGTAGTAGGTAAGTGAGTGAGGGAGTCATTGAGTGAGTGAGTGAGTGAGTGAGTCACCAAGTGAGTCATTGAGTGAGTCACGGAGTGAGTGAATAGTGAGTCACCGAATGAGTGAGTGAGTGAGTGAGTGAGTCACCAAGTGAGTCATTGAGTGAGTGAGAGTGTGTGAGTGACTGAGTGAGTGGGTGAGAGTGTGTGTGTGTGTGTGAAAGAGTCATTGAGTGAGTGAGTGTCACCAAGTGAGTCACCGAGTGAGTCACCGAGTGAGTCACCGAGTGAGTGAGTGAGTGAGTGGGTGAGTGAGTGAGTGTGTCACCGAGTGAGTCACCGAGTCATTGAGTGAGTGAGTGAGTGAGTGAGTGAGTGAGTCTTACCATATCTCCGACTATTTCCTTCGGAGGCTGCCCTAGCTCTTGCATCTACAACAGAGTGAGTGAGTGAGTTATTATTTAACGTCACATGGGCAATATTTCAGCCATATTGTGACGAGAAAGTACATTTATGATACATTTATGATACATATATTTAAACTGAATAAAAAGCTGTCAACGAAGGACAGTAGAATAACTAGAATATCACAGACTTGATTTAAAACTAGTTGAGAATATTAAAAGGCAGTAAGCATTAATGAACATCACAATTTAAAAATGGGCTAGAAATCGTCAGCAACTGAAGGGAGATCACCATACTGGGGACCATGGGGACTTACAGTACTTTTGCTTCCTGCATGGACCCCGGCAGGATTTATATCATCCCTTCAGTCACTGGCGACAGTGTACCAGTTAAGCCTTAGATTAAAATAACGAAGATACTACGTTTAAAAGCCTAGTGTGCAGAAAAATACTTCGAATGATTTGGGACTTACATACCCTCTTAGGGGGACAATAATTTTACGCTACTTCAACCCCCCTCAAGGGTACAGCCACTAACAATCTAAGTTATGAATTTCGCACTACCAATTTGTAAAACAATACATTGAACACATCAAAATTTATGAAAAAGCTCTATTTCCTTTAAAAAACATAATATTAAACGAGAATTAACATCATTAAAAAGGTCCTTAATTGTTTTTACATTGAAATATTTATCCCTTGTGATGGAAAAATCAACACAGTCAAGCAGGACATGCTTGACCGTGATTCTTTCATCACAAGGGATACAAAACGGAGGATCCTCACCTTGTAATAAATATTCGTGCGTATATCTGCTGTGGCCAATACGACATCGTCGCATAATGACCTCTTCAAATCTTGACTGACAGCCCAAGTAGGTGTAACCGATATTTGGTTTAATTTCATGTAATTTATTGATACCTACTTGGGCGTCCCACTTCTGTTGCATAAGATCTCGGATGTAAGATCGAATCATGGGTTTAAAATCAGTGTATGGGATCAGAAGTGGTGTCACAGATTTGTTGAGGGCTGCTTTTGCAGCAGCATCGGCCATTGTGTTACCAATGATACCAACATGGCTTGGTAACCAACAAAAGACGATGTCATATTGGCCAGTAGCAAGATCATTAAATAACTCAAGAATTTGGATTAAAAGTGGATGTTTTGAAGACATATTTTTAATTGCCTGAAGACATGAAAGAGAATCTGAAAACAGTATGAATTGTTTATGTTTAGATTGATTACTGATATATTTAAGTGCTGTAAAAATGGCGTTTGCTTCTGCAGTGAATATGGAACTGTTATCAGGTAAACGGGAAGAGATTGTTCTGGATCCAATGACAGTGGCACTAGCAACTGTGCCACCATCCTTGGATCCATCGGTAAATATAGATTTATAAGTGTCATAATTGTTTCTAAGTTGGTGGTATTCTTGTTGGTATATTAATTGGTTAGTATCTGATTTCTTAAGTTTGGTTAATGTCAGGTCTACCTCTGGCTTTACCATTTGCCAAGGAGGAGAGGAGAAAAGTTGCGTAGGAGCTATATCTTGGAGTTTAATATTTGAAGCTGATATTGCAGATTTTATTCTAATTCCGAGTGGTGGATGGAGTGCCGATTTCTTATTGTAAAGATCTTCGTAGAGAGGATGGAATATACATTCAAAAGCTGGATTTGACGGATTAGAATATAATTTAGTGATGTATTGTAGAGATAATTTTAGTCGGCGTTGTTTAAGAGAAGGCTCATCTGCTTCTATATAGAGACTGTGAATGGGAGACGTTCTGAAGGCTCCAAGACAAAGCCTCAGACCCTGATGATGTATCGTATCTAGTTTTTGTAAATTACTTTTGCAGGCTCCACCATAGATGATGGAGCCATAATCAAGTTTGGAACGAATTAGTGACCTGTACAAGTGTAAGAGGGTTGTTTGATCCCCTCCCCACTTTGAATTAGAAACAACTTTTAATAGATCGAGTGCCTTCAGGCATTTAGCTTTGAGGTATTTAATATGCGGGAGAAAAGTTAAGTGATGATCAAAAATAAGTCCCAAGAACTTGGCCTCCTTAACAACTTTGATAGGAGTGCCATTCAGAAACAGTTCAGGGTCCTTATGTGGCTTATATTTTCTGCAGAAATGTATACAATTAGTTTTTGATTTGGAAAATTTAAACCCGTTTTCTAAACACCACTTGTGAATTTTATTAAGACATAATTGTAATTGCCTTTCTATTTATGCGCATATTTTTACCACGACAAGATAGATTAAAATCATCCACAAAAAGTGATCCATCAACTGAATCATTTAAAACTTTGGACAAACTGTTAATTTTTATACTGAATAAAGTGACAGACAAAATACTGCCTTGTGGGACACCCTGATCCTGATTATAATGATCAGACAGTGTTGTACCCACTCGGACTTGAAATTGCCTGTCTGTTAAAAACTGTGATATGAAATGAGGCAAACGGCCTCTTAATCCAAAATCATGAAGATCTTTTAAAATACCATGTTTCCATGTTGTATCGTAAGCTTTTTCTAAGTCGAAAAAGATCGATACAGCATGTTGTCTATTTACAATGGAATTTTTAATGAACGATTCTAAACGCACTAAGTGATCGATAGTACTTCTGTTTTTACGGAAACCGCATTGTATATTGGTAAGAAGATTATTTGTTTCCAAGTACCACACTAATCGATTATTTACCATGCGTTCCATCGTTTTACAAACACAGCTCGTTAAAGAGATAGGTCGGTAATTTGATGGATCAGAATGATCCCGCCCAGGTTTGGGAATGGGGATAACAATGGCTTTATGCCATGAAGCTGGAAACATCCCAGATGTCCAAATATCATCGAATATATTTAACATAGTTTCAAGGCATGATTCGGGCAAGTGTTTCAGCAGCTGATAATGAATATTATCAGCGCCTGCTGCTGTATCATGAGCTTGCCCTAAGGCAGTATATAGCTCATGTAGTGAAAATACCTCATTGTAATCTTCACCATTATCAGATGTAAAATTTACTTTTTTCTTTTCCTGTTGAAGCTGATATTTTTGAAATTCAGGAACGTAATTAGATGAAGAAGAATGATGAGATAAAGTTTCACCAATGCTATTGGCAATGGCAGATTTATCAGTTAACAAAGTATCGCCATCCTTCAGATGGTTAACTGTAGAATTTGATCCCTTGCCTTTGATCTTTTTAATCATGTTCCATACCTTGGACATAGGGGTACGAGAGTTAATTTTGGAGACATAAGTCCGCCAGGATTGACGTTTATTTTGCTTAAATAGACGTCTTGCCTTGGCATTTGAAATTTTTACAATATTTAAATTATGGACAGTGGGATGTTTACGGAAGTACTTCTCCGCCTTCTTGCGACATTTCCTAGCTTGTTTGCAAGTGTCATCAAACCACGGTTTACGAACACGTGGGTTGATCGAGGACTTAGGTATTGATTCATCAGCAATTTCATTCAGTAGATCTGAGAACAACTGAATCGGGTCAGTAACATTTTGAAAAGACGTAGGTAGTAATTTATCTTTGCATAAAGATTGAAATAAAAGCCAATCAGCCTTCACAAAATTCCATCGAGGTGAAGGTGGATCATCAGCAGGATTAATTGGTTTAAGCACCGTGGGGAAATGGTCACTCCCACATAGGTCATCATGGACGGACCATGAGAATTCATTCAACAAAACTGAATCCGTCAAAGACAGATCTAATGATGAATACGTACCAGTTGCAGGGTGTAAGTAGGTGTCCGAGTCATCGTTAAAGATGCAGAGGTCATTATCAGAAACAAAATCCTCAATGACTTTACCCTTTTGATTAATGATAGAACCTCCCCATAAAGGATTATGACCATTTAGATCACCCATGATGAGACAGGGCTTTGGGAGCTGGTCGTACAGTTTTTGTAGATCGTTACGCTGAAGATTTGAAGATGGAGGAATGTATAAGGAGCAAAGTGTGAAGGCAATATGCAGTGTAAGTCTAACTGCAACTGCTTGCAAATTCGTGTCAAGCGGAACAGGACTGTGAACAACGACCCGCCGCACCAACATAGAAGCACCTCCAGTAGCTTTATCTCCCGGAGGAGAAAAAGAATGATAGGAACTATACTGCCTTAATTCAAATTTATCTGTATTTTTTAAGTACGTCTCTTGTAAACAAATTGCTGATGGAATAAAATCTGTTGTTAATAACTGTAGTTCATTAAAGTTGTGCCTAAGCCCTCTGCAATTCCATTGAATTAGACTAGAATGATTCATGGTGGTTCAATAGGAGATCGCTCACGTGAACGTGAAGAAGAGTCACCACTCATAGTAGATGGAGTAACATCCATCTCGAGAGGATCAAAGAAATTCTGAACATCAACAGATGTTTCAGTGACAGTAGGGATCTTAGTAATAATTTTCTTGTTTTGTTTCTTTTATGTTTTTTGGGCATTTCAGTCGATGGTTTGTTAGTTGCTGGTAATTCAGGAGTCGGTTTAGGTTGGGCCATAGTCTGAGTCACAACCTGAGATGCTGGAGAGATGCCACATGATTGAGTATCTGAATCATCTGTCTGACTCTCTGATGTTGTAACCACAGGCACAGGGTGTTCAGAGTGTGCCCATGTCAAGTCAGTTTGACATTCTATTGATCTTGTGGTAGAAGGTCGAGAGACAGCAGCAGCATAAGTGTGCACTGATGGAGGTGACCGGCTGGCAATGACTTTTTTTGCTTCCTGAAAAGAAATGTTGTTTTGACATTTGACTGTCAAAATATCTTTCTCATGTTGCCAAAGAGGACATGATTTTGAAGAAGCAACATGTTTACCCTTACAATTCACACATTTGGGGTCAGCTGTACAATCTGAGGCGTCATGATTTGCACCACAACGGTGACAAACATTCGGCCGATCGCATGATTTGGAACCGTGTCCAAACTTCTGACACTTGTAACATCGGAGTGGATTGGGGACATACACCTCCACTCCGATGTTAAAATATCCTGCCTTTATAGATTGTGGTATGGTCGACAGTGAAAAGGTGAACAAATAAGTATTTGTTGGGACAATGTTATCTCCATCCTTTCTTGTGAAACGTTTCACAGACGTGACATGTTGATCATTGAGTTCATCAAGAATTTCCTCTTCTGTCATTTCTGCCAGACAACGGGCTCTGTCGCGGATGATGCCTCGACTTGAGTTTAACGTTCTGTGCGCAGAGACAGCAACTTCAGTGTTTGCGAATGTAGTACATTTCAAAAGATTGATAGCTTGCTGTCTCCGTGCACACTCTACCAAAAGAGAACCGCTCCGGAGCCGTGAAACATTCTTGACTTCACCACAAATACCCGCAATGGCTTTTGATATGGCAAAAGGATTAATTTTCAACGGTAGTTGATTTCGTGATTCAACTACTATAAATCGAGCCCAATAATTAGAATTTTGTGAAACGGAAATATCATCATCAGATGATAAAATCTCAGCTTCGAGACGTCTCTTCTTTTCATTTCGGTTTGAACCAGAAGGATTGTGAGCCATGATGAAATTAATGTATTCAGCACCCCTGCTCCCCACCCACCATGGAGTGCTACAAAGAGCGATGTTTTCCTGCACCGGATCTCCAACATGCAAACATCAGGGATACAGAGGTGTTATACTCCAGTAAGAACAACATGAATAGCTGTATTTGTCTATCAAATAAAATGTCAGGCTGGTTCGGCCCATGGCAAGAAATTGAAGACATACAGAACTCAGCGGTCGAAAGTACTAGATTGGCCCATGAGCCACCGCCTTCTGGCGTAAGACTCTAGGCAATTTAGTCAATCAAAAATTGAGTGAGTGAGTTAAGATTTATAGTCACATCGGCAATATTTCAGCCATATTGTGACTAAATCAAGTTGGACAGTAATAATACATAAATATAGACATTAAAATCTGTCGACAAAGGACAGTAAAAACACTAGACCATCACAGATGTAGATTGTAAAACTAGCATAACATAATAAAATTTGTAACAATTCATAACAATACACAATAAAAATGGGCTATAGATCACCAATAGCCAAAGGTAGGACACCATACTAGGTACCATGGGGACTTACGATACTTCTGCTACCTACATGGTAACCCAGCAGGATTTACACCATCGCTCTGGCTACTGGTGATTGTCAGCAAGTTTAAGCCAAATCAGTTAAAAACAACAAGAATTCTACGATTAAAAACATGGAAAATGAAAAATACTTTGAATGAAATAGGACTTATGTACCCTCTCAGGGGGACAATTATTTTACGCTACTTCAACCCCCTTTGAAGGTACAGCCACTAACAATCACAGTTATATAATCATTTTACCAAATTAAAAGCACATACTTTTTACAATACATATCAAAATTTATCAATCAATTCTATTTCTTTTAAAAAAGCAATAATTAAATGAGAACTTACCTTAAAAAGATCCTTCATAGATGAAACCTGGAAATAATTTTCCCTTGTGATGGAAAAATCCACACAGTCAAGCAGGACATGCTTGACTGTGATTCTTTCATCACAAGGGATACAGAATGGAGGATCCTCACCTTTTAACAAATATTCATGAGTATAACGAGAATGGCCAATACGACATCGTCTTAATACGACTTCTTCAAATCTGGACTGACAGCCCAAGTAGGTATAACCAATATCTGCTTTAATTGCATGTAATTTATTTATACCCACTTGAGTGTCCCACTTCTTCTGCATTAGGTCTTTGATATAGGATCTAATAACAGGTTTATAATCACTGTATGGTAGTAGAAGTGGTGTCACAGATTTGTTGAGAGCTGCCTTTGCTGCAGCATCAGCCATAGTGTTACCCGTGATTCCAACATGACTGGGCAACCAGCAAAAGACGATGTCGTATTGGCCAGTAGCAAGGTCATTATACAATTCTAAAATATCTAAAATGAATGGATGATGCGAAGAGCTAGATTTGATTGCCTGTAGACACGATAATGAATCTGAAAAGATGATGAACCGTTTACAACTGTACTGTTTTTGGATATATTCCAAAGCAGTTAATATTGCTTTGGCTTCAGCAGTGAAAATGGAGCTATGGTCTGGTAAGCGAGATGAGACGGTTTTGGATCCAATGACAGCAGCACTGGAGACTGTGCTGCCGTCCTTGGATCCATCTGTAAAAATAGAACGGTGGGATTCGTATTTAGCTCTAACTTGTAAATATTCTTGCTGATATACTAATTGATTTGTGTCTTGTTTTTTAAATTGTGTGAGTGTCAAGTCCACCTCCGGTCTGACAAGTTGCCAAGGAGGGGAAGACAGAAGCCTGAAAGGAGAAATATTATCTAAATCAAGATGTGCAGCTGTAATGTGGGGTTTAATCCGAATGCCTAGTGGGGGGACCAGCTTAGGCTTACTATGAAAAAGGTCTTCGTAATGGGGTTGAAATACACAGTTAAATGCAGGGTTTAACGGGTTAGAACGTAATTTTGCAATATATTGAAGCGATAATTTGATACGCCGCTGCTTTAACGATGGTTCATCAGCTTCTACATATAAGCTTTCCACAGGAGACGTTCGAAAGGCACCAAGACAAAGTCTTAGTCCCTGATGGTGAATGGAATCTAATTTTTGTAAATTGCTCTTACAGGCTCCACCATAAACGATGGAGCCATAATCTAATTTAGAGCGGATCAGAGACCTATACAAGTGGAGGAGGGTAGTCTGATCACCTCCCCACTTTGTATTGGCAACAACTTTCAACAAATCTAGAGCCTTCAGGCATTTAGTTTTAAGATTATTAATATGCGACTTAAAAGTAAGATGGTGATCGAAAATAAGACCCAGAAATTTGACCTCTTCTACAACCTTGATAGGAGCGCCATGTAAAAATAGCTCTGGATCCTTGTGGTGCTTGTATTTCCTACAAAAATGGATACAATTGGTCTTAACTTTGGAAAATTTAAAACCATTTTCAAGACACCATTTTTCGATTTTGTTGAGACATAGCTGCAACTGTCTCTCGATGGTACGCATATTTTTTCCACGACATGACATATTAAAATCGTCCACAAAAAGTGAACCATCAATGGAATCATTTAAAACCTTTGACAGACTATCAATCTTTATACTAAACAGAGTTACAGACAAAATACTGCCTTGTGGGACACCCTGATCCTGATTATAATGGTCAGACAGGGTGGAACCCACACGAACCTGAAATTGTCGGTCTGTTAAAAACTGGGATATAAATTGAGGCAAACGGCCTCTTAACCCCAAATTATGTAGATCTTTTAAGATACCATGCTTCCAAGTGGTATCATACGCTTTTTCCAAATCAAAAAAGATAGATACAGCATGTTGTTTATTTATTATTGCATTTTTTACAAATGACTCTAGGCGAACCAAATGGTCTATGGTACTTCTGTTTTTCCGAAAACCACATTGTATATTAGTAATAAGATTATTGGATTCCAGGTACCAAACAAGGCGATTGTTTATCATGCGTTCCATTGTTTTGCAAACGCAGCTTGTCAATGATATTGGTCGGTAATTTGATGGGTTAGTATGATCTCGACCGGGCTTGGGTATCGGGACAACAACAGCATCACGCCACGAAGGAGGGAACTTCCCTGAGGTCCAAATGACATCAAAAATATTCAAAAGTGTTTCTAAGGATGATTCTGGTAAGTGCTTCAGGAGTTGATAATGTATGTTATCAGCTCCTGTAGCAGTATCGTGAGCTTGTCCGAGGGCAGTGTGGAGTTCATGAATAGAGAAGAGTTCATTATAATCTTCCCCATTATCGGAAGTAAAATTAATAGGTTTCTTTTCTTGCTGTTTTTGATACTTTTGGAATTGAGGTACATAGTTAGAGGAGGAAGAGTGTTTTGACAAAGTTTCACCAAGCTTGTTAGCAATATCTGATTTATGAGTAAGTAGTTGGTCCCCAATTTTAAGATGGTGAATACTAGATTTTGTGCCCTTACCTTTGATCCTTTGGATCATGTTCCATACTTTGGACATGGGTGTTCGAGAATTTATTTTTGACACATAGTTTCGCCAAGATTGACGTTTACTTTGTTTGAATGTCCGCCTTGCTTTAGCGTTTAAAATTTTAAATTTATTTAGATTATGGACCATAGGATGGCGGCGGAAATAATGCTCTGCTTTTTTCCTCGCCTTCCTAGCTCGCTTGCAGTCATCGGTAAACCATGGTTTACGTATGTGTGGAATCCCAGAGGACTTTGGAACACATTCCTCAGCTATTTTGTTGAGTTCATCAGAAAAGCATTGTATTGGATCAGGAATGTCAGTAAAGCGATCAGGTGTTAGTTTGCCTGTACAGAGAATGTCATATAGAGGCCAGTTGGCTTTTGTAAAGTTCCATCGAGATGATGGAGGAACATCAGATGGGGTAATAGGGTTTAATATGGTTGGAAAGTGGTCACTTCCACAGAGATCATCGTGGACTGACCACTCAAATTCATTTAGCAGGTTGGAATCTGTGACAGACAAATCAAGAGAAGAGTATGTGCCTGTACCAGGGTGTAAATATGTTTTAGAATTATCATTAAAAAGGCATAGAGTATTGTTAGAAATAAAATCTTCTAGGAGCTTGCCTTTACTGCTTGTGTGATCACTACCCCAAAGTGGATTATGTCCGTTCATATCGCCCATTATGATACAGGGCTTAGGAAGCTGGTCATAGAGAGCCTGAAGATCGGTGAGCTGAAGAGATGCAGATGGAGGAATGTAAAGAGAACACAGAGTGAAAACAATGTGCATGGTGATACGAACAGCGATAGCTTGTAGAGGGGTATTCAGACGAACAGGGCTATGAATGACACCCTGCCTTACCAAGACTGAAGAACCTCCAGTAGCCTTAGCCCCTGGAGGTGAAAAACAATGATAAGAATCGTATTGTCGAATGGTGAGCTGATCAGTATTTTTGAAGTACGTTTCCTGTAGGCAAAATGCTAATGGCATAAAATCTTGAGTCAATAGCTGCAAATCATTAAAATTGTTCCTTAGTCCTCTGCAATTCCACTGTATGATAGGATGAGAACTCGTCATGGTGGTTCTATGGGTGATCTTGTCTTGGAGGGAGGTCTACTCCCATGGCCTGTCTGCGATGGAGTGACCTCCATCGCCAAAGGTTCAAATTGGTTGTGAACCTTAACAGATGTGGACTGACAGGAAGGCACCTCCAAGTGGTGGAGTGCCCTCGCCGTTTTCTTTAGTTTCTTTTTTTCAGTTTTTGTTAGATGTAAGTCTCTTTGCAATGATTCTGGTTCCAATATTTCAGGAACAGGATGTGATGATTGTAGCACCTCTGTCTGTGAGGCTGATGTTGCTGTAATAGTATCATCAGAAGATGTTTGAGATGTGACATCTACAGTTTTCTGCTGATCACCCACCCAAGAGATGTTTGTCTGGCATCCGATAGATGTTGTAGCAACCTTAACAATAGGATTGGAAGTTACAGCTGCCGAATAGGATTTTGTGGGAATACTTGGTGATTGAGCTTGAACTAAGATTTTGGCATCACGAAAAGAGACATTATTTGTGTGTTTTACTTTCAGTATTTTTGATTGGAGAATAAATTTTGGACAAAGTTTGGATGAGGCCAAGTGGACCCCATCACAGTTTGCACATTTAATGGTGTCTGTGCACTGAGTACCCTCATGGGAGCCACTGCAGCGGACACAGACTGGGTTGCGGGTGCAGGTCTGGGCACCGTGCCCAAAATTTTGACATTTGTAACATCGGAGTGGGTTTGGGACATAAACCTCCACTCCGATATTAAAATATCCAGCTTTAATTGAATCAGGAATTCTCGAAAGTGAAAATGTGAAGAGATAAGTGTTAGTTTTAATGATGTTGTTATCCTGTTTTCTCGTGAATCGTTTGACGGCTGTAACTCCTTGTTTGGACAGTTCTACAACAATTTCATCTTCACTCATGTCAGACAGACATCGGGCTCTGTCTCTTACGATGCCTCGACATGAGTTCAGTGTTCGATGTGCTGAGACAGCAACCTCTACATTTGCAAATTGGCTGAGTGATAACAAGTTGAGAGATTGCTGTCTCCGTACGCACTCCACAAGTATGGAGCCATTACGGAGGCGGGTGACATTTTTAACCTCACCACAACAGCCATTGATAGCCTTCGAAATGACAAATGGATTTAATTTCATGGGTTCATGATTTGATGCCTCGATCACAATGAATCGAGCCCAGGAATCCAATTGGCGATCAATTTCATCATCAGATGAGCTAGCATCTAAATGTTTTCTTTTAGAACCAGAGTGTTTTGTCGACATAGTGAGATAAAGTGGTTCTGCACCCCTGCTCCCCACCCACCATCGAGTGTCAACAAGGACGGCGTCTGAATGCATTGGATATCCAAAATGCAAAACACCAGGGCTACAGGGGTGTTATACTCCAGCAAATATGACATGAATAGCAATATTTGTCTACTAAATTTATTGCTAAGCTGGTTCTGCCTATAACAATAAACTAGAGACATACAGAATTCAGCGGTCAACATTACCAGATTGGCCCATGAGCCACCGCCTTCTGGCGTAAGACTCTAGGCAATTGATACAATCCAAAATTGTTAGTTCATACAAGTTATGCATGGCCAAGACCAAAATATACAGTAACTACAACACAGTTGTGCATAGACAATATTACGCACAGGGCCTGGCATGACCAGCCGATTGATAAGACCGGGCCCATCTTACCACCCGTCTAGGCGAAGTAAGGGTCGAAGTAGTGTGTTGGGCAAAGGAACACAGTTCCAGGAACCAGTGCCCTCAACTACCAGACTCCCGTCCTCCGCCGACACAGAGACGCAACCCACGGCAAACAGGTTGCCCATTTTAGTCGCCTCATACGACCAGCAATGGGAGGCTGTGGAAATATTCCGCCCCGGTTCCACACGGGGGAAGAGCTATTAGCGCTACCCAGCACTCACCACGAGGAGGTTGCTCTTCACGAGTGCCCAATCAAAAATTGAGAATTCAAACAAGTAACCACGGCCAAGACCAAAATATACATTGAAATACAACACAGTTGTGCAGACACAATATTACGCACAGGGCCTGGCATGACCAGCCGATTGATAAGACCGGGCCCATCTTACCACCCGTCTAGGCGAAGTAAGGGTCGAAGTAGTGTGTTGGGCAAAGGAACACAGTTCCAGGAACCAGTGCCCTCAACTACCAGACTCCCGTCCTCCGCCGACACAGGGACGCAACCCACGGCAAACGGGCTGCCCACTTTGGTCGCCTCTTACGACCAGCAATGGGGTGCTGTGGAAATATTCTACCCCGGTTCCACACGGGGGAAGAGCTATTAGCGCTACCCAGCACTCACCACGAGGAGGTTGCTCTTCACGAGTGCCCATCTACAACAGAAGTAAGATTGAAGCAAAACATATTGTTGAGATACGCTACATTAAAGTCAAGATAATAATTGTCTTTTACAGATTTCTCTAGCCCTAAATAACATAAAAGTGAAAAAATATATACAAAAAGCACTTTTTTCTTCATTACACTGTATAAGGTGCGGTGAACTGGGTTTAAGGTCATGTGTGGATGTGTAGTCAATGCTAATGCTTGGCCCATCAACCTTACAGTCACCTTACAATTATTCTCTTCCACATGCACAAACTGATCTTAGTGCAGTTGTAATACAGATTGGATTTTAGACCGAGATATTCGCTGAGATCAAAATCTTTAATTGTGTAGGTACAAATATCATGACTCTAACTGGCTACAGTTGTCCGCAAACACACATAGCTTACTGCACATACACTAAGTGGAACCTGCTACGACACAAGAAGCTTGTTGTTGGTTGGGAACAAGGAAGAGAACTGTGAAGAACTAGTGGTTGGTTGGGAACAAGGGAGAGAACTGTGATGAGCTAGTGGTTGGTTGGGAAAAAGGGAGAGAACTGTGAGGAGCTTGTGGTTGGTCGGGAACAAGGGAGAGAACTGTGAAGAACTTGTGGTTGGTTGGGAACAAGGGAGAGAACTGTGAGGAGCTTGTGGTTGGTTGGGAACAAGGAAGAGAACTGTGAGGAGCTTGTGGTTGGTTGCAAACAAGGGAGAGAACTGTGAGGAGCTTGTGGTTGGTGCATCATTCTCGCTCTAAGTGCAAGCACGGCCATCAGATTATTCTAGTTATGAATACCGACGCCAAACTTGATGCTATACTTCAGTAATTAGATACTAACAAAGCTCAGTTTGAATTGTCGCTCAATGACCGCATCGGAGCATTGAGGGAAGAATTCAGCCAAACCGCTAAAGATTTAAAGAAACTGCGAGCTGAAAAAGACTATTCGTGGAGTCGGGAAAGTAATAAAATCCAACACAGTTTCAACGAAGAAACGGTAGACTCACTTACTCAAGTTCTGGTAGCTATACAAAATCAACGTTTCAAGGACTGTGAAACGTATGTCACGTCAGAGATTGCAAGGCTCCAGCAAAGCAATAAACTTATAAAAATTGCAGATTCTTCCGAGGGTAGATGGGAGACGGTCCGGAACTATGGTTCCAATGAACTTGCCGATGATTCGGACGACGACAGGAAGAATACGAGGGCCGACATTAAAGCTATTCGGAAATTACGTCAGAAACGTTCACGCCAAGCGCCGTATCCAAGTAGGTCATCCAGGCGATCAGCAACCCTTACCCGCCCCGTGCAAGGTGCCTTTCTTCCTGCTTCTTCTGTGCAACATATCAAACCTATCACAAACCAGCCTTTTCGTGCCAAAGGTCAGAGGACAGGAGCATGCTTTACGTGCGGTGACTTCAGTCACTTCAGAAGAGACTGTCCCCAAAACAACAACGTGTCAGCCCAGAGAAAGTCCAGTTTTGCGGCCGGAGGCTCATCCCAAGGGAATCAATAGTTCGCAAGACCTGTCAGTTGAGTATTTCAGTCATGATGGCGTTGTTGATGATTTGTAATTTTCTAAAAATTTTACAGATGACTATTATGAGTATGAGCAAGGTACAGCTGAAATTTTGGTTAGGGGGCGTCTCAAGAGCAGGTTGCAATTCTGGATAAATATTGGTTCTTCCCATTTTGTTGTAGATTTGATTGCTAATGGGTATAAGATCCCATTTATATTTCAACCACCTTCTATGTATGCAAGAAATTACCAATCAGCTTTCAAACACAAAGACTTTGTCACAGAGGCTATTGATGAACTGGAGACGAAAAGCCTCATATGCGAGTGTGATACTCCTCCTACTATCGTCAGTCCACTGTCTGTATAAGTCCAGTCTTCCGGGAAGAAGAGATTAATTTTAGATCTTCACAGAATTAACAGTTATGTGTTCAAACAGAGTGTGAAATATGAGGATTTGAAGATAGCTTTGAGTTACATCAGAGATAATGACTGGCTCATAAAATTTAATATCCATTCTGCTTATCACCACATTGATATTTTTCCCCCTCATACTGATTATCTGGGATGTTCATGGGCTGATCAAACAGGAATCGTTCACTATTACAAACTCCTTGTGCTTCCCTTTGGTTTAATATCAGCTCCATATGTGTTCACCAAAGTTACAAGACAGTTGGTTAAGAAATGGAGGTATGAGGGATACAGAATAGTAACTTTCTTAGATGATGGTATTCTTTCAGGTTCTTCACGGGACGAGGCACACGCGTCGGGTGCAGCTGTTAAGCAGGATCGACTCGGATCAGGTCTCGTTCCTAAAGTAGAAAAATCCCTTTGGTTGCCGTCTCAGTCAATTGAGTGGTTAGGTTTCAGGATTGATACAACATCTATGATCATGAGTGTTCCTGACAGAAAAAGGTAGAAGGTATTGTAGTGCATTACCGTGTTACAACAATCTAACCATAGCTATTTCCCAGTGAAATACATAGCTTCTGTCGTTGGTCAGATAATGTCTATGAAAATTGTGATGAGCCCAATCTCTCAGCTGATGACAAGATCTCTGAGTATTGATGTTGTTGCATCCCCGTCATGGCATAGCTATATTGTGTTGTCAGATTCAAGTATCAAACAGTTGCAGTTTTGGTCATGTAGCTTACATAAGTATTGTTCCAGATATCTAGTTCAGACAAAAGTTTCAAGGAAACTCGGATATTCAGATGCCAGTGATATTGGTAACGGTGGCTACTGTGTGGCATTGGATAATGTCCCTTCCCATGGGCAGTGGTCAAGGGACGAGGCAATGCTTAGCTCGACGTGGAGGGAGCTGAAAGCTGTGCATATGGTGTTGCAGAGTTTTGTGTCTAGTCTATCACACCAGAGTATCAAGTGGTTCACAGACAATAAAACTGTTGCAACAATTATTGAGAAAGGGAGTATGAAGATCCAATTACAGTCACTTGCTTTAGAAACATTTGACTTATGTGTGAAAAATGGTATTGATCTACATTTACAGTGGATCCCTCACTATGAGAACCAGAAAGCAGATTACCTTAGTCGTATGGTCGACTATGATGACTGCGGTATTGCTTAAAACATTTGTCAAAACGTGAATGCGTAGTGGGGCCCTCATGATGTTGATCGGTTTGCGACCTATTATAACACCCAATTAGAGGTATTTAATTCACGTTATAGTAACCCTGGATGTGCTGCTGTGGACTGCTTTACTGTGAACTGGAAAGGAACAATGAGCTGGATTGTGCCCCCTATTTGTCTGATTCCACAAACAATCAAGCATCTAGCACAATGTGGTGCTACGGGAACACTTGTCGTCTCCGAGTGGCATTCTGCTTGTTTCTGGCCTTTATTAAATTCAAATTCAATGTTTATTCCGCAAGTTAACAGTTGTATGTATTTGCCTACTTTCAGTGAGTCTTATATAGCTAGTTGGATTCCAGGAGGAATGTTTGGTGACACAGATTTGCAATTTAACATGCTTGCTCTTCTTGTAGATTATCGCTGATTGATGTTTTCAACGTTACAGATGTGTGTCAGAGTCGAGAGCCGAGTCCACTGTCAAGAAATATACATATGGTTTTGCTGCTTGGCAAAGGTGGGCAAAAATGAATAATATGCCGGGTGTATTACCTATTTCGCACTTACATTGTGCTATTTATCTTTTATCTATTGTCCAACAGAGTGATACAGTGTCACCTGTCATTACAGCCTTCTATGGTCTAAGGCATGCACATTGTAGTGTGGGGCTTGAGAGTCCTACTGAAAATGGTCCTGTGAAAAATGTGTTAGAAGCAGCTAAATGTAAATTGGCTAAGTCTGTTGTTAAGAAGGAGCCAGTTACTGTTGCTATTCTTGAGAGGTTGTACGATTCAAGAATTGTAAATGCATCTTTGTCTGATTTGAGAACACTAGCAATGTGCTTGTTGGCTTATGCTGGATTCTTAAGATCTTCTGAAATGATTAATATTTCTCGTTCGGATATAATATTTTATGATTCTCACATGACAGTTTTTATTGAAAAGTCTAAAACAGATGTATATAGAGACGGAGCCTGGCTCGTTATTAGTAGAACTCAATCGAAATTGTGTCCAGTTGAATGTTTGAAACAATATTTAAAACTTGCAGGTATTCCGGCAGATTCTCATCAGTTTGTTTTTTAGAAACCTCAGCAAATGTGCGTCTGGTTATGTGTTAAGAAAAGGCAACAATCCTATGCCTTACACTAGACTGAGGGAACGTTTCTTAGATGCATTGTTCCCCTTTGTAACGAACATTAAAAGTTATTGTCTGCAGTCTACGTAGTGGTGGTGCTACAGCAGCAGCGAACAGCGGCATACCAGACCGTATGTTTAAAAGACATGGAAGATGGGAAAGTGAGAATGCTAAGGACGGATATATTAAGGATAGTATTAACAACAGAATGAAAGTTTACCTTTCTCTTGGTCTTTGACTTTCTTTGTAGCTCTCGGCCGTGCAACGCACAGCGTGTTCCATTCTTAAGAGTGTTGTTGTAATGTTGCGTAACTGTTGGGCATAGGAGAAATATTATTTCTTTCGTTTGAAAGATGAATTAGAAGGAAATTACTTTCTCCTAGCGTTGTGTAGAGTTAGTGTAAGTGAGTAGTCCGCCCCGCTAGGTGGCGTTAAACTGGGGTACTTAAGGAGTGTGAAGATTTGAATTGTTCATTCTCGCTCTAAGTGCAAGCACGGCCATTAGATTATTTCTATTTCTTTATGTGAAAAGTATTGCATTTTCAACGTTTTAATCTGTTGTCTGTGTGTTTCAGATTTGTGACAGTGGGGACAGATTCAGATTTGTTATATTTTCGGGAATTGTTGTCGCAAGGCTGCAGAGCACATTATAATACAATGTAAGCTGCTGTATGCGTAGTAAAACGACGATGTGATGTTGCTCTGGGCTGAAGAGCCACTATAATACTAATGTAAGCTGCTGTATGTGCAGTCGTACGATGTGATGTTGCTCTGGGATGAAGAGCCACTATAATACTAATGTTAGCTGCTGTATGTGCAGTCGTACGACGTGATGTTGCTCTGGGCTGAAGAGCCACTATAATACTAATGTAAGCTGCTGTATGTGCAGTCGTACGATGTGATGTTGCTCTGTGCTGTACAGCCACTATAATACTAATGTATGCTGCTGTATGTACAGTCGTACGACGTGATGTTGCTCTGGGCTGAAGAGCCAATATAATACTAATGTAAGCTGATGTTGTGCTTTCATAGGATGATGTTCTGGACTGAAGAACCGTTATAATACAGGGAGTAAATGTGCCCCATTACAGTTTATGCAGTGTTTGTGTATATTGTTGTCAGTAACATATGCTTATGTTCATAGGCTAGCAGCCATTATAATACACTATGATGTGATTAAGTGACTGCTGTTTGCAGTCGTTGAGGGAACACGGTTCCAGAGTATTTTCTCTAAAGGAGTTGTTTACCTCTGGTTTTACGTGTCGGGCAACAGCAAGTTAATTGTGATCAAATAGTGTATGTTTCAATGTATGTAAGATCTGAGGTATGCAACATCAAAATTTATGTATGCTTACGCAATTGCAGAAATATATCTCAGCCCTGCAACGCACATCGTGTTCCATTTTTAAGTGTGTTGTTGTAATGTTGCGTAACTGTTGGGCATAGGAGAATAGATAATCTTTAACTCCTTTGTAAAGAGGCCTCGGTATGGACACTTATGACTTCTGTACAGGTACATCATCAGTGAGTTGACTGTCCATTTTCAAATCAGTTATTGTCCTAATATCAGCATCTGTCTTACTGAAGACATATAACATCTGCTTGATAATTTCCTGTTGTTCCTCACATAAATCATCACTTAAGTCCACTGGGGGTTGCCAGTGCTCTTGTATGCTTGTGGTGTCTGATTACTTATCTGATATCAGGATATCATCTTAATTCCAGTCAGGATCTGGGTCGTTCTCACCTTGTAATGGTATGAGAGATCTCACTTGCTGCAGCGTACCAAGACATGTCCTGCTGTGAACTTTAATGTCATGACTAGAACAGATCATTAATGTAACGGGATGTTTGTTTTTGGTGCCTCTCTTCAATCTAACAAGTGATCCCTGAATCTTCAGTCCATCAGGCCAACACAAAGTCAACAAAGACTCTATATTCTGGATGACATGGACAGCTTCCACTTCATCTACCAGAACTCTTTCCGGAGGTATTTTCTTCACGATGACTCGTTTGTTTGCTTTCACGGCATCTAGAAATTTAATGTTGGTATCTTGAACACACTGAGCGCGGTCTTGAAACCACTTGGATGACTGCACAATGACTGTTTCGTTGAGTTGGTCAGCTTCACGCAACACATATTTACAGGTGTTAAAGGTGGCCTTTTCACCGGTTGCCAAAGTGGCCATGACAGGTTTGATTTGCACTCCAAACCTTTCGCGACCATCAAGCAAGACGACGAGAAATCGAATGACCTATCCAACAAATTACCTATGCGTCTAATTGTCAATTCAAATACAATGTCGGTGGTTTATCTCAAGAAAGTAGCTTCCTTCGTGTGTACGTGTTTCACAACACCGACCATTTTAATGTAGGGACAGTCGGGGACCACTTCTCATGTTCTACCCATGGGTCGTTAGTGGCTTCCCATCCTTTCAGACGAATGTCCCATTTAAAACAATAGCAGCTATCAGTACGATTCAAATAGACGAATCAAGCCATATCTTCCGACGAGTGGTTCATTTGTCTCGGCCAATCTTTAAACGAGAATAGTCTTCTTTCAAAATAACTCCAGTCCTGTAAAACAGGCGACTTACCGTCCACAGAATCCGTACAGATATCACCCATCATCATCATTATCATCATCTTCCTTGCTCGTGTAATGTTAGCTTGTGACTGAGCGATACTAAGCAATGTCAGTCCATTTAAACACATGAGCAAACAGGACTCCATTGTACCCCGTCATCTCTCCATTGTTCAGTCTGCTTGTTTTGTTAGCTTTCAATTTCATAACGTTGAGTCATCGACGTCAAAGGGTGCAATTTGGAAATAATGTGGGTTAAACATTTGTGACCAACACTTCCGCACAAAGGAAACAACACAATTCCTTAATAAATATGTTAAGCTCGTCTCAAACATCATAGTTAAAACTCAACTATTTCACTGGGCAAAAGTTTATTTTCTGTTGTGTTACAAATGCAATGTACAGCCTAGAAACGCCAATAAAGAAAAAAACAGTTATCCAAATACAGTAAGTGATAAATACAAATCATTATGTGTGGTCTTTTGGTCGGTTAAGAGTTTGTCCTTCAACCTTATCCATTGAAGACAGGAGAATGTGTCCATCCAAAGAGTTATATTGAAAAACAAGATACAGCACAGTATTAACAAAATGACATCAAAACGTCCTTGGTTAAAAAAGGATGTCTCTGGCATCGGTGCGTCTCTTTTTATCCTATTTTTAATCCCCAAAAAGTATTTTCATACATTTCCTTCCTGACATGAAGCAGTTTCTGTTATCTTTGCTTGACAATTGACGTTGTATTAAAGAGCCGAGTTCAGAGTGTGTTCAGATGTGCTCGTGGGTATCCATGGTGGGAAAAAATTAAGAAGTGTTCACCCCTAATATTATTGTTTTCAATAAAAGAAAAAAAAAATAACACCACCTCCTCGCTTTTGAGAACAATGTGCACGAGGTACATGTATTTGTTAATACATCCTTTTTACATAGAATAACTAGTCCAGACACAGACAAATTACCAGTATATGAACAATTTGAGTCACAAGAACATATTTGTCATAATCAACATATATAATTTCGGTTAGTTATATTTTCAAACACATACTGAATACAAAGAAACAACATATATAATATACTATTAAGCAACATATATTGAAGGAGATTCGTTTTGAGTAACTAAAAGAATTAGTAACAAAACGAGCATGTGACGTCATCCATTGTGTCATGGCGTGATCACATTCCATGGTGACGTCATTGCATTTCAGAGAGACGCCATTTCTAAACTGTGATCATGAAGAAAAAGTGTGCTTCAGGACGCTACTGATCACTTTTGTATCTAACAGTGAGTGAGTGAGTTAAAGCTTTACGTCACATGGGCAATATTTCAGCCATATTGTGACTTGTATCTAACAACATCAGTAACACTGGTGTATATGATTGACGGTATTATTGAGAATTTGATGCAAGGACAAATGAACCATTCGGAATGTATTTGAAAAAATAATACAACATAGTATTCAATAATGACACGTGCTAATTATTACTAACTGTGACATAAGCACATCATATTAAAAGCAAAATAAGCAGTTTGAGTCACAAGTATATATTTGTCAAATTCTACATATTTCAATACATAAAATGGGTTACATAAAAAATCTAAACCAAAGCATCGAAGTTTTAATTCGTGTTGATATATTTGATATCAAAAGACATGCGGGTGAGATTATTCTTATCGTCCTCAATCAATCTTCTAGCCTTTTGCCAATGCAAACAGTACTAACCAGTGTCTTGTGTGTATAAACTACAGCTAACCAGCGTCTGTGGTAGATTAGTGACGGCATTGTAACGATGACGTCACAATGGTATGCAAAGCGTGATGCAGTTCCATTGTAGCGATATCTCATAGGATTTACTCAAGCAATATTTCCTGTTGAAGCCATTATTCGATGCTAAATTGTCAAACCGCAGAAAGCCATAATAATTTACTTAAGAGATTATGTGACAACACGTTGCAAGAGATAAATTGGGTGTGACAACATCCGATCCCTGTAATTTATCATCTGTTTGGTTTAAAAGAATAGACATTCTCGATCATTAGTTGTACATTGAATATGTTGTCTAACACGTTAAAGAGCTGCAGGGCTCACAGGTTTGTCCTGTGGCATGTACTTTCTTAGCATTGTTTCTGGTAAACTGTACCCTGTTGGACCTGAATTATCTGTGCAGAATAACAATAAATTGGTAAATATCATAAAAAGGTAACAAAGAATATATAATTCACAAAAAAGAAGCTTCACCCCACAGTCCACCTCAAAGTCCACTTCACAGTCCACTTCACAGTCCACCTCACAGTCCACTTCACTGTCCACTTCACAGTCCACTTCTCAGTCCACTTCACAGTCCACTTCACAGTCCACCCCACAGTCCACCTCACATTCCACCTCACAGTCAACCCCACAGTCCACTTCACAGTCCACTCCACAGTCTTCATCTTGTCTTACTACCCATGATCTTGTGGCTTCTATACGCTACACCTAGCTGTACAGCTCAGTCATCTCACCTTTAAAAACAAAGTCATTTTTTATCGGTTTTATTTTATTACATGTGCCCACGCATTGAGAATTGTCAAACAATATTTTAAGACGAGTAAAGGCAGAATGTCTCATAAATATGGACCCTCCTTCAGCTCAGGTATATTTAACGTAAATGATTCGGTATCAATCAGTGAAGTATTTCGTTTGCTCAGCTATGGAAGAAATCAAAGCTCGGACGGCCCATGAAGATCCGGGTAGAGCATAGCAACCCATGCTTGCGGTTAAAGGTGACGATGCTTGTCGTAAGAGGCGACTAATGGATCGGGTGGTCAGGCTCGCTGACTTGGTTGATGCATGTAACCGTATCCTAATTACGTGGATCGATGCTCGTGATGCCTATCACTGATTGCCTGGCCAAGACTCGATTATTTACAGAGCGCCGTCATATAGCTGGAATATTGCTGAGTGCTGCGTTAAGCCACAAACAAACAAACAAACAAAGCTCGGGCACATAGTGATTCGGTGCCGCGAATACCTTCAATATGAGAACACCAGTGTGCCCGTTCGTCTTCAGTTTGATTGTTGTTCGCAAAGTTTATTCCACTTTATCATGGCGGGCGGTGTATGGTTCAAGTCTTGACCACCCGATTCATTCAGTCGCTTCTTATGACAAGCAGGGTTCTTGGGACCTATTGTAACCAGGACTCCCCACGCCCTGATGGAAGTTACAACATATGAAAACTGACTCGAACATTTTGGTTGCCAATATTCATATGTTAACATGATTGTCTATCTCATTATCATAAAGCCAGGAGGTACAGTAACCCAGCGAAACGATTTCGAATCTTCATATGGATGCGATGTATGAATTCCACCCCCGGGATCCCAATCTGTGGTATTGCTGGAACATTGCTAATCTCAGCGTAAAACGCTATCACTCAATCACTCGACAACATTATCTGACTTACCTCCCTTGTCTGTCGAGTGGACTGACACTGCCCGACCCTCTCACTGGGGCTGTTTCTGTACCACGCTGTACACATCACATTCAGCAGCCCCATCTTCAAGAAACAATGGTAATCTAACTTTTAGTTAGGAAATAAACAACGAGTGGGGGTTGTTTATCGTACAATAAAACCTTGCAGGGAGAATAAACCATGATGGGCGCAGCTCCGAGTGATTTATTCTCCCTGCAGTGTTTATTGTACGATAAAGAAAGTCTATGAGACGTTTATTTCTTACATGAGACATCAACATCATGTACAGCCTCTTAAGGATGATGATGAAATGTACAAGCTTTCAAAATATTAACCCGTATTTCAATAATGATGACTCCGTCAATGGAATCCATGAAAGATGGGTATTTCCCGCAAATTCTCTCAATCCTCACGTCGATTCCCTGTACCTTTTCTCCCAAAGATGATTGTAATATCTCACCCACTTTTGGATGCGATTGTTGGCCATCGCGTTTATCTTAGTAGCCGAGCTACATCTTTGGGGAACAATTCACTAGATACTCCCTTCTCAAAAACAACGTCGTCCATTATATACGTCATCAAGTTGTAAGCGCATGTTCGAATCTCCAGAAATGACTTAATGATAGAACAATGTTGATGAAATAAACCGCACTTCGCTCTTCATTGTTCTTCGCTATTTATCGCTAGCTATCTTATATTTCCAATAACATCCTACTTCAAAAATACATTTTGCACATGTACATAATCGCAGATGGAAAAGCCAGATGGAAGGTATGGTAGCTCAGTGAATCGAATTCGAATACCCATATGGATGCACTGTATGAATCCCCTGCCGTGATATTGCTGGAATATTGCTAAAAGTACAGCCACACTCTATCACTCCCTCGGCAATACTAATCTGACCTACCATCTTTGTCCGTCGGCTGGTGTGACATTCCCCGGCCTTCCGACTTGGGTTGTTTCTGTACGACGCTGTACACATCACAGGCAACGGCCTCCGCTTCAAGAAACAATGGTAATCTAACTTTTTAGTTACCAACAACATCCTACTTCAAAAATTTAGTATGTATATGTACACATATGTGTATAATTTGGTTACTGATGTTCAATTCGTAAATAACTATTACAACCATTGTCCAAGAACGTATATCAAAGACACAATGACTCATTAATGAAACTTTAATTAATTAAAAACGCAGATTGATCATAGTATTTTTGTTTTTCAGTCACTGGATTGTCTGGTCCAGATTCGATGATTTACAGACCGCCGTCAAATATTTGAAGTGTGGTAGGCTACTAACCTTCGCACTTCTTTGTACTCGGTACATATATAGACTTTTGTAAGAACAATGATTGATCGTTGTTTAAGGCCACACAAAACAATATTCCAGCTATATGTCGGCGGAGAGTAAATAATCAAGTCTTGACCAGACAATCCAGAGATTGGTATCATGAACATCGATGCACGTAATTGGAACACGATGACATGCACCAACCAAGTCAGCGAGCCTGACTACTCGATCCCATTAGTCGCCTCTTACAGCAAGCAAAGTCACCTTTAATGGCAAGCATGGGTTTATAAAGACCTATTCTACCCCGGATCTTCACGGGTGGAGTACTAAGTAAGGACATATATGGATAACAAACTTAGTGTTTAAACTACACCGAAACGTTGCTCCTAATTTTAGAACAGAAGTTGTCCATATATGCAATAAACCTACACATTTATCGTTGTTGTGAGGTATAATATTTTTTCGGACACTGCTTCAAGACATGATATCCACAAACGAGGATCCAAAGACATGATATCCACAAAGGAGGAACCTAAGACATGATATCCACAAAGGAGGGTTCTGAGACATGATATCCACAAAGAAGGATTCTAAGACATGATATCCACAAAGGAGGAACCTAAGACATGATATCCTCAAAGGAGGATTCTGAGAGATGATATCCACAAAGGAGGACCCTAAGACATGATATCCACAAAGGAGGACCCTAAGACATGATATCCACAAAGGAGGAACCTAAGACTTTATATCCACAAAGGAGGATTCTGAGACATGATATCCACAAAGAAGGATCCTAAGACGTGATATCCACAAAGGATGATCCTAAGACATGATTAACACAAAGGAGGATCCCAAGGCGTGATATCGACAAAGGGCATGTTCGAATCTCCAGAAATGACGTTGTGATAGCTATCTTATATTTCCAATAACATCCTACTTCAAAAAGACATTTTGCACATGTACATAATGGCAAAGCCAGATGGAAGGTATGGTAGCTCTGTGAATCGAATTCGAATACCCATATGGATGCACTGTATGAATTCCCCGCCGTAATATTGCTGGAATATTGCTAAAAGTACAACCACACTCTATCACTCCCTCGGCAATACTAATCTGACCTACCATCTTTGTCCGTCGGTTGGTGTGACATTCCCTGGCCTTCCGACTTGGGTTGTTTCTGTACGACGCTGTACACATCACAGGCAACGGCCTCCGCTTCAAGAAACAATGGTAATCTAACTTTTTAGTTACCAACAACATCCTACTTCAAAAAGTTAGTATGTACATGTACACATATGTGTATAATTTGGTTACTGATGTTCAATGCATAAATAACTATTACAACCATAGTCCAAGAACGTATATCAAAGACACAATGACTCATTAATGAAACTTTAATTAATTAAAAACGCAGATTGAACATAGTATTTCTGTTTTTCAATCACTGGATTGTGTGGTCCAGATTCGATGATTTACAGACCGCCGTCAAATATTTGGAGTGTGAAAGGCTACTAACCTTCACACTTCTTTGTACTCGGTACATATATAGACTTTTGTAAGAACAATGATTGATCGTTGTTTAACGCCACACACAACAATATTCCAGCTATATGTCGGCGGAGTGTAATTAATCTGGTTTTGACCAGACAATCCAGTGATTGATATCATGAGCATCGATGCACGTAATTGGGACACGATGAATGCACCAACTAAGTCAGCAAGCCTGACTACTCGATCCAATTAGTCCCCTCTTATGACAAGCATAGTCACCTTTAATGGCAAGCATGGGTTACTGAAGACCTATTCTACCACCGATCTTCACGGGTGGAGTACTAAGTAAGGACATATATGGATAACAAACTTAGTGTTTAACCTACACCGAAACGTTGCTCCTAATTGTAGAACAGAAGTTGTCCATATATGCAATTTTCCTGCACATTTATCTTTTTTGTGAGACAATATTTTTTCGGACACTGCCTCAAGACATGATGTCCACAAAGGAGGATCCAAAGACGTGATAAACACAAAGGAGGATTCTTAGACGTGATATCCACAAATAAGGATCCTAAGACATGATATCGAGAAAGGAGGATCCTAAGACATGATATCTACAAAGAAGGATCCTCAGACGTGATATCCACAAAGGAGGATCCTAAGACATGATACCCACAAAGGAGGATCCCAAGACATGATACCCACAAAGGAGGATCCTAAGACAGGATATCCACAAAGAAGGATCCCAAGACATGATATCCACAAAGGAGGGACCCTAAGACATGATATCCACAAAATCGGATCCTAAGACGTGATATCGACAAAGGAGGAGCCTAAGACGTGCTATCCACAAAGGAGGATCCTTAGACAGGATATCCACAAAGGAGGATCCTCAGACGTGATATCGACAAAGGAGGATCCCAAGACATCATAAACACAAAGAAGGATCCCAAGACATGATATCCGAAAAAGGAGGATCCTAAGACATGATATCCACAAAGGAGGATCCTCAGACGTGATATCGACAAAGGATGATCCCAAGACATCATAAACACAAAGGAGGATCCCTAGACATGATATCCACAAAGGAGGATCCTAAGACATTTTTTCAGGACATTAAGTTTATCCAGCAAACAATTCTATGTTATCTGTAAAATGTGTAGAATTCTTTTGTCCATGATTTTCGGGCAAATAGTATTCATTAACACAGTTTTCCTGCGACTCACCATTCAGTGTTGATGAACGCTGTTTATCCGGGATGGCGTATATGTCTGCAACCTCCTGAGATGTACCAGGGGACGCCTGGGGGTCTAAAGGAGACAGTATTCAGTACAACATGAGACATGTTTACAAATGAATCAGTGCCAATGATTAAAAAACAGTGTACGAGACCTTCAAGATAGACCCATAGATCAAATGTTTAAATTTCGAGAAATTGATCCATCTACTTGATACATGATGGATTTAAATTTTAAAAAATCGTCAGAATTGGTAAAGGAAAGAATGAAACAGGCCCCTTCCAATGAATGAAACTTTTGTCAATCGACTTCGTGAACGTTTAAAAGCTGACGGATCATTTATCAATACAACAGGAATGTCCAAGCATACAGCTATAAGTTTATTAAATGAGTGGGCGGGGTTTTCCCCGGTTTTAGCCACAGAACGACGGTGGACACCAGACATAGGGTTGCAACATTATGGCCACGTGGGGAATCTTGCAGCTATTAGCGGCGAAGTAAGCAATCAAACCCGGGTCTTTGGATTGAAGATTCAACGCTTTGACAACCAGGCTACCACACCTCCCCCTTGTCATATATACCATAGACTCACCCTGGGTGCTGTCTGTCTTGTCTAGCCCCACCTATCTGGACATAGTAACGTCCCCACACCTCCCCCTTGTCATATATACCATACACTCACCCTGGGTGCTGGCTGCCTGGACCCACCTATCAGGACATAGTGACGTCCCCACCCCTCCCCCTTGTCATCTATATCATAGACTCACCCTGGGTGCTGGCTGTCTGTCTGGCCCCACCTATCAGGACACAGTGACGTCCCCACACCTCTCCCTTGTCATCTATACCATAGACTCACCCTGGGTGCTGGCTGTCTGGCCCAACCTATCAGGACATAGTGATGTCCCCACACCTCCCCCTTGTCATCTATACCATAGGCTTACCCTGGGTGCTGTCTGTCTGTCTGGCCCCACCTATCAGGACACAGTGACGTCCCCACACCTCCCCCTTGTCATCTATACCATAGACTCACCCTGGGTGCTGCCTGTCTGTCTGGCCCCACCTATCTGGGCATAGTGACGTCCCCACACCTCCCCCTTGTCATCTATACCATAGGCTCACCCTGGGTGCTAGCTGTCTGTCTGGTCCCACCTATCAGGACATAGTGACGTCCCCACACCTCCCCCTTGTCATATATACCATAGACTCACCCTGGGTGCTGGCTGCCTGGACCCACCTATCAGGACATAGTGACGTCCCCACACCTCCCCCTTGTCATCTATATCATAGACTCACCCTGGGTGCTGGCTGTCTGTCTGGCCCCACCTATCAGGACACAGTGACGTCCCCACACCTCTCCCTTGTCATCTATACCATAGACTCACCCTGGGTGCTGTCTGTCTGGCCCAACCTATCAGGACATAGTGATGTCCCCACACCTCCCCCTTGTCATCTATACCATTGGCTCACCCTGGGTGCTGTCTGTCTGTCTGGCCCCACCTATCAGGACACAGTGACGTCCCCACACCTCCCCCTTGTCATCTATACCATAGACTCACCCTGGGTGCTGCCTGTCTGTCTGGCCCAACCTATCTGGGCATAGTGACGTCCCCACACCTCCCCCTTGTCATCTATACCATAGGCTCACCCTGGGTGCTAGCTGTCTGTCTGGTCCCACCTATCAGGACATAGTGACGTCCCCACACCTCCCCCTTGTCATTTATACCATAGACTCACCCTGGGTGCTAGCTGTCTGTCTGGCCCCACCTATCTGGGCATAGTGACGTCCCCACACCTTCCTTTGTAATATATATCATAGACTCACCCTGGGTGCTAGCTGTCTGTCTGGCCCCGCCTATCTGGACATAGTGACGTCCCCATACCCCCCCCCCCCCCCCCCCCCCCCTTGTCATATATACCATAGACTCACCCTTGGTGCTTTCTGTCTGTCTGGCCCCACCTATCTTGACATAGTGACGTCCCCATACCTCCCCCTTGTCATATATACCAAAGACTCACCCTTGGTGCTTGCTGTCTGTCTGGCCCCACCTATCTGGGCATAGTCCACGCCCCCATCGTAGCTGCTGTAGATGGGATTACCCACCATCACTGCAAAGTGGATGGGGAAATTTGCCTCAACGAAATATTGATACTGATATTGACAGAGGAAAAAAAGAAAGAAAGTTTCTTGCATTTGTTGATATTTGTTTACAGTTTTGTCATGTATAGATTGTATCCCTCTTTAATAAAACACTTCAAAACTGAATGTGTGATTTAATAATCTCGTATTTATATGTACTGACCATCATCTTCTCCCTGTTCCGGATCTTGATTTCTGATAAGTTAAATGTGTATGATTACATCATATTCGGTTTGTGTTGACATACAACATGAATAAATCAGTTCAGTTAAAACCTGTTGGAATAAGATTGTTTGAAATTCAGAGATGTCGCATTATTTAAATTGAACTGCCTTTGGTTTAGTTTACTTTGTTATATTAGCACACTAATAAATCTACGACGCCGCATTTCATTGTGATCATGGGTTCGAATCCCTATGTTTCTAGGTTTGTCAGCACCATACCCGTGTTCGTGGTTTCATTTAAGTGGTAAACGTCTGCGACCTGCACAGCTTCAGCCTTCCGACCACATCAAGCTGGCACTCTGTTACATAACTGAATCGGGGACACGGGTGGCCCAGTCGTCTAAGGCGCCGCGATTCGATGTGGAGAGATGCGTCCCTTGGGCACGCCAGAAACCTAGGATTGTGGGTTCGAATCCCGGTTCGCCCCAATTATGTTTCTCGGTTTGTCAGCACCACACCCGTGCTCGTGGGTTTCACCGAAGTGGTAAACGTCTGAGACCTGCATCACTTCGGGCTTTCCTCCCACATTAAGCTGACACGCCGTGATATAACTGGAATACTGTTAAAAGCGGCGTTAAACCCAACCCAACTCACTCACTCACATAACTGAATCATTTGTTATTTTGTTTTTTAAAAGATAATTATGTATTAGTTGTGGATAAGGATCTTGCACTGTCTGTACCATGCTGATATTCGAGTCTCAGACAACAGCAACAACGTTCATTTTATGCAGACAATCCATGACATCACATATCCTTCGCTCTTTCAATCCTTTTTTAATTAAATAAAGTGACAAAACCACTCCCACAATCATATGAAACCTCCACTAAAGGTAGAGTCCATCATACGTTTCCGACAATATCATCAGCTTGTATTATTAAACACTATCAAACAGTGATGATGTCAGGTGTTCGCGAAAAGATGAAGAAATACCTAGACATACATACCTGGGATGACCTTTGACAGGCCGCTCAGCAGCTGAGGAAGAATGAATAGTACAGCATTGGATTCATATCATTCAAACAACATGCGCCAATACCTACGTCACTTATCGCTACGGAGTAACTACAACTGGTATATACTAGGTAACATGCACAAACATTTATTTATTTTGTAAAAACTTTTGGCAATAAATGTTTTGCTATTTGAGCAAATGTGATTCAAGAAAAACAAATTCCCTGAACGATGATATTAATTGATAACATCAGTTCATTATCACCTCTCGAGAGGTCGTAAACGATATTTGGGATACTGATGTCCCATTCGCCCTAAGGCACCGGAGTTCTGTGTGCAGAGTTGCGTCGCGTAGGCTTGCCAGGAACCTGTGGCCTTGGGTTCGAATCCCGGTTCCTCCTCATTATTTGTCTAGTCGGTTCGAATCCCTGTTTCCAGGTTTGTCAGCACCATATCCCTGCTCGTACGCTTCACCAAATTGGTAAACACCTAAGACCTGCATCACTTGGCTTCCCTCCCACATCAAGCTGACACACCATGATGTAACTGACATACAGTTCAAATCAGCATTTACCCAAACACACTAAGTCTAACGAATTCACTTCGCCATTACTTGCTACTGACATACACGGCTTCTTATATGAAGATGGAGTGGCGGCAACGTATGAAAAACTGTTCAAAGCGGCGTTGAACCGAAACCCAACTCCCTCACTCACTCTCTTGTGAACAATACAGTACTTACAACCATCGGTGTGCCTCTGTTTCCTTGATCGGAGTAAGCAGCAGACGGTGATGACGGCAGCAAGTAGAACCAGAGCGCCGCCAATGGTTCCGCCAAGCAGGGGCAGCATGGAGTTTACGGGGGGTGTTTGGGGATTTGTAGAGTCTTTGGTTCTTTCATTCTTAAACCCTGTGCTACTTGTATCCGTTACAGAGGTTGTAGGTTCATTTGTTGAGTGAGTAGATCCGGGGGCAGTGGACGTAGTAGTGGCTTGAGCTGCTGATGTTGATGTCACTTTTGCCCTTGGTGACGATGACGTAGTCGTTGTTACTTCAGTTGTTTGTTCTAAGACGTTCACAAGACATGGCACTATGAGTCAGTGTTTAATCCAATGAACAATCACAACTCGTAATCTTCTCAAAGATAAGTTAGCAGTTATGTCATCACAATCTCTGGATAAAATGTGTTGAAATGTCAAATTTATGAAAAAGCATTTAAAAGATGTACTGTGCTTGTCGTATCCCAATCCTGTTCAGCAATTATAGAATGACAGAGAGTACATAGGATTGCAATATAGAATACGTCTGAATGTTTGTTTGTTGTTTAACGCCGCATCCAGCATTATCCCAGCTATATGACGGCGGTCTGTAAATAATCGAGTCTGGACCAGACAATCCAGTGATTGACATCATGAGCATCGATGCATGCAATAGAGATCGATGACATGTATCAACCAAGTCAGCGAGCCTGACCACCCGATCCCGTTAGTCGCCTCTTACGACTAGTATAGCCGCCTTTTACGGCAAACATGGGTTGCTGAAGACCTATTCTAACCCGGATCTTCACGGGTCACGTCCGGATGTACAGTCCATTAGGAACTTTCTATCAAGTACTTTCTATTAAATGCCATATTATGTTTTACAGCTATGGAGATGTATGTGATGCATGTGACATAATCCTGTTGGGTGAGTGAGTGAGTGAAGGTGTTGTTAATAAAGGCTAGAGTTAGAAAACATCCAGGCCGGTCAAGGGCAGGAGAAGTTTCCTCTCAAGATAGCCAAGGTTAGCAATATTACAGCTATATTACGGCGGTCTGTAAATAATCGAGTCTGGACCAGACAATCCAGTGATAGATATTATGAAGTAAGCCAAGGATATTGACATATTTCAGTATAGACATCATGTTCATAAATTTGTCATAATTTGTAATCAAGTTACATGTTGGAGAGGCAATTTGTTCACCACAATGTGACATAGCTTCATCTAAATGGATTCGTCGATCCTTTGTTTTCGATGGGGTGAAAGCAAAGTTCATTTTGTTTGGATATAATATTATCATCAGAGGCAGATGGAGATGAAGTTGCTTAGTTTTCCTGAGGATGTTGTTTCGAGTTTGTTTTTTTAAGAAATATAAAGACATATGTCAGGGGGAATAAAGCAATCGATATTCAAACAAATCATGTTATCAAGATGGTAACGTCATTTATCGTTCAACTGAGATTCAAGAGTAAGACAAAAGTCGAGTAATTGAAATACTCTTACTACAATTTGCTACGGAGATCGACACTACATGTGCTTCCTTCATGGAAATAGTCTGATTCCAGTGTAAAGACATGAGATGGGGAGGATCTGATAAGAGCAAGCTTATTTGACTTTGCATTTTCCATTTGGACATCAAAGAAAAAACGCTTATAAGATAAGATTGTCTAATAGTACCTGCAGGCGGTGCCAAAACATGGACATCGATGCTTTTAATTAATCCTTTTATGTTACACCTCCAATTGCCTTCGTGCACCTTGCTGATGTTGGAGATTTTGAGAGCATGTTTGCTGCAGTTTTTTCTTCCCAATGACAGCTCTGGTCGACTTTGATTCCCAAAACGTATCTTGCATATTTTAGAATGGTAAAAAATATACGCAACAAATTGCGTGCTGTTTGGCATTAACCAGGTGCCTGTTTCCTTCTCTGCTCCTTCACACTCTAAAACAACATCACTTCCCGCATCACCTGTATGGGGGTGTCCGTAGATGTCACCGAGAAAGCAATAAAAACGCCATATGTATATTATGTATCATATGATGACATTATTGGAAACACGTCATAGCAATCGTTTAACATCATGTGTACAAAAAATCATTTCCATCAAACTTAAACATGCAGACGGACAGGCCCATAAAGACGCGTGGGGTCAACAATGAAAGTCACAGTCCCAACACATGACGAGGCAAGTGTGTAAAATGTCAGAATACTAATCATAATGTCACGTGATATCGGGTATGTCCACCTTGAGCATTAATGCACGCTAGAACATGTCAACGGGCCAATGACAGGCCGATGAAGTTCTGCGTCAACCATGCCGTATGCTGCGTCGCATTGTCGTGCTGGAAAATGAATGCACGGGGCTGTTGCTGGATGAATGGCTCCACAACTGGTCGCAAAATTTCATCTCGATATCGCTGTGATTGGTGGTACCATGAGTCGCCATATGGCGGAAATAATGCCGATGCGACGTTAGATTTTAACTCACTCATGTTACCATGGATAACCACGAGCCTCGTTTCGAAGTCACCGCATCCAAACGTTCTGGCAATGACGGCGTGCTCCCTGTTAGGTCATTCCAGCGTCTCTCTCCCTCTCTATCGCAGTTAAACGTACCATTTCTTTCATTTGCTTTTTGGTGTAGTGTTCCTTACGTGTCGGGTCAGCAGTTTTGTACAGTAGATCTGCACGTGCATTCCGTGCTACGGTGCCTGACATCTTTTTTACAAACTGCACGTTCTTTACACAAATTATCAAAGTTTCCCTACCTTTTCCAACCGATTACACATGGCTTAGTACGTGGGATATGTTTAAATATGTGTTCATATAAAATTAATCACTTATAACAAAACTACTTTTAAAAATATTTGGTACTGTTTCTTTTGGACATTAGTTTAAATGTCTGAATGATTAATGTATAGAAATCATCGTTAGCACTGAAATTTGGTTAACAGGTTTCTACATTTACTGTAACTTTGGATGCCATCCATTTATCTGATTCTATAAACATGTCACATGGTTAAATGGGTCATTATGAAGTTAGTGTGCCCAAATACGTTATTCCTTGTAATGGAGTTGTTGGTTCATGTTTAATTCAAGCTTTAATTGTTAAGTGTAATTGTAACATTGTTGGCACTGGATATCAACACCAAATCATTAAAGGATACCACATGACAAGTAGAAATATGATTGGACATTCATTGTGTGCCCAATATTTCATTTAAGACTGAATAATGAATTGTTTGATAGGCATTACTTAGAAGTTGACGGATGACAAGGTATACACAATTTTATGGATAACAACTTCTTTAATATTGTATTGTATTGTCCCATTGGCTTCCACCTATATGTTCTCTGTCCATCGTGACAGTATTATCCTTCTGTTGTCATCACTTACACATGTTATGCTAGTCATGTATGAAATTGTTGGTACTGTTAATCCTCCACCTACTATATATACTCTGTACAATGTATACCTCATTCAGTCTTGCTTGACAACGGTATAAGGATCTTTACCGAAACATCGCTTTTTACAGTTGTAAAGAAGTTGTTATCCATAAAATTGTGTCTACCTAGACTGAATGAGTGTTGCTCAGTGACGTTAACGTCAGGTTTCTGATTTTATTACCTTCCCTGACAGAACGTCGAGAAGAGCCATTGAAGAAACTATTGGAAGTAAGAAGCTGCAAAGGTGAAATCAAGATCAACATTTACAATGTCGACATAATCATAATTTTGTTAAATGCTATAAGCGAGGCAGCCATATTGAAAATCGGATTGGAATCTCTTGAACAAATTGGGATTTCCTCATTGGTGGAAACAAGTAGGTTTAGATTCTGCTTCAGGTGAGCTTAAAACCTACCTTTAA
This sequence comes from Haliotis rufescens, assembly GCF_023055435.1. NCBI lineage: Eukaryota > Metazoa > Mollusca > Gastropoda > Lepetellida > Haliotidae > Haliotis > Haliotis rufescens. The sequence continues at coordinate 3,249,299 of NW_025964046.1, forward strand.
TTACTGTCGGCGTTCCATCCACTCCATATATCCAGAAACACGACCATGACATGATTCCAAAAAAGACACAGGTTGTTCGAATATACATCATGTTGAAATGGCAGTGTTTCACCACATATCTTTGTGTTGATATAAGCGGCAAATACCAGTTCCACAGCACGATCCCGACAGTACCACGACCATGCGCCCACTAATCATCAGCACACAGCGACGACACCAGGCGCTCGCGAAAAGGCGAGAGCAACGCGACCCGGAAGTTACGAAATACGTCAGAGTGGTCTTTGTCATCAAGTATGCCAGATACTGTACATTACGCACTATGGCCGGAAAAGGTCTATTTTATATAAAGTGATCACTAGAACGGCGATTGTTATACGAGTTCCAAATATACAACTATATCCGGAACAATGTCTATTTTGAAGTGATCACAAGAACGTGGTAACGGCGGTTGTTACAACTTCCTTATATAAGAGTTCACATATTAAACCATAATTTATAAGCAATCTCTCATGTTTGATAGTCCATCACGATTTAATTTCCAGTTTCGTTTTATCTTTCGTTTATGGACGATGGGTCATGACCGCACAGGTTAATACTACTTAAGCAATCATGCGGGTGTGGAGTCGTAGCGTTGTGCTTCTATGTTTGCGGATATTTGCCATGGTGAAGGTGGCTCCTTCAAAACACAGGAAAACTTGCTTTAAGGTTTTAATAAAGAAAAACCTATTCTAAACCCTTCAAAGTAAAATCTTGCAATTAAGGGAATAATTGTTGAAGATGAAAAAGAAACAGGGCTGACAAGTTCTTTTCGAATCACGAAATCTTTTGAAACTGAATGTCAGACAGGACCATATTGGACAGCCGTCTTCGAAGGTTAACCCGCAGGCACAACATACTGCTTTCTGTTTGTTTGTTTGTTTGTTGTTTAACCCCGCACTCAGCAATATTTCAGCTATATGACGGCGGTCTGTAAATAATCGAGTCTGGACCAGACAATCCAGTGATTGACATCATGAACATCGATCCACCCAATTGGGATACGATGACATGCATCAACCAAGTCAACGAGCCTGACCACCCGATTTCGTTAGTCGCCTCTTACGACAAGCATAGTCGCCTTTTACGGCAAGCATGGGTTGCTGAAGACCTATTCTACACCGGATCTTCACGGGTCTACTGCTTAATGCTCAGCAATGGCCCTAATGAAGGTCCCGATAGCTTCAGTAATGTGCTATGAACGGATTTAATCGTAGACATTTTTCAGGTTGAACACACGTTCTTGCAAAGGAAAACTGAAATATATATTGATATAGATTGATCGTTGATATCGATCAGCATGTTCATTTTCGGATTGTATAATAACAATGTCTGTGCTGTTGCCGTAAACTAACGGACAATTAACGTCATTTTTTTAATGCGGCTGGATCCTTCAAGTCACAGATGAAATACTGACTAATGCTAATGCCAGTATTTTATCTGTGACTTGAAGGTTCCAGCTGCGTTTAGGAACAAGTGAACAAAGCATCTCTCTCGCACACCCAAAAGCCTATCCAGTATTTTATATTTCTATTCTATTGTGGTCAGTACCATGGGCCCACTAGCCAGGACACATGGTTCAATGCCTATGTCTTATGTCATATGGCAGAGTATTTTATTGTTGAACAATGAGTGTGACTGTGTTACCTTGTTTCTGTTGAGATTCGGTCGACGCTCATTGTGTTTGGACGGTGATTAGTTATCAGGAATGTAGTACTGTCTAATGTAAGCAGTTTTGAGGAGTTTACTATATTTAGATGCTAGTGCTATGTGTCCACTTCCGGAATACCATTGAATATTCTGTAATGTTCTAGTGCCGCTAGAATGGTGATGGTAAAAAGTAGATTTCCAGAAGCTAGGTCGGTTGTATATAAGGGGACAATAGCGTTTTACGGATATCTCACGCATTTCATCGCTTCGGAACCAGCTTTCATGCGAGGATCGCTCATCATCCCTGATTCCCTGCCTAGATCATCTCGGAAGCTTGACCACTGTCGCCACTGAGTGGCTATGCTATTATCACTGACTTCGGCTATCACCATTACATTTAGATCTGATACTGACCACTGCCATTATATTATATATTTCCGTTGAATATTGTACTACCACTCTATTGTGTGCAACCATTGTAATTGCTGCGCAGTAATTTGTAATCATTTTTAAACTTCGTTAATTGTGTAATACATGTTTGGATTATATACCACAAGTTTCGTATTTGTTGATTTCCCACAAAGTTCTGTTATGTACAGATTTCTCGGTTAACATATCGTTTTAATTTTGGGAATCGAAACGTAACAATCAAAAGTGTTGCATTTTTAACGTATGACAGTATATGTAACTGTTTTGTAATGTGCTCTGTTATGACAGAGTCAAATATTATCTGAATTTGAAGTGATCACACGCTACGCAATACATGCACAATCTCTGAGTGTATACATTCACATAACAGGGAATACATGTCAACGTATCCCAATTGCGTGGATTGATGCTCACGATATCAATCACTGGATTATCTGGTCCAGACTCGATTATTCACAGACCGCTGTCATATAGCTGGAATATTGCTGAGTGTGGCGTTTAACAACAAACAAACAAACAAACAAACACATAGCAGGGATCCTTCAGAATAATTGCTCAACAGCGGATAGATGTGACATTCGATAATCACATTTCTTTATACTTTATTTGGCTGTCGACTGACAAGTGTGTGATTCCTCGATGTTTCCACAACAGCTGAGGGGATATATGACGCACGGGAAGTACACCCTCACCATCGGCCCAGATTCCTTGTTTATGTCGAAGTGACATGCCAGGATCAGAAGAAATAACACCCCAGCGCCATCTGTGCATCAGGCGGATTTCATTAGCTGTAGTTAAGTATGTTTCGATATGGAAAACTGACCTTAACACTTATGTCGCCGGTAGGCTTAATTCTACTTTGGTCCATCTTAAGGCCGGTCCTCCACTGTCTACATATAAGGAGTTGTACTACTACCCGTACCTGGCTTAACGCCTAATTCACGGGCTTCTACCTGTGACGTCACGGAAATTTGAACGCACAGTCAATTGCCACCTGTCAGCCTGGTAGGATTGGCCGACAGCACTCAACACTTTTCTAATGTTGACGTTTCATGTAACAGGCACATAAATACATTTTAAAAGAAACTCCGTCTTCAATATTTGTCTGGGACGACTAGAAAGCCTGAACCCGCGACAAAATGGCGCACGAACAGGGACGGAGTTGTCATTACACCTAAGCAACACAACGTCGACGACGACCCCGCTTTCACAACGGGGCCTATGTACTTGCATGGTACGTCGACCGCTGATGCATCGATCATGATACGGCATACAACCTACCAACAAGTGAGTGAGTGAGTATGGTTTTACGCCGCTTTTAGCAATATTCCAGCAATATCACGGCGGGGGACACCAGAAATGGGCTTCACACATTGTACCCATGTCGGGATTCGAACCCGGGTCTTCGGCGTGACGAGCGAACGCTTTAACCACCAGGCTACCCGACCGCCCCTACCAACAAGTGACTGATTCACGATTACTGTGAGTGACTTTATGATACCTGTGACATCAACCATGACTGTGTTTATCTGTGATACTTTCACCTGTGATATATTCTGTGATTAACTTTTAAGAAGTGATCATCATCAGACTTAAAGACTTTACATCATCGTCTACTTTATAAACACTTCATCATCTGTGTCACCGTGACTTGCATGTCATAACTTTATTTTCTGTGTATACACGCATTTTATGATACATCTACAACCATTGTGCAATATATACTTTGTACATAAACTTGTGTTCTATCTTAAAACCTATACGTGCATTATACGCCTATCGTTTTAAGCTAGAATATCTGCTACTGCAGTTTATCTTAGTTCCTGTGTTTATAGTATTTAGTTTAGCGTTTGGTTCTAGTTTAGTGTAGTTTAGTTTAGTTTAAATTTAGTTTCATTGCCATGTCTTATTTTCATCGTCTGTAAAACGATCTTCAGTGTTGTCAATAATATTGAGGGTTTGTTGTTCTTCATTATTTACATTACGTGATTGCATGTGTGAGCGCGTCCGTCACGTACACTTGCACTAATAACAGCTGCACTCGCGTTATACGTTTCCGCGTTGTTTGGCCGCGTTCGTGTTAAAGTAAATGTAACTTAATTTTCATCAATCATTGGACTTAGTTTATATCAATAAAGTGTTAGTATATACCTACACTCCCATGTCACCTTAGCATTTGTCTCTCTGTCTTTTTCACCCATCCTCATAATTACCTGTCGGCGATTGTCTCCCTTGGTGTTCTCTTCGTCTGGGTATGTCATTGTGGAAGTAGTTATTTATTCCGGTTCAGCACAACGGGTATATTTTACTGATGCTTTCCTGCACTGTTGTGTTCACAGTCCACACTGGGAAGGTATTATATGTGTTTATTTGTTTTCTTTAAACACATACCTGGTGATCAAAGTCACTTGTATATTGCGTACTTGCAATTGGTGTATTTAAGTTTTTCTAAAAAACAAAACAAAACAGCGCCTATTGTGTTTTCTTTATCACCTATCAAAGCATTGCTTCCCCCATTGTATATACCTACAACAGAGCCTCATCATTGGCATAATGTAATTCAGTGACATATATTGTCATTTGTTTTTACATTGTTTTGTGCACAGCCGGGTTGTGGTGACATAGTCATGTAATTCAGTGACACACATTGTCATTGTTTACATTGTTGTGTGCACATCCGGGTTGTTTTGACATGGTCATGTAATTAATTCAGTGACACACATTGTCATTGTTTATATTTATAGTGTACAACCGGGTTGTGTTGACATGGTCATGTAAGTCAGTGACACACTTTGTCATTGTTTACATTCATTGGTATACAACCAGGGTGTGTAGCTCATATGTACTGTAGTTATATAACATATTTTTCAACATATTATTGGTTGTATTAATCAACATGGCTCAAGGTGGTGAAGATTGGGAGGTTAAGTCTGAAGTTTTATCTGATGAAGATGAATTTAAGATGTTAACCTACTTGAAGAGCACTGGTAAATATAACATTAATCAAGTTACAACCCAACCAAAACAGAACCATCTGTTCATCCCCAACCAAAGCCAGGAACACATGTTCACACCAATTAAACCAGGTTATTCTCCTTTCACTCCCAGGCCAGCAGCAAGTGCGAACCCTTGCTTTTACCCACAGCCTCTCTCCTCTTCACCTTGGCCTGTATATCAGAGACCTCTTAGGATATCTACCTTTTCAGGTGAAGATCCGGGTAGTAAGGGAGATACATCCTTTGAGATGTGGAAGTTCGAGATCCGATGCCTCATTAGAGACGACACTTATCCTACAGCCACTCTGACTCAGGCAGTTAGGAAGTCACTTAAAGGTGATGCTGCTCGTATTCTCTTTTCCTTGGGTGAAGACGCTACAGTGACTGATATTATTAACAGGCTTGAGGGTCCGTATGGTACAGTTGTCACTGCAGAAAATCTATTTCAAGAAATCAACCAAGCTATGCAAGGAGATACAGAGTCATCAGGTCATCCAGGCGATCAGCAACCCTTACCCGCCCCGTGCAAGGTGCCTTTCTTCCTGCTTCTTCTGTGCAACATATCCAACCTATCACAAACCAGCCTTTTCGTGCCAAAGGTCAGAGGACAGGAGCATGCTTTACGTGCGGTGACTTCAGTCACTTCACAAGAGACTGTCCCCAAAACAACAACGTGTCAGCCCAGAGAACGTCCAGTTTTGCAGCCGGAGGCTCATCCCAAGGGAATCAATAGTTCGCAAGACCTGTCAGTTGAGTATTTCAGTCATGATGGCGTTGTTGATGATTTGTAATTTTCTAAAAATATTACAGATGACTATTATGAGTATGAGCAAGGTACAGCTGAAATTGTGGTTAGGGGGCGTCTCAAGAGCAGGTTGCAATTCTGGATAAATATTGGTTCTTCACATTGTGTTGTAGATTTGATTGCTAATGGGTATAAGATCCCATTTATATTTCAACCACCTTCTATGTATGCAAGAAATTACCAATCAGCTTTCAAACACAAAGACTTTGTCACAGAGGCTATTGATGAACTGGAGTCGAAAAGCCTCATATGCTTGTGTGATACTCCTCCTACTATCGTCAGTCCACTGTCGGTATCAGTCCAGTCTTCCGGGAAGAAGAGATTAATTTTAGATCTTCACAGAATTAACAGTTATGTGTTCAAACAGAGTGTGAAATATGAGGATTTGAAGATAGCTTTGAGTTACATCAGAGATAATGACTGGCTCATAAAATTTAATATCCATTCTGCTTTAACCACATTGATATTTTTCCCCCTCATACTGATTATCTCGGATGTTCATGGGCTGATCAAACAGGAATCGTTCACTATTAAAAATTCCTTGTGCTTCCCTTTGGATTAACATCAGCTCCATATGTGTTCACCAAAGTTACAAGACAGTTGGTTAAGAAATGGAGGTACGAGGGATACAGAATAGTAACTTTCTTAGATGATGGTATTCTTTCAGGTTCTTCACCGGAGGAGGCACACGCGTCGGGTGCAGCTGTTAAGCAGGATCTGCTCGGATCAGGTTTCGTTCCTAAAGTAGAAAAGTCCCTTTGGTTGCCGTCTCAGTCAATTGAGTGGTTAGGTTTCAGGATTGATACAGAATCTATGATCATGAGTGTTCCTGACAGAAAAAGGGATAAGGTATTGAGTACATTCCACATTGCATGCCTGAAGGCGACTTCTACTTGTCGACCACACACAACGAAATGAATGTCACCGGCTTTGATACATTCATACATGACGCGGACCATCTATAGCCCACAGCGTATGTACAGCGCGGAATGTCACCGGCCATTGTTCAAAACCCTCCAAGAATCCTCCGTGAATGTTTACCCGCTCCATTGTCCCCCGTCATCTCTCTATTGTTCGAATAAACCCTATTCCAAAAATATTACACACACCTGTAGCCCATTACATAGTGAAGTAGTAATATTTGTTGACTTTCAATTTCATAACGTTGAGTTATCTACGTCAAAGGGTGCAATTTGGAGCTTATGTGTGTCAAATATTTGTGACCAACACTTACACACAAAAGGAAACAATTCCTTTATAAATCTGTTAAGCTCGTCTCTAACATCATAGGTAAAACTAAACTATTTCACTGGGCAAAAGTTTATTTTTCTGTTGTGTTACAAATTTATTGAACAGCCTAGAAACGCCAATAAAGAAAAAACAGTTATCCAAATACAGTAGTTGATAAATACAAATCATTATGTGTGATCTTTTGGCAGGGTGTGAGTTTGTCCTTCAACCTATCCATTGAAGACTGGAGAATGTGTACACCAAAAAACAATATACGGCAAAGTATTAACAAAATGACATCAGAATGTACTAGGTTAAAAAGGAAACGTGTCTCTGGCATCAGTGCGTCTCTTTGTATCCTATATTTAATCCCCAAAAAATATTTTCATACATTTCCTTCTTGACATGAAGCAGTTTCTGTTATCTTTGCTTGACAACTGAAGTTGTATTAAAGAGCTGAGTTCAGAATGTGTTCAGATGTGCTCGTTGGTATCCATGGTGGGAAAAAAGTATATGAACAATTTGAGTCACAAGAACATATTTGTCATAATCAACATATATAATTTGGGTTAGTTATATTTTCAAACACATACTGAATACAAAGAAACAACATATATAATATACTATTAAGCAACATATTGAAGGAGATTCGTATTGACTAACTAAAAGAATTAGTAACAAAAAGAGCATGTGACGTCATCCATTGTGTCATGGCGTGATCACATTCCATGGTGACGTCATTGCATTTCAGAGAGACGCCATTTCTAAACTGTGTTCATGAAGAAAAGGTGTGCTTCGGGACGCTACTGATCACTTTTGTATCTAACAGTGAGTGAGTGAGTTAAAGCTTTACGTCACAGAGAGAGAGCACAACTGACTGTGGCTCTCAATTCTTCATAAATCATCAATGAAAACATCTACAGATCCAGTCAAACTTACATAAAAACGTAAGTTAAGGGACTCTGGAAGGCCGCGACGCACAAATCATGGGTATTTCTCTGAATCTCTGGCGATCCAGGATAGGAATATTCAACCTGTCAGGTCGACCCCGCTCACAACATGGCGACCATTGTGACACCTACACGCCTGACACACACTGGACTCCGGGAGTCGATCTCAGCTACCGCATATTCTGTGTGACATTTGTGATCTTTTGTGTAACTATGGTTGGATGTACATTAGTACAATTACATCGGGATGGGATATCTCGGACACCAAGCTATCAGTGGACTTTGACCCATCCCAAGGTAAACAATGACTTCTGTCAGTTCTGCCAGTTCACGAGTAGCGTCCTTCTGTTTTTAAGTGGTGATGTTGAGACTAATCCTGGTCCTACATCTGGTGCGGATTCTGATTCATCTAAACTACATCATGAACTTTTGTCACAGTTGAAATCCCTCGCCGAGGATGTGAAAGTGATTAGATCGGAATCAACAAAAATAAATGCTACACTACTTAATATTCAAACTGATATCAGTGACATTAAATCCAGACAAGAAATATTACGTATAGATGTTGATGATATTGCAGATAGACTTGAGGCTCTGGAATACACTACTGCCTCGGTGAAGGAGAATATTGAGACTGTCTCTGTGATCGATGAGAAAATTGGTGTAATAGAAGATGCAATTGATAAACAGGAACAATACAGCAGACGCAATAATGTTATCTTGTATGGTCTGTCTGAAAAACCCCGCGAAACTACCAACGCATGTAAGAATTATGTGTGTGATGTGTCAAATGCCTGTGCGAGTGAAGATGAAAACTCTAATCCTATCGGCGCCGATAGTATTATTGCTGCACACAGATTGGGTAACAAGAGTGGAAAATCGCCCAAACCGATGATAGTTAAGTTCTTATATCCAGAAGACAAAGTATGGGCGCTTGGTCTCCGTGAAAAACTTAAGTCAAGGAAATTTGGCATATCCAGTGACTTGACGAAACGCCAGCGGGAGAAGCTGCAGGAGCTGAAGGACGCCAACAAATTCGGCTACTACAAGTATGGAAAGCTATTCGTTACAGACCGACGTCCCCCTCGTGACGACAGAAACCAGGGAAACGTGGGCTCTGATAATACAGGTAGCAGCATCGACATTGGCAACGACAGAGTGGGTAATCAGGGACGTTCTCTCCGTCCACGAGGCAACAAGGGTAAAAAACATAGGGGTGCGACGACAGCTCAAGCAACAACCGTGTTATAGATCTGAACTTACTATTTTGGAATGTCAACGGATTGCTATCTAAACTCAATGACAATGAATTTCTTAATTACATACGTACATTTACAATTATAGGATTGTGTGAAACCTGGCTAAAAGCTTACGACTTTTCAAAGGAGTTCCCTGAATATGTTTACTTTAATGTTGATGCTTGTCAAATCTCCAAACAATGTAGGCTATCCGGTGGTATTACATTGTTAATAAAAAACACACTTTCAAAATCCATTTTGTGGTCAAAAATATGTGACAACTGTGTTTTCATTTTGCTAAAGAAATCTGTATTTAATAATGCTAAGGACACACTTATAGGTTGTGTATGCATCAATCCAGAGAATTCAAATTGGTATGTCAATAAAGCCAACAAGTGCGGCGTATCTATACTCCAGGATGCGTTAATAGATGTACCACAACAAGTGGGGGACGTCTCTATCCTCCTCGGGGGCGACTTCAACGCCCGCACTGGGACAGATTTTGATTTTGTTGAGGACGATATAATGAGAGCTCTGCAAATTGACAAGTGTCATTTTCTCTGTGAGGGTATTTGCGCACAGCGATTTTCATCCGATAAGACTGTGAACAAATTTGGGCGAATTTTGCTTAATATATGTGCTTCTCTTAACTTGTCTATACTTAATGGTCGATGTGGATCTGATGCCAGTGTGGGAAATTTTACGTTTGTGTCCTCTACAGGCGCAAGCGTTATTGACTATGCTATCACAACAAGTGATTTGTTTACATTGTGTAAGAATTTTAACATCGGATCTCGGAACGAGTCTCCGCACGCGCCAATCAATTGCACCTTTCAGTCACGTAACACTGAAATTGACAACGCTATGTCGGGTGAGAATGTGAAGCCCGAAGTTTGTATTAAGTATACTTGGCGTGATAACTTTGGTGATCGGTAAAGAGAAAATGTTTCATATGATGAAAGTAAGCAATTGTTTGATGATTGTATTACGTTAGCATTAACAGACATAAATGCAGCAATTAGTAAATTTACGGACGCTTTGTTGAAAGCAGCAGATTTTACAAAGCGTATGATTGTTCAGCGTCATGGACGCGACAAGCCGTGGTTTGATAAAGAATGTGGTTATCACAGAAGAGAAGCCTTCCGACTACTAGATGTTTTTAATAGTAAAAAGGATAATGTTTCGTTACAAGCCTATTCACTGCAGCGTAAAACATATATGGATATCGTAAGGTGTAAGAAAAGAGCTTTTAATGATTTGATTCGTGATAGACTTTCATCCAATATCAATAATTGCAAAACATTCTGGGAAATGTTAAGAAAATACACTGGTGTTGAAGAAAGGGAATCATCTATCCCCATTAGTGACTGGTTTTCGCATTTTAAAAATTTATTCCAAGATATGCATACCGTTTTCTCTCGTGATATTACGAAAGATGGTGTAGATTATCCTTTTGATGATGTCACATGTTCTATCCTTGACAGCCGTATAACTGAAGACGAGGTGTTGCAAGCTATCAATAAATTAAAAAACTGTAAGTCGCAAGGAAATGATTCTCTTATTTCTGAATTTTTCAAAGCATCAAGTGATTTAATAGTACCATACCTAACAACCTTGTTTAACATTTTATTTGAAAATGGTTCGTTTCCCGAGTCGTGGTGTACTGGTGTTATCATACCTCTGCATAAGAAGGGCGATTACTCAAACCCCAATAACTACCGTGGTATCTCCTTGCTCAGCACTTTTTGTAAACTTTATGTTTCTGTACTTAATTCAAGACTTACGTTCTGGTCTGATGCGTATGATAAAATTTGTGACTCTCAAGCTGGTTTTAGGAAAGGTTATAGTACTATTGATAATATATTTATTCTGCAGTCTGTAATCCAGCATTATCTGTCTAGGAAGCGTGGTAAATTATATGTTCTTTTTGTTGACTTTAAAAAGGCTTTCGATTTTGTAAATAGATCTAAACTTTGGCTAGTTCTTAAATCCAGAGGTGTGTCCCCAAAAATGTTAAATGCATTAGAACCCATCTATTCCTGTGTTAAAAACTGTGTTAAGATCAGAAATTGTTTTACAGAATGTTTTGATTGCCCTCTAGGACTTCGGCAAGGCTGCGTAATGAGTCCATTCTTATTTTCTATTTTTATAAACGACTTAGCTTTGTATGTAGAATCAACATGCACTCCAGGTGTACAGCTACACCCTGACACTGTACAGATTTTTCTATTGTTGTTTGCTGATGATGTTGCACTTATTGCTGATACTTTGTATGGCCTTCAAAAACGCATAAAAGCTCTGGAAAGTTTTTGTAGTAACTATCATCTAACAGTCAACTTGGATAAAACTAAGGTAGTGGTATTTAAAAACGGGGGTATTTTATCAAAATATGAAAAGTGGTATTTCAAGGGTAAAAAACTTCAGTGTGTAAGTTCTTATAAATATCTCGGTACCATTCTTTCAAAAACTCTCTCCTGGTCTTTGCATGTTAATAGTGCTGCTTTACAAGCTAAAAAGGTCCTATTTGGTGTCATTAAATCTCTAAAAATGCTTCAACCTCTTCCTTATGACTTGTTTTTCAAAGTTTTTGATTCTAAAATATCTCCGATTCTTTTATACGGTGCCGAGATTTGGGGTGTAGATACCTACAAAGAATTAGAGCAAATCCAGATACTAGCATGTAAACGCTTTCTTGGGGTTAAACAATCTTCATCAAATCATGTGGTTAGAGGGGAATGCGGAAGGTATCCTATGTACATATGGGCTTATAAGCGTGTAGTTACTTATTGGTACAGAATTTTACATTTACCTGAAAATAGATTAGTTAAGAAATGTTATAGATTATTATTACTTGATGTTAATAATGGTAAGATCAACTGGGTCTCTAAAATCAAACACATTCTCTGTTCGTTTGGTTTTGGCTACATATGGGAGATGCAATTTAGTAATAATAGTAGAAGCTTTATCTTGGAATTTGTAAACCGTTTAAAAGCCTCGTCTGAGCAAGATTGGCATGCAGCTGTTTCATCTAGCACTAAATCCCAGAGTTACTCTCTTTACAAAATTTCATTTGGCTTAGAAAGCTATATCAAGGTAGTAAATGTTTCAAAATTCAGAGCTGCTCTTGCTCAGTTGAGATGCTCCTCCCATCGGCTGAGAATTGAGACCGGTCGATATATTAAGGAAATAAGAGAACAGAGACTGTGTTTGATGTGTAACCAGAATTTTATTGAGGACGAATATCATTTTGTGCTTGTATGCAATGCTTATAATAATTTAAGAGCTGAATACATTCCTCCTAAATATTTTACAACCCCTTCTAAAAATAAATTTAATGCTCTTATGTCATCCACTAACTCTAAAATCATACGAAATCTAGCAGTCTACGTTTACAAAGCTTTTCGACTTCGTTCATTACATACAGTCTAAATATTTATTTGTGTATATGCATGTGTATGAATGTGTATGGATATGGATGTATATGTAAACTAGTGGTAATTCTTTTTTCTCCCTCTCTCTGTAAATACTTCTGTGTAATAGGCCTACGGCCTAACACTTTTTGTGAATAAACAACTGGACATGCATGAACCAAGTCAGTAAAACTGAAACGTCACATGGGCAATATTTCAGCCATATCGTGACTTGTATCTAACAACATCAGTAACACTGGTGTATATGATTGACGGTATTATTGAGTATTCGATGCAAGGACAAATGAACCATCTGGAATGTATTTGAAAAAATAATACAACATAGTATTCAATAATGACACGTGCTAATTATTACTAACTGTGACAAAAGCACATCATATTAAAAGCAAAATAAGCAGTTTGAGTCACAAGTATATATTTGTCATATTCTACATATTCTACATATATCAAATGGGTTACATCAAAAATCTAAACCAAAGCGTCGGAGTTTTAATTCGTGTTGATATATTTGATATCAAAAGACACGCGGGTGAGATTATTCTTATCGTCCTGAATCAATCTTCTAGCCTTTTGCCAATGCAAACAGTACTAACCAGTGTCTTGAGTAATTAAACTACAGCTAACCAGCTTCTGTTATAGATTAGTGACGGCATTGTAACGATGACGTCACAATGGTATGCAAAGCGTGATGCAGTTCCATTGTAGCGATATCTCATAGGATTTACTCAAGCAATATTTCCTGTTGAAGCCATTATTGGATGCTAAATTGTCAAACCGCAGAAAGCCATAATAATTTACTTAAGAGATTATGTGACAACACGTTGCAAGAGATAAATTGGGTGTGACAACATCCGATCCCTGTTATTTATCATCTGTTTGGTTTAAAAGAATAGAAATTCTCGATCATTAGTTGTACATTGAATATGTTTTCTAACACGGTAAAGAGCTGCAGGTCTAACTGGTTTGTCTTGTGGCATCTACTTTCTTAGCATTGTTTCTACTAAACTGTGCCCCGTTGGACCTGAATTATCTGTGCAGAATAACAATAAATTGGTAATTATCATAAAAAGATAAAAAAGAAAATAATTCACAAAAGAGAAGCTTCACCCCCCAGTCCATCCCACAGTCCACCCCAAAGTCCACCTCACATTCCACCTCACAGTCAACCCCACAGTCCACTTCACAGTCCACTTCACAGTCTTGATCTTGTCTTACTACCCATGATCTTGTGGCTTCTACACCTAGCTGTACAGCTCAGACACCTCACCTTTAAAAACAAAGTCACTTTTAATGGTTTTATTTTATTTCATGTGCCCACGCATTGAGAATTGTCAAACAATATTTTAAGACGAGTAAAGGCAGGATGTCTCATAAATATGGACCCTCCTTCAGCTCAGGTAAATTTAACGTAAATGATTCAGTATCAATAAGTGAAGTATTTTCGTTTGCTCAGCTATGGAAGACATCCAAGCTCGGACGGCCCGTGTCCATAGCAACCCATGCTTGCCGTTAAAGATGACAATGCTTGTCGTAAGCGGCGACTAATGGATCGGGTGGTCAGGCTCGCTGACTTGGTTGATGCATGTAATCGTATCCTAATTACGTGGATCGATGCTCGTGATGCCTATCACTGATTGCCTTGCCAAGACTCGATTATTTACAGACCGCCGTCATATAGCTGGAATATTGCTGAGTGCTGCGTTAAGCCACAAACAAACAAACAAACAAACAAACAAAGCTCGGGGACATCGGGATTCGATGCCGCGAATACCTACAATATGAGAACACAGGTGTGCTCCTCTTCAGTTTGATTGTTGTTTGCAAAGTTAATTTCATTTTATCATGGCGGACGGTATATGGTTCAAGTCTTGACCACCCGATTCATTCAGTCGCTTCTTATGACAAGCAGGGTTTCTTGGGACCTTTTGGAACAAGGACTCCCCACGTCCTGATGGAAGTTACAACATATGAAAATACTATTCACTCAAACGATCAACTGACTCGATCATTTCGGTTGCCCATATTCTTATGTTAACACGATTGTCTATCTCATTATCATAAAGCCAGGAGGTACAGTAGCCTAGCGAAACTATTTCGAATCTTCATATGGATGCGATGTATGAATTCCATCCCCGGGATCCCCATCTGTGGTATTGCTGGGACATTGCTAATCACAGCGTAAAACGCTATCACACAATCACTCGACAACATTATCTGACTTACCTCCCTTGTCTGTCGAGTGGACTGACACTGCCCGACCCTCTCACTGGGGCTGTTTCTGTACCACGCTGTACACATCACATTCAGCAGCCCCATCTTCAAGAAACAATGGTAATCTAACTTTTAGTTAGGAAATAAACGACGAGTGGGGGTTGTTTATTGTACAATAAAACACTGCAGGGAGAATAAACCATGATGGGCGCAGCTCCGAGTGATTTATTCTCCCTGCAGTGTTTATTGTACGATAAAGAACGTCTATGAGACGTTTATTTCTTACATGAGACATCAACATCATGTACAGCCTCTTAAGGATGATGATGAAATGTACAAGCTTTCAAAATATAAACCCGTATTTCAATAATGATGACTCCCTCAATGGAATCCATGAAAGATGGGTATTTCACACGTCGATTGCCTGTACCTTTTCTCCCAAAGACGATTGAAATATCTCACCCACTTTTGGATGCGGTTGTTCGGCCATCGCGTTTATCTTTGTAGCCGAGCTACATCTTTGGGGAACAATTCACTAGATACTCCCTTCTCAAAAATAACGTCGTCCATTATACGTCATCAAGTTGTAAGCGCATGTTCGAATCTCCAGAAATGACGTCATGATAGAACAATGTTAATGAAATAAACCACACTTCGCCCTTCATTGTTCTTCGCTATTTATCGTGTAGCTATATTATATTTCCAATAACATCCTACTTCAAAAAGACATTTGCACATGAACATAATCGCAAAGCCAGATGGAAGGTATGGTAACCTAAGACATGATATCCACAAAGGAGGATCCTAAGACATGATATCCACAAAGGAGGACCCTACGACATGATATCCACAAAGGAGGACCCTAAGACATTTTTTTCAGGACATTCAGCTCATCCGGCAAACAATTCTATGTTTACTGTTTTGTAAAATGTGTGGAAGAGTTCTTTTGTCCATGATTTTCGGCCAGAAAGTATTCATTTAAACAGTTTCCCTACGACTCACCATTCAGTGTTGATGGACGCTGTTTATCCGGGATGGCGTATATGTCTGCAACCTCCTGAGATGTACCAGGGGACGCCTGGGGGTCTGAAGGAGACAGTATTCAGTACAACATGAGACATGTTTACAAATGAATCAGTGCCAGTGATTAAAAAACAGCACAAAGGAGGAACCTAAGACATGATATCCACAAAGGAGGATTGTGAGACATGATATCCACAAAGAAGGAACCTAAGACGTGATATCCACAAAGGATGATCCTAAGAGATGATATCCACAAAGGATGATCCTAAGAGATGATTAACACAAAGGAGGATCCCAAGGCGTGATATCGACACAGCGCATGTTCGAATCTCCAGAAATGATAGAACAATGTTAATGAAATAAACCGCACTTCGCTCTTCATTGTTCTTCGATATTTATCGTATAGCTATATCATATTTCCAATAACATCCTACTTCAAAAAGACATTTGCACATGAACATAATCGCAAAGCCAGATTGAAGGTATGGTAACCTAAGACATGATATCCACAAAGGAGGACCCTAAAACATGATATCCACAAAGGAGGAACCTAAGACATGATATCCACAAAGGAGGATTCTGAGACATGATATCCACAAAGAAGGATCCTAAGACGTGATATCCACAAGGAAGGATCCTAAGAGATGATTAACACAAAGGAGGATCCTAAAACATGATATCCACAAAGGAGGATCCTAAGACAATCTTTCAGACTATTCAGCTCATCCAGCAAACAATTCTGTTTACACTTTTGTAAAATGTGTGGAAGAATTCTTTTGTCAATGATTATCGGCCAGAAAGTATTCATTTATACAGTTTCCCTACGACTCACCATTCAGTGTTGATGGACGCTGTTTATCCGGGATGGCGTATATGTCTGCAACCTCATGAGATGTACCAGGGGACGCCTGGGGGTCTGAAGGAGACAGTATTCAGTACAACATGAGACATGTTTACAAATGAATCAGTGCCATTGTACGAGACCTTCAAGATAGACCTTTAGATCAAATGTTTAAATTTCGAAAAAAAACTACTTGATACATGATAGATTTAAATTTAAAATATTCGTCAGAATTGGTAAAGGAAAGAATGAAACAGGCCCCTTCCAATGAATGGAACTTTGGTCAATCGAGGTGACGAATCATTTATCAATATAACAGAAATATCCAAGCATACAGCTGTACGTTTATTAAATGAGTGGGCGGGTTTTTTCCCCGGTTTTAGCCACAGAACGATGGTGGACACCAGACATGGGATTGATGCATTATGGCCATGTGGGGAATATTGCAGCTATTGGCGGCGAAGTTAGCAATCCAACCGGGTCTTTGGATTGAAGATTTAACGCTTTGGCCACCAGGCCACCACACCACACAGGTCATCTATTCCACAGACCCACCCTTGGTGCTATCTGACTGTCTAGCCCCACCTATCTGGGCATAGTGACGTCCCCATACCTCCCCCTTGTCATCTATACCACAGACCCACCCTGGGTGCTGTCTGACTGTCTAGCCCCACCTATCTGGGCAAAGTGACGTCCCCACAACTCCCCCTTGTCATCTATGCCATAGGCTCACCCTGGGTGCTGACTGTCTGTCTGGCCCCACCTATCTGGGCAAAGTGACGTCCCCACAACTCCCCCTTGTCATCTATACCATAGGCTCACCCTGGGTGCTGGCTGACTGTCTGGCCCAACCTATCTGGACATAGTGACGTCCCCACACCTCCCCCTTGTCATGTATACCATAGACTCACCCTGGGTACTGGCTGTCTGTCTGGCCCCACCTATCTGGGCATAGTGAGTGAGTGAGTGAGTTAATATTTAAAGTCACAGTGGCAATATTTCAGCCATATAGTGACTAAATCAAGTTATATATTAATACATAGTGACAATAAAATCTGTCGACAAAGGACAGTAAAAACACTAGACTATCACAGATGTAGATTGTAAAACTAGCATATCAGAATAAAATTCAGAACAATTCAGAACAATACACAATAAAAATGGGCTTTAGATCACCAATAGCCAAAGGTAGGTCACCATACTAGTTACCATGGGGACTTACGATACCTGGGCATAGTGACGTCCCCACACCTCTCTCTTGTCATCTATACCATAGGCTCACCCTGGGTGCTGGCTGACTGTCTAGACCCACCTATCAGGAAAAAGTGACGTCCCCACACCTCCCCCTTGTCATCTATATCATAGACTCACCCTTAGTGCTGGCTGTCTGTCTGGCCCCACCTATATGGGCATAATCCACGCCCCCATCGTAGCTGCTGTAGAGGGGGTTACCCTCCATCACTGCAAAGTGGATGGGAAATTTACCTTAACAAAATAATGATATTGATATTGACAAGACCAAGAAAGTTTTTTTTTAAAGTTTCTTGCATTTGTTGATATTGGTTTACAGTTTAGATTGTATAGATTGTATCCCTCTTTAATAAAACACTTCAAAACAGAATGTGTGATTTAATAATCTATTATTTATATGTACTGACCCGCATCTTCTCCCTGTTCCGGATCTTGATTTCTGATAAGTTAAATGTGTATGATTACATCATATTCGGTTTGTGTTGACATACAACATGAACAAATCAGTTCAGTTAAAATCTGTTGGAATGAGATTGTTTGAAATGCAGAGATGTCGCATTATTTAAATTGAACTGCCTTTGGTTTAGTTTACTTTGTTATATTAACACACTAACAAAATCTAAGACGACGCATTTCATTGTGATCATGGGTTCGAATCCCTATGTTTCTAGGTTTGTCAGCACCATACCCGTGTTCGTGGTTTCATTTAAGTGGTAAACGTCTGAGACCTGCACAGCTTCAGCCTTCCGACCACATCAAGCTGGCACTCTGTTACATAACTGAATCGGGGGCGCGGGTGGCCCAGTCGTCTAAGGCGCAGCGATTCGATGTGCAGAGATGCGTCCCTTGGGCACGCCAGAAACCTATGATTTTGGGTTCGAATCCCGGTTCGCCCCAATTATGTTTCTAGGTTTGTCAGCACCACACCCCGTGCTCGTGGGTTTCACCGAAGTGGTAAACGTCTGAGACCTGCATCACTTCGGGCTTTCCTCCCACATTAAGCTGACACGCTGTGATATAACTGGAATACTGTTAAAAGCGGCGTTAAACCCAACTCACTCACTCACTCACATAACTGAATCATTTGTTATTTTGTTTTTTAAAACATCATTATGTATAAGTGGTGAATAAGGATCTTGCACTGTCTGTACCATGCTGATATTCGAGTCTCAGACAACAGCAACAACGTTCATTTTATGCAGACAATCCGTGACATAACATATCCTTCGCTCTTTCAATCCTTTTTTAATTAAATAAAGTGACAAAACCACTCCCACAATCATATGAAACCTCCACTAAAGGTAGAGTCCATCATACGTTTCCGACATTATCATCAGCATGTATTATTAAACACTATCAAACAGTGATGATGCCAAGTGTTCGCGAAAAGATGAAGAAATACCTCTACATACCTGTAATGACCTTTGCTAGGCCGCACAGCAGCTGAGGAGGAATGAATAGTACAGCATTGGATTCATATCATTCAAACAACATGCGCCAATACCTACGTCACTTATCGCTACGGAGTAACTACAACTGGTATATACTAGGTAATATGCGCAAACATTAATATATTTTCTAAATTGTTTCTGCAATAAATGTGTTTCTCTTCGGGCATATTTGATTCAACAAAAAACAAATTTTCCTGAACAATGATATCAATTGATAACAACATTTCATTATAACGTCTCGAGAGGTCATAAACGATATTTGGGATACTGATGTCCCATTCGCCCTAAGGCACCGGAGTTCTGTGTGCAGAGTTGCGTCGCTTAGGCTTGCCAGGGACCTGTGGCCTTGGGTTCGAACCCCGGTTCCTCCTCTTTATTTGCCTAGTCGGTTCGAATCCCTGTTTCCAGGTTTGCCAGCACCATATCCCTGCTCGTGGGCTTCACCAAAATGGTAAAAACCTAAGACCTGCATCACTTGGCTTCCCTTTCACATTAAGCAGACACACCATGATGTAACTGGCATTCGGTTCAAATCAGCATTTACCCAAACACACTAACTCTAACGAATTCACTTCGCCACTACTTGCTACTGACATACGCGGCTTCTTATATGAAGATGGAGTGGCGGCAACGTATCAAAAACTGTTCAAAGCGGCGTTGAACCAAATCCAACTCCCTCACTCACTCTCTTGTGAACAGTACAGTACTTACAGCCATCGGTGTGCCTCTGTTTCCTTGATCGGAGTAAGCAGCAGACGGCGATGACGGCAGCAAGTAGAAACAGAGCGCCGCCAATGGTTCCGCCAAGCAGGGGAAGCATGGAGTTTACGGGGGGTGTTTGGGGATTTGTAGAGTCTTTGGTTCTGCTTTGAATCTTGTACCCAGGACTGCTTCTAACCGTTACAGAGGTTGTAGGTTTATTTGTTGAGTGAGTAGATCCGGGGACACTGGACGTAGTCGTGGTTTGAGCTGTTGATGTTGATGCCACTTTTGCCCTTGTTGACGATGACGTAGTCGTTGTTACTTCAGTTGTTTGTCCGGGGACACTGGACGTAGTCGTGGCTTGAGCTGTTGATGTTGATGCCACTTTTGCCCTTGTTGACGATGTCAGACTCGTTGTTTTTAAAGTTGTTTGTTCTAAGCAGTGATTAGAAATTAAAAGCCAGCACACGCTCAAGCCTTAAACTGTGCAAAAATAATTGGTAGTTGACACCTCTGGAGAAAATGTTTTGAAAAGTCAAATGCATGAAAATACAAAAACATTTTCTTAATTTGATTGACGTATCCCAATACTTTTTATCTATTTAAAAAGAAAGGAATTTAAAGGATTACAATAATGAATACGTTTAAATGTACTTCCTATTACAAGGCGACTATTCTTGTCGCAAGAGGCGACTAATGGGATCGGGTGGTCAGGCTCGCTGACTTGGTTGATATATGTCATCGTATCCCGATTGCATGGATCGATGCTCTTTATGTCAATCACTGGATTGTCTGGTCCAGGCTCGATTATTTACAGACCGCCGTCATATAGCTGGAATATTGCTGAGCGCGGCGTTTAACAACAAACAAACAAACAAACCTATTACAAGCCCTATTATTTTGTAAAAGGTTGAAGATGCATTTGATTCATGTGAACATCCTGTTGGGTGAGTGAGTGAAGGTGTGGAGCTAGTGTTAGAAGCCATCAAAAGCGGGCACACCCAGGAGGAGTTTCCCCTCAAGTAAGCCAAGGATGCTGACATATTTCTCTGGAGACGTCCTGTTGGTTAATTTGTCATAATTTTTAACATGCTGGAAATGCAATTGTATCCCCATAATGTGACATAACTTAATGTAGACGGGTTCGTCGATCCTTTGTTTCCGATAAGGGCAGAGCAATGTATAGTTGGCTTGCATATGACATATGCACCTTAGGCAGACAGAGTTGAAATTAATTACTTTTCCCGAGGAAGTTGAAAGGTTTATATAGACATAGGACAGGGGTACATCATAAACGATGATCCAACAGTGTTTGTTATGAAGATGATAACGTCATATATTGGTCAGTTGAGATTAAATTGCATGGAAAAGTTGGAAGGAAAATATTCTTATTATACTTTACGTAACATCGTATGGCGACTGACGCCACGTGGTCTTCCTTTCGTGTAAATAGTCTGATATAGCGTAAAGACAACAACTTTCCCTAGTCACTACGTGATTTATAACTGAATGAAGATGGCGTGGATATGATTTGGGCAGCCTTATTCAACATTGCATTTTCCATGTCGGACATCATAGCTAAAACACTAATAATGAAAGATCGTCTTACAGTACCTGCCGGTGGCGCCACAACATGGACATGGATGCTCTTGGTTGAGTACTCATTTGATGTGCAACTCCAAATTCCATCGTGCACGTTGCTGATGTTGGAGATTTTGAGAGCATGTTTACTGCAGTCCGTGTTTCCCAGTGTCAGGCCTGGCAGAAGTGATTCTCCGAGGCGAAAACCGCATGGTCCAGAGTTTCCTTGAAAATCCGCAACATACTCTCTGCTACTACCTATGTACCAGGTGAACAACCCTGATGCGCTACCCGTACACTCCAAAACAACATCACTTCCCGCTACAACTGATGTATTCTGGGTATCAGTATATTTCGCTGAAAAAGCAATAGAAATAATATATGTATATATAAACAGATCATGAGTGTGTAATGTCATAGGTATAAGCAGCAAACAATAGCATGATCACTGGATTGTCTGGACCAGACTGCATCACTCTCTACTAAATGTCGTATTTCCTGATTAACATATATGGAAATATATAGTAAGAGGCGCTTAACTTTTTATAGGTGTATGTTTGTCTCCCATATGGTACCACGTGATTCTTGTTGAAGTTCCTTTAGATTTTGGGTGAGTTGGGTTTAACGCCACTTTCAGTAGCATTCCAGGTGTTTTTTCGTTGTTTTTTATCACATCGCGTCTATTCGGTGTGGGAGAAAAGCCCGAAGTGATGCAGGTCTCAGACGTTTACCCCATTTTGAAACCCACGAGCACGGGTATGGTGTTGACAAATCTAGAAACATAATCGGGACGAACCGGGATTCGAAACAACGATCATAGGTTTCTGGCGTTTCAAAGGGCCGCAACTCTGCACAGCGAATCGCGGCGCCTGAGACACGTGCACCTCGTTTACAGTAACATCATGATGCACGTGTCTATGAATAGCATTGTTTCAGAATTTACTTTTTTGCGTGTATGGAAGTATAAATGGAAAACCATGTGAGCACGCATTACGTAATTCCGCGCAATTAGCGTGGTCTAATGGCTTTAGGTTTATCGAAATATGACCACAAAATATATTGCTTGGTTAACAACCCCAACGTTTTGGAATCAACGGAATATTATGGTTGCACTCAAAATAGCTCTCCCGAATCATTTGTACTATATTAGTCTATCGTCGTTTTTTCATACGACAAACCCAAGAGTTTCAAGAACATACATATCTTTTTTGTTCCTTTATACAAAACTCGACTCCACAATTACTTTTATAGGTATGGTATTGAACCAAGTGTTTCTTTTTGATCGAAATTGTTACCTTAATATTTCTTAATAATTACATAAAGTAGAAATTTTACAAAATGAATATATTTAATCTAGAAGAGACTGATTGTAATGAAATATCATGAAATTCATGTATTTTGGGGTCCTGGACAAAGTTCAAAGGACCTGTCAGTCAAGGCAAGAGGCGAGAAGAATTGAAACAGTCAGACCGTAACGAACTGGAACAAATATCTCCGGGAGAAGGCGGCTGTTTGAAATGACATGGTCAGTTACCGCCAGATTCAAACATTAGTTCCCTGAGAAACGGAAGACAAAGTTGGAAAATGGCGGGTTATAAAATGAAACCCGAAGACATGAAATTTGTGCGGGAAAGAAACAGACGAGCGTGCCTGCACGTTTCTGTTTATTCATTCTCGGCTTTCGCTCTCACATGGTAGTTTGGACAATGTACATGCATGGATTTGGCAAACTGTCCTGTCCATAACGATACACGTGAGCAGAAAGGGATTTCTCTCGACTGTAATATCGGGATTCCCCGACATTCCGCAGTAATAAAAGTAGTGCGCCTCGGTAGGCATGGATTATTTTACATTCAATGGGAAATGAATGCAATAACACGTGACCAATTGAGCTAATCAGAATGCAGAAATTATAATGATCACAACGAGAATTTAATTTATTTTTTTAAAAACATATTTTTTCTATATGAACTTGTCCCTGTCGCCTTGCCGAGTCAATAACGCTGATTTGAATAAATGATAACTTTTATTTTCATGAAAAAAGCATTTAGGGAAAAAGCACGGCAAAATGATTGAACATCGGATTGAAATCTCTTGATCAAATTCGGATTTCCTCATTTAGGGAAACAAGTTGTTGATTTTGCTTCAGGTGAGCTTAAAACCTACCTTTAATTACTGTCGGCGTTCCATCCATTCCATATATCCCGTAACAAGCCAATGACATGATTCCAGAAAAGACACAGGTTGTTCGAAAAAACATCATGTTGAAATGGCAGTGTTTCACCATATATCTTTGTGTTGGTATAAGAGACAAGTACCAGTTCCACAGCACGATCCCGACAGTACCACGACCATGCGCCCACTAATCATCAGCACACAGCGACGACACCAGGCGCTCGCGAAAAGGCGAGAGCAACGCGACCCGGAAATGGTCTTTGTGTCATCAAGTATGCCAGATACTGTACATTACACACTATGGCCGGAAAAGGTCTATTTTTTATAAAGTGATCACTAGAACGGCGATTGTTATACGAGTTCCAAATATACAACTCCACTTATTTAACCATAATTTATAAACAATCTCTCATGTTTGATTGGCCATCACGATTTAATTTCCCGTTTCGTTTTATCTTTCGTTTATGGACGATGGGTCATGACCTCACATTGTACTATAGGCCTTTGGCCTCATAAGTACCATGAATAAAGATTGATTGACCTCACAGGCTGATACTACTGACGCAATCATGCGGGTGTGGAGTCGTAGCTTTGTGCTTCTATGTTTGCGGATATTTGCCATTGTAAAGGTGGCTCCTTCAAAACACAGGAAAACTTGCTTTTAGGTTTTAATAAAGAAAAACCTATTCTAAAACCTTCAAAGTAAAATCTTGCAATTAAGGGAATAGTTGTTGAAGATGAAAAAGAAACAGGGCTGACAAGTTTTTTTCGAATCACGCAATTATTTGAAACTGAATGACAGACAGGACCATATTGGACAGCCGTCTTTGAAGGTTAATCCTCAGGCTGCTTTCTGTTTGTTTGTTTGTTTGTTGTATAACGCCGCACTCAGCAATATTTCAGCTATATGACGGCGGTCTGTAAATAATCGAGTCTGGACCAGACAATCCAGTGATTGACATCATGAGCATCGATCCACCCAATTGGGATACGATGACATGCATCAACCAAGTCAACGAGCCTGACCACCCGATTCCGTTAGTCGCCTCTTACGACAAGCATAGTCGCCTTTTATGGTAAGCATGGGTTGCTGAAGACCTATTCTACACCGGATCCTCACGGGTCTACTGCTTTCTGCTCAGCAATGGCGGTAATGAAGGTCCCGATAGCTTCAGTAATGTGCTATGAACGGATTTTTCAGGTTGAACACACGTTCTTGCAAAGGAAAACTGAAATATATATTTATATAGACTAAACGTTGATATCACTCAGCATATTCATTTTCGGATTGTATAATAACAATGTCTGTGCTGTTGCCGTAAACTAACGGACAATTAACGTCATTTTTTTAATGCGGCTGGATCACAGATGAAATACTGACTAATGCTAATGCCAGTATTTTATCTGTGACTTGAAGGTTCCAGCTGCGATTAGGAACAAGTGAACAAAGCATCTCTCTCGCACACCCAAAAGCCTATCCAGTATTTTATATTTCTATTCTATTGTGGTCAATATCATGGGCCCACTAGCCAGGACACATGGTTCAATGCCTAAGGCATATGGCAGAGTATTTTATTGTTGAACAATGGTGTGACTGTGTTACGTTGTTTCTGTTGAGATTCGGTCGACGCTCATTGTGTTTGGACGGTGATTAGTTATCAGGAATGTAATACTGTCTAATG
This sequence comes from Haliotis rufescens, assembly GCF_023055435.1. NCBI lineage: Eukaryota > Metazoa > Mollusca > Gastropoda > Lepetellida > Haliotidae > Haliotis > Haliotis rufescens. The sequence goes on from NW_025964046.1 coordinate 3,274,981, forward strand.
TAAGCAGTTTTGAGGATTTTACTATATTTAGATGCTAGTGCTATGTGTACACTTCCGGAATACCATTGAATATTCTGTAATGTTCTAGTGCCGCTAGAATGGTGATGGCAATAAGTAGATTTCCAGAAGCTAGGTCGGTTGTATATAAGGGGACAATAGCGTTTTACGGATATCTCACGCATTTCATCGCTTCGGAACCAGCTTTCATGCGAGGATCGCTCATCATCCCTGATTCCCTGCCTAGATCATCTCGGAAGCTTGACCACTGTCGCCACTGAGTGGCTATGCTATTATCACTGACTTCGGCTATCAGCATTATATTTAGATCTGATACTGACCACTGCCTTTATATCATATATTTCCGTTGAATATTGTACTACCACTCTATTGTGTGCAACCATTGTAATTGCTGCGCAGTAATTTGTAATCATTTTTAAACTTCGTTAATTGTGTAATACATGTTTGGATTATATACCACGAGTTTGTTGTTTCTTGATTTCCCACTAAGTTCTGTTATGTCTCGGTTAACATATCGTTTTAATTTGGGAATCGAACAATAAACGTGTTGCATTTTTAACGTATGACAGTATATGTTACCGTTTTGTAATGTGCTCTGTTATGACAGAGTCAAATAGTATCTGAATTTGAAGTGATCACACGCTACGCAATACATGCACACTCTCTGAATGTATACATGTCATTGTATCACAATTGCGGACAGATGCTCATGATATCAATCACTGGATTGCCTGGTCTAGATTCGATTATTTACAGACCGCCGCCATATAGCTGGGATATTGCCGAGTGCGGCGTTAAACATCAAACAAACAAACACACACAGTAGGGATCCTTCCGGATATTTGCTTAACATCAGATAGATGTGTGACATTCGATATTCACAGTACTTAATACTTTATTTAGCTGTCGACGCACGGGAAGTACATCCTCAGCATCGGCCCAGCTTCCTTGTTTATGTCAAGTGACATCCCAGGGTCAGTTGAAATAACACCCCAGCGCCATCTGTGCATCAGGCGGATTTTATTAGCTGTACTTAAGTATGTTTCGATATGGAAAACTGACCTTAACACTTATGTAATGCGCGAGTCTATACCCACTTTGTAGTGTCTGCAGGAACCTCAATTGGGGACATGTCTCCATAGTCCCACTGCCTGCAGGAACCTCAATTGGGGACATGTCTCCATAGTCCCACTGCCTGCAGGAACCTCAATTGGGGACATGTCTCCATAGTCCCACTGTCTGCATGAACCTCAATTGGGGACATGTCTCCATAGTCCCACTGTCTGCAGGAACCTCAATTGGGGACATGTCTCCATAGTCCCACTGTCTGCAGGAACCTCAATTGGGGACATGTCTCCATAGTCCCACTGTCTGCAGGAACCTCAATTGGGGACATGTCTCCATAGTCCCACTGTCTGCAGGAACCTCCATTGGGGACATGTCTCCATAGTCCCACTGCCTGCAGGAACTTCAATTGGGGACATGTCTCCATAGTCCCACTGTCTGCAGGAACCTCAATTGGGGACATGTCTCCATAGTCCCACTGTCTGCAGGAACCTCAATTGGGGACATGTCTCCATAGTCCTACTGCCTGCAGGAACCTCAATTGGGGACATGTCTCCATAGTCCCACTGCCTGCAGGAACCTCAATTGGGGACATGTCTCCATAGTCCCACTGCCTGCAGGAACCTCAATTGGGGACATGTCTCCATAGTCCTACTGCCTGCAGGAACCTCAATTGGGGACATGTCTCCATAGTCCCACTGCCTGCAGGAACCTCAATTGGGGACATGTCTCCATAGTCCCACTGCCTGCAGGAACCTCAATTGGGGACATGTCTCCATAGTCCCACTGTCTGCAGGAACCTCAATTGGGGACATGTCTCCATAGTCCCACTGTCTGCAGGAACCTCAATTGGGGACATGTCTCCATAGTCCCACTGTCTGCACGAACCCCAACAACATTTGTAAAAACAAAGACACTATCTCTTTGCCACACCCTGATCAGGCATTATCCATGTTCTCACATCCATGTACCTAATTACTGGCTGTTTATTTAGTCCAATATTCTGGAAGTTTGACCAGGCATTATTATCAAAATTTAGAATTCCAAACCAAGTGCCCTATGCAAACAGTTTGGATAGGTATAATTTCCTTACATTCTGCATTATTCTAGGATGGCATAGATATGTTAAAACGTTTAAAGAGGGACAGTTTACTGACATCTGCTGCAGACTTGGTGCTGAATATCAGCCTCTGAGCAGGTCTAGATTTATCCCCCTGGTGACATGCCCGACCCCATGTTCCAGATGACCAAATAAAATATATGTTATGATTCATTTATTACATAATAAAACCAATGAATCAGTGGGGGAAAATAATGTACTGCTTTAATTTTATCAACTATTCTTTTATGTTAATTCATTAAAAGGACCCACTAACTCTATGCCTTTCAGGTTATATTGGTTTTACTTGGAGCACCAGACAAAAAACGTGAGCAATGTAACTGTTGACAATCTATTTATAGATATCCACATGATTTGCAACTTGTGCTTGTGTTTACGGTGTCCAGTACTTTCCACACACTTAAATTACGATTGAAAGTAAAACAAAAATTAGTTAATCCACCCTTGGATGAATAATAAACTGAGGGCCAAAAGAAACGTTACCAACATTAACTGATTTGCCACTTTGAAACAAAGTTGCCAACCTGTTCAAAAACAGTAATGAACACATCTCACAAATACAGCCTTCATGTTCTCTGTCGTTCTTTGCGCATGCTTTGCGGATTTGGGGAGATATTGGTGTTTTTCAGCAATTTTTTAAAACATTCTTTCCCACATTATCGTGCAATTTCCGGGTATAAATTACGCATGGATCTGTTCCCTACCATTGGTTGCGATGATTAACACCAACGAACATGCCGAGACTGACCGCTCCCCAGAGGGAGAGAGCCATAGGTATGCTGCAGATGGGAGCGACACAGAGAGCGGTTGCCATTAATATGAACTGCTCCCAGATGACCATTACCAGACTGGTCGCACGACTCCGACAGACTGGCAGAACCGCAGACAGACTACGGAGTGGCAGACCAAAGGTCACGACCCCGCAGGATGACCGCTTTTTACGAGTACTTCATCTGAGGAACGGATTTCTTACTGTGCCAACAGCTGAGGACATCCGGTCAGCAGACCAACAGTGACCAGACGACTACGACATTATGATCTCCGGGCTTATCGCCCTTTCAAGGGCATGACCTTGACCCGTCAACATCGACGTGCCCTATTGTCCTGGTGCAGGCAAACTCAGCGATGGCAACAAAGGGAATGGCGGCGAGTGCTTAGTGACGAGAGCAGGTTCCAACTCTTCAAACCTGATGGGCGGACGCGAGTTTATCGACGACGTGGTGAACGTACGGCTCCTTGTTGTGTCCAGGAGGTGGAACCTTACGGGGGCGGAAGTGTGATGGTCTGGGGCGGCATTTGCGGAGACGAGAAGACGGAACTTGTCATCATCGAAGGCAATCTGACAGCACAACGCTACATTGACAATATCTTACGGCCAATGGTTCTTCCTTTCATCCAGCGTCAACAACGGACGGTGTTCCAACAAGATAACGCCACACCCCATAAAGCCCGTATTACTAGAGACTTCCTCAACGCCAACAATGTGACTGTCCTGCCGTGGCCCGCTCCATCACCAGATCTGTCACCCATAGAACATCTCTGGGACCAACTGGAATCGGATACCTGCAGTCGATGTGAGGACGCTTGTCTACTCAGTTCGATGCCTCATTCGAAGATGCATTGCCGCTCATGGAGGTCATATCCCGTATTGAACGGTCTGGGCCGTCGTCACCTTAAATTTGTAACCAATGTTGTTGATCGAATACTGGACGAATGACCCCTTGTCAAGAAATGTCCCTGTTGGAGGTAAACTTTGTTGTTGAATAAGTAAATTCGCATTTTACTGTTCTGAATGATGAATTTCTACAATATAATTGTTTTGCTGCTTCAAATTGTGTTGGTCATATTTTATCCTAGAAATATCGTTGGTAACGTTTCTTTTGGCCGTCAGTTTATATCATTGACATGCTGTAAATTGACAATATAGTATGCTCTGCCTGACATGAGTGCTTCGAAGTAGTGCACACTTCTAACTTTCAGCCATGGTGACTTCCTCATTGACTGATACACCATTACATCGGACTTATGACTCATTCTCTATCCCGATATGCAATTTGACAACTAGAATAGAACCCAAAACAGATCACGTATAACTCTCTTAGATATTTTTGACACACGACTGGTAACAAAGCATCCTGAGCCAAATTCATCGCCCGCGCATTGAAGTTTCGCCGGCTGTGACGCCATAGGGAATAGCCAGTGGTTGTCCCCCCTAACGCCTAAAACGAGGACGGCAGCTTGTGGGCGGGGCTTATCGGTCGGGACTGGATCGGTCTATTAAGGGCGTGCCTGCAGAAATCCTCATTAAGGGCATGTCAGCATAAAACCCCAATCAAGGGCGTGTTTCCATAGTCCCACTGTCTGCATGAATCACTCTTTGTGGGAGTGTCTGCAGGTTGGCATGTGTTTTGATTCATCACAAGTGATGGTCTGTGTAACCGACTATAATTGTCCATGCGGTCGATTGCAAGATTTGCAAAGCATGTGCACTGGCAACTGGTTGTGAACATATATTTTCTAAATCTTTTCATGTTTTTGATGAAGGTGCTCACGTGATTTGATGCACTTCGCGATGTAATACCCGTTTTATCACAATATAGATCTTGATTATCGATCAGATCGTCTTGACTGGGCACCGCCATTTTGTTTTGAAGCAAATGCAAGTGATACGATGGGTGGAATCTGATTGGTCCATAAGAGTGGCATAGGAGGGACATTTCTCGTAATAGCCACAGGTGGCGCTACGATCAGGAATTCCAGCCTAGTTCGGCAAGGGTGGAAACCGGACTTTTAAAGTCAGTTAACTCTCTTGCCTCGGGAAGATGCCTAGGAACCTGCAAAGTCTCAGTCCAACATCAGAGTAGCAACCAGCCCACTCATCTCACACCGTTACTCCAAAAACACAACATGTTCCGTTATCTGTGATTTATGTTTATTCAGACTTCCTCATAATAGCATTCAATAAAATAACCCTATCTGTCATCCTTAAACATTTCAGTTTGAGTTCATGATAGCTTGCATATCCACAGAAACATCAAACTATGTAGAACAGCTGATTTACCATCCTAAACTAGATTCCAAGGTAGATATCGCTTGGGTGAGGCCAAGGGGTATTATATCCTGGGAGATATCGCTTGGGTGAGGCCAAGGGGTATTATATCCTGGGAGTTATCGTATGGGTGAGGCCAGGGGGTATTATATCCTGGGAGATATCGCATGGGTGAGGCCAAGGGGTTTTACATCCTGGGAGATATCGCTTGGGTGAGGCCAAGGGGTATTGTATCCTGGGAGATATCGCTTGGGTGAGGCCAAGAGGTATTATATCCTGGGAGATATCGCATGGATGAGGCCAAGGGGTATTGTATCCTGGGAGATATCGCTTGGGTGAGGCCAAGAGGTATTATATCCTGGGAGATATTGCTTGGGTGAGGACAAGGGGTATTATATCCTGGGAGATATCGCTTGGGTGAGGCCAAGGGGTTTTATATCCTGGGAGATATCGCTTGGGTGAGGCCAAGGGGTATTGTATCCTGGGAGATATCGCTTGGGTGAGGCCAAGAGGTATTATATCCTGGGAGATATTGCTTGGGTGAGGACAAGGGGTATTATATCCTGGGAGATATCGCTTGGGTGAGGCCAAGGGGTATTATATCCTTGGATATATACCTTGAGTGAGGCCAAGGGGTATTATATCCTGGGAGATATCGCTTGGGTGAGGCCAAGGGGTATTGTATCCTGGGAGATATCGCTTGGGTGAGGCCAAGGGGTATTGTATCCTGGGAGATATCCCTTGGGTGAGGACAAGGGGTATTATATCCTGGGAGATATCGCTTGGGTGAGGCCAAGGGGTTTTACATCCTGGGAGATATCGCTTGGATGAAGCCAAGGGGTATTATATCCTGGGAGAAATCGCTACAATGACAATGATTCAGAATCTTTGCAGACCATTGTGACATCGTCGGTTTCCATGACGTTACAATCTAATGACTCATTCATCTCTCTGCCACCGAAGCTGGTTAGCTGTAATTGTTTTCACTCAAGACAACTGGCTAATAATGTTTACAAACTGAAAAAGTTGGAAGAATGACTGGATTATTAAATAGAATCTCACCCTCGTGTCTCTTGACATTAGATTATCAACACTCATGGATCACAGATAAACACTTTCATCAACCTGTGTTGATATATGTGATGTGAAGTTGTTTGTTTGTTTGTTTGTTGTTTAACGCCGCACTCAGCAATATTCCAGCTATATGACGGCGGTCTGTAAATAATTGAGTCTGGACCAGACAATCCAGTGATTAATATCATGAGCATCGATCCACGCAATTGGGATCGATGACATGCATCAACCAAGTCAGCGAGCCTGACCACCCGATCCCGTTAGTCGCCTTTTACGACAAGCATAGTCGCCTTTTATGGCAAGCATGGGTTGCTGAAGACCTATTCTACCCCGGAATCTTCACGGGTCATGTGATGTGAAGAGACGCTCGGGATAGATCCTCTCTATAACATGAACATTATTACCACTGTTCTCAAATTAACACAATACGAATATACAAGAAACAAGTTATGCACCCTTAAATCTAAAATCTGTGTATTAAAACTTCAGAAGACACTAACTGGGCATACAAATTCGTGCAATCGTCAGTCTCCCTACCAAGCTATTAGGAGTAAACCATTCATCTTGTAATCGAGGGGCGGTCGGGTAGCCTAGTGGTTAAAGCGTTCGCTCATCACGTCTAAGACCCGGGTTCGATTCCCGACATGGGTACAATGTGTGAAGCCCATTCCTGGTGTCCCCCGCCGTGATATTGCGGGAACATTACTAAAAGCGACGTAAAATCAAACTCACTCATTCACTAATCGGTCAAAATTAGTGAATTAGTGAGTTGGGTTTAGCGCCACTTTGAACAGTATTCCAGTTATATCACGGCGTGTCAGCTTGATGTGGGAGGAGTGAGTGAGCTGGGTTTAGCGACACTTTGAACATTATTCCAGTTATATCACGGCGTGTCAGCTTGATGTGGGAGGATTGAGTGAGATGGGTTTAGCGCCACTTCGAACATTATTCCAGTTATATCACGGCGTGTCAGCTTGATGTGGGAGGAGTGAGCGAGTTGGGTTTAGCGCCACTTTGAACAGTATTCCAGTTATATCACGGTGTGTCAGCTTGATGTGGGAGGAGTGAGTGAGTTGGGTTTAGCGCCACTTTGAACAGTAGTCCAGTTATATCACGGCGTGTCAGCTTGATGTGGGAGGAGTGAGTGAGTTGGGTTTAGCGCCACTTTGAACAGTATTCCAGTTATATCACGGCGTGTCAGCTTGATGTGGGGGGGGGGGGGGGGGGGGGTAGACCGAAGTGATGCGAACCCACGAGCACGGGTGTGGTGCTGTCAAACCTGGTAACATAATCAGGGAGAATCAGTATTCGAGCCAACGATCATAGACTTCTGGCTACCTAAGGGACACAACTCTACACAGCGAATTGCGGCGTTTTAGACAACTGGATCACCAGTGTCCCCTCGTTCCAAGATGAACAAATAATGGGTCCCGAGCGATATCCCTTTATAAACACACAGACGTTCTCAGCTTCACCATAATGCAAGTGAGTGAGGGAGTGAGTATGGTTTTACGCCGCTTTTAGCAATATTCCAGCAATATCACGGCGGGGGACACCAGAAATGAGCTTCACCTATTGTACTCATGTCGGGAATCGAACCCGGGTGTTCGGCGTGACGAGCGAACGCTTTTACCACTAGGCTACCCGACCGCCCCTATAAAGTGAGTGAGTGAGGGAGGTCTTACGCCGTCTAAGCAATGTTTCAGCCATATCATATCATGAGGCAATGCGTTTCACCCACAGAACCCAGATGTTAAGCCTTGAAATTTTTCCACTTTTATCAACTCGTGTTGATAAATTTGATATCAAAAGACACTCGGGTGAGATTCTCTATTTTTAGATGCAATACATATGTAAAATCAGAAATTATTCCTAGGGGATTCTTTGACTGAAGTATTTGAAGTCATACGAGCATTCTGCTTTTTTGTTGTATTTCCGCACATAACATTCATCGACAGGGGTCGAGTCTTCTTGCAAGTAACGGAAATAGGCGAGTGGTGACGAATGCGGCATGAAGAGCGAATGCTTTAGCCACTAGGTTCTCCGACCGCCGGTCTGGCCTTGTGTAAAGGTATAACGGGATAGTGCATTTCTGACACTCGTGATATTAACTGATCTAGAAACATTAAGCAATGACCCAAGGGCTTGTGGACGGGTCCCTAGCAATCATTCTGACCACGACAGGTGACCAAACAGATCGGGTGATTACACTCAGTGACTTCGAGTGAGTGAGTGAGTTAGGTTTTAACGCCGCTTTTAACAGTATTCCAGTTATATCGCGGCGTGTCGGCTTAATGTGGGAGGAAAGCCCGAAGTGATGCAGGTCTCAGACGTTTACCACTTCGGTGAAACCCACGAGCACGGGTATGGTGCTGACAAACCTAGAAACATAATCGGGGCGAACCGGGATTCGAACCCACAACCATAGGTTTCTGGCGTGCCCAAGGGACGCAACTCTGCACAGCGAATCGCGGCGCCTTAGACGACTGGGCCACCCGTGCCCCCCAGTGACTTCGATGAAAGCATGTTGCCGCACCCGACGGCGTATATTGTTGCTCACAATATCAATCACTGGATTGTCTGGTTCCGACACGAATATTTACAGACCGCCGTCATCTCGCTGGGTCAGTGCTGTGATCGGGAGTAAACAACAAATAAACAAACCCAGAACTCCAGATAAGCTGCGTATCTGCGTGAAATACGCATCAGAAATGCAGAAATACACAGTAAATTATAATCCAAGCGTATTAAATACGCAACGAACATTACAGATACGCTACAAAAATAAAACTTGTGCGTATCATCAAAATATTGTGAAGTAATCCTGCGTATTCGATTAGCAAATCAGCAACTTATTTTGAAATTATAAACGGGCATTCCGTCAACCTTGTCAAACTCCACGATGACGGTTACATCATGATCATTTGCCATCACACTTTCTTGTGGAAGTATCGTGGTATTTTTGAGTCCCATAAAGCTCTCGAACCCACACGACACCAGTTTACAGGGACTAGATGAATAGTGTTTTTAAATATTTAACTTAAATACCCACATGTGTAAAAACTAGTGGGTAACAGAATTTTGAATACGCAGATAGAATTACTGATACCCAATAATTTTAAAATGCATGGGTAAAATACCCACAACACCAAAAGCTTATCTGGAGCTCTGCAAACCCCATGTAACTCGTGCCCAGAACCTTCAATCAGGAAGTAATGTCCAGTTTAAATCTGATCCCGCCGTCACGTGAGTGGAGAGTCCAGTTACAAGTCTTGTCTGACGGAACAACCGGATGCATCAACTTAACACAACAGTGTCACAAACCCAAGGCGCAGCCATGCCGCAGTTTAACATGAATACCCCACCCAGACACAGTATACTGACTACGAGCCGACCAGTCCTTGTTTTAACCCCTTAATGCCGAGCGCCAGACAGGGTAACAACAAGTACCATCTTTTAACGTCTTTTGGTATGACGCCGATTTATAGTGCTAGCCCACTGAGATACCATGCCCCAGTTTAACATGAATACCCCACCCAGACACAGTATACTGACTACGAGCCGACCAGTCCTTGTTTTAGCCCCTTAATGCCGAGCGCCAGACAGGGTAACAACAAGTACCATCTTTTAACGTCTTTTGGTATGACGCCGATTTATAGTGCTAGCCCACTGAGATACCATGCCATAGTTAAACATGAATACCCCACCCAGACACAGTATACTGACTACGAGCCGACCAGTCCTTGTTTTAGCCCCTTAATGCCGAGCGCCAGACAGGGTAACAACAAGTACCATCTTTTAACGTCTTTTGGTATGACGCCGATTTATAGTGCTAGCCCACTGAGATACCATGCCCCAGTTTAACATGAATACCCCACTCAGACACAGTATACTGACTACGAGCCGACCAGTCGTGTTATGCCTTTAACGCCGAGCCCCAGGCAGAGTAACAACAAGTTTTGGTTGGTGTGTTGTTTAACGCCGCACTCAGCAATATTCCAGGTATATGACGGTGGTCTGAAAATAATCGAGTCTGGACCAGACAATCCAGTGATTGACATCATGAGCATCGATCCACACAATTGGGATACGATGACATGCATCAACGAAGTCAGTGAGCCTGACCACCGATCCCGTAAGTCGCTTCTTATGACAAGCATAGTTGCCTTTTACGGCAAGCATGGGTTGCTGAAGACCTATTCTACCCGGATCTCACGTACTATACGCTATATGGTGGGACACGGAAAGGGATCGAACTACTGACATTCCGCTCTCCGGGCAGATGCTTTATCCACTAGACCACAGAGGCGGCCCCAAACTGCAAAATGTAAGAGTGAGTGAGTGAGTATTGTTTTATGCCGCTTTTAGCAATATTCCAGCAATATCACGGCGGGGGACACCAGAAATGGGCTTCACACTGTACCCATGTCGGAATCGAACCCGGGTCTTCGGCGTGAAGAGGGAAAGCTTTAACCACTAGGCTACCCGACCGCCCCGCAAAATGTAAGAGAGTTTGCCAGTGTCAATGCTGCACAATAGGTGGAGGGTATGTCCAAGTTGGCAGTTGACATCCACCAACAATAGCATCATCCCAGACAATTTGTCCATTCCTTGTCCCCTACATCTCGGCTAAAAAATCCATTAAAAGCAAGAAACTATTTTGCCTGCGTTTTCAATATCCAGCGACCTAGTTGTTACGTTGATAAAAAATGTTAAGAAAATTTAAGTCTACAATTTAACTGTTAGATTTGCTTATTTTTTATTGATGACATGTGTAGGAAAGTTTCAGCATCAGTTGTCATGACAACGTGACAAACTGCATTAAGACATTAATCAACATTTACACATGGACAGCCAGCCAGTGTGAGCTAAACCACTTGGCAACATCTCAGGCAGTCACACAAACACAGGGCACCAATACATGGACCAATGGATATCATAACAATCACACACCAGGTGACATTGTCTTGTAATAATAACAATCTGGGTGATATAGGCTTGAGGTTTAACACTAAACTATATACACATAAAACAACCACTAGTACACTGAGCTAACAGAAATACATTATACATCCAGTGTGTTCACCTGGGGATCACTGATGGTTCTATCAATCACTGGATTGTCGGGTCCAGATTTGAATATGTACCATACGTCAGAGCAGGGTTAGAAACTAACAGTTTTACTCCACTAGTCCTTATAATGATAACATATGGCAAAACCTGTAAAAATGACAAATTTCTACTACTCCTTATGATACCTTAACTATTGGGCAGTTTGGCAAGGACTATACGACTAGTGCCGATTTCTAACACTGCAGAGCTTAAATACTACCCCCTGTGACAGTCGTGTGTCTTGCAGGGAGGGAGGGGGGAGGAGAGAGTACAGCACTGGCATATTTTTGTGTGTGTGTTCATTTACCTCATAGGAAGCAATATTAAACTTATATGATATGACGCGGCTTATAAATCATTGACCTCTGACAAAACAAACCAGTGATCAATATGATAAGCACTGACGTATGATGACCCACAAATAAGCATGTCAACGAGTCTGACCACGTGGTTCATTTAATTGCTCCAATTTTACTCACTCCCCTTACTCACTCACTCACTCCCCTTACTCACTCACTCACTCCCCTTACTCACTCACTCACTCACTCCCCTTACTCACTCACTCACTCTCATTACTCACTTTTCTTACTCACTCACTCACTCACTCACCTTACTCCCTCACTCACCTTACTCACTCCCTCACTCACTCTGGACAAAAAGAAAACTAATACATTGCGATGCATTTTATCTTCCGTTACCATGGTTACAGTCTCTTTCAAATAATGGATGCAATCCACCTTCTAATACCATGTTTATAGTCCCATTAACATAATGGATGCATTCTATCATATCTTACCATGGTGAAAAAATAGATGAATTCTACCTTCTGTTACCATGGTGATAGTCCCTTCCACAAAATTGAAGCATTCTACGTTCCGCTACCATGGTGACAGTCCCTTGCTTAACAAAGATACATTCTACCTTCTGTTACCATGGTGACAGTCCCTTGCACAAAATATATGTGTTCTACCACCTGTTACCATGGTAACAGTTCCTTACACAAAAAAGATGCATTCTACCACCTGTTACCATGGTGACAGTCCCTTGAACAAAATAGATGCATTCTTCCTTCTGTTACCATGGTGACAGTCCCTTGCACAAAACAGATTCATTCTATCTTCTGTTACCATGGTGACAGTCCCTTGCACAAAAAAGATGCATTCTACCTTCTGTTACCATGGTAACAGTCCCTTGCACAAAATAGATGTATTCTACCTTCTGTTAGCATGGTGACAGTCCTTTGCAAAAAATAGATACATTCCTTCTTCTGTTACCATGGTGACAGTACCTTCCACAAAATAGATGTGTTCTACCACCTGTTACCATGGTGACAGTCCCTTGAACAAAATAGATGCATTCTTCCTTCTGTTACCATGGTGACAGTCCCTTGCACAAAATAGATGCATTCTATCTTCTGTTACCATGGTGACAGTCCCTTGCACAAAGATGCATTCTACCTTCTGTTACCATGGTAACAGTCCCTTGCACAAAATAGACGCATTCTATCTTCTGTTACCATGGTAACAGTTCCTTGCACAAAAAAGATGCATTCTACCTTCCGTTACCATGGTGACAGTCCCTTGCACAACACAGATGCCTTCTGTTACCATGGTGACAGTCCCTTTCAATAATTGATGCATTCTTCTGATACTATTTACAGTCCTATCAACATAATGGATACATTCACGATGATGCAGTAGGTACAACATACACAATATTCCATAGCATATGTATGGGATGGGACTTTAATGGTCTTCACTATATACTACACTGAATACCGACTTCGGGAACACACACACAGTAATCACACACCTATCATGTACAACTATTACATACTCACCGCCAAAATATATCTATCATGTACAAATACCGTATTCGACGTTAAAGGCACCCAGGCGCTCTCAAAATTAGAAACAGGGGGCTCTTATGAGAATAAAATTTTGGTGAAAAAAAACAGAGTTGAAAGATCGTAAATTTCGTGGTTTAAGCTGACAGCCTGAAATGATATAAAAGAAAAGTCTGTGCGTATTATACACCACAGATATATTTTTCCAGAATTTAATTGCTCATAATTAAGAGTGCATATAACACACGAGTGCGTATTATACACTAATAAATAAGTCTTGTGTACATTGATAAATCGGAAGAGGTGCTAATTGAGATTGTTCACTAGCCAGTATATTAGCAAATATCGCCGTGGGCGCTTATTACGTTGAATACGGTAATTCTTACTCACCACCAAAAGAGAGGCGGATACCATACATGTTGCACACTTACTCATATTCAAGAGATATTAGACTGGTTCGTTTGACCAACGAACATACTGGTATGTTGTGTGCACCGATGCTCATGAACGCATCACATGGGACGTCATAGATCCATGACTCGAGATTTGTCTCAGGCAGAATTAGTGTGTAAAGTTTGGATATCGTGATAAGAATAAAGTCAATCTGTGGTAACACTTGACTGATTGTTAGTTTTGTCATTAATTGGTACACGTTGGAAACATCCCTTCTGTGGTTCGTGTTTCTTTTGGCGGTGAGTATACATTATTATTATTATACAACATGTGTTAAATATATTTATACTTCTCCACTTTTCATTAAGATAATAACATGTCATTCTTTTTAAATATACACTTGACATATTTTGAGAATCATTTTCGTGTATCATGGAAACAGAAAATATATAACTGTTATAGCAGACTTTATAATTTCAAGCTCATCACAATTTACCATGACCTTGGAGTGTGCTTTATTGCACCTGGTCAATCAGTGGTTTCAAATCACAATAACATGTCTCTGATTACACACGGTTAAACAGCCAATTTGACACCCACTTTAGTTTCAAGGTTAATTTAAGCATAAGTATCCCACAGTACTATCAGTACTTGCCAAAGATAGTATCGAACTTTGAATGAAGCTAATATTTACCTGACTTTTCCCCACATAGGGTACCCCAACATCTCCAATGACACACAATCAACCAAGTTACCGACGGGTGTTGATCGATTTAAGGAATAGGGCCGGGGCAAAACACTGGACCTACCTGTAATGTGTTCAGGTGTCAATTAGATCCAACAGTTTAGATACTGGAACATGGTTGAGTCTGTGTTCTTTACCCTGACTACTGTCATCTTCCCGAGACAAATGAGTTAACTAACTTTAAAAGTCCAGTTTCCACCCTTGTTGAACTAGCCTGGTATTATGGAGTTACATTTTGGCTGGACTAACGAGTCCAATCAAAATCGTGCAACGAAATCGAAATCCGGTTGGTATATGTCACGCAGATTTCGATCAATTACAGGATTTGCAAAGCATGTCTTTGGATGTTTTTAATCAAGGTGCTCAAGTGTTTTGATGCACTTCACGATGTAAGACTTGTTTTATCACGATATAGATCTTGATTATCGTTCAGATCGTCTTGACTGGGGGCCGCCATTTTGTTTGAAGCAAATGCAAATGATACGAGAGGTGGAATCGGATTGGTCCATAGCAAAGGCATAGAAAGGACATAACTTGTAATAGCCACTGGTGGCCCTACGATCGAGCCCAGGAATTCCAGCCTAGTTCGGCAAAGGTGGAAACTGGACTTTCTAAGTCTGTTAACTCTCTTGCCTCGGGAAGATGACTGTTACGTGGCCACAGAACAAGTGAATGAAACTTGCAAGGGAAGCAAGTGGGCAAGCTGAGGTGAAATTGGGTTTAACATTGCGTCCAAGATTATTGCACTTATCGTATTCGACGTAATAAGCGCCCAGGGCGCTCTCAAAATTAGAAATAGGGGGCTCTTATTAGAATATTATTTTTGTGAAAGATACATTTCGTGGTTAATGCTGACAGCCTGAAATGTTTATGTACGACAGATATATTTTTCTAGAATGTAATTGCCCACAATTAAGGGTGCATATAACACACGAGTGCGTATTATACGCGAATAAATAAGACTTGTGTACATTGATAAATCGGAAGGGGAGCTAACTGGGATTGTTCACTAGCCAGTATCTTAGCAAATGTCGCCGTGTGCGCTTATTACGTCGAATACGGTATATAGCGATGTGCATGCACGTGTGTGTGTGCATGTGTGTGCGTGGGTGAGCGTGAGCATATGCGTGTGTGTGTGTGTGTGTAGGGGGGGCTGCTTGTACTAGTCCGGACATATGCCAGTTTATAGAGCTTGCCCACTGAGATACCATGCCGCAGTTTGACATGAATACGCCACTCAGACACATTATACCAGACTACAGGACCCTCTTTGAGAAGCCTCTGATTATAATATAACACAGTTAGCTTCACTCAATGGCAGCCCTCTGTGTTTCATTGTTGGAAATTATTTTTTTTATATTTGTACACATGGTGTAAATAATTATTGTTTTTCATTTCTGATTACATTTCACGGATTCTTTTCATGATTTGGCCATGTTACAAAATGAAGCTTAAAGAAACAAAATATTTTTGGACCAATCAACCACCAAGCTCCAATCAGTGTGCGATTTCTTCCATTTAATCCAGCAGTCCATTCTTCTGCAGAAGCAACACACTTTGACACATACCACACGTCTAAGAAACACTCATGCAGCCATGAAATATATACACACAGTCAGTCAGTCATCAGCAGTCACAACACATCTGTCCTAGGAGGGGCTGGATCCAAGGGACAGAACTCTAAGACTGCATCTCAACTTATCTCCCTTTGACAGGGGAAAGACGGATGGGTGAATGCTCTCTCTTGTTCACATGACGACACATTGTTCTGTCATCCCCGGCAACTTGGGGATGCCATTGTCATCAAATTCTAAACCTGGGGCCTGAAATGAAACAGTTCATTCATTATTTTCTGAAATACGGTGATAAGTCCTGAAAGTACAAAGTACTTCATTTTCATTATATCAACACTGAGAAAACTACAGTTAAACCAGTCCAAACCAAACCTCTTTATACAGACCAGATGCACAATTCCAGTTTTAAAGAGAATAGAAAATGTTCATAAAACAACAATATCAGTGAGTGAGTGAGTGAGTGAGTGAGTGAGTGAGTATGGGTGAGTGAGTCAATGAGTGAGTGAGTCACCGAGTGAGTCATTGAGTGAGTCACTGAGTGAGTCACTGAGTGAGTGAGTGAGAGTTTGAGTGAGTGAGTGAGGATGGGTGAGTGAGTCAATGAGTGAGTCAATGAGTGAGTGAGTCACCAAGTGAGTCATTGAGTGAGTCATTGAGTGAGTCACTGAGTGAGTGAGTGAGTGGGTGAGAGTTTGAGTGAGTGAGTGAGTGAGTGAATAGGTGAGTGAGTGAGTGAGTGAATAGGTGAGTGAATAGGTGAGTGAGTGAGTGAGTGAGTGAGTGAGTGAGTGAGTGAGAACTTACCATCTCTCCGACTATTTCCTTCGGGGGCTGCCCTAGCTCTTGCATCTACAACAGAAGTAAGATTGAACCAAAACTTATTGTTGAGATGTTGCATCAAAGGCAAGATATAAAATAGTTGTCTTTTACAGATTTCTCTTACCCTAAATAACATTAAAGTGAAATAAAAGTATACAAAAGCACTCTTTTCTTCATCACACTGATTAGGCTGGGATGAAATGTGGTTTAAGGCCATGTGTGGATGTGGGTGTGGCTGCTTGTAGGAGTCAATACTAATGCTGGTCCCACTTGCACCAGAACAATATTAGTTACAACAATCTTAGGCGCCTACAGTCACCTTACATTTGTTCTCTTCCACATGCAAAACAAATCTAAGCGCCATTGCAATACAGCTTGGATTTAAGACCCAGATATTCGCTAAGATCATAATCTTTAATTGTGGAGGTACAAATATCATGAACATGACTGTCTACAGTTGTCCGCAAACACACATAGCTTACTGCACATACACTAAGTGGAACCGGCTGTGACACACAACACGTACCTCCCTCCATCGCACCTTGCACAGTTTCAAAAAAAGGTCCAGGTTATTAGATTTGGTGGGTTGGTTGGTTTGTTGTTTAACGCGGCACTCAGCAATATTCCAGCTATATGACGTCGGAAGAAGGAAGAGAACTGTCAGGAGTTAGTGGTTGGTTGGGAAAAGGGAGAGAACTGTGAGGAGCTTGGAACAAGGGAGAGAACTGTGAGGAGCTAGTGGTTGGTTGGGAACAAGGGAGAGAACTGTGAGGAGCTTGTGGTTGGTTGGGAACAAGGAAGTGAACTGTGAGGAGCTTGGAACAAGGGAGAGAACTGTGAGGAGCTAGTGGTTGGTTGGGAACAAGGGAGAGAACTGTGAGGAGCTTGGAACAAGGGAGACAACTGTGAGAAGCTTGGAACAAGGGAGAGAACTGTGAGGAGCTAGTGGTTGGTTGGGAACAAGGGCGAGAACTGTGAGGAGCTAGTGGTTGGTTGGGAACAAGGAAGTGAACTGTGAGGAGCTTGGAACAAGGGAGAGAACTGTGAGGAGCTAGTGGTTGGTTGGGAAAAAGGGAGAGAACTGTGAGGAGCTAGTGGTTGGCTGGGGACAAGGGAGTGAACTGTGAGGAGCTTGGAACAAGGGAGACAACTGTGAGGAGCTAGTGGTTGGTTGGGGACAAGGGAGAGAACTGTGAGGAGCAGGTTGTTGGCTGGGAACAAGGGAGAGAACTGTGAGGAGCTAGTGGTTGGTTGGGAACAAGGAAGAGAACTGTGAGGAGCTTGGAACAAGGGAGAGAACTGTGAGGAGCTGGTTGTTGGCTTGGAACAAGGGAGAGAACTGTGAGGAGCTAGTGGTTGGTTGGGAACAAGGGAGAGAACTGTGAGGAGCTTGGAACAAGGGAGAGAACTGTGAGAAGCTTGGGACAAGGGTGAGAACTGTGAGGAGCTAGTGGTTGGTTGGGAAAAAGGGAGAGAACTGTGAGGAGCTAGTTGTTGGTTGGGAACAAGGAAGTGAACTGTGAGGAGCTTGGAACAAGGGAGAGAACTGTGAGGAGCTAGTGGTTGGTTGGGAACAAGGGAGAGAACTGTGAGGAGCTGGGAACAAGGGAGAGAACTGTGAGAAGCTTGGAACAAGGGAGAGAACTGTGAGGAGCTAGTGGTTGGTTTGGAACAAGGGCGAGAACTGTGAGGAGCTAGTGGTTGGTTGGGAACAAGGAAGTGAACTGTGAGGAGCTAGTGGTTGGCTGGGGACAAGGGAGTGAACTGTGAGGAGCTTGGAACAAGGGAGACAACTGTGAGGAGCTGGTTGTTGGCTGGGAACAAGGGAGAGAACTGTGAGGAGCTAGTGGTTGGTTGGGAACAAGGGAGAGAACTGTGAGGAGCTTGGAACAAGGGAGAGAACTGTGAGAAGCTTGGAACAAGGGCGAGAACTGTGAGGAGCTAGTGGTTGGTTGGGAAAAAGGGAGGGAACTGTGAGGAGCTAGTGGTTGGTTGGGAACAAGGGAGAGAACTGTGAGGAGCTTGGAACAAGGGAGAGAACTGTGAGAAGCTTGGAACGAGGGAGAGAACTGTGAGGAGCTAGTGGTTGGTTGGGAAAAAGGGAGAGAACTGTGAGGAGCTTGTGGTTGGTTGGGAACAAGGAAGTGAACTGTGAGGAGCTTGGAACAAGGGAGAGAACTGTGAGGAGCTAGTGGTTGGTTGGGAACAAGGGAGAGAACTGTGAGGAGCTTGGAACAAGGGAGACAACTGTGAGAAGCTTGGAACAAGGGAGAGAACTGTGAGGAGCTAGTGGTTGGTTGGGAACAAGGGCGAGAACTGTGAGGAGCTAGTGGTTGGTTGGGAACAAGGAAGTGAACTGTGAGGAGCTTGGAACAAGGGAGAGAACTGTGAGGAGCTAGTGGTTGGTTGGGAAAAAGGGAGAGAACTGTGAGGAGCTAGTGGTTGGCTGGGGACAAGGGAGTGAACTGTGAGGAGCTTGGAACAAGGGAGACAACTGTGAGGAGCTAGTGGTTGGTTGGGGACAAGGGAGAGAACTGTGAGGAGCAGGTTGTTGGCTGGGAACAAGGGAGAGAACTGTGAGGAGCTAGTGGTTGGTTGGGAACAAGGAAGAGAACTGTGAGGAGCTTGGAACAAGGGAGAGAACTGTGAGGAGCTGGTTGTTGGCTTGGAACAAGGGAGAGAACTGTGAGGAGCTAGTGGTTGGTTGGGAACAAGGGAGAGAACTGTGAGGAGCTTGGAACAAGGGAGAGAACTGTGAGAAGCTTGGAACAAGGGTGAGAACTGTGAGGAGCTAGTGGTTGGTTGGGAAAAAGGGAGAGAACTGTGAGGAGCTAGTTGTTGGTTGGGAACAAGGAAGTGAACTGTGAGGAGCTTGGAACAAGGGAGAGAACTGTGAGGAGCTAGTGGTTGGTTGGGAACAAGGGAGAGAACTGTGAGGAGCTTGGAACAAGGGAGAGAACTGTGAGAAGCTTGGAACAAGGGAGAGAACTGTGAGGAGCTAGTGGTTGGTTTGGAACAAGGGCGAGAACTGTGAGGAGCTAGTGGTTGGTTGGGAACAAGGAAGTGAACTGTGAGGAGCTAGTGGTTGGCTGGGGACAAGGGAGAGAACTGTGAGGAGCTTGGAACAAGGGAGAGAACTGTGAGGAGCTAGTGGTTGGCTGGGAACAAGGGAGAGAACTGTGAGGAGCTTGGAACAAGGGAGAGAACTGTGAGGAGCTAGTGGTTGGTTTGAACAAGGGAGAGAACTGTGAGGAGCTTGGAACAAGGGAGAGAACTGTGAGGAGCTAGTGGTTGGCTGGGAACAAGGGAGAGAACTGTAAGGAGCTAGTGGTTGGCTGGGAACAAGGGAGAGAACTGTGAGGAGCTAGTGGTTGGCTGGGAACAAGGGAGAGAACTGTGAGGAGCTTGGAACGAGAACTGTGAGGAGCTTGGAACAAGGGAGAGAACTGTGAGGAGCTGGGAACAAGGGAGAGAACTGTGAGGAGCTAGTGGTTGGCTGGGAACAAGGGAGAGAACTACGAGGAGCTTGGAACAAGGGAGAGAACTGTGAGGAGCTGGGAACAAGGGAGAGAACTATGAGGAGCTAGTGGTTGGCTGGGAACAAGGGAGAGAACTACGAGGAGCTGGGAACAAGGGAGAGAACTGTGAGGAGCTGGGAACAAGGGAGAGAACTGTGAGGAGCTAGTGGTTGGCTGGGAACAAGGGAGAGAACTACGAGGAGCTGGGAACAAGGGAGAGAACTGTGAGGAGCTGGGAACAAGGGAGAGAACTGTGAGGAGCTAGTGGTTGGCTGGGAACAAGGGAGAGAACTATGAGGAGCTGGGAACAAGGGAGAGAACTGTGAGGAGCTGGGAACAAGGGAGAGAACTGTGAGGAGCTGGGAACAAGGGAGAGAGCTAGTGGTTGGCTGGGAACAAGGGAGAGAACTGTGAGGAGCCTGCCACCCACCTGCTGCATGAGTTCCATGAGTTTTTCGAAGCGCTGGGACTTTGTCTCCTCCGTATCGGTCGGGGTCTCCGCCTCAAACTCCACACAGATGCTGGAGATGAGCTGGTGCTGGCGGCGGTACGTGTCCAGCGACGAGGCCGACTCTGTGTCCTTGTGCTCCTCCAGCCACTTGGGGTACTACACAACCAGAACAATGGTGTGCAGAAGCCATGTCAAGTGTGTTATGTGTTAAGTGTTTGTTTGTTGTTTAACCCCTGCACTCACTATCCAGCTGTATGACAGTGATCTGTAAATAACCGAGTCTGGAGATCATGAGCATCGAGCCAAACAACTGGGATACGATGACGTGCATCAACCAAGTCAGCGAGCCTGACCACCCGATATTGTTAGTCGTCCCTTACAACAAGCATGGGTTGCTGAAGGCCAAGTCTAACACAGATCTTAAGGGGCGATGGGTTGATATAGAAATTCTAAGCAGATCTTCAAAAGACTAAATTACCCTATTCAACAAAATATTGTGCTATCACAGCTCCCTTGGGAGTCCACAACCATAGGTACCTTCCAGGAAATATCATCATCATCATCATCATCATCATCATCATCATCATCATCTACGTCATCCCATTGTACCAGTCCACGATGGAGCATAATCGTCTACAGAGTTACAATGTGTTATCAAGACACTAAACAACAAACCAGATACTGTTACCATGACTTTCCTTTCTTAAAGACCTCATTTCTGAGGGGACACTGTTGGCCAAGTCTTCTGAGGCACCGAAGTTCACTATGCAGAGTTATGTCCCTTGTGCATGCCAGAAACCTATGATCGTGGGTTCGAATCCCGGTTGGACATGATAATGTTTCTAGGCTTGTCAGCACCATTTCATAAAATTGGTCTGAGACTTGCATCACTTCAGGCTTTCCTCCCACACCAAGCTGACATGCCGTGATATAACTGGAATACTGTTCAAAGCAGCGTTAAATCCAACTCACTCACTCACTCCTCCCACATCAAGCTGACATGCCGTGATATAACAGAAATATTGTTCAAAGCAGCGTTAAACCCAACTAACTTACTCCTCCCGCATCAAGCTGACACGACGTGATATTACTGAAATACTGTTCAAAGCAGCATTAAACCCAACTCAATCACTCACTCCTCCCACATCAAGCTGACACACCGTGATATAACAAAAATACTGTTCAAAGCAGCGTTAAACCCAACTCACTCACTCACTCACTCACTCACTCCTCCCACATCAAGCTGACATGCCGTGATATAACTGAAATATTGTTCAAAGTGGGCGTTAAACCCAACTCACTCACTCACTCCTCCCACATCAAGCCGACACGCCGTGATATAACAGAAATACTGTTCAAAGCAGCATTAAACCCAACTCACTCACTCCTCCCACATCAAGCTGACACGCCGTGATATAACAGAAATACTGTTTGAAGCAGCGTTAAACCCAACTCACTCACTCACTCCTCCCACATCAAGCTGACATGCCGTGATATATCAGAAATACTGTTCAAAGCAGCGTTAAACCCAACTTAATCACTCACGCCTCCCACATCAAGCTGACACGCTGTGATATAACAGAAATACTGTTCAGAGCAGAGTTAAACCCAACTCACTCACTCACTCACTCCTCCCACATCAAGCTGACACACCGTGATATAACAGAAATACTGTTCAAAGCAGCTTTAAACCCAACTCACTCACTCACTCACTCCTCCCACATCAAGCTGACACGCTGTGATATAACAGAAATACTGTTCAAAGCAGCATTAAACCCAACTCACTCACTCACTCCTCCCACATCAAGCTGACACACCGTGATATAACAGAAATACTGTTCAAAGCAGCTTTAAACCCAACTCACTCACTCACTCACTCCTCCCACATCAAGCTGACACGCCGTGATATAACAGAAATACTGTTCAAAGTGGGCGTTAAACCCAACTCACTCACTCCTCCAACATCAAGCTGACACGCCGTGATATAACTGAAATACTGTTCAAAGCAGAGTTAAACCCAACTCACTCACTCACTCACTCCCCCATTAAGCTGACAAGCCGTGGTACAACTGGAATACTGTTCAAAGCAGAGTTAAACCCAACTCACTCACTCACTCCTCCCACATCAAGCTGACACGCCGTGATATAACTGAAATACTGTTCGAAGGATTATTAAACCCAACTCACTCACTCCTCCCACATCAAGCTGACACCCAGTGATATAACTGAAATACTGTTCAAAGTGGGCGTTAAACCCAACTCACTCACTCCTCCCACATCAAGCTGACACCCAGTGATATAACTGAAATACTGTTCAAAGTGGGCGTTAAACCCAACTCACTCACTCCTCCCACATCAAGCTGACACGCCGTGATATAACTGAAATACTGTTCAAAGTGGGCGTTAAACCCAACTCACTCACTCCTCCCACATCAAGCTGACACCCAGTGATATAACTGAAATACTGTTCAAAGTGGGCGTTAAACCCAACTCACTCACTCACTCCTCCCACATCAAGCTGACACGCCGTGATAAAACAGAAATATTGTTCAAAGCAACGTTAAACCCAACTCACTCACTCACTCCAATTTCTGCAGTGACAAAGTTTTACTTGCTAAATGTTACAGGGTGGTTGTATGTGTAGTATGAACTGTTTGTCAGTTATATTCGGGCGTGTCAGCTTGATTCGTGAGGAAAGACTGAAGTCACACACCTCTTTGGGGAAACCCATGATCCTTGGTATAGTGTTGACAAACCCAAAAAAATAACCCACGAACATGTTTCTAAGGGATGGAACTCTGCACAGCAATCTGCAGTGCCTTAGACCGCTTGGCCACTCATGCCCTCCGGTTGAGAATATTTAGCTCACCTTCTCTGCTATCTCTTTGAGTGATGGGTACAGGACATCCTTGGACAGCAGCATCTTCATCATGCCGTGCATCATGGGAAACATGTCCCCGCTCGGCCCCGCCCCTCCGCCGCCGCCGCCGCCTCCTACGCCCATGTTGGTGAAGGCCTGGGACAGCTCCTCCTCCGACATTTGTTGCTGAAACATGGGTATAAACATGTGTTATAACCAGAGATATCTCCCTGAGATGTGCCATGTTGCTTTAACATGGTTATAACCAGACATATCTCCCTGAGATGTGCCATGTTGCTTTAACATGTGATATAACCAGACATTATCTCCCTGAGATCTGCCATGTTGCTTTAACATGAGTTATAACCAGACATATCTCCCTGAAATGTGCCATGTTGCTTTAACATGGTTATAACCAGACATATCTCCCTGAGATGTGCCATGTTGCTTTAACATGTGATATAACCAGACATTATCTCCCTGAGATCTGCCATGTTGCTTTAACATGTGTTATAACCAGAGATATCTCCCTGAGATGTGCCATGTTGCTTTAACATGGTTATAACCAGACATATCTCCCTGAGATGTGCCATGTTGCTTTAACATGTGATATAACCAGACATTATCTCCCTGAGATCTGCCATGTTGCTTTAACATGTGTTATAACCAGACATGTCTCCCTGAGATGTGCCATGTTGCTTTACCATGGATATAAACATGTGTTATAACCAGACATATCTCCCTGAGATGTGCCATGTTGCTGTAAAACGTGCTATAAACATGTGTTATAACCAGACATATCTCCCTGAGATGTGCCATGTTGCTGTAAAACGTGTTATAAACATGTGTTATAACCAGAGATATCTCCCTGAGATGTGCCATGTTGCTTTACCATGGATATAAACATGTGTTATAACCAGAGATATCTCCCTGAGATGTGCCAGGTTGCTTTACCATGGATATAAACGTGTTATAACCAGAGATATCTCCCTGAGATGTGCCATGTTGCTTAGCCATGGTTATAAACACATGTTATAACCAGACATATCTCCCTGAGATGTGCCATGTTGCTGTAACACGTGTTATAAACATGTGTTATAACCAGACATATCTCCCTGAGATCTGCCATGTTGCTTTAACATGGTTATAAACATGTGTTATAACAAGACATATCTCCCTCAGATCTGCCATGTTGCTGTAACACGTGTTATAAACATGTGTTATAACCAGACATATCTTCCTGAGATGTGCCATGTTGCTTTAACATGGTTATAAACATGTGTTATAACCAGACATATCTCCCTGAGATCTGCCATGTTGCTTTACCATGGTTAAAAACATGTGTTATAAACATGTGTTATAACCAGACATATCTCCCTGAGATGTTCCATGTTGCTGTAACACGTGTTATAAACATGTGTTATAACCAGACATATCTTCCTGAGATGTGCCATGTTGCTTTAACATGGTTATAAACATGTGTTATTACCAGACATATCTCCCTGAGATCTGCCATGTTGCTTTAACATGGTTATAAACATGTGTTATAAACATGTGTTATAACCAGACATATCTTCCTGAGACGTGCCCTGTGGCTGTAAAACGTGTTATAAACATGTGTTATAACCAGACATATCTCCCTGAGATCTGCCATGTGCTTTAACATGGTTATAAACATGTGTTATAAACATGTGTTATAACCAGACATATCTCCCTGAGATGTGCCCTGTGGCTGTAAAACGTGTTATAAACATGTGTTATAACCAGACATATCTCCCTGAGATGTGCCATGTTGCTTTACCATGGATATAAACACGTGTTTTAAACAGACACATCTCCTGAGATGTGCCATGTTGCTTTACCATGGATATAAACATGTGTTATAACCAGACATATCTCCCTGAGATGTGGCATGTTGCTTTACCATGGATATAAACACGTGTTTTAAACAGACACATCTCCTGAGATGTGCCATGTTGCTTTACCATGGATATAAACATGTGTTATAACCAGACATATCTCCCTGAGATGTGCCACGTTGCTGTAAATGGTTATAAACATGTGTTATGCCTGTCCATGGGTCTTGGCAAACCAACCTCCCCCACATCCCTACACACCTGCAGAGTCTCTGCGTTCTCAGCCATCCCCGTCAGCGTCTGTCCGAGGGTCTTGGCAAACTCCTGCTGGGCCTCCACAGAATCCCCTGAAACAGTTCCACCATTGCTTGCATCATCCAGCCTCGGTTTATCACAGTGAACAACACCTCTACTAGCCCATGGAGCATTGAATGTGGGAGGTAGCAAGGACAAAACTTGTAAAATAGGGTTATTGTTAACAAACTCGACCTGAAATCCTCTATTTCCGAACACATCCTGAAGAACCAAAACCATTTCATCATGTGGGAAACCACCAAAGTCCTGTCTACCAACAACAACTAGCGACAAAGGAAACTACAAGAAGCAATTGACATCAGGAGACACCAGCCAGCCATGAACCGTAACTAGGGAAGCTATCTGCCTTGTGCTTGGGACTTATTGCTTTGATCTTTGTCGGTGCTAATTACCTAGCTGGCTTCAATTTGTCCATTGCTATGTCCATTCTTTCATCTATCAGTGCTAAATACCCCCAGCCTCCTGTTTGCCCAGTGTCCATTACCTATTACTTAGCTATGATAACTTAAGTACTGGCTTCCATACCATAAGGGCTTATTACTGTAAAGTGTTGGCTTCCATTGTCTATTGCTAATCACCTATCAGCGCCAATCATATGTTGGCTTCCCTTGTTAGTTTCTGCCCATTGAGGGGGCACGAGTGACCCAGTCGTCGAAGGCGCCGCGATTCGCTGTGCAGAGTTGCGTCCCTTCGGCACGCCAAAAACCTATGATTGTGTGTTCAAATCCCGGTTCGCCCTGATTATGTTTCTAGGTTTGTCAGCACCATACCCATGTTCGTTGGTTTCACCGAAGTGGTAAACATCTGAGACTTGCATCACTTCGGGCTTTCCTCCCACATTAAGCTGACACGCAACGATATAACTGTAATACTGTTAAAAGTGGCGTTAAACCCAACTCACTCACTTACTCACTTCTACCCTTTGTTCGTTTCCACCTATCTTATTAATTTTGTTGTCCTTACATGTACATACATATGCTCTCTGCCTCATGGCATTCTCTGAAACGTTGTGTTCCTCATAATAAAGAAGTTGACATCCATATATTCTCTTCCTTAGAGGAGCTTGGTTGTGAACTGACCTGCACTGCCTGCGGCATCGGCCAGCTTCTCAATCTGCTGCATCATATTGGGGTCCTGGGACATGAATGCCTTCATCGCCTCCTCAAACTGGCTGGCCATCTCGTCTGCGACCTCCTCCGAGATGGGGTCATCTGGGCCTTGTACTCCACCAAACATGCTGGCTATGTCAGCCTTCACAAAACCAAGCAAATAAATTATACATTGCAAGTTACATGTAACAGCGGTAGAAACTAACATTTTTGGTCCACTAGTTCTTATGATGATAATATATAGCAAAACCCTTAAAAATGGCAATTTTCTACTAGTCCTTATGATACCTTAACTATTGGACAGTCTCTGGGCAGATGCGCTATCCACTACACCACAGAGACAGCCTCTGGGCAGATGCGCTATCCACTACATCACAGAGACCTCCAGGCAGATGCTCTATCCACTACACCACGGAGACAGCCTCCTGGCAGATGCGCTATCCACTACATCACAGAGACAGTCTCTGGGCAGATGCGCTATCCACTACACCACAGAGACAGCCTCCAGGCAGATGCGCTATCCGCTACACCACAGAGACAGCCTCTGGGCAGATGCGCTATCCACTACGCCACGGAGACGGCCTCCAGGCAGATGCGCTATCCACTTCACCACAGAGACAGTCTCCAGGCAGATGCGCTATCCACTTCACCACAGAGACAGTCTCCAGGCAGATGCGCTATCCACTACACCACAGAGACAGCCTCCAGGCAGATGCGCTATCCACTACACCACAGAGACAGTCTCTGGGCAGATGCGCTATCCACTACACCACGGAGACAGCCTCCAGGCAGATGCTCTATCTACTACACCACAGAGACAGTCTCTGGGCAGATGCTCTATCCACTACGCCACAGAGACAGCCTCTGGGCAGATGCGCTATCCACTACACCACAGAGACAGCCTCCAGGCAGATGCGCTATCCACTACACCACAGAGACAGCCTCTGGGCAGATGCGCTATCCACTACACCACAGAGACAGTCTCTGGGCAGATGCGCTATCCACTACGCCACAGAGACAGCCTCTGGGCAGATGCGCTATCCACTACACCACAGAGACAGCCTCCAGGCAGATGCGCTATCCACTACACCACAGAGACAGCCTCCAGGCAGATGCGCTATCCACTACACCACAGAGACAGTCTCCAGGCAGATGCGCTATCCACTACACCACAGAGACAGTCTCCAGGCAGATGGGCTATCCACTACACCACAGAGACAGCCTCCAGACAGATGCGCTATCCACTACACCACAGAGACAGCCTCCAGGCAGATGCTCTACAGAGACAGCCTCTGGGCAGATGCGCTATCCACTACACCACGGAGACAGCCTCTGGGCAGATGCGCTATCCACTACACCACAGAGACAGCCTCTGGGCAGATGCTTTATCCACTACACGACGGAGACGGCCTCCAGGCAGATGCTCTATCCACTACACCACAGAGACAGCCTCCAGGCAGATGCGCTATCCACTACACCACAGAGACAGCCTCTGGGCAGATGCGCTATCCACTACACCACAGAGACAGCCCCAGGCAGATGCGCTATCCACTACACCACAGAGACAGTCTCCAGGCAGATGCTCTATCCACTACACCACAGAGACAGCCTCCAGGCAGATGCTCTATCCACTACACCACAGAGACAGCCTCTGGGCAGATGCTTTATGCACTACACGACGGAGACGGCCTCCAGGCAGATGCTCTATCAACAATGCCACGAAGACAGTCTCTGGGCAGATGCGCTATCCACTACACCACAGAGACAGCCTCTGGGCAGATGCGCTATCCACTACACCACGGAGACCTCCAGGCAGATGCGCTATCCACTACACCACAGAGACAGCCTCCAGGCAGATGCTCTATCCACTACACCACGGAGACCTCCAGGCAGATGCTCTTTCCACAACATCACAGAGACAGTCTCCCTGAGGAGCTACCGATACTCACTGGGCTGGGCATGGCTGCTGCCCCTGCTACAGGTGCTGGTCCTGAGGTGTCGACATCACTGCCGTCCAACACCTGCCCGACACCTGGCTGGTCTGTCCTGGGCTTGTCAAAGTCTTCCAAGGCACCTGCAGGTGACAAACACAATTCAGTCATGATTCAATCTACAGCTGCAACGAACCATACCAAAAATAATTCTAAAAATAATAAAAATAAGCAATGGTTCTTAATACTAATAATAAACTAACAGTCACTTAAGAGTTTTTGATTTTCTAGAATTACATGAATTTATCATGATTTGAAATCTAAAAAATCTTAATTTGTTTTTTATTAAATTTCTAATACTTTCACTTGGTGTTTGGTGAAATATGTATAAAACTAATGAATGACTTCTATTTTTCACAAATATATTACATGAATGATTTCAATGATTTTCATCCAAGGGTTCTCACCTAGGATTCCTAACTATGTGCCCATGGTAGGCAAATTGGGAATAAGGCATTATTTTGTTTAAAATTGAGATTATTTTATAGTTCTTATTTTTCCAAACATGCCAATTTCTGAGATATTTTAACACTGCATTCAGTGCAATATTGTAAAACTAAGCATAAAAGCCTCTTCCTGTTTGTAGGTCCTGTTATCACTGATATACATAATGTTCCCCTACTAAGCCTTACAATTAGTCATAACTATATTAGACCCATAAAGATACTGGTTAGAATAGGTCTTCAGCAACCCATGCTTGTCGTAAAAGGCGACTATGCTTGTCGTAAGAGGAGACTAACAGGATCGGGCGGTCAGGCTTGCTGACTTGGTTGATGCATGTCATCGTATCCCAAATGTGTAGATCGATCTTGATGTCAACCACTGGAATGTCTGGTCCAGACCCGATTATTTACAGACAGCCGTCACATAGCTGGAATATTGCTGAGTGTGGCGTTTAACAACAAACAAACTATTACTATATTAACATGAACAAGGAATTTCTTAATTCCAATGTGGGAATTTGTACTGACATTTACTGAAGATTTGTGGATGAACATCAGCCTCTAAACAGGTCTACAAAACTGCCTGCACGGATGAGTAACATAATACTTGCCAGCTTGATTAGTGAGTGAGTGAGTGAGTTTGGTTTAACGCCGTTTTTAACACTATTCCAGTTATATCACGGCGTGTCAGCTTAATGTGGGAGGAAAGCCCGAAGTGATGCAGGTCTCAGACGTTTACCACTTCAGTGAAACCCACGAGCACGGGTATGGTGCTGACAAACCTAGAAACATAATCGGGGTGAACCGGGTTTCGAACCCACGATCATAGGTTTCTGGCGTGCCCAAGGGTTGGTTGGTTGGTTGGTTGGTTGGTTTGTTGTTTAATGCCGCACTCAGCAATATTCCAGCTATATGACGGCGGTCTGTAAATAATCGTGTCTGGACCAGACAGTCCAGTGATTAATATCATGAACATCGATCCACGCAACTGGGATCGATGACATGCATCAACCAAGTCAGCAAGCCTGGCATGCCCAAGGGACGCAACTCAGCACAGCAAATTGCGGTGCCTTAGACGGCTGGGCCATCCGTGCCACCGCCAGCTTGATTAGATTAGAAGCCAGTGTTATCAAAGCCTGGATTACAATATAGATATGGATTGGTCGAAATGAAGTCAGTCACTCTCCTCTGTCTAGTACCAATGTCACATCGTCACATCTTAAACAGTCCATTCATGTGTTTTTGATGTGTTTTTGATGTGTTTCAGTTTGGACAAGTCTACACAATTAGATAAACATAACTTTCAGTGAGAAAATATCCTGAAACATGAAAAACTATTTCCATTTGCCTATTTATCCTCCAAGTGTTGTCATCGAAGCAGCCTAGTGGTTAAAGCGTTCGCTCGTCACGCCGAAGACCCGGGTTCGATTCCCGACATGGGTACAATGTGTGAAGCCGCCGTGATATTGCTGGAATATTGTTAAAAGCGGCGTAAAACCGTACTCACTCACTCACTCACTCATCGAAGCACTTCAGAGAACTAGGAACAATCCAACGATTGATAGTTTAAGCAACCTCCCACTAGCTGTGTCCGGGTACAGTGAGTGAGTGAGTTGGGTTTAACGCCGCTTTTAACAGTATTCCAGTTATATCACGGCGTGTTAGCTTAATGTGGGAGGAAAGCCCGAAGTGATGCAGGTCTAAGACGTTTACCACTTCGGTGAAACCCACGAGCACGGGTATGGTGCTGACAAACCTAGAAACATAATCGGGGCGAACCGGGATTCGAACCCCCAATCATAGGTTTATGGCGTGTCCAAGGGATGCAACTCTGCACAGCGAATCGCGGCGCCTTAGACGACTGGGCCACCCCGTGCCCCCCCCGGGTACAGTGAGATGCAGTGAACCAGGACACCAAGCCTGACCAACTGATCCATTCATTGCTTCATTTGTGTACACAATATTTTCCCCCAAGAGTCTATCACAGGGGCGGTCGGGTAGCCTTGTGGTTTAAGCGTTGGCTCGTCATGCTGAAGACCCGGGTTGGATTCCTGACATGGGTACAATGTGTGAAGCCCATTTCTGGTGTGCCCCGCCTTGATATTGCTGGATTATTGCTAAAAGCAGCGTAAAACCATACTCACTATTGTTCACATAGCAACACATCATTATGGCAGTGCATTATGTATTGTGATAAATTGAAAACGATGTCACCATGTGATGTCACACACATTTTCACTCATAGTTCCAAAAATAAGTTGAATACTCGTTATAGGGTTTTCAGACACTTTCACAAAACATTCGGTTTTCTCTGCAATGACATGAATAACTTAAAAACATCTCATTCACTTACAAAAGACAACTTTCTCTTATTAACAAGCTATCATCTGAGTATTTACAATGTCTGTTTGATGATATACACCCCCGTTATAGCGGGTATAATCACAATTAACATGACTGTCTGAAAACCTATAACCTTTGACGACAATCTCAATAAAATATAGGAGAAAGGAAGGAATGTTATAACTGTCCACTATTAGCAACAAATATCATTGCTTGTAAGTCAGTTTCATAGCAACTATCATCAGTTTAATTACATTTTTTTCTATAGGCCTGTAGATCCAGCTTATATAGGTAAAAAAATATATCAAGTAGGTCTTAGTTATTAGATCTATTATGATATCTGTTTCGAATTCCACAGATTTCATGGATTGAGTTTTGAGGCCGTTCACACATGTTGGCGTCTTGACAACAACCCTTTGTCCCATGTTGAAAAAACAGCAGAAAATAAGATGCAAAAAATCTGAAAAGTCGTATGAAACATCAATTTTATATTTATCATAATAACACACACTAAACACCTAATGTTAATTCTGCAAATCATGGCAATTCTCGAAATTCTTCGCATCGCGTAATTACAGGCACAATTTTGTGTATAATCAGATAAATACGGTTTACTCTCACGTGACACTCACTGTCTAGGAGATCATTTAGTTCACTGTCTTCGTCGGGTTTTGTTTCAGATGACGATTGTTTATTTTCGGTCTCTTTAGCATTGTTTTCATCCCCTGAAGGAGTCACGTTTTCGCCCTTGTCCGCCATGACAGTTTCAGTGCCACCTAGCGGGCCGCTTCCAACACGCGAAACGCCTTTACGCGAATAAGAGCCACACTTGCAAAAGCATATCTAGATCTACTACCACGAACATAAACTGTCTGTAGTATCTTGTCATTTAGCAGCATACCGTATTCAACGTAATAAGCGCCCACGGCGATATTTGCTAATATATTGGCTAGTGAACAATCCTAGTTAAATTAGCACCCCTTCAGAAAGATCAATGTACACAAGACTTTTTTATTCGTGTATAAAACGCACTCATGTGTTATATATGCACCCTTAATTATGGGCAGTCAAGTTCAGGAAGAATATGTCTGGCGTATATAAACATTTCAGGCTGTCAGCATAAACCCCGAAATTTACCATCTTTCAACTCTGGGTTTTTTTTCACCAAAAAACTGTGTGACGTCACCAGTTCTAGCCTAGAATGTTTGTGTGACGTGATCAATTCTAGCTTAGAATGATTGTGTGACGTCACCAGTTCTAGCTTAGAATGACTGTGCGACGTGACCAGTTCTAGCCTAGAATGATTGTGTGACATGATCAATTCTAGCCTAGAATGATTGTGTGACGTCACCAGTTCTAGCTTAGAATGACTGTGTGACGTCACCAGTTCTAGCCTGGAATGATTGCGTGACATGATCAATTCTAGCCTAGAATGATTGTGTGACGTCACCAGTTCTAGCCTAGAATGATTGTGTGATGTGACCAGTTCTAGCCTAGAATGATTGTGTGACGTGATCAATTCTAGCCTGGAATGATTGCGTGATGTGATCAAATCTAGCCTGGAATGATTGCGTGACGTGATCAATTCTAGCCTAGAATGTTTGTGTGACGTGATCAGTTCTAGCCTGGAATAATTGCGTGACGTGATCAATTCTAGCCTAGAATGATTGTGTGACGTCACCAGTTCTAGCTTAGAATGACTGTGCGACGTGACCAGTTCTAGCCTAGAATGTCTGTGTGACGTGACCAGTTCTAGCCTAGAATGATTGTGTGACGTGATCAGTTCTAGCCTGGAATGATTGCGTGACATGATCAATTCTAGCCTAGAATGATTGTGTGACATGATCAATTCTAGCCTAGAATGATTGTGTGACGTCACCAGTTCTAGCCTAGAATGATTGTGTGACGTGATCAATTCTAGCCTGGAATGATTGCGTGATGTGATCAATTCTAGCCTGGAATGATTGCGTGACGTGATCAATTCTAGCCTAGAATGTTTGTGTGACACGATCAGTTCTAGCCTGGAATGATTGCGTGACGTGATCAATTCTAGCCTAGAATGATTGCGTGACGTCACCAGTTCAAGCCTAGAATGATTGTGTGACGTGATCAATTCTAGCCTGGAATGATTGCGTGACGTGATAAAATTCTAGCCTAGAATGTTTGTGTGACGTGATCAGTTCTAGCCTGGAATGATTGCGTGACGTGATCAATTCTAGCCTAGAATGATTGCGTGACGTCATCAGTTCTAGCCTAGAATGATTGTGTGACGTGATCAATTCTAGCCTGGAATGATTGTGCGACGTGATCATTTCTTGCCTAGAATGATTGTGCGACGTGATCATTTCTACCCTAGAAAGTGTGTCTGACGAGCATGCAGGTTACATATGACTGATACAGTGCCAGTTACAAAAGTTCCTCTGATGAACAAAACACGTGCACGTTCAACGTGTTGTTTATTTTCCCTGATAGGCATTTAGAAGTTGGAGTAATTAAGGATAAGAATTTATGGATGAACAACTTCTTTATTACAATTAAGAGCGACGTTTCGGTGTAGGTTCTAACACCGTTATCAAGCAAGTGATTTACAGAGTGTAGTAAGCAAGTATATATACAAGTAGGAGGCAATGTCTACACAGTAGAGTAGATATTGTTATACTGGGGTAGAGAAGCCTGTTATGTACACACAAGGGTAGTGATGACAATCATCGGTGAAGTCAGTGCCATGAAACAAAGGATGAAGCCAGTAATGTAAACAACGGGATTATGGCTGATTGGGGTCTTTGATGAGTTGATGGTACGCCGGGGGTATGTAATAGCCTTGGTCACGGTGTTTGTAGTAGTTATGTATTATATTAGCATATCAGCCTAACTGATCACATACTTATCATATTTCTTTCCAACTAGGTGCTCCCAGTAGATTAGGTTCCTACAGCTCTATCATACTGTCACTAAGCTCTCTTATCCCATTCTACCACCTTTACTATATTTCTTTCTTCTTTATACCCCCTCATTTACAGTTTTTTAGGATCTACACCGAAACGTCGCACCAATTGTAATAAAGAAGTTGTTCATCCATAGAACTCGTCTTACTTCAATATAAGTTGTTCATATTGTGTGGTTATTGATTTCACAATTTAGGTATGTACGTACCGATTTCTGTGTTAACCTTCGCGTTTCAGCCTGGGAATCAATTGAACAGCCCTTCGAGCCACTCGCGTCACGAATTAGCCATTTAGGATCATATATATTTTTATTACCAACGAGGGCGAACATATCGGGGTACATAATAAACATGTGTGCCGTAGGGTCATATCACGTCATATCACGAGAATGACCTCACACCAGAAACGACGTCATAGCTGAAGATATAATATCCTCTTTTTATTACCAACAGAGTTAGAAATAGCAGTGTTCATAAATATCGTATGTGAACCGATGCAAATCACACTCCGGCGCAGTGGTGACTTAGCACAACACCACTGCTAATTTGCATATCACGTGACCGGACTTTTCTCTTGTTTATAAACAAACGCGCTCTTTCAGAAATCAGTATAGAACGGACCACTGCAAGTATTCGGGGGCGCTTTACGTATTGTTTTGCATAATTATATAAATATGCTACTACAACTGCGACAGTGAGTTGCATGACAATACATATTTACACATCAAAGTGGCCGTGTCGCTAGCTCCAGCGTAGGGTTTCGATGACAGCACGTGGAGCCGGACAACCAATGTAAACATAGGATAACAACGCAAATGGAAATAGTTTTTCACGTTTTGGATATTTTCTCAAAGAAAGTTCACCATTCTATGACATATGAGTAACTAGATATGTAGACTTGTTAAAAAAAGGAAAAAGATGAACAACATATGCAATATCTTAAGTGGACTGTGTAAGATGTGACGAATCGTCACATGGCGCTGGCCACACTCCGTCGCAGTGGTGACTCAGCATAACACCACTGCCACAGGCTAATTTGCATATCACGTGACCGGACTTTTCTCTTGTTTGTAAACAAACGCGCTTTTTCAGAAATCGGTATAGAACGGACTAATGTAAGTATTTGGGGGCGCTTTACATATTGTTTTGCATAACTATATAGATATGCTACTACAACTGCGACAGTGAGTTGCATGACAACATATATTTATGCATCAAAGAGACCGTGTCGCTAGCTCTCCGTTGGGCTTCGATGACAGCACGTGGAGCCGTACAACCAATGTAAACATAGGATAACTACGCAAAAACAAGTAGATTTTTACGTATTTGCATACTTTCTAAATGAAAGTTAACCATTCTTTGACATTTGTTTATGAAAATGTGTAGACTTGTCAAACATGAAACGGATGAAAAGCATATGCAATATCTTGAATGGACTGTGTAAGATGTGACGAATCGTCACATGGCGCTGGCCTGTGGCAGAGGGACTTTGCTAGTCGCATGAAACTCTGGGATATAGAGTGTGAATGCAAAGATCCCTTCACGCGCACCAATGTATGGTTTACGTCACCCGGACGGCATTGTTGATAAGCATTTAGATAAGCACCAAGACCACAATGCCCAAGACCAAGTCTGGTTAAGAGAACCTCCTCTCTCCGATTATTTCTAGATATGTGTAATTTCGCGGGAAAAATGTCGCCACACTAGAGGCGACGTCATAGCTGAAGATTGTTGACGTATTTCGGCAATTGCAGTTTCTAGGACGGTGAT
Organism: Haliotis rufescens; assembly: GCF_023055435.1. NCBI lineage: Eukaryota > Metazoa > Mollusca > Gastropoda > Lepetellida > Haliotidae > Haliotis > Haliotis rufescens. Next base: position 3,311,396 of record NW_025964046.1, read on the forward strand.
CCTGATCGGTGCCGTTTTCTAAAGGTGGGGCTCAAAATGATGGGTAAAAAGAAATTATCACACTTTCATGTGTGTCATACTGATTTTACGAAACTCGTGCAAGAATTCACATATTACCCTGGCTCTCGTTAGGGAAATATAAAAATTGTGACACTAGCTTCGTAACATTTACAAGACACACATGCTCGTATTATAATCTATCTATGGTACGCGAGAGTGCTTGGTTTTACTCAGTGGTGTTTGTTTGTTTGTGTAACGCCGCGCTCAGCAGTATTCCAGCTATATGACGGCGGTCTGTAAATAATCGAGTCTGACCAGACAATCCAGTTATCAACATCGTGAACATCGATCCACGCAATTGGGATCGATGACATGCATCAACCAAGTCAGCGATCCTGACCATCCGATCCCGTTAGTCTCCTTTTACGACAAGCATAGTCGCCTTTTACGGCAAGCATGGGTTGCTGAAGACCTATTCTAACCCGGAATCTTCACGGGTCTACTGGGAAATGAACTGGACTGTACATGACAGAACGCACGTACACGTATAGAAACAGTCTGTCCATTTCCTATGATTACTGGATCATGGAACATTTTTTACGACAAGCATAGTCGGCTTTTACGGCTAGTATGGGTTGCTGAAGACCTATTCTACCCCGGATCTTCACGGGTCTCCCGGGTCTGTACACACTCCGTTATTCCCGTGATGTATGTTTTGTAAAGCGAGAGTTTGGGAATCAGCTCGCTTTGCAGCGGTGCTTTACGCAACCAACCCACACAACAACACAATACCTGAGTGAATGAACAATTAGTTTATTATTTATACCTATTCTAGCTACTACAGATAATCTCATTTACTGCTAAAACTGACGATAAAGTTGTTATGGCGAACTCAAGTGTTGCTATCTCGACAGGTTTATATAATGTAGATTGACCGAAGCATTGATGATAAAGGTGTTTATGAGTGAAGTTTAGTGAGAATAATAGCCTACCAGATGCTGGTATGCCACGAATGTATACGTGGTACGGGTGGTTTGATAAGGGTGGATGATAAACAACTGAACATACAGGTAAAGGTATCAACGTCTTACATTTGTTTGCCGAACTCTATCTGACAAGAACAATGACAGAGACCGCCTCCGGGGTCTAGTGGTAGAGCGTCCGCCCGGAGAGCGGAAGGTCCTGGGTTCGATCCCCGGCCGCGTCATACCAAAAGACGTTTAAAGATGGTACTTGCTGTTACCCTGTCTGGCGCTCGGCATTGAGGGGCTAAAACAAGGACTGGTCGGCTCGGAGTCAGTATACTGTGTCTGAGTGGGGTATTCATGTTTAACTGCGGCATGGTATCTCAGTGAGCTAGCACTATAAATCGGCATCAGTCCGGACTAGTACAAGCAGCCACACAAACACACACACGTACATGCACGTCGCTATATAGGTGCAATAATCTTGGACGCGACGTTAAACCCCATTTCACCTCACCTCACCTCACCTCACCTCACCTCACCTCACCTCACCCCACAATGAGAGATGCTGGTCCTGTCCGATCCGCGTTATTGGTTTTCACTCTTGACAGGTTAAAGATAATGAAACATGGTCCGTTAGTTGTAATATATTTCCTTATTTCACAAATACCAATTCTTAATATGTGGCAAGTGATAACATATTTGGGAAACTGTGTCCATTTTCTCCATGGTAATGCATACAACGCCATGGAGTTTTGACGCGAGGGTTTTTTTTCATCGATTTCACAGTGGAGTTGACTTTACGCATTATATAACTGTGTGCATGGCTACTTGAAACGGGACTTCGGTGTTGCGAGCAAAAGCTTTAACCACTAGAGTACCCCACCAGTCTCTGAAACACTTTTTAAAAGTTACAAAAGCGAAACTATTTGTTTTGGCCAGGATACTCAAAGCTGCTTAGTGACTTTGACATCATAACTGAGCGCGATCTCATAAAAATAGATCTTAGTTCTAGCCACCGCCAAACAAAGGGAGGGAGAACTAAGATCTGGTTGTGATCAGATTGAATTGAGCGTGAATTATCTCTGGTCCAAAATGCTATGAAGTAAGTACATGCCTACCATGTGTACTGACTGTGGAACCTAATACGCAAAAGGCAGCATATCTCTGCAGGCATCAAAGAGACGAGGTATTCTATTGATGAAAATTGGCTAGTGTGCTGTCACCAAGTACTCCTACAACCTTACCCAACCACGCGCCTTCCTTTTCCTTAAAAGGAGAAGCGAGAGCCTCGAGGATTATCTCATCTTCCCGAGGCAAGGGAATTAACTGACTTTAAAAGTCCAGTTTCCACCCTTGCCGAACTAGGCTGGAATTCCTGGCCTTGGTCGTAGCGCCACCAGTGGCTATTACGAGTTATGTCCCTTACATGTCCTTCCTATTGACCAATTAGATTCCACCTCTCATATCACTTGCATTTGCTTTAAACAAAATGGCGTCTTCAGGTCAATACGATCTGATCGATAATCAAGATCTATGTTGAAATAAAACGGGTCTTTCTTTGCGACGTGTATCAAATCACGTGAGCACCTCGATTAAAGACATGAAACATGGAAAATGTGTGTTGACGGCATGTTTACGGTTCACATGTTTTGTAAATACTGCAATTGACCGAAACTGCTTGGCAGTTTACGAACCGGATGTCCATTTTCATTGCGCGATTTTGATTGGCCTGTGCATAGACTCGTTAGTCCAGCCAAAATGTAACTCAATAATTCCAGCCTTGTCCGACAAGGGACGAATCTGGACGTATATAGTCAGTTAACTCCATTGCCTCGGGGAGATGAGATCATCCAAGAACAGGAGGGGGCACGGGTGGCCCAGTCGTCTAAGGCGCCGCGATTCGCTGTGCAGAGTTGCGTCCCTTGGGCACGCCAGAAACCTATGGTTGTGGGTTCGAATCCCGGTTCGCCCCGATTATGTTTCTAGGTTTGTCAGCACCATACCCGTGCTCGTGGGTTTCACCGAAGTTGTAAACGTCTGAGACCTGCATCACTTCGGGCTTTCCTCCCACATTAAGCTGACACGCCGTGATATGACTGGAATAATGTGAAAAGTGGCGTTAAACCCAACTCACTACTCCCACATCAAGCTGACACGTCGTGATATAACTGGGAAACTGTTCAATGCGGCCCTCACTCCTCCCACCTTAAGATGACATCCCATCACTCCAAGAACAGGAAGACCTTCATCAATGTTGATCAATGGACGATCGACGAATCATGCAGGTCACCATTTAGTTGGCATCTTGCATGAGTGAGTGAGTGAGTGAGTGAGTTTGATTTTACGCCGCTTTTAGCAATATTCCAGCAATATCACGGCGGGGGACACCAGAAATGGGCTTCACACATTGTACCCATGTCGGGAATCGAACCCGGGTCTTCGGCGTGACGAGCGAACGCTTTAACCACTAGGCTACCCGACCGCCCCGCATCTTGCATGAAAGAGTTGGGAACGTACCGGAAAATGATTTGGTTTGGTTTGTTTGTTGTTTAACGCCGCACTCAGCAATATTCCAGCCATATGACGGCGGTCTGTTAATACTCGAGTCTGGACCAGACAATACAGTGATTGACATCATGAGCATCGATCCACGCAATTGGGACCGATGACCTGCATCAACCAAGTCAGCGAGCCTGACCACCCGATCCCGTTAGTCTCCTTTTACGACAAGCATAGTCGCCTTTTACGGCAAGCATGGGTTGCTGAAGACCTAATCTACCCCGGATGTTCACGGGCATGAGGTCCTCTTGCACCAAGAGACCTTAGTGCTACGACGATCGTACCTCCCATAATTCAACATAGATTCACGATAATCGTAGCGCTAAGATCGCTTTGAGCAACATGGCCCATTTGCACAAAGCGATCTTAGCGCTAAGATGATCGTAACTCTCATACATTAGCAGGGGCGGTCGGGTAGCCTAGTGGTTAAAGCGTTCGCCCGTCACGCCGAAGACCCGGGTTTGATTCCCGACATCGGTACAATGTGTGAAGCCCATTTCTGGTGTCCCCCGCCGTGATATTGCTGGAATATTGCTAAAAGCGGCGTAAAACCATACTCACTCATTCACTCATACACTAGCATAGGCTTACAATAGTCTTAGTGCTAAGATCGCTTTGTGCAAGTGGGCTCTGAACCATAATAGGCAACTTAACGGATCGGGTGGTCAGACTCAGTGACTTGGTTGATAGCATGTCGTCGAACACCCAGACGGCGTCCGATGTTGTTCAGACCGCCTCCGTGGTCTTGTGGTAGAGCGTCCGCCCGGAGAGCGGAAGGTCCAGGGTTCGATCCCGGGCCGAGTCATACAAAAATACGTTAAAAGATTGTACTTGTTGTTACCCTGTCTGGCGCTCGCCATTAAGGGGCTAAAACAAGGACTGGTCGGCTCGGAGTCAGTATACTGTGTCTGAGTGGGGTATTCATGTTAAACTGCGGCATGGTATCTCAGTGAGCTAGCACTATAAATCGGCATCAGTCCGGACTAGTACAAGCAGCCACACACACACATACACGTGCATGCACGTCGCTATATAAGTGCAATAATCTTGGACGCGACGCTAAACCCAATTTCACCTCACCTCACCTCACCTCACCGATGTTGTTCATGATATCAATCATCGGTTTGTTGTATCTGTTTTTAATTCTTTTGTGATTTGGGTTTCCTGGATCATCCTCCCTAATAAGTCAACATTTGATGTGTTTTCACGTGTTTTGACAATTCTCATCTGCTCATAAGCATGGATTTCATTGACGCCATTCAATCACGCAGACGGAATAAAGGCTGTTTTTTTCTCCAAGGTAAGTGTGACCTCTATCTCTTGGTCATCGCCCGCAGAATGTTTTATTCCACCCCAAAAAGTTCTCTTAGTTTCGTCGTTTCTACAAACAACCCACTCGACCCAGGGGGAATTACAAAACATTAAGAAAAAAATAAGAGTTATATATCCTTTTGAACTGATGACGTCAAAGTTCTATCCCCCTCTTTGTAGAAAATGTGCAAGTCACAATGAATAGGGATATTCGGTTTCACCTTGTAAATTGTTTAAGCTATCACGTGAACACGTCAACTTTACCAGGTCATATTTCTATTTGAATCATCATTATTTATGGCCGGCGTCCCAACTGAATTAAACTCCGAGTGGTGTGTACAACATCACCCACCCTCCTCCCCCGACGCCAAAACCTACTCCGCCGCTCGGACCGAGGGTTTCTGTAAAACAGCTAGATTCTGGTAGAAAAAAAACCAAACAGGTCCCTCTTCATTTTCAGTAGTCTTGGATTAACGGATTAGTGGCCGTGGCTACTCTGCCTATTGCGTTTCAAGGCTAATATGTTGCGGGTTCTTAAAAGTTCTTGACCAACGAAGCATCCGTTCGTGTTCAACATGTATTTCGTACCCAATACATGCTAATTTGATAAAATTCCATCTCCCTGAATGCGCATATTATTAAGAACAATATAGGAAATAAATACAGCGGAAAACTAAATAGAAGATAAACAGGAACTATTATAAATGTAAGCACAGAAGTCTCTGTTTGAAAATTCAGAAGGGGGGGGGGGGGGGGGGGGGGGGGGGGGCTGGTCCACAAACCTTTAAGTAAATCAAGTCTATTTAATATTGTACATACTTTAGAGTACATATAAATTTATAACAGGAGCTATTTAAAGCCTACCAGACCTATGCTATCAACTCTTGGCTTGTCTGGTGAGGACACGAACTGTTCATGGTGACTTGAGTGGCAGGCTGAATTTTCGGCGCCTTGAGTGGCTGGCTGAATTTTCGTGTCGTCCAGTTCGGCGTGAAAGTCGATTCTAGGCTTGATGACAGTCTATTAATCAGTATATATTTACGACGTCACCTAAAAATACAAACATTGCATATATAAGGGAGGATAAGTAGGATATCGTAAAGATATTATATAATAAATGTGATGTTACGGTATTAAGGAGTGCGGTTGCCCTTGTAGTCCCGACCCTGGAAGTTATATTTTTAGCTGTTTTGTTTTTACTAAAGGCCAAGGCAAGTCTAGATCAAACTAACCAAGTCTAGTTTGCTTGATTCCACAGCAGAAGAGGAACGCTTCTTTCGAAGAAAAGAAAAAAATAATTATTTTAAAGACATGTTTACATCGACTAAGTGTGAGTCTATTGAGATGATTAAGTATATAACGAAGACAGCTGCATGCATGTGTGCTAATACTTACAAAGGGAAAACAATCCATTCCGCCGATAAGGAATGTAACTTACAGTAATGACAAAATTGCTCCTTTAAAGTAATGTCCATTTTCATAGCGACAAGTATCTTCGTTTATCAATCACCGCGATATTTCGTGATTCTATTTCAAGTTTCAAGGACTCTATGCATGCGGTTGAATTACCATTTAATTTATTTGACGAAATTCCTAATGAAAGATCTTTAGCGTTGCTGCTGTCATGCTTGGGAGGAACATTCTGGTAATGTGAGGCCTTTGCATTGGAATGTCAACAATGCCCATATTTGGACATCTATATCTATATCCATGCGCAACCAGATTTGCAACCGGTTTCGGTTTGGTCTGTTTAACGATAACTATTTAATTTAATTATAATTATGCATTGACACTTAAATACGTATTTAACGTGGGTAATAAATAACATACCACTCTCATTCTCGTTAGATACTATTTTTAAGACATTCGTGAACTTTCTATGGTATCTAACGAGAATAAGTGTGGTATTCTCGATATATCTCTTAATCAGTCTGTCCATTTCTGGTGTCCCCCACCGTGATGTTGCTGGAATATAACTAAAAGCGGCGTAGAACACTACTCACTCACTAATTAGTTAGTCTGTCATGCCTTGACACACTTAATTGACATGAGGGGCGGTGGAATAGCATAGTGGTTAAAGCGTTCGCTCGTCACGCCAAAGACCCGGGTTCGATTCCCCACATGGGTACAATGTGTGAAGCCCATTTCTGGTGTCCTACGCCGTGATATTGATGGAATATTGTTAAAAGCAGCGTAAAACCATACTCACTCACTCACCCACACACTAATTGACATGATCAAAGGCGGCGTTAGTTCACGCCACTACAGCCAAGATAGCTGTCAAATTCACCGTACGATGGCAAATGTAGAACTTTAAACAGGTCCCCGTTACTCAAAGAGGTCTTAGTGCTAAGTTGTCGTAAGTCGATGGCAAAGTATAGGAGTTACGATCGTCAGCGCTACGGTCGCTTTGAGGAGTGGAACCTTGTTGAAATGGTGCAATGCTGCCCCTATAACGTCCTGGGTCGCGTTCCTCAAAGCGATCTTAGCGCTAAGGTGATCGTAAGTCCCATACTTTAACATAGGCTTACGATCATCGTAGTGCTAAGATCGCTTTGAGGAACGGGGCCCTGACCCGTGAAAATTCCGGGGTAGAATAGGTCTTCAGCAACCCATGCTTGCCGTAAAAGGTGACTATGCTTGTCGTAAAAGGCGACTAAAGGGATCGGGTGGTCAAGGCTCGCTGACTTGGTTGATACATGTCATCGATCCCAAATGCTTGGATCGATGCTCATGATATCAATCAGTGGATTGTCTGGTCCAGACTCGATTATTTACAGACCGCCGTCATATAGCTGGAATATTGCTGAGTGTGGCGTTAAACAACAAACCAACCACCCAAACTGCCCTATAACGTCCTCAGTCACACTCGCTTGAGTCGTCCCAATAACTGAGAACTGCGCCTGTGACCTCGGCGTTTCAACACGCCTGTAGCTGGCAGTGCGCTGATAACACCTATCAGTCCAGTTTTGTCAAGTCATTGTTGGTATCTGTTACAGAGGCCACTAACTGGATCGGGTTCACTCTGACGTCATTGGCTGCCCTGTGGGAGGGTCAGTTTCTTTTTGTAATTTATGTATTGTGTTTCAAACTGGTTTTTATGCGCTCTCCTAACTGCTGTAAAACACCCTTCTCATAAAAGTGACATTATTTCTAGAATTGACGACCGCGTCCTTTGGATGAGCACTAGAAGGAAACTGTCTAGCACCGTCAAGGACTTATTCTTAGCGTTAAAAATCAAAATTAAGTGTTTTTGAAAATGCTAAAATTAAAAAGTTTAAGTTTAACACAATGGCAATCAGAAATGTCCATGCTGGTTAAATAAAAAACAATATTTCTTTTAAAGAAATGGGTCAAAATATGAACTATACTTCACCATAACTATAATTTGTCGAAATTGTCAGAGTACTATCAGCTAAGTAAACAACAGACTTTAAGCGAGTGAGTGAGTTGGGTTTAACGCCGCTTTTAACAATATTCCAGCTATATCACGGCGTGTCAGCTTAATGTGGGAGGAAAGGCCGAAGTGATGCAGGTCTCAGACGTTTACAACTTCGGTGAAACCCACGAGCGCGGGTATGGTGCTGACAAACCTAGAAACATAATCGGGGCGAACCGGGATTCGAACCCACAATCATAGGTTTCTGGCGTGCCCAAGGGACGCAACGCTGCACAGCGAATCTCGGCGCCTTAGACGACTGGGCCACCCGTGGCCCCCACCAACGATTAAGGAGAACTGAGGTTTGGGAACGGAAACAACATGACATTGGAAGGGCTTCTAACATTCTAAACAGTGAGTGAGTATGGTTTTACGCCGCTTTTAGCAATATTCCAGCAAAATCACGACGGGGGACACAACAAATGGGCTTCACACATTGTACCCATGTCGGGAATCGAGCTCGGGTCTTCGTCGTGACGAGCAAACGCTTTAACCACTAGGCTACCCGACCGCCCCTCTAAACACCATTGGCAAGTTTATGTTCAGACAGGACGTCCGAACAGTGATTGAATGTCTTTTTGAAGGGTTGGTTGGTTGGTTGGTTGTTTTACGCCGCACTCAGCAATATTCCAGCTGTATGACGGCGATCTGTAAATAATCGAGTCTGGACCGGACAGTCCAGTGATTGATATCATGCGCATCGATCCACGCGATTGGGATCGATGACATGCTTCAACCAAGTCAGCGAGCCTGACCGACCGATCCCGTTAGTCGCTTCTTCCGACAAGCATAGTCGCCTTTTACGGCAAGTATATATGGGTTGCTAAAGACCTATTGAAAAGAAGACGAAGAAGTCTCCGTGGTCATTCAAGACAATTTAATGGCAGTTAGTTCATCATCATAGGCAAGGCATGGCAGTTTGTCAACACACGCACGCGGACAGCACGTGGTTACATAAAAAGTATGAATCGGGTGCATACAACTGTCGAACCGGAACGGAATGGCAGACAAACGAAATCACACCCGACGACATGTACACAGCATCGGCAATAGGTGAGGTGAAATTGGGTTTAACGTCGCGTCCAAGATTATTGCACTTATATAGCGACGTGCATGTACGTGTGTGTGTGTGTGGCTGCTTGTACTAGTCCGGACTGATGCCGATTTATAGTGCTAGCTCACTGAGATACCATGTCGCAGTTTAACATGAATACCCCACTCAGACACAGTATACTGACTCCGAGCCGACCAGTCCTTGTTTTAGCCCCTTAATGCCGAGCGCCAGACAGGGTAACAACAAGTACAATCTTTTAACGTCTTTTTGTATGACGCGGCCCGGGGTCGAACCCTGGACCTTCCGCTCTCCGGGCGGACGCTCTACCACAAGACCACGGAGGCGGTCGCATCGGCAATAGGCCAACAGCCTCACTATTCTTATTAGTATTGAACAGTATTTATTCATTACTTTATGACACCTATTCTACCCCGGATCTTCACTGGTTCTTTTTTAAGGGAAGCCAATGGGGATATCAAATATGAACATATTATATGACAAGAACAAGAACATGTTTATGCCTCGCACACTGATTGGATGCTTTTATGAAACTGGAAAAATGGACAAGGACGATTAATAACATGAAAAGTGCTAGTGATGGACGAAGCTATACCTAAAACACACGCCTGAACGCAACCAGGCCGTGTCTGTCTGTCTGTTTGTTGTTTAACGCCGCACTCAGCAATATTCCAGCTACACTCTAAACCCAAGTGTTCCACTTCTGAACACTAGACAGAACACATGGATGTAACACTTTTAGAACGCGTCCATGTGTTCTGAAAATATTCTGAACGTTGATGTTCTCGACCCAGAACAGGAGTGTTCTACAAACATATTTAGAACGCTTCAACGTGTTCTGACGATGTAACACTTTTAGAACGTCTGTAAAGTGTTCTGGGCCGAGATTCAGAACACTACACGTTCTCGGATACGTCCTTCCACAGTACTGAAATGACAACTCATCGTGTGTGTCGAATACAATTTACCCGATATTTTTCAAGGTGTAAGAATTTGAACCATACACCCATGCATATTCTCTGGCATAAAATCACACGGACGAAATTCTGAACTGCAACCATGAATTCTTTATTATATTTGTTTGGGATGATCATGGATATTCAAGTCACTTATGAGTCAGAGTTCTTCATGAAACATTACAAACTGTCGTGTAGCAAATTGAAGCATACTTCCATACTTAAGATAACTTAAGTTTCAAGTCTTTCACGAAGCGCATGTACTTCGCAGATGTTTCTTGTGGGTAAATATCCCCAAAGGACGATGTTCGTAACAGCGACATGACCATCGCAGGCTTCAGGAAACTTCATGTCAAATATGACTCCCCAACATCCTACAACACAAAACATTTATTTGGTCATAGTCATATAGTTATCAAACTCGTACATATTACATAGGACATTCTAACAAATGTTCGTTAGTAAACGCAAGATTACGGTGACATTTGTTTCATTATTTATAGGTTGCAAAATGTTTTGCCAAAAATGTCATTTGACTAACAAAGTTACCACTTACTTGGATAAAGGTTTGAGCAAAATATACACAAGTACCTTCTTATTTGATCTGCAAAACCTTGTTTCTTTTCCTCCTTTGTGTAGACGTGTGCTGTGTGCAATATACTTTCCATGGATGGTACTGATTATCTGCAATGCACCCTGAAATTGAAACAACAAGACTGATTCTCTAAAATATTTCACATAAAATAGCCAAAAACATGTCCTGTGAAGGTTTAGTTCTTTTTGTTCATTACATACTTACACTACTCTCTGCTGATTTCGATGCTTTGTCGAAGCTTGCTGATCATGCCCTCGGATCCCAAATTTAGATGTTCAGAGATTTGTTGCATGTAGCCCGCTTCGCACTTTCAGGCGATTCATATAGAACCTGAAATATATATTCATTTTATTTGAACATCATTCAAATAAACGGAAACGTTCAAATAGTGACAATTGCAATTTGGATTGGAATTTCATCTCATAATTTGTAAATAAAGCGAGTGGAACAATGGCAGAAATGACGGTCAAAATGCTCTCCGGGCGGACGCTCGACCATTAGACCACGGAGGCGGTCCTCTGTACATAAACAGCCAAACATCCTTGCAACACAGTAAGAGGCAACCACGCATAAAGTCACTATATATGGGTCAAGAGGCAGACACAAGTCAATTGCCGGGAGAAAAGGTAGACCGGTAGAAGTCTGGAAGTCACTATTTATTCGACCGCCTCCGGGGTCTAGTGGTAGAGCGTCCGCCCGGAGAGCGGAAGGTCCGGAGTTCGATCCCCGGCCGCGTCATACCAAAAGACGTTAAAAGATGGTACTTGTTGTTTCCCTGTCTGGCGCTCGGCATTAAAAAGCTAAAACAAGGACTGGTCGGCTCGGAGTCAGTATACTGTGTCTGAGTGGGGTATTCATGTTAAACTGCGGCATGGTATCTCAGTGAGCTAGCACTATAAATCGGCATCAGTCCGGACTAGTACAAGCAGCCACACACTCACGTGCATGCACGTCGCTATATAAGTGCAATAATCTTGGACGCGACGTTAACCCAATTTCACCTCACCTCACTATTTATTCACAACAGGGACCTACAACGCACAATGTGGTACACAATTTTGGTTTTATTTGCTGATTGACCGGTCACCTGGTCCTTTGACCAACGGCCAGGCTGTACACTGAGGTGGCCAGAGCGATAAGGTTTGGCCAGATAGAGACATTCAAACTAGGGTTGTCAATAAGTTGTTTTGATGACTTCTTGACCCTGGGTAGGGACCTCTGTTAACCCTCTGCGTGTGACGCCAGCGATTCACGAGTTGTTACATCCTGCACCGAGTGATCCCGAGTGTATCATTATCAGCTGTAAACAGATCCATGTATCAGCGAGTCCCATCTAATTGACACAGATAGGTGAAATAGTATTGTTGAGGACTCCCCAAGTTTACTTCCGTGACAGACCGTGAAAAAAAAAGAAGTTAACTTTTAGCTGCCAATAACATCCTACTTCACAAAGACATTATGCACACGTACATAATCGCAAAGCCAGATGGAATGTTGGAATCCCCATGTGAACCCGTGAAGATCCGGTTAGAATTGGTCTTCAGCAACCAATGCTTGTCTCCCGTGAAGACCCGGGGTAGAATTGGTCTTCAGCAACCCATGCTTGTCTCCCGTGATGATCAGGGTTAGAATTGGTCTTCAGCAACCCGTGCTTGTCTCCCGTGAAGGTCCGGGTTAGAATTGGTCATCAGCATCCCATGCTTGTCTCCCGTGAAGACCCGGGTTAGAATTGGTCTTCAGCAACCCATGCTTGTTTCCCGTGATGATCCGGGGTAGAATAGGTCTTCAGCAACCCATGCTTGTCTCCCGTGAAGATCCGGGTTAGAATTGGTCCTATAGCAACCCATGCTTTTCTCCCGTGAAGATCCGGGTTAGAATTGGTCAACAGCAACCCATGCTTGTCTCTCGTGATGATCCGGGGTAGAATAGGTCTTCAGCGGCCCATGTTTGTCGTAAAAGGCGACTATGCTTGCCGTAAGAGGCGACTAACGGGATCGGGTGGTCAGTCTCGCTGACTTGGTTGATGCATGTCATCGTATCCCAATTACATAGGTCGACGCTCATGATGTCAATCACCAGATTGTCTGGTCCAGACTCGGTTATTTACAGACTGACGCTGTATAGCTGAATATTTCTGACTGTGGCGTTAAACAACCTACTTCTGTGATAATTTTGCCGACCGTTATTTCATTGTATTTCTAGATCTGGACACTGTTATTGTTTTGATAGTGTTGACGAAAGCGAACTTTACACAGCTAAAACATTAATGTAAGGGTAAAGTGGATTATATGTATAGACTAAAATATATTCAAAAATAATTTGCTTACAAAATGCGGTTTTGATTCACACACATTTAATATCGAAATACAACCGTCATATACCTGGCAAGAAGTTATCTTGTATAATATGAATATAACAAAGTCACCTAAAGAGTCCAGTGAACCACATCCCGGGGCTGGAAGACCAAAAGTAACACGTGACCCTTGGACGTCAAACTAAAATTCCCTTTCAACATATATAATAAGACAACAGTGTCATAACGGCGAGCTCATTCGTGACTACTCGCTTCATTCTCGGGAAAGCCGTGCCGCTCTTGAAGCCATTTTATCAACTTGGTACCGTCTTCGCGCAAACAGGCAAAGCGAAAAAACCCGGATGTACTACTTCCGCCTTTGCTTTTCTGGTCAACACTGATAATTTATTAATATAACACAATTGTGACATATGTTTAGATACAAACTACTCGTACTCTGCCCGGAGAGCGAGAGGTCGGGGGTTTAGTTCCCGGCTGAGTCGTGGCAAACGACGTTAAAAGATGGTACTTGTTGTTACCCTGACTGGTGCTCGGCATTAAAGGGCTTAAACAAGGACAGGTCGGCTCTGAGTCAGTATACTGTGTCTGAGTGGGGTATTCATCTGCGGCATGGTATCTTAGAGGCCTAGCACTATAAACTCGGCATTATTCAGAACACACACACACGCACGCACGCACACACACACACACACACACACACACACACAACACAACACATGCATGCACGTCGCTATATTAGTGCAATAATCTTGAACGCGACGTTAAACCAATTTCACCTATTGCTGCGTGTCGACTTCCGACATAATTGAGTCTGGACCAGACAGTCCAGTGATTGACATCATCAACATCGATCTACGCAATTGGGATACGATGATCTTGATCAGAACAATGAAATATACACATTAAATATAAAGTCACCATTCTCTCTCTCTCTCTCTCTCTCTCTCTCTCTCTCTCTCTCTCTCTCTCTCTGTGTGTAAATGTTTACAGAACAGAACTAAAATTCAAATAACGTTTTTTTAAAGAAAACAATCAGCTGGGTTTCTCCACATCAAGGTCAGGAAAGATAACAGTACGTGTCACTAGAGACCAGCGATTTTGCAAGAGACAATGTATTTTTCATTATTTTATTAAGCTTTGTTAGGACATTCTTCTGCATCACTATAACCGCCGTGTGGTTGCCGGGCAACCTAAAATAGGTCCCCAGCAACCTAAACATGCTGGTCGTTATAGCGTTTCCGTAACCTGCAAGAATTAAGCTTGTCCCGGAATAACACGAGTTGGTCACGAATGGGATCGTGTAGTCAGGCTCGATGACTGTGTTGACAAGCGTGTCATCGTAACCTGGTGACGTTGATTTCGGCTCATGACATCAATCACTGGGTTGTCTGGTCCAGACTCGATTATTTATAGGCCGGCGTCATGATGTACGTAGCTGGCCAATATTGCGGCTTAAAAATTGCGGCGTTGAACAACAAAACACCTCTTCGCTGTCACCAAATTGGAAAATATGCATAAAGCAGTTTATATGACAAGTCAAGGTCCCAAGAAATGTTGGAAATCAACCCAACAGCTAGAAAGTCACATAAAAGCAAAAAAGTATTCTGAATGCGTGGGTTTTTTCCTGTTTTAAATTACTATCAAAATGCCATCATTTTTTTAATTCGATGAATGGAACATATGTTCTCGGAGTCTATCGTATATGTATGGCAGCGGCTGCTTAAACATCCAGCGTTCTACCAATGACATTGACCAGGTCCCCGATGTACGTGTGGCCTCCATTCACTGTGGTGACACGAATTAATTTCCATAACCGTCAATATAGACCAACCTAGGCAGCACACGCCTGACATACTTTCCAAAGAAAACGTTCCAGTGTATAGCCATATAGTATCTAAAGGGAGACAACTGCTGTAGAAGTTGACAAGATGCCACCGACCTTCACCTCAACACGTAACCGACGCATGACTTGCGGATACATATGGGACGGACAGAGAACTTGACAGGTTAGAAGAGGGGAGGAAGGTTGAGAGGACATACAGCTAGGATACCGAAACGGTGAAAACATGGCGGCTTATGAATCTTCTTCGTCGGATAGTGAGTTTCATGGAGAAAATGCGGAAGACCTGTCATACGCGGAGTTGGACACTTTACCGGAGTGCCTTCTTTCACGTGCACACGAGCTCCGTGCTTTACAGCTTGACCACAACAACATCAGCGTTCTTCCCCCAACTGTGTCCATATTTAACCGGTTGATCGTGCTGGACATTAGCAACAACAACGTCTCACATATAAGTGATGAGATCGTGAAACTGAAACAGTTGAGAACGTTCACCGCCAGAAATAACAGACTTGACGAACAATCTCTACCCAAGGATTTTGGACTATTGAAGAGCCTAGAGGTTGTCAACTTCAGTGGGAACCTTTTTGAAACTCTCCCTCCACAATTGGCAGAATTGCGAAGGTTAAAGTGTTTATATTTAGGAGGCAATAGGATCCAAGAACTACCACACACGATACGGAATCTCACAAGGTGAGACCAAATTTTTTCAGGTGGCACCAATTTTTTTCAGGTGACGAGCGTTCAGTTTCTCATTGCTTGATCCACACCAGGAATACAGTTATGTCAAATTCGGCTTATAGGCCAGGAGAAGTGATGTTTGACTCTAAACAAATTGCAACAGAAATATCCAGCTGTTTTGTACTCAGTCAACATCAGTGAACACTATACTAAAAGTCTTAGTGAATCCATCGGGGGGAAAATATTGTAATTTGACTCTAATTAAATAAGTAATTAATATACAGTTTGAAAGATATGAAGATATCTTTTTTGAAATGTATTCAGCTTGTGACATATCATTTTAAAGCTTATGACAAGACAGTGTCATTTATTACATTAGTAAGTTCACAAAATTAATTTATTCTTAATTGATTAACTCTTTAATGGATTTTGATTAATTGGTATAATTACGAGAGAAATGTACCGAGACCATGTTTGTAACTACTCTCTGGAAAGCTCATATTAGTCACTATAATTGGTGATATATACTTATTACATAATGATTAGATCAACAGCTAGCGCTTTCATAAGTGATCATGATGTAGCATTTATACATAATTTCATATGATTATAGAATAGCAAGTAATACATATTAAGGTATTGCAAGGTAAAATGGAGATACAAGATATCAGTAGTTTCAGTTACAGTATAGTGTTTTAGATAGATGCTATCCTAAGGTAACAAGATCCCATCTCCCAGACATACTACTCAATAAGACAAATATAGAATAATAAACGAGCTCCTGTGTAATACCAATTTTATGAAACGAGTGAATAGTTCTGGTATCTGACGAGCAAAAGCGAGTCAAATACCACAACTATTCACGAGTTTCATAAAATTGGTTTTACACGGGATCGAGTTTAGTATTTTATTTATTACTTGCCATTTACAACGTTTTTAGAATTATACTGTCGAGTATGAATAGGCTAGCTGACACCTACACGATCCACGGCATAGTCCAATTGAGTTTAACAGAATAATACTTCAAAAGTTGAAAGGTATGAATTTAATACCATACAACGGTCCACCTTTAGAATTCACAAAATTATCGTAGGGCTAAGACTATCCCAACTCACATACTTTAACTTAGACTAACGACTGTCGTTGCGCTACAATACGATCGCCTTGTGGAACGGGCCTTGTACCTCAAACTTTACAATAACGTCACAATACCCGATGACGTAATTTGTGGATTTTTGTTGCAAGACCCATCGGCGAAACAATGCCATGTGACGTCAGCCTAGCAACAAGGTTGCTGGGGTCATCGAGTGTGCATAAGCTCCTCTCAGTGATCTATCAACTCCACACGCAATGTCTTTGAATAAGCCAAGAGATGTTGAGAGCTTTCAATATTTGTTTGTGAAACGTGTTCCGAGAGTACACAAGCACGCGTTTTGGTATTACACAATGTGTAATACAGCTGTATGTTTATTAAACGGGTGATCTCTTCACGGGCAAGTAATAAAAGTTATGTCTACATAGTTTAATAGATTTAAAGCTTTTAGATAAATACTAGCCTAAGGTAACAAGATCCGATCTCCAAAACATACTATTCAATAAGACAAAAGTTATGTCTACATAGTTTAATTGATTTAAAGCTTTAGATAAATACTAGCCTAAGGTAACAAGATCCCAACTCTCAGGTATAATGTTCAGTAAGACAAAGATATGTCTACATAGTTTTTATAGATTGCCTTGAACTATTTTATTTAAGTATATCTGTCATCACCTATATTAGAATAACATTCAGCAATTACTTTAATTTAGACTCATTAAGGATTAGCCCCCATACAAGCTCGTCTATAATGATACCATAATCTCTTTCCAAGCACCCAGTAAATATGTCAACAAGATGAGTGCCAACAGGATTAACAGGATTAAGTATTCCTCTCTGTCCAGCCATTCATTAACCACAGGGCACACCTCATTGTGAATCAACCAATCCTATTCCTTTATGTTCTAAATTTTAGTTAAATAGATAGATGTTAACATGGTTAAGGAAAAGGGGTTTGATGCTCATACCAAGCAGACCTCTCACCCACAGCCCAGAGGGTTGTACCGACTCTCTGTGCCACCCTCAGCTATACAGTATAGTTAAGATAATGTTCATTGTTCATGTTTCTTGCGGGGCGGTCGGGTAGCCTAGTGGTTAAAGCGTTCGCTCGTCACGCCGAAGACCCGGGTTCGAATCCCGACATGGGTACAATGTGTGAAGCCCATTTCTGGTGTCCCCCGCCGTGATATTGCTGGAATATTGCTAAAAGCGGCGTAAAACCATACTCACTCACTCATGTTTCTTGCAACCAAAATTGTAATTAGTCTCCTGTGACTCCGGCTCTTTGCTGACTAATTCCTCCAAGAAAACCAGCACGCCATTTGAAAGGTTTTGGACCTCAGAACAGAACCATAATAATTCCATGGAACATAGAACAGAACTACAGATAAACAGAGTATTTGCATAAAATACCCCCAAATATATTCAAAACCCAACTACTTTCAATTATCCTACGTACAGAAACGCATGCATTAAATGAAAAACTCAAATGTATAAACACAGCATGCGTAAATCAGAGCTCCAGATAAGCTGCGTATCTGCGTAAGATACGCATCAGAAATGCAGAAATATGCAGTAAAATAAAATCCAAGCGTATCAAATACGCAACGAACATTACAGATAAGCTACAAAAATAAAACTTGTGCGTATCATCAAAATATTGTGAAGTAACCCTGCGTATTCGATTAGCAAATCAGCAACTTATTTTGAAATTATAGACGGGCATTCTGTCAACCTTGCCAAACTCCACGATAACAGTTACATCATGATCATTTGCCATCACACTTTCTTGTGGAAGTAGCGTGGTATTTTTGAGTCCTATAAAGCTCTCGAACCCACATGACACCAGTTTGCAGGGACTAGATGTCTAGTGTTTTTAAATATTTAACTTAAATACCCACATGTGTAAAAACTAGTGGGTAACAGAAATTTGAATACCCAGATAGAATTACTGATACCCAATGATTTTAAAATGCATGGGTAAAATACCCACAGCCCCAAAAGCTTATCTGGAGCTCTGGCGTAAATACCC
Source organism: Haliotis rufescens (assembly GCF_023055435.1). Classification (NCBI taxonomy): domain Eukaryota; kingdom Metazoa; phylum Mollusca; class Gastropoda; order Lepetellida; family Haliotidae; genus Haliotis; species Haliotis rufescens. The sequence continues at coordinate 3,330,256 of NW_025964046.1, forward strand.
AAGGGATACAAAGGAGCTAATTTCCTAAACACAATTACAAGCTAATTTACTTTCCGAGTCAAGCCTATATATTTAGAACAGTTATATACATCTAAAACATTATTTTATTTTTTTTTAAACTTAAAATATTCACTCATTTGGGGAAAAAACCAATAGAGTGATGAATAGATTATTGCAAAAATATTGTGTTACCCAATGAAAAATGTAATAACCCAATTAAAATAGATACCCTAGAGTAAAAAGTCATTTGCTCTAAAAGTTATCTAGATCTCCGATAAAATACCTATAGAACAGCTGTGATGATATATCATGCTAGATAGGTGAAACCTGCACTGGTAATACGAGTGAATAATACATGTGGCACTTGTTACCCAGACAAATCTGCATAATGGAGTAATAGATCTGCTGAAAACTATGTATATATACACAAGTGATATTATGGTAAAATAGGGTATAACAATATAAATTACAACAGCCACTCATATCAAACATACAACACTCATGCACCTGCACTTCTTACTAAGATTTTGGTTTGTTGTTTAACACCGCACTCAGCAATATTCCAGCTATATGACGGCGGTCTGTAAATAATCAAGTCTGGACCAGACAATCCAGTGATCAGTGATTGGCATCATAAGCATTGATCCACGCAATTGGGACACAATGACATGCATCAACCAAGTCAGCGAGTCTGACCACCCGATCCCGTAAGTCGCCTCTTACGACAAGCATAATTGCCTTTTACGGCAAGCATGGGTTGCTGAAGATGTTAAGAACCAGCGTAATAATGCGTATGTATTCAGCAGTTGGTTATAGCCTCCGTCACACAGACAATAGCTCCATTCCACTCACAAATACGTCTAGGTCAAGACTTGAAATGAGAAATTTGGACAGTGGAACGTGGCCCCATTGAGGCTGAAACATGTCCGCCAGAGAAACAAAGCTGTACGCTGTGTCCTTGAGGATGGAGATGTGTTTATCTAAGATTCCATCTAAGTGTCTTTGACAAGCGAGTGAGTGAGCGAGTTTGGTTTTACGCCGCATTTAGCAATATTCCAGCAATATCACGGCGGGGGACACCAGAAATGGGCTTCACACATTGTACCCATGTCGGGAATCGAACCCGGGTCTTCGGCGTGACGAGCGAACGCTTTAACCACCAGGCTACCCGACCGCCCCCTTTGGCAAGCAAATTGGGACAAATTTGTGACATTGTTCGAAATTGGATTACTTATTTTCGTAAATTATGGGGAATAGGGAAGTTTTAAATCAAATTTGAAATTACCATCTTAAGCTGCAGATTAAGAGCCGAATATCAACCTCTAGTCTGAGCAGGTTCAGATGAGCAGGGGTAGAAACTAACAGTTTTAGTCCACTACTCCTTAATCATAACATCGAGCAAAATAAAAAGCGCAAATCTCTACCAGTCTTGTTACCTTAAATATTGTGCAGTTGGGCCAGGACTACAGGACTAGTGCCAATTACTAATGCTGGAGAAGTTCCTGGTATGTTATTTTTTATGTGCACACCAGAATACCCAATGGCTGACTCACACATAGTGCCCATGAACTACTTGCTGTGTGTTCGCTATGAGAAGTGGGAAGACATACATTTGTTTAAATGTTTTCCGAGGGCTGGATCATAGATTTTCCAATTGTTTTTGTTGTAGTTTTTTCTAGTTTTGAAAGTTCTCGGATTTAACTGTCAGGTTGACGAAAATGTTTTGTGGGAACAGCAAGTTAATATAGAAGTGTGTTGTTATGTCAATTATCTTAATTACATTTCCATATGAAATTGATGCAGTTGGCAATTAATGCCAATTATATTGGTCATTAAGTCTCCAGCAACCCATGCTTGCCGTAAAAGGCGACTATGCTTGTCGTAAGAGGTGACTAACAGGATCAGGTTGTCAGGCTCGCTGATGTGGTTGATGCATGTCATCGATCCCAATTGTGTGGATCAATGTTCTTGATGTCAATTACTTGATTGTCTGGTCCAGACTCGATTATTTACAGACTGCTGTCATATAGCTGGAATATTGCTGAGTGCGGCGTAAAACAACAAACCAACCAATCATTAAGTCACACACTAAGTGTAATTTGACATTGCAGCCCCTACGTATCATTATCCCCCGCCGCGCGAAAGCGCCAAGCGGGGGATATAGTATTCACGACCGTCCGTCCGTCCGTCCCACCTGTTTGTTGCCGCGATATCTCAAGAACTAAACACTGGATTGTCTTCATATTTGGAACTATGGTGTATATACAGACTCCGCAGACACCAGTCAGTTTTGGTGACCTTGACCCCATTTTAAAGGTCACAGCAGGCATATCTGCTTTTGGAGTTGGAAAACAGTGTTGCCGCGATATCTCAAGAACTAAACACTGGATTGTCTTCATATTTGGAACTATAGTGTATATACAGACTCCGCAGACACCAGTCGGTTTTGGTGACCTTGATCCCATTTTCAAGGTCACAGCAGACAAATCTGCTTTTAGAGTTGGAAAACGGTGTTGCCGCGATATCTCAAGAACTAAACACTGGATTGTCTTCATATTTGGAACTATGGTGTATATACAGACACCGCAGACACCAGTCGGTTTTGGTGACCTTGATCCCATTTTCAAGGTCACAGCAGGCAAATCTGCTTTTGGAGTTAGAAAACGGTGTTGCCGCGATATCTCAAGAACTAATCGCTGGATTGTCTTCATATTTGGAACTATAGTGTATATACAGACACCGCATACACCTGTCAGATTTGGTGACCTTGACCCCATTTTCAAGGTCACAGCAGGCAAATCTGTTTTTGGAGTTGGAAAACGGTGTTGCCACAATATCTCAAGAACTAATCGCTGGATTGTCTTCATATTTGGTACTATGGTGTATATGGCGGGGGATATTTCGTCACTCTGTGACAAATACTTGTATGTCTTTATAACTTGTACAGTGTGTCTAGTTCATGATGTGGCAGCGTTAGAAATTGGCACTAGTCCTGTAGTCCTTGCCGAACTGGCCAATAGTTAAGGTATAAAAGGACCAGTAGAAATTTCTCCTTTTTAAGTGTTTTGCTATATGTTATCATTATGGTTGGTTGATTGGTTTGTTGTTTAACGCCACACTCAGCAATATTCCAGCTATATGACGGCGGTCTGTAAATAATCGTGTCTGGACCAGACAATCCAGTGATTAATATCATGAGCATCGATCCACGCAATTAGGATCGATGACATGCATCAACCAAGTCAGCGAGCCTGACCACCCGATCCCGTTTGATCGCCTTTTACGACAAGCATAGTCGCCTTTTACGGCAAGCATGGGTTGCTGAAGACCTATTCTACCCCGGAATTTTCACGGGTCTGTTATCATTATAAGGAGTAGTGGACTAAAACTGTACCTCTATTGTTGTGTGGTGTTCAATTCCCTACATGGGTAGAATATGTGAAGCTAATTTCCAGTGTTCTCAGGCGTGATATTGCTGGAATATTGCTTAGAGCGGTATAACACCTCACTCACTCACTCAGTTAAGACCCCTGAAGATACGTCTTAGAATAGGTCTTTAGTAACCCATGCAACAAGCTTGTTGTAAGAGGCGACTAACGGGATCGGGTGGTCAGCCTAGCTGACTTGGTTGATGCATGACATCATCTCCCTATTGTGCAGATCGATGCTGATGATGTCAATCACTTGATATCTGGTCCGGACTGGCAAGATGGGGTATATGTGTAATATATCATGTCACGTGATACATTGTATTTGTACCTTGTAACACAAACATATATATCACACGGGGTGTTTTTCTACCAAATGGTACAATCACTACACTACATGAACTGATTGTGGAAATGGTGCCACAATGTGGGAATTTAGCCCTGTTGTGATTTTCACATAGTACAATGTAGTAGGTTATCTGGTCTATTTTCAGTCCTGCCATGCGAGTCTCTGGTTTGGGATTGTCTTCTGACATGCGATAAGCTTCATATATCATGTTCAAACCAGATAAGAACATGTTAAAAACATGTTGCATTTGGTGTTAAAATTATATTTTGCTATTACTCCAACCTTCAAAATTCGAGCTAGACTACTATAAGCAGATAAGGGTTACGCTATTTTTTTAGGGCATTATCCAGGGTTAGAATCTAACAGTTTTTGTCCACTAGTCCTTATAACGATAACATATAGCAAAACCCTTAAAATGGGCCAATTTCTACTAGTCCTTAGGATACCTTTACTATTAGGCATTTTGGTAAGGACTACAGGACTAGTGCCAATTTCTAACGCTGATTATCATTCGCAGAAGCCCGAGGTCTTCCATTAACTGCCGGACAAAGGAGGGCAGTTGAAAAGACCGAGGGCTTCTGCAAATGATAATGCCCTGAAAAAGAGTGTTACCGTTATTATAGCTAAAATGGATGGAATTTGTTATCAAAAAAAAAGAAACAACAATATCTGTTTTGAAACATTTACTGCAATCAACACGAATGTCACTGACCCACTTTTACAAATATGGAAGCCAGACCTGTCAACCCCTCATCATGACAATGGGGGAGATTTGACTTCAAAATGGGGGAGATTTGCCTCCAAAGGGGGAGATTTTTAAGATAGTGAAGATAAGATAATTTCCAACTTTTATTATTGTTACAAAGAAAACCAAATATTTTGAAACAATAAATAATCAATAAGTTTCTTATACATACAGCTTGCTTAATTTCCGTTTGCATTTTCCTCCTTCAAAAATAAACCCAGCACAATCTACCCATATAACTTTCGTTCAAAGATCATCTCAGATAAACGCAAACAGATATTGAAATTTCACAATCGGTAGCTTGACCAGTTGACGACGTGTTCAATCCGACCAGTTGTCAGGCTTCGTTACGATGCAGGTTTTCTGAGTATTTGGCGCGATGTTGGTTACAAAATTCGCCAAAGAAATATCAAATGCATTTATCCTTATCGAAACGTCGTAGAACAAACTAGATGACGTCACTATTGAACATGACGTCACCTATCCCTACCCCATGACATCACCTAAGAAAGGGCGTGATAATGGCCCGTCGTCAAGCAATATGAGGGCATTATCAAGTTACAGTGGCCCGCTCATTTCTGATAACGTGCGGGCGGTTTTATGATAATTCTATCCATTTTAGCTATAATAGAAAATAATGTTAGACCTCATTGACAAGTAGTACAGAGCTACAGATAAGCAGCATATTTACGTAAAATACCCACCCAAAATATTCAAAACCCAATTACTTTCAAATAACTTGGGTAAATAAATAACTAAAATGTATAAAAACAGCACGTGTTAATACCCAATGAATGTTTTTCAGCATGCATACAAAGGAACTAATTTCTGAAACACAATAACAAGCTAATTTACTTTCGGAATTAAGCCTAAATATTGAGAAATAGCATACACCCATAACTGCTCTTGATGCGCTGTGGGTACAATGAATATTATTGAACGTCCCTCAGAATGCACTATATTTTTTTCTGCATCCAATCTGTACATGTTTGCGTACTGGACACACATTTGTGGGTCGCAAAAAACCCTGTTTTTGTCTTGTTCAAGCAGGACTAGCTACAAACTCAGAGGATGAAGGAAATAAGGTTTACTAACCATTTAATGAATTTCTGAGACTGTTTATGAAAATATATACTGTTTGGAAAATCTCAATTCTGAAAAGAGAGATCCCTCCTCCCCCCCCCCCCACCCCCCCCCCCCCCCCTCCCCCAGTCTGCCTGGAAGAAGGATGCTAGTAAGTGTCAAAGACTTTACTATTCTTATTTGTGGACGACACATTATTTTTGATCCTTGGATTTGTCATGTATGTCGGCGCCATACCGTAACCATGGTAACACCTTTGATTTGAGGTTTGAGCAGTGGGGTCATTTCCAGGATTTGTCCCACATTAGTGTGTGAGTGAGTGAGTATGGTTTTACACCGCTTTTAGCAATATTCCAGCAATATCACGGCGGGGAACACCAGAAATGGGCTTTACACATTGTACCCAAGTCAGGAATCGAACCCGGGTCTTCGGCGTGATGAGCGAACACATGTGATGTACTCATAAACACAGATACATAAAATATCCACAACAATATAATTGTGCAGCCTTTGTTATTTCCATTCGGAACTGCCAGATTGTGTTCGTTTTGGGGATACAGAAATCAGATATTCTGCTCTAAATGCTTTGCTTGCTTGTACTAAGAATTTAGATTGGCTGAATAGAGATTTTACCTTCTATGGAGGGGATGTTACATTTGCATGCAGAGAGGCATCATTCCGAGTAGAATATTATATTTTTATCACTCAGGGATAAAACTTGAATGGGGCTTGACTGTTCTTGTAGGTTGTTCATTTTGCAGTTTTGTTGAAGCCAGATCATTTAGTCTGCATGAAGAGCAGACAAACCCTCTAAGAGAGGTCGAACAAGATGAACCTTCACTGCCCAATCTAACTCTTGTTTCTTAAACTAATCACATGTCAGCTTTCTAAAAGGATTCACCTTCATTTCTTAACCACTTTGATTTGGAATTACTGATCTTAAGAAAAGAAATCCGACAAAGCACAAATATTCCTTTGATAGTACGCCTTTTTGGGAGTAGAAGCCACAGCACTCATAAACACAGATACATAAAATATCCACAAGAATATAAAAGTGCAGCCTTTGTTATTTCCATTCGGAACTGCCAGTTTGTGTTCATTTTGGGGATACAAAAATCAGATATTCTGCTCTAAATGCTTTGCTTGCTTGTACTAAGAATTTAGAAGCCTTGACACTGATTGGCTGAATAGAGATTTTACCTTCTACGGAGGGGATGTTACATTGGCATGCAGAGTAGAATATTATATTTTTATCACTCCGGGAATAAAACTTGGACTTGACTGTTGTAGGTTGCAAGTGCTCTATCTGGGGGGCAACCAGCTGGCAGACATCCCGGCCGAGATTGGCTACATGCATAGCCTCACTGCACTGGTTCTCTGTGACAACCAGCTGCAGAGTTTGCCTCCAACGATGATCCATCTACGGCGTCTGCAGTCCCTGACGCTGCACAACAACCAGCTGTCGACGCTGCCCACGGAGATCGTCTCTCTCAACCTGGTGGAGCTGAGTCTGAGGAACAATCCCCTCGTGAAGCGCTTCGTCCAGGACCTGGTGTACAACCCACCCACCTTGTTAGAACTGTCTGGACGCTGTGTCAAAATTGAGAAAGTGAACTACACTCGTCTTGATCTTCCAGAGAACCTCATTCGCTACCTGGACTCCGCACAGCGCTGTGTCAACCCCAAGTGCAAAGGTAGGTGCAACAGCTGTCTTAGCTCCACACAGTGCGCCGCCTTCGTGGTCTTGTGGTAGAGCGTCCGCCCGGAGAGCGGAAGGTCCGGGGTTCGATCCCCGGCCGCGTCATACCAAAAGACGTTAAAAGATGGTACTTGTTGTTACCCTGTCTGGCGCTCGACATTAAGGGGCTAAAACAAGGACTGGTCGGCTCGGTGTCAGTATACTGTGTCTGAGTGGGGTATTCATGTTAAACTGCGGCATGGTATCTCAGTGAGCTAGCACTATAAATCGGCATCAGTCCAAACTAGTACAAGCAGCCACACACACACGTCCATGCACGTCGCTATATAAGTGCAATAATCTTGGACGCGACGTTAAACCCAATTTCACCTCACCTCACCTCCACACAGTGCAGTTAGGAACATCTCTCAGCGGTAGAAACTGACATTTTTAGGCCAATACCCTTATCATAATAACATATAGCAAAACCCTTCCAATTGGCAAATTTCTACTTGTCCTTATGATACCTTAACTATTGAGCAGTTTGGCAAGAACTATAGGACTAATGCCAATTTCTAACACTGTCTCATTTGTTTATAACTCTTTTACATGTCTGCTGAACCTTTAAATTGAAAAGTTGTAAAAAATACTGAAACACTAAATGCTGACAAAGATTTTCCCTGTTACCATGGTTACGGCCAGGCTTTTTTTATTTTTAGGATTATGGATTGTTCAGCTCAAAGTCCAGGGTTGGAGGAGGGGAAAAAAAAGCCAGATGCATTTTTTTATTCAGAATGCCTCTGGCATACTTTATGAACATATTTTGTGCTCAAAAGGCCGCCATTTGTGACGATAAAGCCCCCTCTAACAATAAAAATTCTACCACTTACAACATGGACAATTGTCGAGGGAGGCTCTACATGTTTAGCTTCGAGATCAACAAAGATCGATTATGTATCTCTTCACTAGTTTACAACGGTAAATTCATTTGTTTTTGTATTAAAAGGTGTTGATCATGTTGATAACAAATAAAATAACTGACTATGTGGCTATTGGCAGGGGGGGGGGAAATGCAAATCTGATATATATTTTTTACATTTTCTAATAAATTAGAGTCGGCAGTTCCGTAATCCCAAAAATATAAAAGGCCTGGCCTAACTATGGTTGTCGTAAGAGGCGACTGAATGAATAGAGCGGTGGAATTAATGACCTGGTTGATAGGTGTTACCACTTTGGTGCTTTCCTCCAACATTAAGGTGTTTGTTTGATGGATATTGGATCAGCTTGTAGGGATCTCATTGGTGTGTTGACATGTTCTGTTGGCAGGTGTGTTGACGTGTTGTGTTCTGTTGTCAGGTGTGTACTTCACCTCACGAGTGGAGCACATCAAGTTTGTGGACTTCTGTGGCAAGTACCGCCTCCCCCTACTCCAGTACCTATGTTCACCATCCTGCACCACCCTCAAGCCCACTGTGTGCGGCACCAGCAGCGACAGCGACTCCGACGTCGACGACGCCAGGCACAGGATGAGGAGAGTCCTGCTAGGATAGTCACATTCTCTGGGACTGGCTTCAAAAGTTGTGAAACTGTTTCTGAAGTTGACTTTAAGTCATTCTGCTTGCTGCTAGTTACATTTGCTGCTTGTGACTAGAAACCTTGACCTTGGTCTAACTTGGTGCTGTGACCTTGACTTTAAGTTGACCTCAGTCAATCGTTGTGCTGTGAATTGGACTGTCAGATGGCCTCAGACAATCGTGCTGTGAATTGGACTGTCAGATGACCTTAGTCAATCATTCTGCTGTGAATTGGACTGTTAGATGACCTCAGTCAATCGTTGTGCTGTGACCTTGACTGTAAGTTGACCCCAGTCAAGCGGTGAGGTCAACTGACTCTGACCTCATTAATCTGCTGCTTAATACCCTCTTGGTTATGCTGCATTCAATGGTGGTGACTTCCATGCGTATCTGGCCAGTAGATGTGCGCCACAGAGCAACCTCTTCTGTTACACTTGCTTACATACGACTGAGTCCTCAAGGTGACACAAGGCCCTGCAGCAAGATGTCGGCCAGAAGAAGGCCAGTGATCCCGTCTTCCATTTCATCTTCTATGACAAGCCGCGCCCTAATGCAGCAAGCAACAGGAAGCCATGGGTATATTCAGACTCCTTGACTACAGCCTTGTGGTTCATCAGTGAGCCTAATTGAGTCACCTGTGTTTGTAGGAGTGTTCCACAGGTGGACCTACAGTGGATTAAATTATTTCCAGGTCTGAAAAGACCCAAATGAAGTTCCCTGGCTGAGCAGTATGTGTGCCGTCATATATATGTATAATCTGACTACTTACTTTTGAAGGCACTGAGTAATTTGATAAAACTTTGATCAAGATTTAAATTTATATTCTGGTTTGATGTGCATCGCCTGAACATACTGAAGGTACAAATGATGCTTTGACCTTGACCTATGATTGACAATATAACCCACAATATGCAAAGTGCTAATATTGTTGAGTTTGTGTATCTTGTCTTGGTGTGTGTGCGTGCTGTTTCATTGATATTCTACTCAAAAGAAGTTCGAGAACTCGAGTAATATGAAAGAATCGGGTGTTCTGTAACTTCTTTTGAGAAGTACGTGTATATTTATGTTAGCATGTTTTCTTGGTCTGAAGTGATGCACAAAGGTTCCGATATCTTGATTTCATATCATGATGCTTTAATTTGGAATTAATATGCATGCATATTTCTAAACTAAACCAAAGCTAATGTTTATTCAAGTTTATGAAATAATGTTATAAGTGAAAGATTTAGGGGTCGTGAGAGATGACTTCACTCACCCCAGGACACCTCTGTATTTAGGACACTGAGGGAGTCAGGTATGTAATCGTTGAGTTTGATATCCTCGTGCATCACTGAGGGAGTCAGGTATGTAATCGTTGAGTTCGGTATCCTTGTGCATCACTGAAAGGTTTAATGTTTTGTACTAATACATAGTTGGGGCATTGACCTATTTACTCAGGACAACACAACACAGTATTTGTACAGTGAGCGAGAGATCTGTGATTTAGTATTATACAAGGCATTATGTTACAATTACCGTATTTCACGTAATAAGCGCCCAGGGTGCTCTCAAATTAGAAATAGGGGGCTCTTATTAGAATATTATTTTGATGAAAAAAAAACGAGTTGAAAGATAAATTTCGTGGTTTATGCTGACAGCCTGAAATGTTTATATACAACAGATACATTTTTCCAGAATTTAATTGCCCGTAATTAAGGGTGCAAGTAACACACGAGTGCGTATTATACGCGAATAAATAAGTCTTGTGTATATTGATCAATCAGAAGGGGTGCTAATTGGGATTGTTCACTAGCCAATATATTAGCGAATATCACCGTGGGTGCTTATTAGAGCTGGGCGCTTATTACGTCGAATACGGTATCTCCGATTGACATGACAGACATATATTTGATGTTGACCTTTAAAAATAACATGTTCTAAAAGGCGGTAGTGTAGCCTAGTGGTTAAAGCGTTCGCTCGTCACGCCGAAGACCCGGGTTCGATTCCCGACATGGGTACAATGTGTGAAGCCCATTTCTGGTGTCCCCCTGCCGTGATATTGTTGGAATATTTCTAAAAGCGGCGTAAAATCATACTCATTCCCACACTTAAAGAGTACAATTTGTGAGCTTTATCCTTGGGTCATTCTCAGAATTTATGCTGAATCTGTTCCAATAGCCATTGTAATCCTGTTTAAGAATCCATTGTATTTGTAATCTGTTATGTAATGTGAAGGTTTGGAGAAGGTTAAGTAAAACCGTTACATTGAGCTGTAATAGACATACCAACCAAAGCTGTTGCCATTTGTTTTGAATTCATGAGAGCATTTTGACCTTCGTGCAGCATTTGACGACTGACATGTATACCCTCTGAAGGTCACTGGCATGAAGGTCATGGTGACCTCTGTGCAAGAGATGACTGCATATTTTTTTCTATCTAAAGAAAGACTTACTGTTTTCCTTCAGACAGGTCAATCTAAATTTAAAGTTACACAATGGTTACTCAGATCAGATGTGAAGATTCAAGATTGTATTTTTACATGTGCTGATCTTGACAATAATATACAATCTTGACAATAATATTTTTATACAAAATATGTTTCACAAATAATGTTTTTTAACTGATGCCATGATTGCAGAAGTTTTGTTACTGTATTATTACCAAAGGGCATGTGAATATATTTTGAAGAAAGCACTGCCTGCTGTTGTGGATATTTTTTATACCCTGATCGTTTGAAGATTATGAGTGCCATATTATTGTGACTATTTAGATAGGTGAGATATTTGTATCCGTGGATTCTGACGATTGCCATGGTACAATGTAGCAGTGACAAACCTGTCCAGAGGTACAGATAAGCAGCGTATTTGCGTAAAAAATCCCCCCCCCCCCCCCCCAAATATTCAAAACCCAATTACTTTCAATTAAGTTGCTAGAGAAATGCATGCATTAAATGAAAAACTCAAATGTATAAAAACAGCACACGTAAATACGCAATGAAGCTTTTTCAGCATGTTTACACAGGAGCTAATTTCCGAAATACAATTACGAGATAATTTACTTTCCGAGTCAAGCCTATATATTTAGAACAGTTATAAAAACTAAAACTTGTTTACATTTTTTAAAAATCTGAAAATGTTCTCTCATATTTGGATAAACACGATAGAGTGATGAATAGCTGAGTGCAAAAATATTGGATACACAATGAAAAGTGTAATAACCCAGTTAATAGAAACCCTAGAGTAAAAACTGAATTGCTCCAAACGTTGCCTGGACCTCTAGGTTCACAGCTATATTGTATGTTGCGAGTAGTGTTTCCTTACCAGATAAGGGTCAGTAGATTCATTCTTTATTATCATTATGAATCTTAAATATACTTTGCCATGATGATGAAATTGTGGTTGGTTGGATTACAGAAAATATGTTGATTTTTTTTGTTCGATTTATTGAACTGAAATTTTTATTTCGTCTTTTCTAATGACATTCACTATTTGAATCGCTGAATTGTTGATCGGTATGTAATTTTCCTTTTGGGAATTTATGAAAGTACGACTATGGATAACTTAATCAATCCTGTTGAAATCTTGACAGTTGCATTTGTTGTGCCTGACGTCATGGTAACCTTGTGTAGTATTGAAGGTTTGTAGAAAATGTCATTTTCTTCAGAGTACAGGATAAGATGTGTATATTTTCTGCCCAAGAAAGATATCTATTATGTGATAGTGGCAGTTCCTTGTTCAAAAGAGAGGCAAATAGGCTTAGCAATGTTGAGGTTGGTTTCACATTCCATGCTGAGTTGTCTCCCTTTGTAAGTTACCTTTTTCTTCACAGTGACAGGCACGGCCAATAGTCTAGTCTGTTGCCTGAAGACTAATGAGGGTTTAGTCTTGTACCTAAATGTACCTTTTGTACATGAACCACTAGTCTGACATGAACTTACTGCAGACTAGCTTGCTGACAGGGTTTACCTCTGAAAGTCTGTGGTACAAGTCTCAGGATGGGCATATTTATGACATTTGAGTGAGTGAGTGAGTTGGGTTTAACGCCGCTTTTAACAGTATTCCAGTTATATCGCGGTGTCAGCTTAATGTGGGAGGAAAGCCCGAAGAGATGCAAGTCTCTGACGTTTACCACTTCGGTGAAACCCACGAGCACGGGTATGGTGCTAGAAACATAATCGGGGCGAACCGGGATTCGAACCCACAATCATAGGTTTCTGGCGTGCCCAAGGGACGCAACTCTGCACAGCGAATCGCGGCGCCTTAGACGACTGGGCAACCCGTGCCCCCTATGACATTTGAGATTTTAGTGGTATTATATGGGCTATCTGAGCTTACAAGGCCAAACAGAATTTTACAAGACACAGGGTTTAGACATTTGTGCAACTAGCCTATTTCTCCATCTCTCCCCCCCCCCCCCCCCCCCCCAAATGACTGGTCCCTAACATTCAAGAATCTTTAACTGTTTTGAGTAGTCTATAATAAGTCTCGGTATGGGCTTTTAGTAACCGAACAACAAAGTTTCAATGTTTTCTATTATGTGTTAAACTTTGACGAGATGTTCTTTGTGACCAGCTACAGATTCGCTAGAAACGTCGAGGCTTGAAGTAACATAATTGGCAAACAACAAGTATTTTGATTCTGCAAAAGCATGTTTGCAGTTGGGCATTATGGTCAGAGTTGTCTCCCTTTGCTTCGTGATCATGATGGCTGCAGGTGTGAGAATGATGCATCTAGTCAAAGTTGAATTAATATTCTAAATGGTTCTGCTTGTTTAGTTTATTCAGCAAAGATCTGAATTGTTACTGCTACTTAGTTTGTTTTCCTCTCAAGGTGCCATCTCCACAGTAGACCCAGATCAATGCTGTATTTGAATACCATATTCCACGTAATAAGCGCCCCGCTCTAATAAGCGCCCACGGCGATATTTGCTAATATATTGACTAGTGAACAATTCCAATTCCTTCCGATTGATCAATGTACACAAGACTTATTTATTCGTGTATTATACGCACTCGTGTGTAATATGCACCCTTAGTTATGGGCAATTAAATTCTGGAAAACTATATCTGCTGTGTATAACACACACAGACTTTTCTTTTGTATCATTCAGGCTGCCAGCATAAACCACGAAATTTACGATCTTTCAACTCTGTGTTTTTCACCAAAATAATATTTTAATACGAGGCCTCTATTTCTAATTTTGAGAGCGCCCTGGGCGCTTATTATGTCGAATACGGTAATACATTTGTTCTTTGAAAGGCATTCAGAAGTGATACACTTAAGGAAGAGAAAATATGGATGTCAACTTCTTTATTATGAGGAACAACGTTTTGGAGTACATGCTTACTCCTTCAGGTGAAAGGGGCGGTCGGGTAGCCTAGTGGTTAAAGCGTTCGCTCGTCACGCCGAAGACCCGGGTTCGATTCCCGACATGGGTACAATGTGTGAAGCCCATTTCTGGTGTCCCCCGCCATGATATCGCTGGAATATTGCTAAAAGCGGCGTAAAACCAAACTCACTCACTCACTCCTTCAGGTGAAAAAAAATGAAATAAAAAAAAAAATAATAATCATAATAAAGAAGTTGACTTCCATATATTCTCTTCCTTAATACATTTGTTGGTTTTATTTTGAAATAATTGTTACTGGAGAACCTCCAAGAGTTTTGTTGTTTTAGCGCAAGATTTAATGACTTCCGTGAATATACAACTCAGGATCACTAAGTCAAATCCATGTTAAGAGAAGGTGTATTTGCTGAAGAGCTAGTTTGCTTTTGTTGGGATGTTGTGGATTACCTCAGTGTCACTATTGTGATACATGCCTTTACAATATATGCATAAATCATTTAGTCACCCATGGTCTGTTGATTATTACAGTTACAGTAATGTTCTATTTGTATGATGGCGGCCTGTCAATAATCAAGTTTGGATCAGACAATCCAGTGGTTGATATCATGAATGACCAATGCTGTGAAGGTCATCTCCCCAGGTAGGAGGGGCGGTCGGGTAGCCTAGTGGTTAAAGCGTTCGCTTGTCACGCTGAAGATCTTGGTTCGATTTTTGTTTGTTTGTTTGTTGTTTTACGCCGCACTCAGCAATATTCCAGCTTTATGACGGCGGTCTGTATATAATCGAGTCTGAACCAGACAATCCAGTGATTGATATCATGAGCATCGATCCACGCAATTGGGATCGATGACCTGCATCAACCAAATCTGGGTTCGATTCCCCACATGGGTACAGTGTGTGAAGCCCACGATATTGCTGGGATTTTGCAATACTTACTCCTGGGGTAGGGTGACGTTCCATGTGACCGCCTCTTCAGAATGGGGGGACAAACTCAAGCTGGACTCCCCACTGAGGGTTTCATGCTGTCAACCACCGGTGCACCTGACCCCGACCATGACTTTTCTAGTGAAAAATGGCAGTCATGACTTATGTCAGTATTTTGTGGAACATTTTTTCAATGTTGTTACCTAGTTTGAAAAGCAAAATGTGTTTTTTGCAAGAATGTCAAAGACAATAAATGATTCAGGTCTATACAACTCAAGAAGATAAAGACCAGTGCAATCATTTATATCATCTATCGTATTCGACGTGATAAGCGCCCAGGGTGCTCTCAAAATTAGGAATAGGGGGCTCTTATTAGAATATTATTTTGTTGAAAGTTGAAAGATGAATTTCGTGGGTTATGCTGACAGCCGGAAATGTTTATATACGACAGATATATTTTTCCAGAATTTAATTGCCCATAATTAAGGGTGCATGTGTATTATACGCGAATAAATTAGTCTTGTGTACATTGATCAATGGGAAGGGGTGCTAATTGGGATTGTTCACTAGCTAATATATCAGCAAATATCGCCGTGGGCGCTTATTTGAGCGGGGCGCTTATTACGTTGAATACGGTTTATGGGGACGGTCGGGTAGCCTAGTGGTTAAAGTGTTTGCTCGACACGCCGAAGACCCGGGTTCAATTCCCGACATGGGAACAATGTGTGAAGCCCATTTCTGGTGTGCCCCGCCGTGATATTGCTGGAATATTGCTAAAAGCGGTGTAAAACCATACTCTCATCTATACTACTCACAAGAAGTGATTCTTTCATATTACTATAGTTTAACGGTCATGAAAGATGATCCTTCACTTCTTGTGAGGAGTATAGATGTAAATGATTGCAGTGATTAATTTCTTTTGAAGTATTCATATTATATTTTTTGTATTACCACAGTTTATCTGTCTTGTCATAACGATTAACTTTTGTAATGTGAAATAATCGGGTGATTTTTCACTTCTATTGATTGGTATATACCTGTGTCATATTAGCCTCCGAGATTTCACTGTGCCCATTGAACTAACAAAGCTTGCATTGTTGATGACTTATACAGTCAAATCCCATCTTCCCGAGGCAAGAGAGTTAACTGACTTTAAAAGTCCAGTTTCCACCCTTGCCGAACTAGGCTGGAATTCCTGGGCTCGATTGTAGCACCACCAGTGGCTATTACGAGTTATGTCCTTTCTATACCTCTCCTATTGACCAATCAGATTCAACCTCTCGTATCACATGCATTTGCTTCAAACAAAACGGTGGCGCCCAGTCAAGACGATCTAAACGATAATCAAGATCTATATTGTGATAAAACGAGTCTTACATCGCAAAGTGCATCAAATCACGTGAGCACCTTGATTAAAAACATGAAAAGATTTAGAAAATATCTGTTGACAACGAGTTAGCGGTGCACATGCTTTGCAAATCCTGCAGTCGACCGAAATCTGCATGAAACCGGATTTCGATTTCGGTGCGCGATTTTGATTGGACTATGCATAGACTCGTTAGTCCAGCCAAAATGTAACTCCATAATACCAGCCTAGTTCGGCAAGGGTGGAAACTGGACTTTTATAGTCAGTTAACTCCCTTGCCTCGGGAAGATGGTCAAATCCAAGCCGCTATGAGTATTTATGTATTTTACTTTCCATTGAAATTCCAGTTGAGTTGTTACTTGTCAAACAGTATTGTCAAGCAAAGGGAATTTTCCCGGGCAACATAACTGTCTTCTTCAAACCAAAGACTGTTGTTATGGTGATCCCAGAGGCCAGAGTACTGTATATTAAACATTTCAGGAAGCGTTTGCATGAAATATTCTACAATATGAATTGTTCATGTACAATCACATTTTCAATAATAAAAAGTAACCTTTTCCTCAATTAGTGTTTGCTCTTCTGTCCTCTGATCGGGTGAGGTGAAATAGGGTTTAATGTCACGTCCATGATTATTGCACTTATACAGAGACGTGCATGTGGGTGTGGCAGCTTGTACTACAAGCCCACTGAGATACCATGCCGCAGTTCAACATGACTCAGACACGGTGTACTGAACGGTCCTTGTTTTAGCCCCTTAATGCCGAGCGCCAGACAGGGTAACAACAAGTACGTGTGTGTGTTTGTGTGGCTGCTTGTACTAATCAGGACTGATGCTGATTTATAGTGCTAGCTCACTGAGATACCATGCCGCAGTTTAACATGAATACCCCACTCGGACACAGTATACTGACTCTGAGCCGACCAGTCCATGGTTTAGCCCCTTAATGCCGAGTGCCAGACAGGGTAACAACAAGTACGTGTGTGTGTTTGTGTGGCTGCTTGTACTAATCAGGACTGATGCTGATTTATAGTGCTAGCTCACTGAGATACCATGCCGCAGTTTAACATGAATACCCCACTCGGACACAGTATACTGACTCCGAGCCGACCAGTCCTTGTTTTAGCTCCTTAATGCCGAGCGCCAGACAGGGTAACAACAAGTACCATCTTTTAACGTCTTTTGGTATGACGGGCCAGGGATTGAAGCCTGGACCTTCCGCTCTCCGGGCGGACGCTCTACCACTAGACCGTGGAGGCAGTCCCTCTGATCAGGGATCTCAGGAACAAGAAACTTTATTTACACAGTCTGTGTGTGTTCAGATTAATGCTGGTTGTATGATGCTAGCCCATTGAAGTACCATGCCGCAGTTTGACATGGATACCTCACTCAGACACAGTATACTGACTCAACGGTTGAATGCTCTCTCACATGAATGTACATTGTACAAATTTGCACGTAATCCTAACTTGAACCTCTCCGTCACGATCAATAACTATAACATCTTTTTCAAGTGAGCGAGTTTGGCTTAACACAGATTGAACCGTACCTCAGTTATATCACAGTGTAAGAGGGGAAATGGGGTTGAACGTTGCGTTGAAGATAATTGTGCTTCTTGTGATGTGAATGTACTAGACCGGACATATACTTTACCCAGTCCTTGTATTATCCCTTAATGTCGAGGACCAGGCATGACATGGCTGGGGATGTTTGTTTGTTGTTTAACACCGCACTCAGCAGTATTCCAGCTATAAGGCGGGGGTTAGTAAATAATCAAGTCTGGACCAGACAATCCAGTGATTGATATCATAAGCATCGATCCACGCAATTGGGATACGATATCATGCATCAACCAAGTCAGCGAGAGTGATTACCCGATCCCGTTAGTTGCCTCTTACGACAAGCACAGTCACCTTTTACGGCAAGCACAGGTTGCTGAAGACCTATTCTACCCCGGATCTTCACGGCTGGGGATCTAACCACCGACCTTCACTCTTTGTGCTTGTGCTCTATCCACTTGTCCATTGAGGCGGTCAGTTTGTATGTGCCCAGCAACCTTTGCTTGTATCATTCAAATTAATGAGTGAGTGAGTGAGTATGGTTTTACGCCGCTCTTAGCAATATTCCAGCAATATCACGACGGGGGACACCAGAAATAGGCTTCACACATTGTACCCATGTCAGGAATCGAACCCGGGTCTTCGGCGTGACGAGCGAACGCTTTAACCACTAGGCTACCTGACCGCCCCTCGAATTAATGGAAAGGTGGGTCATGCTTGGCGATTTGATAGACTGTCATCATATCCTGATGGTGTTGGATGCTGCTCGCAATATCAATCACTGGATTGTCTGGTCTCTGGCATATACGGGTCGCTGACATGCGTTTTGATATTGCAGATGCGGAATTAAACAATAACAAACAAAAACACATCTTTGGAATGAGCCAATAAATCAATAAACATAAAATTGGAAAAACTGATTTATTTACACATAAAAACGCATTCACAAAGGCACATGGCTCGATTTCTGTAACCTTTTCTTTGACCGTAGTTTGAGCACCTCCACCGGCACACAGAATGGATTGAGAGAATAAAGTTGTGGTTTCTCCAGCGGAGGCTCTCCCTTCCTTACTCTCCCCGGGCCTTTCTTTGGAGGCTCGCTGACAGCCTCACTAGGACCAGGAGTTGCCTCCCTTTGTCTCTTTGGCTCACTGATTGTGTCACTAGGACCAGGAGTTGCCTCCCTTTGTCTCTTTGGCTCACTGATTGTGTCACTAGGACCAGGAGTTGCCTCCCTTTGTCTCTTTGGAGGCTCACTGATTGTGTCACTAGGACCATGAGTTGCCTCCCTTTGTCTCTTTGGCTCACTGATTGTGTCACTAGGACCAGGAGTTGCCTCCCTTTGTCCAATCGCGGTTGTTGCAAGATTCTGTTGTACAGGGCCTGGCACAGTGGAAGCTGACTCGTTCTTCTGAGAAGAGATGTTAAAGTCATCGGGGAATACTGAAACACAAAATAATGAACGTGAATTTATATTTTCAGAGCCATTAATGATGTCATCTATTGAAGGCAGGAAGTGTTAAATTCTATTTTTCCAGCCTGATATTCAATAAGACATAAATTCAATTTTGGTCAAACTGATCTTCTTCTTTCAGAACTGACCTTATAAACCACCATTGCCCTGCAACCAGGGATAGTGAGAGTGAGTTGGGTTTAACGCCACTTTTAACAGTATTCCAGTTATATCGCGGAGTGTCAGCTTAATGTGGGAGGAAAGCCTGCAGTGATGCTGGTCTCAGACATTTACCACTTCGGTGAAACCCACGAGCACGGGTATGGTGCTGACAAACCTAGAAACATAATCGGGGTGAACCGGGATCATATCATAGGTTTCTGCATAGCGAAACGCGGCGCCTAAGACGACTTGGCCAACCGTGCCCCCACAACCAGGGATATAATCAGGCGGTGAGGGTAAATGTTGATAGAGTGCAGTCAGCAATATTCCAGCTATATCAAAGCAAGGTATGAATAGTAGAATCTCTGATGAAGGAATGGGTGGTGGATATGATCAATGTGACCCATTGTTTGATTGTTTGTTGTTTAGCGCCGCACTCAGCAATATTCCAGCTTTATGACGGCAGTCTGTAAATAATCGAGTCTGGACCAGACAATCCAGTGATTGACATCATGAGCATCGATTTACGCAACTGGGATACAATGACGTCAACCAAGTCGGCGCCTGACCACCTGATCCTGAGAGGCGCCTCTTATGACAAGCATAGTCGCCTTTTATGGGAAACATAGGTTGCTGATGACCTATTCTACCCCGAATCTTCACTGGTATGTTACTCATAGAATGACATGCAATGAACTGAGGTATCACGCCTAAACACCATATTTAATTTAGCACCGATAAACGACAAGTAGGTGTAGTTTTATTCCATACTGGATGTCCTCCTGCCCATAGTTTTCGGGAGTGAGTGAGTGAGTGAGTGAGTGAGTGAGTGAGTGAGTGAGTGAGTGAGTGAGTGAGTGAGTGAGTGAGTGAGTGAGTGAGTGAGGTTTAACGCCCCTTTTGGCAATATTCCAGCAACATCACGGCGGGGGACGCCAGAATTGGGAGTCGAACCCGGGTCTTAGGCGTGACAAGCGAACACTTTAACTACTAGGCTACCCGACCGCCCGGGAGTGGTTACAGATCCGTTTAACAGGTCATTTTCTAATTAACATAGCATGATAAATGAACATTGATAGAACATTAAAGAGTATCTTTATCAGTTGTTGACATGATCGTTGTAAATCTTTGTATAGTGGGATGTACATAACAAGGCAGATCAATATATTTTCTTCTAAGGTGGTCGTATTTTGGACCACAAGTAATAGAGTGATGGGAAGCAATTAGATCTCAGGTCTCTTTCAAGTTGAGAGTGAGTGGTTGGTTGGTTGGTTGGTTGGTTGATTGGTTGTTTAACGCCTCACTCAGCAATATTCCAGCTATATGACAGCGGTCTTTAAATAATCGAGTCTGGACCAGACAATCCAGTGATTAATATATCAAGCAATTGGGATCGATGACATACATCAACCAAGTCGGCGAGTCTGACCACCCGATCTCGTTAGTCGCCTTTTACGGCAAGCATAGTCACCTTTTATGGCAAGCATAGTCGCCTTTTTCCGGCAAGCACGGTCCCCTTTTACGGCAAGCATTGAGAGTGAGTGAGTGAGATGGGTTAAACACTGCTTTGAACAATATTCCAGTTAATCACAGCGTGTCTGCTTGATGTGGAAGGAAAGTGATGTCAGTCTTTACATTAACCACGGGCACAGGTATGGTGCAGACAAACCTTGAGACAGGGCGAAACAGGAATTGAACCCACTGTTACAGCAGGTTTCTGTCAAGCCCAAGGGACAAAATTCTGCACAGCAAATTGTTCCACCCTTAGATATATAGAACTTACCATTAGTGAGAGCTGTGTACCTACCATTAGTGAGAGCTGTGTACCTACCATTAGTGAGAGCTGTGTACCTACCATTAGTGAGGGCTGTGTACCTACCATTAGTGAGGGCTGTGTACCTACCATTAGTGAGGGCTGTGTACCTACCATTAGTGAGAGCTGTGTACCTACCATTAGTGAGAGCTGTGTACCTACCATTAGTGAGGGCTGTGTACCTACCATTAGTGAGAGCTGTGTACCTACCATTAGTGAGAGCTGTGTACCTACCATTAGTGAGGGCTGTGTACCTACCATTAGTGAGAGCTGTGAACCTACCATTACTGAGTAACTACCATTAGTGAGAGCTGTGTACCTACCATTAGTGAGAGCTGTGTACCTACCATTACTGAGTAACTACCATTAGTGAGAGCTGTGTACCTACCATTAGTGAGGGCTGTGTACCTACCATTAGTGAGTAACTACCATTAGTGAGAGCTGTGTACCTACCATTACTGAGTAACTACCATTAGTGAGAGCTGTGTACCTACCATTAGTGAGGGCTGTGTACCTACCATTAGTGAGGGCTGTGTACCTACCATTAGTGAGTAACTACCATTAGTGAGGGCTGTGTACCTACCATTAGTGAGGGCTGTGTACCTACCATTAGTGAGGGTCGTGTACCTACCATTAGTGAGAGCTGTGTACCTACCATTAGTGAGGGCTGTGTACCTACCATTAGTGAGGGTTGTGTACCTACCATTAGTGAGAGCTGTGTACCTACCATTAGTGAGAGCTGTGTACCTACCATTAGTGAGGGCTGTGTACCTACCATTAGTGAGGGCTGTGTACCTACCATTAGTGAGAGCTGTGTACCTACCATTAGTGAGGGCTGTGTACCTACCATTAGTGAGGGTTGTGTACCTACCATTAGTGAGGGCTGTGTACCTACCATTAGTGAGAGTGATGTACCTACCATTAGTGAGGGTTGTGTACCTACCATTAGTGAGAGCTGTGTACCTACCATTAGTGAGGGTTGTGTACCTACCATTAGTGAGAGCTGTGTACCTACCATTAGTGAGGGTTGAGTACCTACCATTAGTGAGGGTTGTGTACCTACCATTAGTGAGGGTTGTGTACCTACCATTAGTGAGAGCTGTGTACCTACCATTAGTGAGAGCTGTGTACCTACCATTAGTGAGAGCTGTGTACCTACCATTAGTGAGGGCTGTGTACCTACCATTAGTGAGAGCTGTATACCTACCATTAGTGAGTACCTACCATTAGTGAGAGCTGTGTACCTGCCATTAGTGAGAGCTGTGTACCTACCATTAGTGAGAGCTGTGTACCTACCATTAGTGAGAGCTGTGTACCTACCATTAGTGAGAGTTGTGTACCTGCCATTAGTGAGAGCTGTGTACCTACCATTAGTGAGAGCTGTGTACCTACCATTAGTGAGAGCTGTGTACCTACCATTAGTGAGGGCTGTGTACCTACCATTAGTGAGAGTTGTGTACCTGCCATTAGTGAGAGCTGTGTACCTACCATTAGTGAGGACTGTGTACCTACCATTAGTGAGTACCTACCATTAGTGAGGACTGTATACCTACCATTAGTGAGGGCTGTGTACCTACAATTAGTGAGAGCTGTGTACCTACCATTAGTGAGGGCTGTGTACCTACCATTAGTGAGAGCTGTGTACCTACCATTAGTGAGGGCTGTGTACCTACCATTAGTGAGAGCTGTGTACCTACCATTAGTGAGAGCTGTGTACCTACCATTAGTGAGAGATGTGTACCTACCATTAGTGAGGGCTGTGTACCTACCATTAGTGAGGGCTGTGTACCTACCATTTGTGAGAGCTGTGTACCTACCATTAGTGAGGGCTGTGTACCTACCATTTGTGAGAGCTGTGTACCTACCATTAGTGAGGGCTGTGTACCTACCATTAGTGAGAGCTGTGTACCTACCATTAGTGAGAGCTGTGTACCTACCATTTGTGAGAGCTGTGTACCTACCATTAGAGAGGGCTGTGTACCTACCATAAGTGAGAGCTGTGTACCTACCATTTGTGAGGGCTGTGTACCTACCATTTGTGAGAGCTGTGTACCTACCATTAGAGAGGGCTGTGTACCTACCATAAGTGAGAGCTGTGTACCTACCATTTGTGAGGGCTGTGTACCTACCATTTGTGAGAGCTGTGTACCTACCATTAGAGAGGGCTCTACGGGTTCTGGCTGCGGAGTCCTGCAAGTTATTGATGTCCACTTTGCAGTTCAACATTGAGAACTTCCACTTCATCACCTGTCTCTGCAGCCTCGTGTCCGTCGTACTCAGCACGTCCGTCAGGCTGTGCATCAGGTCCAGCATCACGGCAGAATCTACACGAGACACTCAACATCAGGGAGCTCATGAAGCAGGTACACTTAGCTATACATTACAGTGGAACCTCATTAATCAGTGACACTCGGCTATACACTACAGTGGAACCTCATTAATCAGTGACACTCGGCTATACAGTACAGTAGAACCTCATTAATCAGTGACGCTCGGCTATACACTACAGTAGAACCTCATTAATCAGTGACACTCGGCTATACACTACAGTGGAACCTCATTAATCAATGACACTCGGCTATACACTACAGCGGAACCTCATTAATCAGTGACACTTGGCTATACACTACAGGAGAACCTCATTAATCAGTGACACTTGGCTATACCCTACAGTGGAACCTCATTAATCAGTGACACTCGGCTATACCCTACAGAGGAACTTCATTAATCAGTGACACTCAGCTATAGACTACAGTAGAACCTCATTAATCAGTGACACTCGGCTATACACTACAGTAGAACCTCATTAATCAGTGACACTCGGCATTACACTACAGCGGAACCTCATTAATCAGTGACACTCAGCTATACACTACAGGAGTACCTCATTAATCAGGGGTGTAGAAGTTGAAAAATTAAAAATCCTTTCTGTCAACACAAGAAAGCACGATTGAAACATACTTGTCCTGAATTGAAGGTTACATGATATAATCAGATTGTGTTTTGAGGTTTGTGGCCACTAGTGTAATACCTGTGGGCTTGGAATGCATCTACTAGTTGCTTTTCTAACCAATAAATATTTAAACACAATTACACACCTTGATATGAATGATATAAGAAACATAGGCCATGTAGTGTACTGAGAATCATACAAGAGAGAGAACCACTCTGCCATTAACATCATTAACGTCGCCAAGGGAGGTAACCACTCTGCCATCACTATCATTAACTTTGCCAAGGGAGGTAACCGCTATGCCATTACTAACTTCACAAAGGGAGACAATCACTCATCTACCACAATCAGCTTTCCAAAGGGAGACAACCCCTCGCTATGACTATCATCAGCCCAAGCCCCTATCAAGACACCTCAGTTACTCCCAGTAACACGGATGCAACAAGTGTGGAACCGGCCATTACAAGAGTCTCAGGGATTTAACTAGACTTGCACAGGGGCTAATATTCAGCCCCAAGTCTGCAGCAAATGACAGTAAAAATTCCCATTTTAAATAATAATTTTTCAATTCGATAGAATTTATGAAAAATAGAATACCGTTATTAAATTAAGTCCAATTCTGAAATATATCACAGCCATTAGTGAGAGCTGTGTAGCCCAGGAGATGTAGAGACTGAATCACCACTCTGCTTGAGTGGGAATGCTTCTGAATGGGGAACAAACACACCAGGGCCCACTTGCACAAAGCGATCTTAGCGCTAAGATGATCTTAACTCCCCTTCTTTAACATAGGCTTACAACAGTCTTAGCGCTAAGATGATCTTAACTCCCCTACTTTAACATAGGCTTACAACAGTCTTAGCGCTAAGATGATCTTAACTCCCCTACTTTAACATAGGCTTACAACAGTCTTAGCGCTAAGATGATCTTAACTCCCATTCTTTAACATAGGCTTACAACAGTCTTAGCGCTAAGATGATCTTAACTCCCATTCTTTAACATAGGCTTACAATAGTCGTAGCGCTAAGATCGCTTTGTGCAAGTGGGCCCAGGTCTTTCTGATACACTCTATCAGAGTTTGAAATTGACTTAAGTCAGTGAATAAAATCCCCCCAAAGCAAAGTTACCAGACCAGCTAGAATGTTGCCAGTCTAGAATGCTCCAGACTAACTAACAAAAGTAGCAAAAGGAAAAAAGGAAAAACACAAGAATTCTAGTTTAACGTTAGTTCTCAGAAAATAACAGTAAACTGATGAATTATCAACTTAGTAACTTTTACTCATGTACCTCTCACACTTAATGAAAACTAGATGCTTACGTAATTTAGGGGATAAAACAAAAGTCGGGCGTGCAACTTTTCAAATCATCCAATCATTCAAAACAGACCGCCTCAGACTGTCTGGCAGGCGTTATTTAAACACTGCACAAGTCCACTAGTCAAAGGCAACTAAAATACAGGAAGGACGTTTCCTTGTGGACTACCGGTACCACTTTTACCATGACATACACGGCAACTCTGTAGAAGACCATTTTTGTAGACCAGTGAAAAATTAATTTCCGACCCTGTCTAACACCAAGGCGTTTATAAACCAGTGCAGCGTGGACTCACCTAAGGGAGACAACTTGGGGGGCTCATCTCCATTGAGAACTGCTGTGAGGTACTTGTAGAGTCTAACACCAAGGCTAAACCAGTGCAGCGTGGACTCACCTAAGGGAGACAACTTGGGGAGCTCATCTCCATTGAGAACTGCTGTGAGGTACTTGTAGAGTCTAACACCAAGGCTAGACCAGTGCAGCGTGGACTCACCTAAGGGAGACAACTTGGGGAGCTCATCTCCATTGAGAACTGCTGTGAGGTACTTGTAGAGTCTAACACCAAGGCTAGACCAGTGCAGCGTGGACTCACCTAAGGGAGACAACTTGGGGAGCTCATCTCCATTGAGAACTGCTGTGAGGTACTTGTAGAGTCTAACACCAAGGCTAAACCAGTGCAGCGTGGACTCACCTAAGGGAGACAACTTGGGGGGCTCATCTCCATTGAGAACTGCTGTGAGGTACTTGTAGAGTCTAACACCAAGGCTAAACCAGTGCAGCGTGGACTCACCTAAGGGAGACAACTTGGGGGGCTCATCTCCATTGAGAACTGCTGTGAGGTACTTGTAGAGTTGTTTATAGTTGGGGGACATTGCATCTTCGGGTGGTGGGAAGCCCTCGTAATTGGATACTATAGACATGGCCTGAAAACATTACAGTGTTCGCAATTAAACAAGAAAGTCACCTGGGGTCCTTGTTATAAGGGGCGGAGTGGACAGGCTGTCAAAAGAACCAGGTGCCCGGCGCTGAGATTGTATCCCATTAGTCACCGAGACCAATTTTGTTTACAGGTCCTTACTTCCCCTAGTGTACAGTATATTCACCATCAAAAGAACCCACTGACTCATCTGATGGTAGACATCTTCCCGAGGCAAGAGAGTTAACTGACTTTAAAAGTCCAGTTTCCACCCTTGCCGAACAAGGCTGGGATTACTGGGCTCGATCGTAGCCCCACCAGTGGCTATTACCAGCTATGTCCCTTCTAAGCCGCTCCTATAGACCAATCAGATTCCACTTCTCGTATCACCTGCGTTTGCTTCACACAAAATGGTGGCGGCCAGTCAGGACGATCTGATCGAAATCAATATCTATATTTTGATAAAACGGGTCTTACATCGCGAAATGCATCAAATCACGCGAGCACATTGATTAAAAACATGAAAAGATTTGGAAAATATCTGCTGACAACGAGTTGGTGGTGCACATGCTTTGCAAATCCTGCAATCGACTGAAATCTGCACGACGGTTTACGAACCGATTTCGATTTCGGTGCGCGTTTTTGATTGGACTATGCATGGACTCGCTAGTCCAGCCAAAATGTAACTCCATCATACCAGCCTAGTTCAACAAGGGTGGAAACTGGACTTTTATAGTCAGTTACCTCTCTTGCCTCGGGAAGAAGGATGGTAGATGACCAGATGGTGGAAACACGAACATGTACATACACCCGAAACACAAGTGTAAACTTGTGGTGTCACCCTGGGCAAGTGACTTAGTTCAAATGTGCCTGTGTTCACCCAGCAGGGAGTGGGTACCCGATATGTGAGGTGGGTGTAAAAACCTTCAAGCGCCCGTATACAGCTTAGGTTGTATGTATACTTCCTAGGGAGTTGAGAATGATCACTGGAATGCAAACAGATCCAATGGTCGGGAAACAAATATAACTGCATTTAAGCAGATAGTAGTCAGCGGTAGAAACTACAGTTTTTGGTCCACTAGTCCTTATAATGATAAAATATAGCAAAATCCTTAAAAATGGCAAATATCTACTTGTCCTTATGATACCTTAACTATTGGGCAGTTTGGCAAGGACTACAGGACTAGTGCCAATTTCTAACCCTGCTAGTACCTGGATACCTGCGTTGTATTAATGTGCAATGTAATAATAATATAACCCTTGTGTTAAAGTCTAGGATTTAGGGGCTCCCCAGAACACACAGCATAGACATGGGGTTTCCTACCTGCCACATGCGCACAACAGTGGTGGAGTGAGTGAGTGAGTTGGGTTTAACGCCGCTTTTAACAGTATTCCAGTTATATCACAGCATGTCAGCTTAATGTGGGAGGAAAGCCCGAAGTGATGCAGGTCTCAGACGTTTACCACTTCGGTGAAACCCACGAGCACGGGTATGGTGCTGACAAACCTAGAAAGATAATCGGGGCGAACCGGGATTCGAACCCACAATCATAGGTTTCTGGTGTGCCCAAGGGACGCAACTCTGCACAGCGAATCGCTGCGCCTTAGACGACTGGGCCACCTGTGCCCCCACAACAGTGGTGGAGGAAACATAGTATCCACACAAGCATTTAAAGTCAGCTGACAGTGAAGAGGACTACAAGAAAATCTGTTGAAAATCGACAAGATTTTTATAGTGTGATAGAAACCAAAATACAGGATTATGGCAGTGATGTAGAGGTGTGGAATTCGAAGGATCCAAAACATCACTTGAATATTCTCAAATGCCTGCACACCAATTGTCCTAATTAAATACCCTGTAAGTAACCAAGTGAAGACAGGTGAGGTGGGGTGAAATTGGGTTTAACGTCACGTCCAAGATTATTGCACTTATATAGCGACGTGCATGCACGTGTGTGTGTGTGTGTGGCTGCTTGTACTAGTTCGGACTGATGCCGATTTATAGTGCTAGCACACTGAGATACCATGCCGCAGTTTAACATGAATACCCAACTCAGACACAGTATACAGACTCCGGCCAGGGATCGAACCCCGGACCTTCCGCTCTCCGGGCAGATGCTCTACCACTAGACCACGGAGGCGGTCAAGTGAAGACAGAGATGCTCCACATCTTGTACTGACCCGCGCCATGCTCCGAGAGAGGTCCTCTTCCTCATAGTGCACCATCTCAATAGCAAAGTCCAGCCATGTCTGAAACACAAAACAATGGTATATAGAGAATCTCACCCAAGTGTCCGAGGCAAGCCTTGGAATTTTTTCACTTTTATCAACTCGTGTTGATATATTTGATATCAAAAGACACGAGGGTGAGATTTTATTTATCATCCAACATCATTCTTCCAACTTTTTCAATTTGTAGACAGTAATTAACAGTGTCTTCAGTGTAAAAAGTACTGCTAACAGCTTGAGTAGCAGAGCCATTAGTGATGTCATTTGATTGTGACGTCATGGTAACCGGTGATGTCACAATGGTCTGCAAAGCATTTTGATGTAATTTCATTGCAGCGATATCTACAGTGTAGATATCGCTTGATCTCATCCAACGATATCTCCTGTGGGAGCCAGTTTTGGATGATAAATAAACCTTTCATCCAGTGTTTTCTGGGAAGATGTTGATGACACGACGCGAAACAGGCCATGACATAAGCTCACTCATTGTTCAGTCCATAAGTATTCATTAAAAAATTACAAGACGGTCAAATGCTTCACAACAAACTCAGTTAACTCGGAGCATGTGCAAACTCACATCACTTGTGTCTGAAGGCTGGGTGTATAAGGTTTAAAAAAAATAAAAGAATTGGTTTCGAAAATATAGTGCGGGAGGAGTTTTTTAAAAATATTTTGGCTTGTTCCAACTAGTATGTTGGTTTGTTGTTTAACGCCGCACTCAGCAATATTCCAGCTATATGACAGCGGTCTGTAAACAATCAAGGAAATGAATGCAATAACATGTGACCAATTCAGCTAATGCAGTAATACTGTAAAACAGGAATTTAATGCGACATGAAAATAATGCGAGCTCTTGATTTTAGACATCAATGCGCATTTTAAAAATGCGAGTGCCTATACCCTTTCCTAAAAATTTATGCGCTGGATTTATGTTCTGTGTTATTTTAATTAATGTAACCTAGGTAAATAAAAGCCTTACCTGAAAACGCTTCGTTTGTTTCAAATGATGTTTTGAGCAGGAACTGTGAGTAGACAGAGATAAATAAACTAACTGCGGATTAGTGTCATGAAACCCATTCATGCGAGTTGGCTCGTATCTGCTCTTGACAAGCTTGTAAAGGTGAGGTGAAATTGGGTTTAACGTCGCGTCCAAGATTATTGCACTTATATAGCGACGTGCATGCACGTGTATGTGTGTGTGTGGCTGCTTGTACTAGTCCGGACTGATGCCGATTTATAGTGCTAGCTCACTTTAACATGAATGCCCCACTCAGACACAGTATACTGACTCCGAGCCGACCAGTCCTTGTTTTAGCCCCTTAATGCCGAGCGCCAGACAGGGTAACAACAAGTACAATCTTTTAACGTCTTTTTGTATGACGCGGCCCGGGCGGACGCTCTACCACAAGACCACGGAGGCGGTCTGCTTGTAAAGGACACTGATGGGATAATTCGTGGCTGGCGCCAATCTGGGCTGCTTGACAGGATGTGAACTGACCACTACTCGACTTCACTTTGTGTAGGTGACTTTGTTATTTTGTCTAGTAATTTATTTATCTATTACCTTGGTGACTGATTGTTGTCAGTGGCTGCTATCAATTTGTAATGATCTGATATCATTGTTTTTGATGTAATACTAGTAAATAATACTGAAGGGTTTATTTCGTTTGTTGATTGTTTCCTTATTTTGATGGTACAAAATTAATGCGCATAAAATTAATACGACCTGTCACTCGTATTTTTCACATTAATATTCTGCTCTCATTAATTTCCTGTTTTACAGTATATCAATGAACACATCGAAAATTTAATTATTGACAATTTAGTTCCT
The DNA here is from genome assembly GCF_023055435.1 of Haliotis rufescens. Classification (NCBI taxonomy): domain Eukaryota; kingdom Metazoa; phylum Mollusca; class Gastropoda; order Lepetellida; family Haliotidae; genus Haliotis; species Haliotis rufescens. The sequence goes on from NW_025964046.1 coordinate 3,360,956, forward strand.
TAACTTCTGGGTTAACTTGTGTGAATCAAGTCGGAAATCACCTGCATGGAGTGAGGGAGTGAGTTGGGTTTAACGCCGCTTTTAACAGTATTCCAGTTATATCACGGCGCGTCAGCTTAATGTGGGAGGAAAGTCCGAGGTGATGCAGGTCTCAGACATTTACCACTTCGGGGCGAACCGGGATTCGAACCCACAATCATAGGTTTCTGGCGTGCCCAAGGGACGCAACTGCACAGCAAATCGCGGCGCCTTAGACGACTGGGCAACCCGTGCCCCGAATCCTGCATGGAGGAAAGTACTTACTTCAATAGGTGTCTGCAAGCCAGGCCCTGGAACAAACAAACCAGCACTTCAATTCATGCAGTGAGGTAGTTCAGTATTTCACGGTAATTTCAATGCAAGGTGTTCGACGAGACCCAAAAGCAAGAGTCTGGTGATGACAAACCAAAAACACAATGAGGGCTAATCCGGAATTCAAACCCTCCAAAGGTTTCTCACAAACAATGTTCGCAACTCTCTTCTGCAAATAAGCTCTAGAAATCAAGAAACAATCAGGGCAAATCTGGAATTTGAACCCATGGTCTTAGGGTCCTGGCACGGCTAAGGGACATAACTCTGCATTGAATGACTGGACCACTGGTTCCCTTACTTAGAACATTATTTCCACACAGCAAAAGGATTCCGGGGCCCACTTGCACAAAGCCATCTTAGCGCTAAGATGTTAAAGTATGGGAGTTACGATCATGTTAGCGCTAAGATCGCTTTGTGCAAGTGGGCCCTGGTTGACCGCTTCAGTGCTTTAAGGACCGCCTCCGTGGTCTAGTGGTAGAGCGTCCGACCGGAGAGCGGTAGGTCCGGGGTTCGATCCCCGACTGCGTCATAACAAAAGACTTTAAAAGATGGTACTTGTTGTTACCCTGTCTGGCGCTCGGCATTAAGGGGCTAAAACAAGGACTGGTCGGCTCAGAGTCAGTATACTGTGTCTGAGTAGGGTATTCATGTTAAACTGCAGCATGGTATCTCAGTGAGCTAGCACTATAAATAGTACATCATAAATGTGCATACCATATGTGCATACCGTATTTGACGTAATTAGCGCCCAGGGCGCTCACAAAATTAGAAATAGGGGGCTCTTATTAGAATATTATTTTGAGTTGAAAGATCGTAAATTTCGTGGTTTATGATGACAGCCTGAATTGTTTATATTCGACAGAAATATTTTTCCAGGATTTAATTGCCCATAATTAACGGTGCATATAACATACGAGTGTGTATTATACACGAATATATAAGTCTTGTGTACAGTTGAAAGGGGTGCTAATTGAGATTGTTCACTTGCCAATATATTAGCAAATATTGCTGTGGGCGCTTATTAGAGCAGGGCGCTTATTACGTCGAATACGGTATTACATTATCATTTTACACATGCCGACTGTGTGAGATGGTGGGGAGCCTACCTTGTTGGACCACTGAGTGACGCAGCCGTAGCACCTCGGCTGCTACCTGGAACAAAACTAATAATTAGACAACATGGACGTGGTCCAACTTACAAGTAACCGACTCTTTCCTGAATAGGCCTTTCCTGAAGTTTGCTTGCAGTGAGCATTATCAACTTCACTGAAAACTAACTTTATGTGTTTCTAGTCAAATACTTCATTGGGCATCTTCCCATGGCAAGGGAGTTAACTGACTTTAAAAGTCCAGTTTCCACCCTTGCCGAACTAGGCTGGAATTACTGGGCTCGATCGTAGCGCCACCAGTGGCTATTACCAGTTATGTCCCTACTAAGCCTCTCATATGGACCAATCAGATTCCATCTCTAGTATCACTTGCGTTTGCTTCACACAAAATGGTGGCGCCCTGTCGGGACGATCTGATCGATAATCAAGATCTATATTGTGATAAAACGGGTCTTACATCGCGAAATGCATCAAATCAAGTGAGCACCTTGGTTATAAACATGAAAGGATTTGGAAAATATCTGTTGACAACAAATTGGCGGTGCACATGCTTTGCAAACCCTGCAATCGACCGAAATCTGCCCGACAATTTACAAACCGGATTTTGATTTTGGTGCACGATTTTGATTGGACTATGCATAGACTCGTTAGTCCAGACAAAACGTAACACCATAATACCAGTCAGTTAACTCCTTTGACTCGGGAAGATGTTCATTGGGATGAATTAACTTGAATCTTAAAGGAATACCTTACACAAATTGGGATTAATAATAAGATATGACTGCAGTCAAACTCATTATTGAGAATCATTGTTGAAGTTTAACAAAATTAATACATAAACTTATTGGAGTGAGTGAGTGAGTTGGGTTTAACGCCGCTTTTAACAGTATTCTAGTTATATCGCGGCGTGTCCGCTTAATGTAGGAGGAAAGCCCGAAGTGATGCAGGTCTCAGACGTTTACCACTTCGGTGAAACCCACGAGCACGGGTATGGTGCTGACAAACCTAGAAACATAATTGGGGCGAACCGGGAATCGAACCCACAATCATAGGTTTCTGGCGTGCCCAAGGGACGCAACTCTGCACAGCGAATCGCGGCGCCTTAGACGACTGCCCCAATCGTGCCCCCTATACTTATATGAGAAAACTACAGAGAGACATAATCCTGGGACTGAATTGGATTGTGTGTACTTCATGCACATTCAAAAGTCATAAAAGCCCCATTTTGGTCAAACAAGATGCATTTCCTTCAGCTTCTTACTTACCCTATCTCATAGCCTGCATTTCCTTTTAACAGTCTTAAAAATTTGCAATGCATGACAATTTGTTCAATCATCTATTTACACACAGGCCCGTGAAGAGCGGGGATAGAATAGGTCTTCAGCAACCCATGCTTGCTGTAAAATGCGACTATGTTTGTCGTAAGAGGTGACTAACGGGATCGGGTGGTCAGGCTCGCTGACTTGGTTGATGCGTGTCATCGTATCCCAATTGCACGGATCAATGCTCATGTTGTCAAACACTGGATTGTCTGGTCCAGACTTGATTATTTAGAGACCGCCGTCATATAGCTTGAATTTTGCTGAGTGCGGCGTTAAACAACAAACAAACAAACAAACAAACAAACAAAAATCACAACACTGTTATATCTGCAATCAGTTTGCTGAGTAAGTATGGTGTTACGCCGCTTTTAGCAATATTCCAGCAATATCGAAATGAGGGACCCCAGAAAATGGGCTTCACATGTGGGGAATCAGACTGGCCCTTCAGTCTGGCGAGTGAGACCCTCAACCACCGGGCTAGCCAACCCGACCCCTGCCCCAACTCGACCCCTGCCTCACCCCGACCCCTGCCCCACCCCGACCCCTGCCTCACCCCGACCCCTGCCTCACCTCCTTACGAGTTCGACTCGGCACCATGTTGTAGACCTTCTCCAGCTCTTCTTCCGAGTGGCTGAAAATTCACAAAATAGGAGTGAATGAACTGCATGCGCTTCTGTGGCTTTTGATTGGCCAAACAAACAATTTTGGTGAAAAATCTGTGAAGTACCGTATTCGACGTAATAAGCGCCCCGCTCTAATAAGCACCCACGTCAATTTTGCTAATATATAAGCTAGTGAACAATCCCAATTGGCACCCCTTCCGATTGATCAATGTACACAAGACTTATTTATTCTTGTATATGCACCCTTATTTACGGGTAAATTAAATTCGAGAAAATTATATATGTCGTGTATAATACGCACAGACTTTTCTTTTGTATCATTTCAGGCTGTCAGCATAAAACACGAAATTTACGATCTTTCAACTCTGTTTTTTTTCTCACCAAAATTTTAAGAGCGCCCTGGGCGCTTATTACGTCGAATACGGTAATTATTGTTGATGTGATTATATATTAGAATTGACTACAATACATTTTTGTGTTTATGGACTTTTGTAAGACAGCTACACGATAAAACGCAAAGTGTGAGTGAGTGAGTTGGGTTTAACGCCGCTTTCAACAATATTCCAGTTATATCGCGGCGCGTCAGCTTAATGTGGGAGGAAAGCCCGGAGTGATACAGGTCTCAGACATTTACCACTTCGGTGAAACCCACGAGCACGGGTATGGTGCTGACAAACCTAGAAACATAATCGGGGCAAACCATGATTCGAACCCACAATCATAGGTTTCTGACGTGCCCAAGGGACACAACTCTGCACAGCGAATCGCGACGCCTTAGACGGCTGGGCCACCCGTGCCCCTTACAGCTTTACATCTTAGGGTGAATGAGTGAGTATGGTTTTATGCCGCTTTTAGCAATATTCCAGCAATATCACGGCGGGGTACACCAGAAATGGGCTTCACACATTGTACCCATGTCGGGAATCGAACCTGGGTCTTCGGCGTGACGAGCGAACGCTTTAACCACTAGGCTACCCGACCGCCCCTTTACATCTTAGAGCCTGCATCTGAAACCTGCCATGCCTACCATGCTCTCAGTGCTGAGATCAGCTGTTTCTTCTCGGATGTAGACCACTTGGCCTTGACCATGAACATGGGCCGGGGTGACGCTAGTCGTGGCCCCACCACATCTGACACGGAGAGGCTCTCACTTGGCCCAGTCACATCATGCTTCCTCTTTCTGGCTCTCTTCTTTGGGAACGGTGTCGACGTTAGCGTGGGCTCGGCAAAGGAGTCAGACATCTCAACATCTGGAACATGAGTGTGAGTGAGTGAGTGAGTGAGTGAGTGAGTGAGTGAGTTTGATTTTAAGCTGCTTTTAGCAATATTCCAGCAATATCACGGCGGGGGACACCAGAAATGAGCTTCACACATTGTACCCATGTCGGGAATCGAACCCGGGTGTTCGGCGTGACGAGCGAACGCTTTAACCACTAGGCTACCCGACTGCCCCATCTGGAACATGAATACGAGTGACTGAGTGAGTGGGTGGGTGGGTGGTCAGAACTTAATCTGATTTTTGTGGCCAGTCTGCCAATGGTACAAAAAATCAAATATACACTTTGAATATAAGTGGTCCTGTGGTCCATTGAATACCCAACACAGAGGTCCCAAGGGAGTAAAACTACATTGAATACAAAACACAGTGGACCCAAGGGAGTAAAAGTACATTGAATACCCAACACAGTGGACCCAGGGGAGTAAAAGTACATTGAATACCCAACACAGTGGACCCAGGAGAGTAAAAGTACATTGAATACCCAACACAGTGGACCCAGGGGACTAAAAGTACATTGAATACCCAACACAGTGGACCCAGGGGACTAAAAGTACATTGAATACCCAACACAGTGGACCTTAGGGAGTAAAAGTATGTTGAATACCCAACACAGTGGACCCAGGAGAGTAAAAGTACATTGAATACCCAACACAGTGGACCCAAGATAGTAAAAGTACATTGAATACCCAACACAGTGGACCCAAGGGAGTAAAAGTACATTGAATACCCAACACAGTGGACCCAAGGGAGTAAATGTACATTGAGTACCCAACAGGGTGGACCGAGGGCAGTAAAAGTACATTGAATACCCAACACAGTGGACCCAGGGGACTAAAAGTACATTGAATACACAACACAGTGGACCCAGGGGAGTAAAAGTACATTGAATACACAACACAGTGGACCCAGGGGAGTAAAAGTACATTGAATACACAACACTGGACCCAGGGGAGTAAAAGTACATTGAATACCCAACACAGTGGACCCAGGGGAGTAAAAGTACATTGAATACCCAACACAGAGGACCCAAGGGAGTAAAAGTACATTGAATACCCAACACAGTGGACCCAAGGGAGTAAAAGTACATTGAATACCCAACACAGTGGACCCAATGGAGTAAAAGTATGTTGAATACCCAACACAGTGGACCCAAGGGAGTAAAAGTACATTGAATACACAACACAGTGGACCAAAGGGAGTAAAAGTACATTGAATACACAACACAGTGGACCCAATGGAGTAAAAGTACATTGAATACACAACACAGTGGACCAAAGGGAGTAAAAGTACATTGAATACACAACACAGTGGACCCAATGGAGTAAAAGTACATTGAATACCCAACACAGTGGACCCAGGGGAGTAAAAGTACATTGAATACACAACACAGTGGACCAAAGGGAGTAAAAGTACATTGAATACACAACACAGTGGACCCAGGGGAGTAAAAGTACATTGAATACCCAACACAGAGGACCCAAGGGAGTAAAAGTACATTGAATACACAACAGAGTCGACCCAGGGGAGTAAAAGTACATTGAATACCCATCACAGTTGACCCAAGGGAGTAAAAGTACATTGAATACCCAACACAGTGGACCCAGGGGAGTAAAAGTACATTGAATACCCAACACAGTGGACCCAAGGGAGTAAAAGTACATTGAATACCCATCACAGTGGACCCAAGGGAGTAAAAGTACATTAAATACCCAACACAGTGGACCCAGGGGAGTAAAAGTACATTGAATACCCAACACAGAGGACCCAAGGGAGTAAAAATATGTTGAACTATAAATACCCAATGTGAGTGATAACTTATGAGTAAATTCACAATGGCTGAAAACATTATCTGGAGCTCTGGTTGTCTCTGCCCAATAAGCAGGTAAGCTGGACAAATCAAGGTGCAACATCCATGGAATACAGTAAGACCAGACCGTGATAAGCTCCGTCTCCATACACACTTATCTACTGATAAGCCCGCTCTCATTCTGCTGTATCTATTGAGTATGTATCTCCAGCAGTTATCACAATCTTTGTTTACATGTTAATGAACACAACAAAAATTCTCCAGAAAAAGGTTTGCAATCTGTAGATTTAACCACCAATCTGAACCCTGCGTACAATTTCAACCTATCTTTTAAACTCAACTATTAGGCCTTAAACATTAAAATCTACTAAAATGTCTGAAAGTTTTGAATGCACAGACTTGAGTGGAAAGTGGAGCGTAGTTTTAAATTCATTTTATTATTTTAACTGGAAATTTCCCCACTTGCACATCAAAATAACACACATTTCATATGGACATTCATTCAATGCTGCATACATAATATATTTTAAATGCCTGAAGTTTCAATGCAAAACTTTCATTGTTTACTCAGCAGGTAGACACTCTGTCCACAAGAGCACGGACGCAGTCTCTAGCCAGACACTCTGTCCACAAGACAACAGAGGCAGTCTCTAGCCAGACAGTCTGTCCACAAGACCACGGACGCAGTGTCCAGGTAGACATTCTTTCCACAAGACAAGAGAGGCAGTCTCTAGCCAGACACTCTGTCCACAAGACCATGGAGGCAGTCTCCGGAGTGACGCTTTATCCCTTAGTCCATGGAGACAATCTCTAGGCAGACACTCTATCAACTAGTCCTTGGAGGTGGTCTCTGGGAAGATGCTCTATCCACATGACCAAGGAGGCAGTCTCAGGGCAGACAGTCTATCCACTACACCACGGAGGAGGACTCCAGGCAGATGCTTTACCGACTAGATCCAAAGGGGGTCACAAGGTAGACGCTGCAAACCATGAAGGCAGTCTCCAGGCAGACGCTCTTTGAAATGAATAATTCCAATTTGGGAATTTTTGCTCCAGACCTTGGGTTGAATACTGTCCTCTATGCAAGTCTAGATAAATCCACGGAGGGGAGACTCTATCCAAACTACCACGAATGCGGTCTCTGCTCAGACGCTCTATCAATTAAAGCACAGAGATTCCTGGCAGACACTCTATCCACCAGACCACAAATGCAGTCTCCAGGCAGACGCTCTATCCACCAGACCACAGATGTCGTCTCTGGGTAGATGCTCTATCCATTAAACCACAGAAGGGGTCTCCTGGCAGACGCTCTATCCACCAGACCACAGATGTCGTCTCTGGGCAGACGCTCTATCCATTAAACCACAGATGTCGTCTCTGGGCAGACGCTCTATCCACCAGACCACAGATGTCGTCTCTGGGTAGATGCTCTATCCATTAAACCACAGATGTCGTCTCTGGGCAGACGCTCTATCCACCAGACCACAGATGTCGTCTCTGGGTAGATGCTCTATCCATTAAACCACAGATGTCGTCTCTGGGCACACACTCTATCCACCAGACCACAGATGTCGTCTCTGGGCAGACGCTCTATCCACCAGACCACAGATGTCGTCTCTGGGCAGACGCTCTATCCATTAAACCACAGATGTCTTCTCTGGGCAGACGCTCTATCCATTAAACCACAGAAGTCGTCTCTGGGCAGACGCTCTATCCACCAGACCACAGATGTCGTCTCTGGGCAGACGCTCTATCCACCAGACCACAGATGTCGTCTCTGGGCACACACTCTATCCACCAGACCACAGATGTCGTCTCTGGGGAGATGCTTTATCCAGTAAACCACAGATGTCGTCTCTGAGCACACACTCTATCCACGAGACCACAGATGTCATCTCTGGGGAGATGCTTTATCCATTAAACCACAGAGGCAGTCTCTGGGCACACACTCTATCCACCAGGCCACAGATGTCGTCTCTGGGCAGACGCTCTATCCATTAAACCACAGATGTCGTCTCTGGGCAGACGCTCTATCCATTAAACCACAGATGTCGTCTCTGGGCACACACTCTATCCAACAGACCACAGATGTCGTCTCTGGGTAGATGCTCTATCCATTAAACCACAGAAGGGGTCTCCTGGCAGACGCTCTATCCACCAGACCACAGATGTCGTCTCTGGGCAGACGCTCTATCCATTAAACCACAGATGTCTTCTCTGGGTAGATGCTCTATCCAGTAAACCACAGAAGGGGTCTCTGGGCACAAACTCTATCCACCAGACCACAGATGTCGTCTCTGGGTAGATGCTCTATCCAGTAAACCACAGAAGCGGTCTCTGGGCACAAACTTTATCCACCAGACCACAGTTGTCGTCTCTGGGCAGACGCTCTATCCACCAGACCACAGATGTCGTCTCTGGGCAGACGCTCTATCAACCAGACCACAGATGTCGTCTCTGGGCAGACGCTCTATCCATTAAACCACAGAAGCGGTCTCTGGGCACACACTCTATCCACCAGACCACAGATGTCGTCTCTGGGCAGACGCTCTATCCACCAGACCACAGATGTCGTCTCTGGGCAGACGCTCTATCCACCAGACCACAGATGTCGTCTCTGGGTAGATGCTCTATCCACCAGACCACAGATGTCGTCTCTGGGTAGATGCTCTATCCACCAGACCACAGATGTTGTCTCTGGGCAGATGCTCTATCCACCAGACCACAGATGTCGTCTCTGGGCAGACGCTCTATCCACCAGACCACAGATGTCGTCTCTGGGCAGACGCTCTATCCACCAGACCACAGATGTCGTCTCTGGGTAGACGCTCTATCCACCAGACCACAGATGTCGTCTCTGGGCAGACGCTCTATCCACCAGACCACAGATGTCGTCTCTGGGCAGACGCTCTATCCACCAGACCACAGATGTCGTCTCTGGGTAGACGCTCTATCCACCAGACCACAGATGTCGTCTCTGGGCAGATGCTCTATCCACCAGACCACAGAGGTCGTCTCTGGGCAGACGCTCTATCCACCAGACCACAGATGTCGTCTCTGGGCAGACGCTCTATCCACTAGACCACAGATGTCGTCTCTGGGTAGACGCTCTATCCACCAGACCACAGATGTCGTCTCTGGGCACACACTCTATCCACCAGACCACAGAGGCGGTCTCTGGGCACACACTCTATCCACCAGACCACAGATGTCGCCTCAGGGCAGACGCTCTATCCAGTAAACCACATAGGCGGTCTCTGGGCAGACCCTCTATCCACCAGACCACAGATGTCGTCTCTGGGCAGACGCTCTATCCATTAAACCACAGATGTCTTCTCTGGGTAGATGCTCTATCCAGAAAACCACAGAAGGGGTCTCTGGGCACAAACTCTATCAACCAGACCACAGATGTCGTCTCTGGGTAGATGCTCTATCCAGTAAACCACAGAAGCGGTCTCTGGGCACAAACTTTATCCACCAGACCACAGTTGTCGTCTCTGGGCAGACGCTCTATCCACCAGACCACAGATGTCGTCTCTGGGCAGACGCTCTATCCACCAGACCACAGATGTCGTCTCTGGGCAGACGCTCTATCCATTAAACCACAGAAGCGGTCTCTGGGCACACACTCTATCCACCAGACCACAGATGTCGTCTCTGGGCAGACGCTCTATCCACCAGACCACAGATGTCGTCTCTGGGTAGATGCTCTATCCACCAGACCACAGATGTCGTCTCTGGGTAGATGCTCTATCCACCAGACCACAGATGTTGTCTCTGGGCAGATGCTCTATCCACCAGACCACAGATGTCGTCTCTGGGCAGACGCTCTATCCACCAGACCACAGATGTCGTCTCTGGGCAGACGCTCTATCCACCAGACCACAGATGTCGTCTCTGGGTAGACGCTCTATCCACCAGACCACAGATGTCGTCTCTGGGCAGACGCTCTATCCACCAGACCACAGATGTCGTCTCTGGGCAGACGCTCTATCCACCAGACCACAGATGTCGTCTCTGGGTAGACGCTCTATCCACCAGACCACAGATGTCGTCTCTGGGCAGATGCTCTATCCACCAGACCACAGATGTCGTCTCTGGGCAGACGCTCTATCCACCAGACCACAGATGTCATCTCTGGGCAGACGCTCTATCCACCAGACCACAGATGTCGTCTCTGGGTAGACGCTCTATCCACCAGACCACAGATGTCGTCTCTGGGCACACACTCTATCCACCAGACCACAGAGGCAGTCTCGGGGCACACACTCTATCCACCAGACCACAGATGTCGCCTCTGGGCAGACGCTCTATCCAGTAAACCACAGAGGCGGTCTCTGGGCAGACCCTCTATCCACCAGACCACAGATGTCGTCTCTGGGCAGACGCTCTATCCACCAGACCACAGATGTCGTCTCTGGGCAGACGCTCTATCCACCAGACCACAGATGTCGTCTCTGGGCAGACGCTCTATCCATTAAACCACAGAGGCGGTCTCGGGGCACACACTCTATCCACCAGACCACAGATGTCGTCTCTGGGCAGATGCTCTATCCAGTAAACCACAGAGGCGGTCTCTGGGCAGACCCTCTATCCACCAGACCACAGATGTCGTCTCTGGGCAGACGCTCTATCCACCAGACCACAGATGTCGTCTCTGGGCAGACGCTCTAGCCATTAAACCACAGAGGCGGTCTCGGGGCACACACTCTATCCACCAGACCACAGATGTCGTCTCTGGGCAGACGCTCTATCCAGTAAACCACAGAGGCGGTCTCTGGGCAGACCCTCTATCCACCAGACCACAGATGTCGTCTCTGGGCAGAAGCTCTATCCACCAGACCACAGATGTCGTCTCTGGGCAGACGCTCTATCCACCAGACCACAGATGTCGTCTCTGGGCAGACGCTCTATCCACCAGACCACAGATGTCGTCTCTGGGCACACACTCTATCCACCAGACCACAGATGTCGTCTCTGGGGAGATGCTTTATCCAGTAAACCACAGATGTCGTCTCTGAGCACACACTCTATCCACGAGACCACAGATGTCGTCTCTGGGGAGATGCTTTATCCATTAAACCACAGATGTCGTCTCTGGGCAGACCCTCTATCCACCAGACCACAGATGTCGTCTCTGGGGAGATGCTTTATCCAGTAAACCACAGATGTCGTCTCTGAGCACACACTCTATCCACCAGACCACAGATGTCGCCTCTGGGCAGACGCTCTATCCAGTAAACCACAGAGGCGGTCTCTGGGCAGACCCTCTATCCACCAGACCACAGATGTCGTCTCTGGGCAGACGCTCTATCCACCAGACCACAGATGTCGTCTCTGGGCAGACGCTCTATCCACCAGACCACAGATGTCGTCTCTGGGCAGACGCTCTATCCATTAAACCACAGAGGCGGTCTCGGGGCACACACTCTATCCACCAGACCACAGATGTCGTCTCTGGGCAGATGCTCTATCCAGTAAACCACAGAGGCGGTCTCTGGGCAGACCCTCTATCCACCAGACCACAGATGTCGTCTCTGGGCAGACGCTCTATCCACCAGACCACAGATGTCGTCTCTGGGCAGACGCTCTAGCCATTAAACCACAGAGGCGGTCTCGGGGCACACACTCTATCCACCAGACCACAGATGTCGCCTCTGGGCAGACGCTCTATCCAGTAAACCACAGAGGCGGTCTCTGGGCAGACCCTCTATCCACCAGACCACAGATGTCGTCTCTGGGCAGAAGCTCTATCCACCAGACCACAGATGTCGTCTCTGGGCAGACGCTCTATCCACCAGACCACAGATGTCGTCTCTGGGCAGACGCTCTATCCACCAGACCACAGATGTCGTCTCTGGGCACACACTCTATCCACCAGACCACAGATGTCGTCTCTGGGGAGATGCTTTATCCAGTAAACCACAGATGTCGTCTCTGAGCACACACTCTATCCACGAGACCACAGATGTCGTCTCTGGGGAGATGCTTTATCCATTAAACCACAGATGTCGTCTCTGGGCAGACGCTCTATCCACCAGACCACAGATGTCGTCTCTGGGGAGATGCTTTATCCAGTAAACCACAGATGTCGTCTCTGAGCACACACTCTATCCACCAGACCACAGATGTCGTCTCTGGGCAGACGCTCTATCCATTAAACCACAGATGTCGTCTCTGGGCAGACGCTCTATCCACCAGACCACAGATGTCGTCTCTGGGCAGACGCTCTATCCATTAAACCACAGAAGGGGTCTCCTGGCAGACGCTCTATCCACCAGACCACAGATGTCGTCTCTGGGCAGACGCTCTATCCATTAAACCACAGATGTCTTCTCTGGGTAGATGCTCTATCCAGTAAACCACAGAAGGGGTCTCTGGGCACAAACTCTATCCACCAGACCACAGATGTCGTCTCTGGGTAGATGCTCTATCCAGTAAACCACAGAAGCGGTCTCTGGGCACAAACTTTATCCACCAGACCACAGTTGTCGTCTCTGGGCAGACGCTCTATCCACCAGACCACAGATGTCGTCTCTGGGCAGACGCTCTATCCATTAAACCACAGATGTCGTCTCTGGGCAGACGCTCTATCCATTAAACCACAGAAGCGGTCTCTGGGTACACACTCTATCCACCAGACCACAGATGTCGTCTCTGGGCAGATGCTCTATCCACCAGACCACAGATGTCGTCTCTGGGCAGACGCTCTATCCACCAGACCACAGATGTCGTCTCTGGGTAGATGCTCTATCCACCAGACCACAGATGTCGTCTCTGGGTAGATGCTCTATCCACCAGACCACAGATGTCGTCTCTGGGCAGATGCTCTATCCACCAGACCACAGATGTCGTCTCTGAGCAGACGCTCTATCCACCAGACCACAGATGTCGTCTCTGGGCAGACGCTCTATCCACCAGACCACAGATGTCGTCTCTGGGTAGACGCTCTATCCACCAGACCACAGATGTCGTCTCTGGGCAGACGCTCTATCCACCAGACCACAGATGTCGTCTCTGGGCAGACGCTCTATCCACCAGACCACAGATGTCCTCTCTGGGTAGACGCTCTATCCACCAGACCACAGATGTCGTCTCTGGGCAGATGCTCTATCCACCAGACCACAGATGTCGTCTCTGGGCAGACGCTCTATCCACCAGACCACAGATGTCGTCTCTGGGCAGACGCTCTATCCACCAGACCACAGATGTCGTCTCTGGGTAGACGCTCTATCCACCAGACCACAGATGTCGTCTCTGGGCACACACTCTATCCACCAGACCACAGAGGCAGTCTCTGGGCACACACTCTATCCACCAGACCACAGATGTCGCCTCTGGGCAGACGCTCTATCCAGTAAACCACAGAGGCGGTCTCTGGGCAGACCCTCTATCCACCAGACCACAGATGTCGTCTCTGGGCAGACGCTCTATCCACCAGACCACAGATGTCGTCTCTGGGCAGACGCTCTATCCACCAGACCACAGATGTCGTCTCTGGGCAGATGCTCTATCCATTAAACCACAGAGGCGGTCTCGGGGCACACACTCTATCCACCAGACCACAGATGTCGTCTCTGGGCAGACGCTCTATCCAGTAAACCACAGAGGCGGTCTCTGGGCAGACCCTCTATCCACCAGACCACAGATGTCGTCTCTGGGCAGACGCTCTATCCACCAGACCACAGATGTCGTCTCTGGGCAGACGCTCTAGCCATTAAACCACAGAGGCGGTCTCTGGGCAGACCCTCTATCCACCAGACCACAGATGTCGTCTCTGGGCAGACGCTCTATCCACCAGACCACAGATGTCGTCTCTGGGCAGACGCTCTATCCACCAGACCACAGATGTCGTCTCTGGGCAGACGCTCTATCCACCAGACCACAGATGTCGTCTCTGGGCAGACGCTCTATCCACCAGACCACAGATGTCGTCTCTGGGCAGACGCTCTATCCATTAAACCACAGAAGGGGTCTCCTGGCAGACGCTCTATCCACCAGACCACAGATGTCGTCTCTGGGCAGACGCTCTATCCATTAAACCACAGATGTCTTCTCTGGGTAGATGCTCTATCCAGTAAACCACAGAAGGGGTCTCTGGGCACAAACTCTATCCACCAGACCACAGATGTCGTCTCTGGGTAGATGCTCTATCCAGTAAACCACAGAAGCGGTCTCTGGGCACAAACTTTATCCACCAGACCACAGTTGTCGTCTCTGGGCAGACGCTCTATCCACCAGACCACAGATGTCGTCTCTGGGCAGACGCTCTATCCATTAAACCACAGATGTCGTCTCTGGGCAGACGCTCTATCCATTAAACCACAGAAGCGGTCTCTGGGTACACACTCTATCCACCAGACCACAGATGTCGTCTCTGGGCAGATGCTCTATCCACCAGACCACAGATGTCGTCTCTGGGCAGACGCTCTATCCACCAGACCACAGATGTCGTCTCTGGGTAGATGCTCTATCCACCAGACCACAGATGTCGTCTCTGGGTAGATGCTCTATCCACCAGACCACAGATGTCGTCTCTGGGCAGATGCTCTATCCACCAGACCACAGATGTCGTCTCTGAGCAGACGCTCTATCCACCAGACCACAGATGTCGTCTCTGGGCAGACGCTCTATCCACCAGACCACAGATGTCGTCTCTGGGTAGACGCTCTATCCACCAGACCACAGATGTCGTCTCTGGGCAGACGCTCTATCCACCAGACCACAGATGTCGTCTCTGGGCAGACGCTCTATCCACCAGACCACAGATGTCCTCTCTGGGTAGACGCTCTATCCACCAGACCACAGATGTCGTCTCTGGGCAGATGCTCTATCCACCAGACCACAGATGTCGTCTCTGGGCAGACGCTCTATCCACCAGACCACAGATGTCGTCTCTGGGCAGACGCTCTATCCACCAGACCACAGATGTCGTCTCTGGGTAGACGCTCTATCCACCAGACCACAGATGTCGTCTCTGGGCACACACTCTATCCACCAGACCACAGAGGCAGTCTCTGGGCACACACTCTATCCACCAGACCACAGATGTCGCCTCTGGGCAGACGCTCTATCCAGTAAACCACAGAGGCGGTCTCTGGGCAGACCCTCTATCCACCAGACCACAGATGTCGTCTCTGGGCAGACGCTCTATCCACCAGACCACAGATGTCGTCTCTGGGCAGACGCTCTATCCACCAGACCACAGATGTCGTCTCTGGGCAGATGCTCTATCCATTAAACCACAGAGGCGGTCTCGGGGCACACACTCTATCCACCAGACCACAGATGTCGTCTCTGGGCAGACGCTCTATCCAGTAAACCACAGAGGCGGTCTCTGGGCAGACCCTCTATCCACCAGACCACAGATGTCGTCTCTGGGCAGACGCTCTATCCACCAGACCACAGATGTCGTCTCTGGGCAGACGCTCTAGCCATTAAACCACAGAGGCGGTCTCTGGGCAGACCCTCTATCCACCAGACCACAGATGTCGTCTCTGGGCAGACGCTCTATCCACCAGACCACAGATGTCGTCTCTGGGCAGACGCTCTATCCACCAGACCACAGATGTCGTCTCTGGGCAGACGCTCTATCCACCAGACCACAGATGTCGTCTCTGGGTAGACGCTCTATCCACCAGACCACAGATGTCGTCTCTGGGCACACACTCTATCCACCAGACCACAGAGGCAGTCTCTGGGCACACACTCTATCCACCAGACCACAGATGTCGCCTCTGGGCAGACGCTCTATCCAGTAAACCACAGAGGCGGTCTCTGGGCAGACCCTCTATCCACCAGACCACAGATGTCGTCTCTGGGCAGACCCTCTATCCACCAGACCACAGATGTCGTCTCTGGGCAGACGCTCTATCCACCAGACCACAGATGTCGTCTCTGGGCAGACGCTCTATCCATTAAACCACAGAGGCGGTCTCGGGGCACACACTCTATCCACCAGACCACAGATGTCGTCTCTGGGCAGACGCTCTATCCAGTAAACCACAGAGGCGGTCTCTGGGCAGACCCTCTATCCACCAGACCACAGATGTCGTCTCTGGGCAGACGCTCTATCCACCAGACCACAGATGTCGTCTCTGGGCAGACGCTCTAGCCATTAAACCACAGAGGCGGTCTCTGGGCACACACTCTATCCACCAGACCACAGATGTCGTCTCTGGGCAGACGCTCTATCCAGTAAACCACAGAGGCGGTCTCTGGGCAGACCCTCTATCCACCAGACCACAGATGTCGTCTCTGGGCAGAAGCTCTATCCACCAGACCACAGATGTCTTCTCTGGGTAGACGCTCTATCCACCAGACCACAGATGTCGTCTCTGGGCAGACGCTCTATCCACCAGACCACAGATGTCGTCTCTGGGCAGACGCTCTATCCACCAGACCACAGATGTCGTCTCTGGGCAGACGCTCTATCCAGTAAACCACAGAGGCGGTCTCGGGGCACACACTCTATCCACCAGACCACAGATGTCGTCTCTGGGTAGATGCTCTATCCAGTAAACCACAGAGGCGGTCTCGGGGCACACACTCTATCCACCAGACCACAGATGTCGTCTCTGGGTAGATGCTCTATCCATTAAACCACAGAAGGGGTCTCTGGGCAGACGCTCTATCCACCAGACCACAGATGTCGTCTCTGGGTAGATTTCTCTATCCATTAAACCACAGAGGCAATCTCTCGGCAGACACCCTATCCGTTATACCACAGGGGTCTCCAGGCAGATACTCTGTCCTTAACACTTTGATTTGTAGAAATGGAAACCCAAACAGAACACAACAGGGTGCTAGGTTAAAACAAGAATTGCAGTTAGATCCGCTATCTGTCATAGATCTCCTAAAGCCAAGAAATGCAATAGCGAAGACCAAACTAACTCTATTTCTGAGAGATGGACAGCTACTCGAACGTATATAAACAGAGCAGCCAAGGATAGAAATGAAATCATATCAATACAAAAACAGAAATTATATGAACACCAAACTCACAATAGATAGGTGTACCCTACTCACACACAGGAGTACCAAAGAGGGACAGGTCAGCCGAAATTGCCTAGGCAGAAGGCGACCTCCTAAACACTTAATGCAACAACAACAACAACAACAAAGACATGCATGAAGAGATGTATCAGATTAGAGTAAAAGATGCAATTTTAATGAGTTTGATACAAAGTTAAAATTGAGCTAAGCAGATGTAGAACTTCTAACAGACATACTTCACTTCAAGCTGACAGTGAATACAGCCTTAAGAGGACAAACTATTTCAAAGAAGTACCGTATTCGACGTAATAAGCGCCCAGGGCGCTCTCAAAATTAGAAATAGGGGGCTCTTATTGGAATATTATTTTGGTGGAAAAAATTGAGTTGAAAGATAAATTTCGTGGTTTATGCTGACGGTCTGAACTGTTTATATACAACAGATAAATTTTTCCAGATTAATTAAGGGGGCATTTAACACACGAGTGCGTATTATACATGAATAAATAAGTCTTGTGTACATTGATCAATCGGAAGGGATGCTAATTTGGATTGTTCACTTGCCAATATATTAGCAAATATCGCCATGGGCGCTTATTAGAGCGGGGCGCTTATTACGTCGAATACGGTATTAGAAATGAACATTCACATATAGCCTACTGGGTAAAACCACAGTGATCATACACTTTGGGGAGCTGAATTGTAAGTTTTTTGCTATAGTCTTACAGTTCTATTAAATTCATGATCTGATGTGTGAACTGGGAGTCAGTTGCATTATGGGATTATTTTTATGACATTCATGCATAATTTCAAATCATGTTTGTGTAAACTACATTGGGACTGGAGAACTTTAAATACATAAAATCAGTGTAGACCTTTGTTATGTTTGACGATGCAGATCTGGGCGATCTTCTTTTTTATGACTCTAAATCTCACTTGACTAGATTACAAAAACTAGTAAACGGTGGGTGATTGGACCTGTAAATTTCTAACTTGAAAAATAATGTTTGTAAAGCACTGATCTTCATTTTGGTTATTGGGGTGAAGGAGATTGAACTCACGTATCAAGCCGATTCAAGAGCACCTGGCGACTTGAAATGTTCGTTTGAAACGAGCTGTGACAAATAAATGCACAGATTTTTACATTAAATTCATTCTTAGTTGGTGTCGTGAATATTAACAAGCTTCTCCCATTGATGACCCAAAAATATTCCCTATCTGTACTCTCACTGTCTCGTGTCGTTTCCACTCTGAGATGATGTGCGAGCGACCGACTTCTATCTAAGGATCACATTATGTGTATACGTCATCAATTTTGCGATCTGTCAGATGCCTCGGCTATTTCCGTTACTTTCCGATTTCTCCCGTTATGAGACATCGACGTGTTTGATTGGATAACGATGGTTACCGAGGTGCTTTCTCACTACTGCCTCACTCGTCATTGTACGGAACTGACCAGCCATTGGAAACGAAATCAAGAAGACGACAAACAATCATCGTCATTTATCAACCGATTAATCGCATAACGAGTGATTTCGATAAAGTATCCAATAAGGAGTGTACTTAAGGACATCTTCTTGGTTTCGGCCAGCGAGAAGAAAGCCTATGCCTTGAAAGAAAGGAGAATTTTCCCTTTTTACTGGTGTCGTAAGAGAACATTTGGCCATTTTTTCGGATCAGCTCCTGGAAATGTAACAGATCTCTCGTCGTCTGTACGGAAGTTAGTCTCAAAATCGCATCTTTCGACGCTTTATAATGAGCGGAAGACCAAGGACAACTTCTTTTGCCGAAGGAGGACGGGCTGGACAGCCTGCGTTCGGAGGAATGAAAACCTTCGGTAAGCCTATCCGTCGTTATTCTGGGTCAGGCATGAAAACCTGATAAAGATGGCGGACAGATCAATCTAGCAGTCAGCATCCTGTCTTTATAAACAGACAACACTGGTACTCGTAACGTTGATTGTGTATTTATGCCAGTATGTTCTATTTTCAGTTATTGAAATTACAAATATGTAGATTCATAGTGTCATTTCATCAGGTCAGAAATGTCCATCAAAGGTAGACTGACACTGACAGCCGTACAGACTGTCAGGGGTGAACAAGGCCTACAATTTTATATTATGATGATAAACATTGAAAATGACCATTTCAATTAAACCGTGATGACAAGTTTAGATGTAAGAAGAAATTGATGAAATTCAGGTTAGAATATTGATTATATATTTTTCTCACTGTATAAATATAAGTTATGTCTTGGTTACAAATAATTTAGTTTAGGGTAGGAGAATGGAGAATTTCCATAAGTTAAAACTAAAAATACCAAATATTGAAATCGACAGTCCATCAATTGGCATAAACCTTGGCGATCTTCTTGTCGGATATATCATTGTTTTGGACAGATATGTATGCAGGGCAGTTTGTTTCTATTGATAAGTATCACGGTTTCATCACATTACGCTAAGCACACACTATTGTCGGTATTACGGTTCTTTCTTTCAAGGAACCATTTTAGGGGTCAGTATGTCAGGTGATTTTGACTGTCAATGTTTGACAAATACATCTGAAATGTTCCTGTAATTCCAGCATTTAATTAATTTCTTTCTTATGAAGATCATGAGGTGCCTTTGTATATACTTTCATACATTTTAACCCAGTGTCCCAATGTGGCGATGGTCCCACTTTTTATGTGGAATGTCATTAAGAATTAGAAATTTTAGGTGTAAATATAAGCCATGAAATTTATGCCCTTATACAAGCATTTCATGAAGAGTATTGTTTTGACAGTTGTATATATAAGCATACAGTATGCACTTTTAAACTAAACAAACATGGAAAATTAAGGTTAGTGATGGAACAACATTTCTTCTGATGTCAAGCACAGCACTGGCTGCAGTATCATCCAACAAATCTCTCATTATCTACAATGACCAATGTACCTATTGTCGGGTGCAGGCTAAAATGGCACCCCAGCAAAACGTCACCGATTTCTCTGGCGAAAATGGCACCGCATTTGGCGCAAAAGGGCTACTATGTGTCGGGCGAAAATAGCACCTCTATTTTTAATAAGGATAAGAACGATTTTTGTAGTAATATATATGGTTTATTTACATGGTCACAGTTATCACAGCATGTTGTTGTTTTCTGACATTCTTCTCTCATGCAACACATCGAAAGGCCATTGTGAATAATTGTGATCTGACAGCACCATGTTAGGCCTCTTAAATACAGTTTCAGTTTAAATTGAGTAAAGGTACTTAAAACTTGAAAGCGTATAGTGTTTTCACATTAAGTTAACTGCGCCTCCCAATCAGTCGGCGAGTAAATTGGAGTAGGGGTCTAATTAGCACTAATAGCACTTATTTGACCAAGGTAAAAAAAAAAATAAGGTGCCGTTTTCGCCAGGCAATAGTAGCCGTTTTCTTCGCTTGAGTCGAGGTGCCGTTTTCGCCCGCTGACGTTTCGCCCATCGGTGCCGTTTTCGCTATAACCCCCTTCTGTCAGTGCCATCACGAAGCCTGTTACCCAGCCAACCCTATCTGGATTGATGTTTTTATACTGCAATTTACCAAGGACAGTCTGCCAAGGGTTTCACACTTTGCTTCAGTGCCAGCTGCCGCCTTCAAGTGCCTCAACATGAGATTTATTATTTACTGATGATCTTGGAAGTTCAAATAACTCCCTGGTACTGCAATCACGAGACTACAAACCATCTAGATCTTTGTAATAAATTTTACGAATGTTTATTGACAACGGAACATTTGAGGTTGTAAACGTCATGAAAGTGTAAAATGTTTGCATTCTGAATTTGACAAGCAACGTTTGATTAACTAGGGTAAAAATACAATCTTGTATGCAGAGCAGATGAAGAGGCACCTTGGCACAACTTTTGTCAGCCAAACGTAACTGATTGGTTCTATCTTGTACCATTGAAATGTACCTAGGGCAGTATGCATACCTCATTGTCCTGAGGCAAGGGAGTTAACTGGCTGTAAGGGTCCAATTGTCAAACTAGGCTGGAATGATGGAGTTATTTAGCCATGCTTATGAGTCTCTGCATCGTCCAGTCAAAATGGCGTAACAAAATCAACATCCGGTATGTCACCTGCATTGCAGATTTTGGTCAATTGCAGAATTTGTAAAGCATATGTACAACCAGCTTGGCGTGAACGGATATTTTCCAAATGTTTTCATCCTTTTACTCAAGGTGCTCAATTGATTTGATGCACTGCGCGGAGTAAGACCTGTTTCATGACCATATCCTCACTTGATTGGACGCTGACATTTTGTTATAGAAAAAAAATGTCAGTAATATGAGAGGTGGAATCTGATTGGCCAATAGAAGGACATACCGGTAACTGGAAATAGCCACTGGTTGCGCTACAATCGAGCCCAGAAATTCCAGCCTTGTTCGGAAGGGGTGGAAACTGGACTTTTACAGTCAGTTAATACACTTGCCTCAGGAAGGTGTGGTATAATACTGCCCTTGGTACATTTCAGTGGGACCACAAGCAGGGATAATTCTATGGTGAGGACATGCTTTTAGCCCCTAAATTTGAAAAAAAGGCCCACATTTTTAAATATAATGAGGCATTTTAACATTGCGCTGTATGGGCGTAGACAAGTAGAAATTTGCCATTTTTAAGGCTTTTGCTATGTGTTATCAGTATCATTATTATAAGGACAAGTGGACTGACAATGTTAGTTTCTACTGCTGAAGGTGTATCCTTAGCCTCAGTAGGCAAATGTGCCTGACATGTATGATCGCATTGCATCAAATCATACCTATGCCGATGTACCTGGACCAGACTTTTCTGAGGCGCCAAAACAGTCTCATTCTTGCAAGATCGTAGGTTATCATAAAAAGATTAATTAACATGATCAAACTGATACCTTTTTTTATTTCCATAAAATATAGAAAGGATACTGTTTATGAGCATATTTTGACCTCTGGCAAGATGGTCAAACTTCCACAATAGTTACGTTTTCATAAGGACTAGTAGAAATTTGACATTTTTTACTTGGGTTTTGTGTTTATGTTATCAACATAAAAACTAGTGGACTCAGAATGTTAGTTTCTATCACTTTTTGACAGCAGTGTGTACATAATTACCGGCGTTCCTGTTTACCGGTAATTACCCGTTTTATACCAGTAAAATTAGGCTTGGCCCGGTAATTCATGTGACTGCCAGTCCCTGTGGACCGGCAAATAATGTACCTTATAAATCTTTGTTTTTGAACAAAACGTCTGTGGTATTCATATAATTACATTTTTTAAACCAAAAAAAGCTTGTCTGCTACCATCAGGGTTTCCCTTTGTCTATTTCTAGGTTAAATATCCATTTGTACTTGTAGCGACTTTGTATTGAAATTAAAAAAAACAAAGAGAAAATTGTGACTGAAGTTTGCGTGAATGTGGTATAGATCTAAGTTACTTCAGAGATAACATCTTTGCACTAAGCATAAAGTTGAAGGAATTAAAACCAAATAATTTTCATACGTTTTTATATTTGTTGAAAGTTGGGACTGGCAATTTTTAGAGTTGACAGTCCACAAGGACTGGCAGTTTCAAAAGCCAGGGGGAACACAGCCGGTAGGACCAGACAGTATCGTGACAGATATCATGAGCATTGGTCCACACAATTGGAATATGACATGCAATCAACTAGTGAGTGAGTGACTATGGTTTTACGCTGCTTTTAGCAATATTCCAGCAATATCACGGCGGGGGACACCAGAAATGGTCTTCACCCATTGTACCCATGTCGGGAATCGAACCCGGGTCTTCGGCGTGACGAGCAAACGCTTTAACCACTAGGCTACCCGACTGCCCCCAATCAACTAATGTCCCAGAGTCTTAACACAAACCTCTATCCCTGGGATTAGGTGTTCTAGGCTGAAGATGTTTTACTTGTTTGTTCCAAGGGATTGACAGTTTCCCTTATCTCTGAGAATTTATTGATTCCTACCTTGACAGTGCAAGTATCATCATGAAAGGAGTATTGATTATCTGTGATTGGTTTGTGTGTCAGCATGGTCAGAAGCCTTGAATGTGTATTGATGAACCCAATACAATACATGTAGGGCATTTGGTACCAGGAGATTGTTTTACATGACAAGACGGGGGAAATCCATATTGGCCTCAGAAATTAGGCCAAGGTGTAACTTTGGTAACGTGATGTTTTCAAACTGTTTGAGCAAACTCAGATTATTGTGACAAAGAAAGATATTTTATGTCAGTTTCGTTCAGTCAACAAGCCTGGGTGCTGGGCACCTGTCCTGACGTATAATCCTATGTATTGTAGTGAGCTGAAATATTGGATCATAAAACTGGGGATGGTTGTCAGCGATAGAAACCACAGTTTTTGTCCACTAGTCCTTATATAGACCCGTGAAGATTCCGGGTTAGAATAGGTCTTCAGCAACCCATACTTGCCGTAAAAGGCAACTATGCTTGTCGTAAAAGGCGATCGAACGGGATCGGGTGGTACATGGCATCGATCCCAATTGCGTGGATCGATGCTCATGATGTCAATCACTGGATTGTCTGGTCCAGACTCGATTTTTTTACAGACCGCCGTCATATAGCTGGAATACTGCTGAGTGCGGTGTTAAACATCAAACAAAACAAAAAACAAAATTATAAAGCATAAAGCAAAATCCTTAAAAATGGCAAATTTCTACTGCTCCTTATGATACCTTAACTATTGGGCATTTTGGGAAGGACTATGGGACTAGTGCCAATTTCTAATGCTGGTCGTATTAGCTGCCTGACAGTGCTTTATAATGAGCTATTATACTCGGTGACAAAAACTGTTTTATTTTAAATGATTGGGAAACTGATTCAGAAATTTGAAAAATGCACCTTCTGCTGTTTGGTAGTCGGAAACCCCATTTGCTGCGATGGGGTGTTTGTAAGCTATAGCCTATCAAAGAAAATGCAAATTTCCATCTTAAAATTTCCAAATCATTTTGAGATAGTTAACTAATGTTACGGCTTTGTCGAGGTGAGAGCTGGACCTATACAGTCGGAGAGGCTTTATGCTTTGTAGTGCAATATTGTATGGAATGCAATGTTAAAATACCTCAGAATTTAAGAAAATAAGAACTTTAAATAATCTAGTTTTGAACAAAATAATGTTTTTTTTTTAACGTATTTACTTGCCAAGGGCGCTTAGTTGAGAAACCTTCATGAATCCTTGATATATATGTTAACATGGCCATAAATATTCCCAAAGATTATTGATGCATGTTTGTATTGCCAGCGTCAGTAGAAACAACACTGCTCTTGAATTATGCAGACAATATATCTGTTACTGTTACCTGTCTACCATAGATATGTATACTACCAGCAGTAGATCCACAAAACAAACAGCAGCTAATGGCCTAACAAGGGAATAAATAGAGCAACAGAAGCTAACATAACATTACAGAGTTCTCATGGTTACTGGTGTGTCTTTGCAAACTACACCCGAAGCTGTGTAGGTACTGCATAATAATATACTAGTTAATTTCAGTGAGTATTCCAATACTATCAATGCATGTGTCTGAATGGTATCACGTAATGACACTTTAGATTGCAGTACCCTGATAATGAAGTGGTAGAAATAAGGCTAGTGTATTGTCTGGAATATTGTATTGCAGTATATTGTGATAATTAGGTCTGTATTGTGATACATATGACAATATGTTGCCATTAACACATATCAGAGTAGTTATGTAGCTGGCAGACATAGCTGTAGTGATGTGGTAACAGTTACAGCACTTTGGGGTAGTGTTTCTTCGTAGTAAGACCATTTTTTTGACAACTTGACTTCCAGATATTTTCAGAGTAGGGGTCGAAACCCCAAAATATAATGCAAATTCAAAAATGCATATTATATTTTGCAATATGTGACTGTTTCTAATAACATAAGAAATGTTACCATGGTTACTAGTTATTTATATTTTTATTTTCCCATTTTGCAAAATATAGGGTCGGCTGATCTGTAAACCCAATTAATAAAACAAATCGCCTAGCTGTGTTGGTGAAAATAATGGTGGGTGATACTGGCCCATATTGCTTGTTACTAAGCTGTATTTCTTGCATACAATAGATATTATTCACCTGAGGTTGGATGTGCCAGGAAGATTTTTGTATATTTTATTATTGATAAATTCTAATATACATATTTTCTCATAATACCGACCCATCTAGATCGCATAATAATATGTATCGTGGTTCAAGTGTGTACTGGTAAGACTGGCATCCTTTGTTCGACAATAACATGGGGGGGGGAGGGGGGGGGAGGGGGGGGGGGTGGTGTCTTTGGTTTGTTTGTTGTTTAACGCTGCACTAAGCAATATTCCAGCTATATGACCGTGGTCTGTAAATAATCCAGTCTGGGCCAGACATTCCGGTGATTGACATCATGAACATCACTCCACGCAATTGGGATACGATGGCATGCATCAACCAAGTCAGAGAGCCTGATCACCCAATCAGCGTTAGAAATTGGCACTAGTCCTATAGTCCTTGCTAAAGTGCCCAATGGTAAAGGTATCATAAGGACTAGTAGAAATGTGCCCTTTTTAAGGGTTTTGCTATATGTTATCATTATAAGGACTAGTGGACAAAAACTGTTAGTTTCTAACCCTGCCAATCCTGTTAGTCGCCTCTTACGGCAAGCATGGGTTGCAGAAGACCTATTCTACCCCGAATCTTCAGGGTTTTTTAGATGCTATGTTCCTTATTATTGGTATATATTTGTGCCTTTAACATTGGAGCCGTAGCAAGGACCTCTAAATTAATGCTTAATTTTACCACTGGCAATGTATTGTTCCGCTTGGAAACAGTAACAAACAGAATGAAATTCAGTGAATGCAAGGATTTACCTGGATTATTTATTGTAGGGTTCCAGGGGGGCGGACAACCCTGAACTACAGGCATCCCAGATTAAAAAATGGGGTCCAAGAGAAATGTCTTATATTGAATATAAAGATGTTCAAATAAAGCAGCCCGACTTGTGGTTTGTCTGTCTTATTCAACATGTAATAGCAATATGGTGCCAGTGGTGTAATCTCCTCTGAGCATACATCATCTTGCAGCGTTAGAAATTGGTACTTACCAAACTGCCCAATGGCAAAGGTATCCTAAGGACTTGTAGAAATTGGCCCATTTTTAGGGTTTTGCTATATCTTATCATTATAAGGACTAGTGGACAAAAACTTTGTTTCTAACCCTGTCTTGTATCACTTGTGGTAGAGCACTGTCTCCTTATTGATTCTACATATTAGATAGCATAAAACAAAGTGAACAGTTACACTGCTTTTTTATATTAACAATATTCAATGTGTGACATGTTCAGAGGAGATTGTTTTAAGTCGTATCAAATTATAAAACAGCATTCATTCCTAAACAAGCATGTACTTTGAATTTTCTTTTCTCAGTGGATGCACCGTGTGCTTCTATTTCGTCTGTTTCAAGTTTTATGTGTATTTGATGCAGGATTTCACCTCCGATACATCCCTTGATGTCTACTAAATACTAGGGCTGTAACATAATAATGCCCCAATGAATCACGTTAATCCCTCAAGAAACATCACACATCAACTTTTACTTGATCTTAAGATTAAGGTCAATTTATAGGGCTGGAATCTACATGAATTTGGCTTGCCATCTTTGAGGTCAGCTTATGAACAACAGCTGGTTCCTTCCTCTTGATGGGGAAGTGTTTCAGTTTAAAAACAGCACACAAGGGAATAGAAACTAGAGGCAACAAGTGCATCCCCCAGTTTAATGTTAAAGCCTAGTTATTTATTACTCGGCTGAATGACGGATGGGTGCTATTGTACTTGTCCACTGATGTTGTACACTTTGGAACTTTTAAACTTTCACTTGCCTTGTAGTGCATGACCAACAACTAAAATATTAATGGTTTCTGATTCCAGGGATTAGTAGTCACTGATTGTGGTAGAAAATGATCACCTGGATGAAACAGATCTGTAGACAAGTAACACATGTTGCACATGTGCTTCCTATGGGACTGTGTCGTAGACAAATTTGTGTTCGGGGTAGAATAGGTCTTCAGCAACCCATGCTTGCCATAAAAGGCGACTGTGCCTGTCGTAAAAGGCGACTAACGGGATCGGGTGGTCAGGCTCGCTGACTTGGCTGATGCATGTCATCGATCCCAATTGCGGGGATCGATGCTCATGATGTCAATCACTGGATTGTCTGGTCCAGACTCGATTATTTACAGACTGTCGTCATGTAGCTGGAGTATTGCTGAGTGCAGTGTTAAACAACAAACAGCAACACCACCTCAAAGTGGTGTTAAGCCCAACTCGCTTACACAAGCTTCACTCCCTCATCCAGCTGATGCTGTCATATAATTGAAACAATGTTGAAGCTTTAAACTACCACTCAATCTCTCACTCACAGAACTATGCACTGCTTCTAATTTAAAGAACAAGAAATACTGATCTGCGTATTTTGCTTTTAGTTGTGAAAGTTAAAGTCTTGATTTTTCAAGTTTAAGATGAATATTGTTCCCTTGACCGGTGGATGAAATTGTTGACAGGGGACTTGCGAGATAAGACCTATAACTACTACTGGTATAACAAGATCGGATTGGAGGCAAAAGTATGAAGTGACAATCACATTGTCAATCATAATGATGATCGTTTGTGAAAAGCCAGGGGCCTAGTCTGTTAATTACCCAGGATGCCATAGTTGGGTCCATAAAGGGCAGACAGGAGACGGGCCTTGCCTCTAATTATACCTGTAGGCAGGAAGTGGAATACTCATTTGGGGAAATACTTTCTGCACCATGTAGTAACCAGTGGTCATCGCGTATGAATTGCTGCAGCGTCAGTCGTAATACAGTGTCACTGTCCTATCCTGATATTTGACATGTTTCTATCCTGATATTTTACATGTTTCAATATTCCGCTAAAGCCTGAATTCACAGTATGGTGTAGCAGTGTTCACTCTAGGAATTTTCTGACATGGGTCGTTTATGTGAAAATTTCAAATATTCCAGAGATACACCCACACTTGCCCATACAGCACAATGTTAAAATGCCCCATTGTATTTCAGCAGTAGAAATTGGCACTCGTCCTATAGTCCTTGCCAAACTACCCATTAATTAAGGTAACATAGGAATAGTAGAAATTTGTGCTTTTTAAGGGTTTTGCTATATGTTATCACTATCAGGACTGATGGATGAAAACTGTTTGTTTCTAATGCTGTATTTGAAAATGTAGGCCTTTTTTGTCAAATTTGGGGGCTAAAAGCACAAAGCTCCATCCTAGAGTTATCCCTGGTGTAGACACTGTGTTTGAAATCCAACAAATTTGCTGCCTGTTGCTTACAGCTCTATGAAATCAGAGGAATTACTAGTCCTTGTAGTTTTACAGGGGTCACAAAATAGTAGTAGGGTGGGTTTGAAGGTAATCCAAAAATTCAGAAGCAGAATCCTGACTTCATTTTTCTTTGTTTGAATGTTCCAAATCTGTAAATTCAATTCTGCATTTTCAGAAATAATTAGTATGGACTATGCTTTGATTATTCATTGTAATGTTTTGAGAATGATATCAAGGCATTTTCTTTCTTACGATGCTCACAAAAATTATTTCATGGGGCCTTTGAAAGACAGTGAGACAATGCATGTCTGAATTTATGAGATGAATATGCTATATATAAATCTTGGGTGATTCACTGGGGATGTAGAAAAAGTCATGAGATGGAGAAACATGAAGACATGTCAGCAGAACCAAGCTGTTGGTCTTCCGACTACAGGTACAGGTAGACTGTATATAAAACCTCCAGTCTATCATGTCTATAAATAGATACTATTTATGTAATGTCATACATCATCGGTAATAAACAAGCCGTTCTAATGATGGACCTAATGGCGATTTTCCCTTCAGCTGTTATTACATAGGATTATTTGCCACAGGTATTTATGTATCAGGTGTTTATCAGACCAGCTCAGAGGCCGATATTTAGCCTGAGTATGCAGCAAATGACAGTAAAAATTCCTTTGAATGAATATGATAAATTTCCTCAGATTTTATGAAAATTTTAACACTAAAATAATCCAAGTTTGAACAAAAAAAAAACAATTTGGCAGGCAAGGGCACTTACCGTATTCGAGGTAATGAGCGCCCATGGTGATATTAGCACCCCTTCCGATTGATCAATGTACACAAGACTTATTTATTGGTGTATAATACGCACCTGTGTCTTATATGCACCCTTAATTATGGGCAATTTCAAAACTGGAAAAATATATCTGTTGTATGTAAACATTTCAGGCTGTCAGCATCAACCACGAAATTTACAATCTTTCAACTCTGTTGTTTTTTCTCACCAAAATAATATTCTAATAAGAGCCCCATGTCTAATTTTGAGAGCGCCCTGGGCGCTTATTACGTCGAATACAGTAGTTTGACATCCAAGATAAATCCCTGTGTAAATGCATGCAAAGTGCCCCTCACCGACAGTTCAGAAATGTTCAAGAACTATTCTGTCAACTCCCAGCATTGCAGTACAAACTCTTGAGAAATATATGTAACAGTCAGTTCTAAAGCTTCTTCTGATAACCCAAGTCATTTGGTATTGTTTTTCAATGGAATTTAGAAGTCCACATTAGTATGATAAGCAAAGCTTCAGACGGAAACAAATTTATGAGTTCTGCATATTGTGGTGTAAATTTTTAAACACAACCTATATAATATTAATATATTTTCATTTACATTTTGTTTCTGAAACTTAACATCTTTAAAATACCAAAAATATGTGTCACTGATTGTATATTATTTTATGATCAGCTCATAAAACCCAATTATGGCCAATCAGAGGTATAGATGTCTGACTTAGACCTCTGTATTTTTAATCAACAGGCTCAGAACTTGTTTTCTTCATTTTCAGTAGGTTATGTTCTTAGCAAATGTGATCTTATAAGCTGAGCTACAAACTTCAAAGACATTTTACCAGTTTGAATTGATTAAATGCCTTTCAAAGACTGGATTAAAGCAGTTTTCAAGCAAGAGTATCTCATCAATATTTATTGAAAATATCAATGGGGGCTATTCTTTTGCAATTCCATTCTTTAGGATACATCCTTCAATAAGTAATCTTATTTAATATTATTGTCCCACTATTCGTGCTAATAGGCATTTTGTTGGTGAGAAATTTTGAGTTTTCCTTGTTTCAAATGCACAGAATGGCCAGTGAATTCCTGGTTTAGAATCATCTGCAACAACAATAACGACTTACGTGGCATCATTAATCATTACAATGGTTTAATTCGAAGATATTAAACACCAGGGTGAATGCGTTACGCAGAAGTGTGTTGTTCCTCGTTTCTTTGTGTGCTAAAAGTTTCCTCAATTGTAATGCCAGCTAATATTCCCAATATTGGTTTTTACAGGAAAAGATGGGTCAAAGGTGAACACTGTTGTGGCCACTCCAGGCATTGGCAGTGACCGACCCATAGAGGTCAGCTACACTGATGCCAAGGTCATTGGCAATGGCTCCTTCGGTGTTGTTTATCAGGCGAGGCTGGTTGAATCATCCGAGCTAGTTGCCATCAAGAAAGTTCTTCAGGACAAGAGGTTCAAGGTATGTGTGTGAAGTTGCTATAAGCAATCTATGACTTTTGCTGCTAGTCCGAAGCCAGAGTCTTGTAAAATTCTGTTGGGTCTAGTGAGTTCAGAAATATTAGGGGTGGTTGGGTAGCCTAGTGGTTAAAGCGTTCGCTTGTCACGCCGAAGACCCGGGTTTGATTCCTGACATGGGTACAATGTGTAAAGCCCATTTCTGGTGTCCCCCGCCATGATATTGCTGGAATATTGCTGAAAGCGGCGTAAAACCATACTCACTCACTCAGAAATATTAGTGGATATCATAACACTACAATTGACTTGAAATAGTACTAAGGGACAAGTGGAGGTGAGAAGACTCAAACGTGTTTAGGCACAGACTGTATAAGACTTAAGTTATGTCCAAATGTAAAGGAGATGTCAAGGGCATTTAATTGTGGATACCAGTGTGTGACAGTAGACAGTAAATAGTTTCTTGTCTAAACTTGGTAGCGACTAGGGCTGTTACGATTCACTTGCATATTCGAGCAGTCGAACCTAGCCATTCATGAATTGAATTCGTTATTCGTGGCCACTAGAATTGAATATTTAAGAATATGCAATCATGCCCATTTACACACCCTGTACCTAATAATAGACGTAAGAACAAATTATCTGCATAGCTTTCTTCAAAGACAACCCTCTTATAATATTTAATTTGACAATATTGTGGTCACTGGTCATTGTCGCATTTGAGTAGATACTAGTACCTGGATAAGTGCAGTATATAAATGTATAATATATTAATTATTAACAAAACATGTCAAATAATTTAATTTATGTTGTTATTGCTTCACTGAATATAACAAATAATACATCAACTGCAGACATGTTATTGTATTCATGATTTAATATTCGTATTCGCGACCCTATATTCGTGATACAAATGGTATTCGCCTCATAGTGTATTTGTTGCAGCCCTGGCTAGCTTAATTTTGTTTCTAGTAGCCACCTGGCTAGCTTAATTTTGTTTCTAGTGAGCTTTAGCATACGAACCTTCCTCCCCCATCTGAAAAAGAAACTGTCCCCTTGAATAATACAACCAATTTCTATAAACAGGAATATTGCTTGGTGTCAAGCTGTCGCAACTTACTAGAAGATTTTCTTGAGCGGTTTTTGTATGCTTGAAATTGTCATACATTTCATTGTTTGGAATATTCTCCCCTACTTCAATACAACCATGTGTTACATGAATAATGCATTATTAATAAATGTCTTCCAAAATGTGTAGCAGCTAATTGAAGATGCTCATACTTACGTCTCCCTTCGACTGTCAGGTATTGATGTATTTCTTACAATGTCAGCTGGCTAGACAAACTATATCTAGGCAGGGGAAGGCTCATGTAATCTGTTTGTGTGTGAAATTACATCATGTTAACCAAATAGCTTTACTGTTGCTGTGCCATTAGATGGTAACTCACTCATCCACACAATGGCATTACAGTGAACTACGGTTATAACAAACTCAAAGGGACCACTAAGTTAGGTTTGTTATAACTGTAATTTGTTATAAGCATTATACAGCAAAGGGACTCAACCAAAATAACGTTTGTTACATCCATCGGTTCATAATAACATGTTCGTTATTGACATAGTTAACTTACGTGTTACGACACAATGAGAAACAATGACCATGATGACAGCATTAGAAATTAGCACTAGTCCTATAGTCCTTGCCAAACTGCCCAATAGTAAAGGTATCCTAAGGACTAGTAGAAATTTGATGTTTTTTAAGGTTTTTGCTATATGTTATCATTATAAGGACTAGTGGACTGAAACTGTTGGTTTCTACCGCTGGATGACCTGTTTAGATTTACATGGATTTCTATTTCTATTCCAGAATCGAGAATTGCAGATAATGCGCAAGCTGGAACACCAGAATATCGTGAAGCTGAAGTATTTCTTCTATTCTGCTGGCGATAAGGTAAGAAGGAAGGTGTGTCATTATCATTAGTTTCTTTTGTTGCCTTCTTCCCATTGTACTGACGGATACAAATACTACAACACTAGGGTTAAATAACTTCTTACATGGCTGCATTGAAAACATAATCACTGACACTGATTTGATCAAGCAGACTAAACTTTTTGACATTTGATTTTTGAAAATTGCCTTTGAAGTGAGAAGATCGTGATTTTCATCTTATGCTCATGGTAATTCAAAACTATTTAGAGTTAGATATGATTAATGACAGATTTATGTTTTGAATTGCAAATATAAATATGTTTGATATAAATAGTATTTGTATCCCTGAGTACATGAGTGTTGCATTCAGATAACGTCATACATTCTTTGTGTACAAATGTGAAATGTGAACAAAATATTTTATCGGCAATAATACATCTCCATTTTCATCACACTATTGAATCTCTAGTCTCAATTGAGAAGTAAGCAGATGATAGCGTGTAAGTACAAGACTTGTAAAAAGTCTGAACGCTACCCAACTAAACATTGTCACTTATCTGTGAAGAATGACCTATATATAATTGATAACGACCTTGGTAAGGCCCAAGCCTGATTTCAGGGGGCACGAATTGAAATGAATAATAATTTCCAACTTCCTTCTTCTGAATGCAACATTCTGTTTCATTTTGTGTTAATCATCATCATTTGTTTATAGAAGTTTAGACTTTCCAAGTAGTGGTCATTGATTGATTGATGTATGTTAGTAGTTGCCGTTAGTTACTAACTAGATATAGAGCGTCTGTCCAGAGAGCAGAATGTCGATCCCTAGCCGCATCCTACCTAGAGACGTTAAAAGATAATACTTGTCGTCATCCTGCTACGTCTGACTTTGTTTTAGACTTAGCAAGTTCCCCTAACAAATTTGATTGTGTTAACTGTTTGTAGTTTCCAGTTGCTTACATGTTGTCCTAACATTTCCAGAGTCAAGTCTAAATTTCTTGTACAAAACTAGTGGCAGACCTAATTCTTTCTTCCTTTTGGTCACCCTCGTAGGGGGCACGGGTGGCCCAGTCGTCTAAGGCGCCACGATTCGCGGTGCAGAGTTGCATCCCTTGGGCACGCCAGAAACCTATGATTGTGGGTTCGAATCCCGGTTCGCCCCGATTATGTTTCTAGGTTTGTCAGCACCATACCCGTGCTCGTGGGTTTCACCGAAGTGGTAAACGTCTGAGACCTGCCTCACTTCAGGCTTTCCTCCCACATTAAGCTGACACGCCGTGATATAACTGGAATATTGTTAAAAGCGGCGTTAAACCCAACTCACTCACTCACTCACCCTCGTAATCGGCTGAGACCTGCATCACTTCGGGCTTTCCTCCCACATAAAGCTGACACGCCGCGATATAACTGGAATACTGTTAAAAGCTCACTCACTCACTCACCCTTATAATGATTACTCATATAAATTCTGAGGAAGAATACAAGTAGGCCTCTAGTTACCCATGGTTGTCGGATGTAGGGTAGAATGTCCCCAGCACCCGTTGATAGGACTAGGAGGCAACTACTTGTGGACCCGTCGAGGTACATGTGAGAATTAGTCCCAAGCAACCTGTGCTTGTTGTTAGAAGTGACTTAATGTATCGCGTTGTCATGTCTATGACTTGCCCGAGCGTGTGGATCGCTGCTCATGATAACATCGATATAATATCAATCACAGGTTTGTCTGGTCAAGATTGTGTTATTTACCCAGGTTTGACCTTGACTTACATATTTTCAACGGTCCTTACAAGCAATATCAGGGTCCACTGCCATAATGAAATGGTGAAGTGTACACAAAGATTTTGTAACAACTTTAATATCAGAACCTTTATATCTGTATATTATTTGTCAAGAATTTGGTATAATGAACCTGATTAATATTTTTTTATTTATTTTTTTTAATCAATATGTTTTAGCTGTATACATTTGTCCACACTGGGCACACATATCTGTGCAATGTAAAACAAGATACTGTAATATTGCTTAATGCAATAGCAAACTTTAAGCAAATGCTTGATGGAAGGTGAAGAGCTTTAAAGTGCTGCTATTCGCTCAGATCCAGTGAGTGCTACAAAACATGGTTACTGATGACTCGCCCATTCCTTGCAGTGTTCTATGGTCCACCCCTGAATCTAAAGACAAATGTTTATCTCATAACTCACTCATAAAGGACTTGGTGAGGGCGGGGGTGCAAGGCGCCGCGATTCGATGTGCAGAGGTCTGTCCCTTGGGCACGCCAGAAACCTATGAGTATGGGTTCGAATCCTGGTTCACCCCGATTATGTTTCTAGGTTTGTCAGCACCATACCTGTTCTCATGGGTTTCACCAAAGTGGTAAACGTCTGAGACCTGCCTCACTTCGGGCTTTCCTCCCACATTAAGCTGACATGTCGCGATATAACTGGAATACTGCTAAAAGCGGCGTTAAACCCCACTCACTCACTCCCTCACTCACACTCACTTAGGGATTTGAAGACATCTGCTGAGTATAACGTGGTATCTTGCGACACGATGCGTATCACGATACTCACTGACAATACCACTGGTATTCCATTACACCAGAACTAATAGTAAGTAATGATAAAATCAATGAAATACAACTCGTAAGTCCTCTTGCTTCACACATTTATTTATCATTATCTGCAAAACAAAAACTTGTTATAAACAAAAATCACCACATCCTTGTGTACTGCCATTCTAACAAGTTGTGCTATGCTGCTTTAAGTCCCTGATTCATTACTCTGGTCATATATTTCACGTAAGTTGTAAATTAAGCTGAGATTCCAGTGTATACCTGAAAAACTTTATAAAGTTGCATTCCTATTCACCAAGTCTAAAATTCAGGGTTAGAAACTAACAGATTTTTTCCACTAGTCCTTATAATGATAACCTATAGCAAAACCCTTAAAATGGGCCAATTTCTACTAGTCCTTAGAATACCTTTACTATTGGGCAGTTTGGTAAGGACTATAGGACTAGTGTCAATTTCTAACGCTTGGATGGGTATTGGATGTGTATCACAATATTTTATAATGCACAAGGCCGTATTCTGATGCGCATCCTGATATATTGTATAACTCTAAATTTTGAATTGAGAAGCGCACTCGCGACAGCCTGCAATACTTATTTAATCAATCTTACCATCCATTTGATTTAGATTGAAGTGCTTCCAAACTTTGGCTTTGCCTTTCACATTTCAAACAACTGACCACATGTCCATCTTGGGGCCCCGTATGTTGTTGACGGACTTGTACCAATGTGCATAAGCAAAAGGGAGGTTACTGAGCAATAATCTCGATTTTCTTGAAATTGCATTTTGGAATTACAGAAACATTTTGAAGGGATTTGGCAAATGTGTAACATTACTTTTTAAACACATAAAAATAGCTATTTGAAATCCCATGATATACCGAGCATCAATAAATATTTTGTGATACATATTACTTTATTAGGGCTGGGTCGGGTAACTCGGGTACGCGGGTACCCGTGTCAGGTAGGATCTGGGTACCCACAGGACTACCTGAGGTCAGTCACGTGATATATTGTTTAATGACAAAAATTATCTAGAACTCTATGCTTACACTAAAGTCACTATTGTTCGCATTTCCTTCTGACCCTGCACCAATTCCTTCTGATTTTTTATATGGTGGAATAAAGATATAACTTAATTCAATGACCAGATTGTTTAATACATGTATCTAAATACATTTTGCCAGGGCTATGCTAAATATGTTCCCAATTGGACATTTTGAGATATCTCCTGAGACCTACAGTGGGTACCCAGGTAGGGTCGGGTAATAGGTTGGTCGGTGCCTGGGTAGTAAATTTGGACTCGTCCCAGCCCTAATACATATTATGGAAAGAATGAACCTCAGTTTACTGATATATACTGGTTTTACCTCACACCCTTAGTTGGAACTAATAGTATTGATCATGTTGATGGGGACGCGGTTCATCGCCAACAGAAGCAAGTCAAGACAGAGAAACTGTCCATGTCTGCAACATTTCTAAATCCATTCCTGTGAAGAGAAAATTGAAAAAGTAATGTCTGACAAAGTATGTGTGGCTGGTATATGATTCCAAGACTGATGTTGTGATTTGCACATATTATAATTGGTTGTTTTAAATGGTTTTAAAAGAAAATTTCCAATGTTACCTCCAATATTATCTTGTACGAGTGGTAGAACTTTGAACTGTAATTCAACACACATACTTCACATGCTTTGTGATTGCCCTTTACTTTTTGGGATAATAATAATAATATAGATATTGCTTGATCTCACCTGAGCGATATCGCCAGTGGCAGCCATTTTTTAAAAGGTACTAACGGTAATAATTAACTGTTTCAAAAGTTTGGAATTCATTGCTCAGGGTTAGAAATTAACTTTTTTTTTCACAAGTCTGTAAACATTACTTGCAACCGAGATGTTATCTTCTTATTGGTAAAACAGGTAGTCTACAAAAAAAATGTCATTAGTCCTCAGACTAGTATACTTGTGTTAATATAGAACCCTGTTGCTCAGTGCTATCAATCATATCACAAGCAACAGATTCTGCGTAGCAAATTTATGGCTGTAGTGAGTTTTAGTTTCCATCACAAGCATACCTGAAAATAAACATGCCTAAAAATCTATGGGCATTTTAATTCTTTCTTGGACATGTTACAGTTAGCATGGTTAGAGCTCAGTAGATTCATCTCTCCATGTAGATTGGTTTGTTTGTTTGTTTGTTGTTTAACGCCGCACTCAGCAATATTCCAGCTATTTGACGGCGGTCTGTAAATAATCGAGTCTGGACCAGACAATCTAGCGATTAATATCATGAGCATCAATCCATGCACTTGGGATCGATGACATGCATCAACCAAGTCAGCGAGCCTTACCACCCGATCCCGTTAGTCGCCTTTTACGACAAGCATAGTCGCCTTTTACGACAAGCATGGGTTGCTGAAGACCTATTCTACCCCGGATCTTCACGGGTCTGTAGATTAGTAAAAGTATTTTCATTTTCAATAGAAATGGTAGTTTTACAGTTTAAGATACTATCATCCTCACGTCTTTAAGGGCTTTTTGTTACGTATTTTTTTTTTTATAATGCCTCACTACCATAGTACTAATGTTCCATTTCTATGATTGTGGCCTGTAAACAATTGAGTTTGGAGCAGACAGTCCAGCGATGAAATGTGATCAACCAACTCCCCAAGCCTGACCAGTCAATCCATTTATTCCACTCTTATGACAAGCCTAGGTTGCTGGGGACCTGTATTGCTTTTTTTTGTAAAAAAATCCATCATTCATATTCCGGAAACATCACAGCATTCTTACAGAATTCAGATCTGTAGATTTCTGCACAAATGCATTGATGTTTCATAAATATGAATGATGGATTAATATCAACAGTGCTATTACAATAGCTTATGTTATTGATGATTAGGATGGAGTCAAAAGCGGAAAGGTCAGATACTTTTATTGTGATGAGATTGTGCTAATTTTCAGAGATATTTCATCTTCACACGGGGGAAACTATTTGATTTTTGGTACTTGTGACTCAAATAATATTGCAAGTAATATTACAAGATTATATAGATACATCCTTGGATATTCTTTTTTCGAACATTAATTATTCTACTGCGAATACATGTATTTAAAAAAATTAGCATTAGCATTAACAAAAAATTACATGCGACATGTATTTCTATTCATTGCCTACTTCAGAAGAAATTACACAAATATTTGTGTATTTCTGTTCATTGTTGACTTGATGTGGAATATTCGCAAGGACAATTATGGTCGTTTAGGAGGCATGTTTACCACCATCAGCTCTTCATTTCATTTCTCCAGGTTCACGCTCTTGTTTAATTAGCAACAATTAAGTCATTTATTTCACACAGAAGGAGGTGTGTTTGCCATGTGCAGCAGCCAGAAAATGTTTGCGAGGAACTGGAAGTTGAAAGTTGACATTCATGATGTTATTTCACGAGAGTTACGTTTGAATGATTAAGTCACAGTTTTCAATGTTTATGGACAAATTTGGAAGCAAACGTATCATAGCATATTCTAAAAAATCTAAATCCAACTTACTTTTTGGCCACTAGAAATTGTTCAAAATTTGTAATTCATGCACGGTGGCCATTCTTGCATGAGGCTACGTTCATGAAAACACTTCCACCGGTGCCGTCACTGGCTAGGCAAATCTCATCTAAAATACAATCGTTTCTGATCTGAAATTTGTAGATTATTATGGAGAAAGGGTTGTATATATATTCATTTAGTTTTTGTTTTGCTGTCATTCCACAATCGAAATTTGCTCGTGTTTTGGAAGTTTACCCATGATTGTCTTTTTCACTCTTGATTTCTGCACGGACGCACATACATTGAGATCAACGTCTTTGATTTCTGCTAGGATTTAAAAAAAATAAAAAATATGTTTAATGACTTGGGAGTTGTGGATCATGGAATAAGATTTTCGTGCACTACCAAAGTGTTTAGTTTGTTAAAACAAACAATTGGGGATAAAAAAAAATGTTGCGCACTCCTCCATTGTCAGCTGATGCAAAGCTCCATGCAGTGATATAGGAATTGGTTATGCACAGTAAGAGATAGCATGCAGTGTTGTGAGTATGCAAATCGCTGTTTTGATTGACAACTTTTGACGATTGAATAAACTAGCATGTAAGTTTTTTTTACTTTTTTAGGTCCTGCAGATGAATTTATTCAAGCTTTACGACATTTCCGATTTTTGTAGGTGAAAATGAGTTTTAATGCATATAACACTATTGAAAGAACTACACGATTTTCAATCGCCCTGATTGAATGTTGATGCGATATCTACGACAATTAGCAATAATATCGCAGCCTAAGTCAATCCCTGTGTAAGATGTGTTATAAATCACCTCCAGGCAACGATGCAGTATTAAAATCTCAAGTTCATGGATGTTTAGATCTTGTTATTTACAGTCTTATGTTTCAAATCAGAGACCATTACAAGTGGACAAGAATGCAACTGCAGACTGTCATGTTGTCACGTGCATGAATTGTGATGTTTATGTGTTGCAGAAAGATGAGGTGTACCTCAACCTGGTATTGGAATATGTCCCGGAGACTGTCTACAGGGTAGCAAGACACTACAGCAAGAGCAAGAACTCGGTCCCACTGCTCTTCATCAAGGTACACAACGTTCCTTGTCTCTCTTGCACACCCCAGAGCATATTTTTGAAAACACAATCACCCCCATTCCATCCTCATTGCATTCTCAGCTCAAGTAGCCTGTGTTCAACCCATTCTCAGCTCTAGTAGCCTGTGCTCAACCCATTATCAGCTCAAGTAGCCTGTGTTCAACCCATTATCAGCTCAAGTAGCCTGTGTTCAACCCATTATCAGCTCAAGTAGCCTGTGTTCAACCCATTCTCAGCTCAAGTAGCCTGTGCTCAACCCATTCTCAACTCAAGTAGCCTGTGCTCAACCCATTATCAGCTCGAGTAGCCTATGTTCAACCCATTCTCAGCTCAAGTAGCCTGTGTTCAACCCATTATCAGCTCAAGTAGCCTGTGTTCAACCCATTCACAACTCACGTAGCCTGTGTTCAACCCATTCTCAGCTGAAGAACTAATGTTAAACAATGAACGCATGACTGATTTGTTACTGCTATTATATACAACAGGTGTTTATGTCACAATGGGACGATCCATAGCCTCCAGTAGGGACACATAGAAAAACTGATTTTTAACAAGGAATGAGAATGAGAGAATATTACACAGTTACTGTATACAAGTAATATGTCACAATGGGACGAACCATAGCCTCCAGTTGTGACATTTGAAATACTGCTATTTAACAATGAATGAGAGGACGTGATAACAGTTATTGTCTGCGACAAGTATTGATGCGCATGTTCAATTAATTATGATGCATTTTATTCCAGTTGTATATGTATCAGCTGTTCCGAAGTCTTGCATACATCCATTCACAAGGAGTTTGTCATCGGGATATCAAACCTCAAAACCTCTTGTTAGACCCAGAAACTGGGATACTGAAACTGTGTGATTTTGGAAGGTGAGTTTCTAGGCTGTTTGAAGTTTTCCTCAGATTTATTTCATCTGTGATGTGATGGTTGTATTGAATAAGTGTTGACAGTCGTTGAACAAGTCAGCTTTGTTAAAGCTAAAAGCCTACAGGTTACACACAACCATCTGTTTTCCCATAGACTTTTATAGTAACGTTATAATATTATTTTTAGATAATTAAGTAGGGTTCACTCTTTGTGTGAAAATTTCAAATATTCTAGAGGTATGTCCATACAGCACAATGTTAAGGTGCCCCATTGTATTTAAACATGTGGGCCTTTATTTCAAATTCAGGGGCTAAAAGCACAAGGCCTCACCCTAGAATTAACCCAGATTAAGCATTCAACAGCTATTACCTGTACGTGTGTGCGCAGTTTGGCCTTAGAGTAGCAATAAAACAAAAACAAAGACTAGCTTAGCCAGCTCCTTTTCCGAGTACAGGAAGCTAAACACACCACCCCTAGTTCCGCACCAAATGTCACCTACTTGAAAATATCCGTGGTCACATTCAGCATTAGTCATCATGTTGAAAAAGACAGTACTAAATATAGAAAAACATGGTCAGTTTTAATTACTGGATGGATGTATATTTAAGAGACACAATCTTACACAATATCATCCAATCACAGCTTGCAGATATCTCTTGATCTGCATTGAAGGCAGTCACAAACTGGTTCTCATTTAGTGTAGTAGAACCTAAATGATACATGTATTGCTGTAGTAGGGGAGATAAGTTATCAGCATTAGAAATTGGCACTAGTCCTATAGTCCTTGCCAAACTGCCCAATGGTAAAGGAATCATAAGGACAAGTAGAAATTTGCCATTTTTAAGGGTTTTGCTATATGTTATCATTATAAGAACTAGTGGACGAAAACTGTTAGTTTCTAACGCTGGTTGTTGTCCCCACTTAGATCTATCATTACTGTTGAGATCCATCTTAACAGGTAAAGAAATTAACAGATTATTGCGGTCATCATCTTCAATGTTATCTTCAGTGTCATGTTTGACATGTTTCATTGATTATGTATTTGTTTCATATATATATGGGGGTGGTCGGGTAGCCTAGT
Source organism: Haliotis rufescens (assembly GCF_023055435.1). Classification (NCBI taxonomy): domain Eukaryota; kingdom Metazoa; phylum Mollusca; class Gastropoda; order Lepetellida; family Haliotidae; genus Haliotis; species Haliotis rufescens. The sequence continues at coordinate 3,403,137 of NW_025964046.1, forward strand.
GGTTAAAGCGTTCGCTTGTCACGCCGAAGACCCGGGTTTGATTCCCGACATGGGTACAGTGTGTGAAGCCCATTTCTGGTGTCCCCTGCTGTGATATTGCTGGAATATTGCTAAAATATTGCTAAAAGTGGCATTAAACCATACTCACTCAATCACTCACTTTCATATATATGGCAGTAGGACGTTTTCATGATATCATCAGCATTTGATAGGATTTTCTTCTGTATTATTACCTAATTTGGAAGAGGAAGTAGTCATAGGACATTTTGGATTATAATCTGTCCTAGAAAATCTGAAACCCTGTGTTTGTATTTCTCAATAATCCTATGTTTCAATTTGTTTCAGTGCTAAAGTGCTGGTTAAGGGAGAACCAAATGTGTCGTACATCTGCTCACGTTACTACAGAGCCCCAGAGCTGATATTTGGGGCCACAGACTACACAGCACAAATAGGTGGGTAGTAAGTGTTGTGTGTGGGTCAGGTCACAACCAGATGACGGGCTGACCTCTAGGGCTGTGTATTGGTAACAAAATGGTATTGCAGTATATTGGGAGCTATTGTGTTTAACAGTGATTGTACATGCAGATCCTATTTTCTCCAGGCTAAAGTAAATGTAACACAGCATGGTCAGGCACCGCCATTTTGTAGTCATGGATACAGGGGAGATAACAATGTGTGAGAAAAATCACTTTCATGTTGCCACCATTTTGTGAATCAATTTCAAAGGGAGCGTGATAAACTCTTTATCATATAATGTCCTTCTTCAGTTCTGTGCACGAAAATAGCTTTTCATCTCTCACAAACATTACCTAAACATTGCAATTTTTCCTGGAATGTGTGCATTAATATATAATACGTTAGAGGATAAGTGATGTGTCAATCAGACAGTGACAGTAGCCAATATAGTTCCAACTGAAATATGATTCTTATACAGTAGCGTAACAACGTATTATATGCAAAACAACAATTGCCTACACAAATTGTTTTACTTGCCTTTCGCAGCAATCCATCTGTCTGTCCCTCTTTATCAAAGGGAAGCTACTCTTAACCTAGTCTGTGAAACGTCACGGCCACAGTCAGATGTTGTTGACAGTCGGCCTGTCCTGTCATAACGTTACGGAGTTCAGTCAGATGTACACACAGTGACAAAACGAAACAAGGTAACAATTCGGACATATTTCGGCCAAATCAAACTGTTTTAATTTGTTGTGTTACAGATGTCTGGTCAGCAGGATGTGTGTTGGCAGAGCTACTTCTGGGTCAGCCCATCTTTCCAGGGGACAGCGGCGTTGACCAGCTGGTAGAAATCATCAAGGTCCTTGGTACACCAACGCGGGAGCAGATTCGAGAGATGAATCCCAACTATTCCGAGTTCAAGTTCCCACAGATTAAAGCTCATCCCTGGACAAAAGTAAGCATCAACCCCCGATGTGCAGTGTGAATTTTGGTTCTGCTTGCTTCTGGTTTGTTGTGTTGATACCCTCTGAGTTAGCCTAGCAACTAATGGATGTCCTGTAGGAACTGGCAGTGTTAGAAACTATGTGGCATTCTTTGGTCGTTGAATCTCATGGGGACTCAGGGTTAGAATAGGTCCCCAGCAGCCTACGTGGTCTTGGAGCCAATGACCGCCTCCGTGGTCTAGTGGTAGAGCGTCCGCCCGGAGAGCGGAAGGTCCGGGGTTCGATCCCCGACCGCGCCATACCAAAAGACGTTAAAAGATGGTATTTGTTGTTACCCTGTCTGGCGCTCGGCATTAAAGGGCTAAAACAAGGACTGGTCGGCTCGGAGTCAGTATACTGTGTCTGAGTGGGGTATTCATGTTAAACTGCAGCATGGTATCTCAGTGAGCTAGCACTATAAATCGGCATCAGTCCAGACTAGTACAAGCAGCCACACAAACACACACACGTACATGCACGTCGCTATATAAGTGCAATAATCTTGGACGCGACGTTAAACCCCATTTCACCTCACATAAGAGCCAACAAGATGGATCATGTGGTCAGGTTCAGTGACCCGGTTGCTGACGTGTCATTGTACCCCAATGGCGTGTATAGATGTTCACAATATGTCTCTCAGTTGTCTGGCCCCTTGACTTTCATTCTTAATTTCCAACACTGAGATTTGTAGATACATTGATCTCATTAATCTAAATACTTGACAAGCATGACTGAAGTTACTTAGTTCAGTTCATTTTAAACACAGTGGGTACAGGCAGGGTTAAAGCTTAAAAAGAAATTTACTGCTGGAAGGAAAGAATTGCACAGACCAGCTGTCGTATCACTATTACAAGAACCAAAATTGGTATATGTATGTTTGATTATGTCCCATGCTGCTGAACTGCCAATCTATTCACACCACACTTTTTTTTTTTTTTAAAAATATAATAAGCCCCAACCCCAAAATATAAGTTCTGAAATGTTTTGATCAAAATTGTTCATTATGCCAAGCTACTAATTTTTTCCAGAGTGATCTTTCTGTGAAGTTGCATGTTAATACACACTTTGCTTGGCTGTCAGTTTGTTTGCTATCTGAAGCATGTGTATTTTTTCAAACTTGAATGCTCCTTAAGCATGTTGTTGTAGCTGTTGTTATTCACAGATTAGTCAAATATGTTTGCAGCTTTATTTTGTAACAATCTAATAAACACACATTGTTTGGCATATCATTCATAACACACTAATTCAGGATTAAAATAATCTAGGACATTAACTGATTGTATTCTAAGATGTCTTGATAAGCTCTTTCAAATTTGGTAATACTACTGAAGAATGTCCTCAAACACTGATAAATGTTGCCATTCGTCTCTGCAAAATCGCTAATTTCCAATAATATATAGCAAAGTTGTTGTATTTTGTCATTTGAGAGACACAGAGAACACCAAACTTCTTGTGAAGATCTGTTAAAAAGAAAATATTTTGCTGATTACATTGAACATGTTGAATGTTCTTTGATGTGATGACTGAAGATTTTGTTGAATTTTCCTCACAGTATGATTGAATATATGACTTGGGTCGTTAAACCCAGCGGCGGCGGGGTAGCCTGGTTGGTTAAGGCGTTCGCTTGTCACACTTCAATTCCCCACACGGGTACCATGTGTGAAGCCCATTTCTGGTGTCCCTCGCCGTAATATTGCTGGAATGTTGCTAAAAACAGTCACAGTCGGTCAAGTCCGGCATACAGACAAGTTTCGGGATCCCTGTCCTATAGTTCTTGCCAAACTGCCGGATAGTTAAGGTATCGAAAGGACTACTAGAAATTTGCCCATTTAAAGGTTCTGCTTTGTTATAAGGATTAGTGGACTAAAACTTAGTTTCTATCGCTGGCATAAGATAAGACTTACTTGTTAATGTAGAATGCCACGCACTGCTGTAGGGTATCCATGTCAGGGTAACATGACAACCAGATGTAAGTCAGGTGTTTTGGTGGTGGGTGTTCGAGCATGGTCTGGCTGTTCTGTGATAATTCGGGAGTTTTCCTTTTCAATTTTCTTGAAGGTTTTTAGACAGCGAACTCCAGCCGAGGCTATTAACCTGGTGAGCAGGCTACTGGAGTACACCCCGTCAAGTCGTATCTCCCCCCTGGAAGCCTGCGCACACGCCTTCTTCCACGAACTGAGGGACCCAGCAACAAGACTGCCTAACCAAAAACCCTTACCCCCACTTTTCAACTTCACACAAGAAGGTGAGGAGGAGCTTGTACCAGACGCTAGGGCTGGGACGGGTAACTCGGGTACTCGGGTCAGGTGGGTCCTGAGTAGGTGCCCACAGTACTACCCGGACCCGTGGTTGGTCACGTGACATATTGTTTAATAACAAAAACTCGCTAGAGCTCAGTGGTTACACTCCAAGTCACTAATGTTCTCATTTTTTTATGATGATGCACACATTCCTTTTGACTTGTATATGTTTGAGTAAAGATAAAGCTGATTTGTACGCATGATTTGATTGTTTCATAAGAGACCCTATATCTATTATATACTCTCTTGTTTCATACATGTATCTAAATAGTTTTTGCCAAGGCTACAGTTAAACTATTCCCAATTAGACATTGTGTTCTCAACTCTTGAGACCTACAGTGGGTACCCGGGTAGGGTCGGGTAATAGGGGGTCGGGTACACGGGTAGTAAATTTGGACTCGTCCCAGCCCTACTAGACACATAGTGATGTTAAACTGTAGGCATACAGGGGAGTTTGGGTTGGAATTGGTCCCCCTCAAGCTGTGATAAGAGGTTGTGAGTAAGGCTATGTGACTTGGTTGATTGCGTGTCATTGTACCCTGACACTTTGAATCGTTGCTCACAATATCAGTCACTGGATTTTTGAAGTCTCTGACTTGCCATGAGTCCGCAGGGTTCACTAGTAATTTTCTGCCATGGGCTCTTTATGTGAAAATTACAAATAATCAAGTGGTACGCCCATACAGCACAGTGTTAAAATGCCCCATTGTATTTGAAAATGTGGGCCTTTTTTCAAATTTAGTGTCTAACAGCACAAGGCCCCACCCTAGAATAATTATCAATTATCCCTGGGTCTGAAGTCCTTGTCTTGTAATATTTCTTTCAGTCTTGTTTCCTTTACTAATAGGGCCTTCGGGTAGCCTAGTGGTTAAAGCGTTAGCTCGTCACGCCGAAGACCCGGGTTCGATTCCCGACATTGGTACAATGTGTGAAGCCCATTTCTGGTGTCCCCTGCCGTGATATTGCTGGAATATTGCTAAAAGCGGCGTAAAACCGTACTCACTCACTCACTCCTTTACTAATAAGAATCCATCCATGCATTAACACTAAGATCTTTTGTAAAGTGATATTAAATGAGAGGTTCGGGTAGTAGACTCAAAAAATGAGTGCTGATGTTAAGCTCTAAGCCTGTGAGATTCCATCAGGGGTGTAAGAGTCATCTGGCTCAAACTGTTAGAATTTGTGATCATACACATCATGTCACCTATGATGTTAGCTACCCTGAGGCAGACTGGCTTGGGAATGTAGACATTCTGTACCTCTTTGATGATATTTTCTGTGATAAAATCCAGGGTTAGAAATTGGCACTAGTCCTATAGTCCTTGCCAATCTGCCCAATAGTAAAGGTATCCTAAGGACTAGTAGAATTTTGACATTTTTAAAGGTTTTGCTATATGCTATCATTATAAGGACTAGTGGACTGAAACTGTTAGTTTCTTCCGCTGAAATCACTCCGCACAGGTGCAAGATTGCTGATACAGCATTCTGTTGTAATCACTCATTCACTCACTCATGTAATCGTGATTCTCTTTCAGAACTGAGTATTGCCCCAACTCTTAACGCAACCTTAATACCTCCCCACGTGAGAAATGGTGAAAGCAACTCGTCAACAGACCAAGTCGGAGACGACAGCAAATCACAAAACCCAGGCGGAGATGCCACATCGTCACAAGGGGCTGCAGCGGCCGCTGGAACCTCTGCATGAGGCAGGCTCCAACTAGGTTACCACCCAAACTATTATTTATATGAATCACATGTTACAATCATGACTTGTTGACTTGTTGCAATACACCCACCATGAATTAAGGGCTGGATGTTGAATGTCCGGTCGCTTGCTGTGCACTGTTGTTGAGATAGCTACTGCAGCAGGAGGACGGTGAGCTCCTGGTGGGATGTGATGGGACAGAGGACAAGAGAGTGTATGATACGAAGAGGACGAGGACGGGAGACACCCTTTCTGACTCGACTAGATCATGCTCGGTAGTGTTGAGTTGGAGCAGAGTTCATGTGCTGATGCCATACACGTACAATGATTTTAGGCTCATGGATACTTGTTGCAGTGAAAGGGGACAGAACTCTGAATATTTTGCAGTGACTGTCAGAGTTGTTCCTCGTAGAAACAGATTTTGAATGGAGGCTGTGACATGCATCTGTATGGTTAATTGCTAGCCATTGTTGCTGAAGGGAATTAGGGTTGTTATGTGTAGTTGTGAAGAAATGTTGGACTGACTTATTCATCTCTGTCTGTGCAGTATTGGGCATTGGGACAGCTGTACTCGTGTCCAGTCCAGCTTCTCCACCTTGTGTTGTCAGAAACTGTGGTCAATGTGGTGAGTCACTGGTCAACACTGTGAACCATCATCTTCATCCCGGCACGGACACACACCAACGTCTACTGCAACTCTTGTGTAGCCTGCCCATCTCTTTGGGCCAGCCAACTTCATCAACCGATCGAGGAGGCTGGAATTGTAGGTTGCTTGGAATTCAATGAGATCCAATCAAGCCATATTTTTACCAGTATATTAAACTTGTTGATTATGTTGACTGTTTTTAAGTCTGTACTTGTGAATCCGGAGAGAGTGTTTCCATGTAGTGTGACAGGGTGTGTGTGTGCGTGTGGGTGTGTATCGGGGTGTGTGGATTGAGTATGGTACTGCATTTCACCATTTCACCAGGTACTGACATGTACAGTGCCAGCTTTCTATTACTTAGGATAACGAAGCCCCTGGGATCCTTCACAGTGGCCATAGTCACTATACAAATGCTGGATAAGACATTAGTTATTGTCAGTGAAAATACACACGGGTCATTTTGACACCACAGTCACGACTCTATGAACCTTACTGACATGTGTTGAGGGGTATTTCTTGATTGTTTGGGGGTAATTTCAGGGTATTTGGTGTCCTACCATGCACTTTATACACCTGTCAAATTCTTTCTGCTGTTGTCATGGTTATGAAATTGTTTCAGTCGATGAAGGAGTTATATTTAATCAACTTCCACATTACATATGCAAGACACTTTTTTTTTTCTAGTGTAAAAGTAGCAAAAACGTACAAGGTTAATCAAGTATTTATGTATTGTAACCAGAAATATTCTTTGTGGTTAAGACTAGTGGGTCTATAATCAGCCAATCAGATGCTGTGAGTATATTGCCATCTGTTGTAGGATATGGCCCCTGTGCTTGTGGCCCATCTGTTTCTCATGTAGATCCCCTCAATACTGAGTGAGAAGTAGGCGGATACCAAAACGACATGTTAATGATCAGGGTAGAACTTGTGTTCAAATATCTGTTGGTATTGAGTAAGAACACATGCTATGAAATAACAGACTTACAGGTTGGGTAAATCTACATTCAGCTTATGTGATTGAAGTGTGATTTAGTTTTAGCTTGTATTTTACACATCAACTTTTGACAGCTACACATTGTCTGTAAATTGACCTGATTTGGACTAGATACTTACTCCACATCGGATGCACTAATCATCCTATCTGCTGACAGTGGTTATTCAGATAGGGAGGGAGCACCAACCAAATTGATACATGAATCAAAAGGTATATTAAGAGATTGCTTGCCTTTTGAAATGAACTGCACTTTTTCTTGACGAGACATGTCAGAAATGATATCCTGTCATGATGAAATATGTTCCAAATTTCACAACAATGTGATCAAGTGTCTAAAGCTGTGTTGTTCCTGGATTTGTTCATACAATTACAGGGGTAGATTACCAACAAATATGACTAGCCAGCATACATGCTCCCTTAAAATGTTACTGGCCCTTCTCCAAACTAACTGGCCTACAACTAAATGGTGGAGGCCGCGAAGTGCCCTAACCTGAGGACGCGCAGCCATCTAGCGGGGCTCTGAAAAATTGAGAACTCCTCACCCCTGAAACACCTTTTTTCCTGAGAATAAATCTTGGCTTCCATTTGCCTTCCATTTGCCTCAATTCATGGCCATTTATGAGCAAATAAAGATGATGTACACATTACAAAGTGGCGGCCGGTTGTCATTCGCGATGATCGACATATATCTTTGTTTAAGTTGACTGTTCACACGACCACATCACCCCTTTGTATTTTCTCATCGAAATTACATGATTCACAAGCAGTGTCCAATTAATAAAATTATAAGTACATGGAGAAGGGGTGAAATTTTGACTAGCCAGACGGGCCATCTATGATACTTTTCAGCAAGCCCTTTGTAGTTTTAACTGGCCATGGCCCAACGGGCCAGTAGTTAAATGGACCCCTGAACTAACTGTTTGATTATGCAGAATAATCAACATATTGGAAAGCCTTTTAATTAAGAACTCAATTATAAAGTCATGATACTTGGTATGGATACTTTTGTTATGGTTTGTAACATTCACGGCTACTTGCCTATTCATTAAGTAAAGTTACACCATAAGACCTGGAATTTCTAGAAGCCCTGTTGATGCATCACTGTCAGTGTATGCCGTTTGATTGAAGTCAGGCACTTCGTCTGACCAAGCAGTGTACAAAATATCTGCCTTCCTGCAACCCATGGCCAGCAAGATTATGGTCAGCTTAGGCGTTGTTAAATGTCCCAAGTCTGACCGGCTACTTAAAGTTTAAAAGGTTTTTTTTAAGCACACCTTTTAGTTGATTAAAATATTTAAAAATTCGTACATTTCTGTAGAGCAATACAACCATCAAAAATAAAATAAGATAAAATTGATATCAATAATTAATTGATGTGGCTATCCATGTTGCACATTGTGAGGATGAAAAATAAACTTGCATTTTTGAGTTTGTGAAATATGAAACTGGCTAGTAAGTAACTGACAATCAGCCCACTTGGCCAGCAATATTTGGAGACTATTTCACACTGCAACCAAGTAGTCGATCATAGTATAGAATCGAGAGGTAGACGAGCACTTCCTTCATTCAAACAGTCAGCCATTGTCCCAACTTCATCGTTTGATGCCAGAATAATATCAAACTTCAATTGCATAGCATTGTATACTCATGTCAGTGGCAAGAAACTTTCAGCAGTAGTGAACTTTTGTTAATGAAACGTCTCTTTCTATTCTGTAATGGCAAAAACATATTCCTGGAGCACTGTTAGATGTTCAAGCGCAATATAATGATATGATGGGAAGTGATTAATGTCAAATTTAAAGCTGAATGCATGGACAACTATGATTGATGGTGAGTCGTCTGGGTCCAAGCAATCAGTTCTGATGAGGATTATGACATAAGCATAATTCCTGTCACTAGTATCAATGAAGACATCATTACCACTGCCCTATAGTAAATGGCATTTGAGAGTTTTAGGTTTCCACTGTACGCATCCAGATTTTAGGTTCACTTGTTACTGATTGCATTCACAAATGGAAACACTTTTGTCTTTTTAGCCGAGTTTTATCCTTTGTTAAATCTCTGTTGTTTTGTTATGCTCCTCTGCAGTCTGTAGTATTATCAACCAACTCTGATCTGTACATCCTCATCATTGTCGAGAATGAGCTGCACTGATTACATTGTAAGCTTGTGTACTGTACAAAGCCGAAAAGGTCTTGCATTCCCATTATGTAGTCCAGTGCATAGATCACTTTTGTACTTAATACTTTTATAAGATCCACCATCTGGGCCCAACAGTTCCACCTGGTACACCCAAATTACATGATCTCAGAGTAGATTGAATTGCATTCTGCTTGTTTAACCCACATGATCACGTCTAGTCTGTAACAAGAGGAAAGTTTGTGTCCATTCTCCCGTGGCTACCTGCACATGTCTGTCCAGTTTAACACCTGGTGTCCCAAGTTGACCTAGACTGCATCTTAACATATTCCCGAACGTCAGGTAGAAAATGCTCTGCCATTTTTAACCATTGTATGTTTGGAAGTTTTAAATGTATATAGGAATATATATATATATAAACCTACTTGTAATTATATAGTTGTAAATAGCTTGCTGTGTGTAAATGACCACTGGGTCAAAGTTCACTTACGTCAACCGTGTCCTTGCATGCATGACTGTTGTGAGAACATGATGAAGCTGCTTGTGTCGGGGGGGGTCATCGTTGTAGGGTGGGGCAGGATTTAGTCATCTCTTTCAGTTGAAACATATCCGGAGCCGGAGCTGATCTCTGGCTCTGACAGTTTCCATTTGGTTGATACCATCTGGAAATCAACTGCATCCAACAGTCATTGTTTTCCAATCCTGAAGACCATTTGCACTGTATTACAAGCTGGCCATGTTTTGTGTATAGATATGTTTCAGAGAAATGCTGCTTTATGCTACTCTTTCATGTTCATTCTCAGTTTGGCGGATCTCGGTTTGGGAACTTCAGCTGCTATGTCAGAGAAGGAGACAAAACCACTGCACTTTGCATAATCATTTGGTCTTAAGGAAATGCTATTTTGTTGCTCCATGGCTATTTTTCAAGTCGGTCCTGTCGAGAAATAAACATGTATTGTGTACATTGTATCAGGTCTTTGCAGAATGCATGTGTTATGAAGACTCATGGATGAGTCAACCTTATGCAGGAGCATGACTTCTCTGTCATAACATTGATTCACTGTTGCTCCTGCCAAGTTTTTACGTTTGTTACCAGTGGCCAAAACTAAGCATGAAAATCCAGTGGCCCTTGTCATGACCCTAATGTTAAAAGTTATTACCGTATTCGACGTAATAAGCGCCCACGGCGATATTTGCTAATATATTGGCAAGTGAACAATCCCAGTTAGCACCCCTTCAGATTGATCAATGTACACAAGCACAAGACCTATTTATTCGTGTATAATACGCACTCGTGTGTTATATGCACTCTTAATTATGGGCAATTAAATTCTGGAAAAATATATCTGTCGTATATAACAGTCAGCCCGTCAGCATAAACCACGAAATTTATCTTTCAACTCTGTTTTTTCCACCAAAATAATATTCTAATAAGAGCCCCCTATTTGTAATTTTGAGAGCGCCCTGGGCGCTTATTACGTCGAATACGGCAAGTTATATTACCATGAAGACCCAAGGAGCCCCTTTGCTTCCTAACACTGGTTGGTGATAGCCAGAAATCCCTCCTGGTCCAGGTGCCCACTTGCACAAAGCGATCTTAGCGCTAAGATGATCGTAACTCCCATACTTTAGCATAGGCTTACAATAGTCTTAGCGCTAAGATCGCTTTGTGCAAGTGGGCCCTGGTGCCCAAGAGGACAGACTACAGGGTTGGAAATTAAGGCAGATCATCTAATCCCACAGTTGTTGCTGTGTATTGCATACTTTGTCTTAATTACTTTCTTGACATTTATCAATGGAAATTCCAGATGATGATATTAATTTACTTAACTTCGAACCCTGCAGATATCTTCAACACGATGTATCTTTTGCTGCCATGGTAGTCAGGCACCAAGTGGAATGTATGTATGTACAGTATGTGATGTCATGCTGGTCATGTGACACGAGTCATGTGACCTCCACTTTTTATGACTGCCGCTGATAGTTACACACTATTTCTGTGATGTCTGTTTCGAAGTCGTCGTGTACATACCAGGACATGAACCAGAGTGATCGTCCGTGGTCCTGGCAGCTCTTTGGTTAAACTGTGTTCTAATTTTTCTTCATTCCATCACAAACTTGCTATATATCTTTGAAATGGTATTCCTGTTCAACAACTTCTCTATTCTGTAATTGTGTGGGACGACTGACAGAGCCAGGCCATGAGGAGATCGGAGGAACTGGTTCTGGATCCTGGCTGGCTGTTATCTCATGCATGGTGCCTTTCAGTTAGGTAACAGTGGAATTAGTCAACAGTCCTATTGGATATTTGTAAGAAAGTTCATTTGTACACTGTTCGTCTCTCTTGTCTTTGGTTGTCAGCGCAGTCAAAACTTGTAAGCTGTAAATAAAATTTCATTCAGAGATTGATTTGTTGTGTTTTTCTTTTCTGGCAGATCCAGGTGGACACTCTTCTCTTAGCCTATGTGACCATACTCATGGGCATTAATAAAGCACCACCCACTTTTTCGGACATGTGATTCATTAAACGGTGGCTGGTGTAATTCATTGTTGGGAACATGACAATAGAGTAGTAAACTGACAAACCGCCTGGGAGTACCATCACACAAATAATGAATTCGACAAGAACAATAGGCACAGATTTATTGACCTCATGCGAAAAAGTATAAAAACATTGATGGTGCATTGATCAGATTCTTGATTAACAACATTGGGATCTGTTCACCCAGCAGTAATGGGTACCGGTAGGATGAGATGGTAATGTGGCTGTTAACCTAGCACCTCAGGCAGCTTGGGTTGTATACTACCCAGGGAGCTGAGAATGAAAATCGAGTGTTCACTGATCCATTGACCGGGGTAATAATAGTGTAGTGCTACTAGCATCCGCTTGGTGAATGGAATCTGGTGCATTATAAATGTTCTCCTTCTTCTCCGGGGGCGGTCGGGTAGCCTAGTGGTTAAAGCGTTCGCTCGTCACGCCGAAGACCCGGGTTCGATTCCCGACATGGGTACATTGTGTGAAGCCCATTTCTGGTGCCCCCTGCCGTGATATTGCTGGAATATTGCTAAAAGCGGCATAAAACCATACTCACACACTCACTCACTCCTTCTTCTCCTTCTTCTTCTCCTGGTGCTCAGCCTGGTTCATTCAGGTTTTGAACTGGAGGGTCAGCACAGCATTGCACTACCTTGCATCAAACTCATCACCAACATGATCTATATTACACGCCAAATATTAACAGAAACACACATCACTTGATCCATTATTATCCCCCCGGAATATAATGCGGGGGGGATATAGCGATCAGCCAGTCTGTCTGTCCGTCCGTAATCATTTCCTTTTCTGGGGCAGAACTCGAAAATAATTCAGTGTATTTGATCGAAACTTGGCATATCTATCAGTCACATACTGAAGTTGTACCTTTTGCTATTTAGGAATATTATAAATTTATATTTTTTACGTTTCCATGGTAACAAGTTGGACTTCGGTTCTATAAGGGTGGTGTTCGTTTCCGGAGTGTAACTCAAAAACCGTTAAATACTTTCTTACAAAACTTTGCATGTCTACCAGGCACATACTGAACTGGTGCCTTTTGCTATTAAGGGGGGAAAAAATTATTTATTTTTTACGTTTCCATGGCAACCAGTTGGACTTAGGTTCTACAGGGTAGAGTTCGTTTCTGGAGCATAACTCAAAACCCATTCAAAACTTTCTTACAAAACTTTGCATGTCTATCAGACTCATGCTGAACTGGTGCCTTTTGCTATTTAGGAATTTTAGAAATTTTTATTTTCTACGTTTACATGGCAACAAGTTGGACTTAGGTTCTATAAGGGTGGTGTTCGTTTCCGGAGCATAACTCAAAAACCGTTTAATACTTTCTTACAAAACTTTGCATGTCTACCAGGCACATACTGAACTGGTGCCTTTTGCTATTTAGGAAATTTTTTTAAAAAAATTTACGTTTCCATGGCAACAAGTTGGATTTAAGTTTTCATATAGGGTTGGTTCACTTATGGAGTATAACAAATAAACTCTTAAATATTTCCTTGCCAAACATTGCATGTCCATATATAAAGTACATACTGAACAGGTGCCATTTGATATTAGGGAGTTTTAGAAATGTTTATTTTAGAATTTCCATTGCAGCTATTTTGACATGGGCTAAGAGAAATGGTTCAGTTACCTGGTTTGGGACCATAACGTGTTAAAATGGGTGGGGGATATAGATGACTTCGTTGACTATACGCTTGTATCTTGTATCTTGTAATTTGTAATTTGTTTGCATAAAAAAACACCACAGAAACACACGTTTTACTTTCCATTTCATATGCGACCATGGTGGATCTTTCGTTGGTAAACAATGTATGCTTCTTAAAGAATATTCTTGACTCATTACATACAGAATTTCACATTTACTTGTGGTTACTTTACAGACAGCTGCCGGGGGGATATGTCATCTTTCTGATGACTCTTGTTGACAATCGTTATAAGTCTATGTTGAAGTAGGTAGAGTGATGGCAGATTATTTGTCGTTCAAGGCCGAAATTCCTTGATAATTCAAACAACCCCGTGGACTGATTCTATTGGTCGGACCAACCTTTGATTGCATTAACTGTATAATCTGTCAAAGCAGGTTTTTGTCTGATTTTAACGTAATTGAACATTAGGAGGATCATGTATGCAGTGGAAGCCCGCTTCCACCCACAACGGGGGGCACGGGGGGCACGGGGGGCCCAGTCGTCTAAGGCGCCGCGATTCGCTGTGCAGAGTTGCGTCCCTTGGGCACGCCGGAAACCTATGATTGTGGGTTCGAATCCCGGTTCGCCCCGATTATATTTCTAGGTTTGTCAGCACCATAGCCGTGCTCGTGGGTTTCACCGAAGTGGTAAACGTCTGAGACCTGCATCACTTCGGGCTTTCCTCCCACATTAAGCTGACACGCCGTGATATAACTGGAAGACTGTTAAAAGCGGCGTTAAACCCAACTCACTCACTCACTTGCCAGCACATTCAGCTTGTACGGCTCTGTTGATCTGCACGTTGTAACGGTATATCGGATGTTCCTGCCTGGTCCATTGAAAACTCAGTTACTAGATATTGTGTTGTGCATATAAAATATTTATTTCAAACATGTCGGTACATTTGTGGAAATGTCCTGGTAACGGCTGTTACAATTAACCCCAAACTCAATCGGAAATAAGTGATTACGAACAACAAACTGTACATGCTTTCAATGGCATTGTAGTTAATGAAGTCAGCAGTATACTGCCTTTGTGTTCCTTAAACATGAAATTTTATACCACACAGATAGATATACAAGCGCACACACACCTACTCACACATATATGTACACACACAGTCACACTCTCTTCCCGCGAAGGCGACTATGCTTTTCGAAAGAGACGACTAGCGGGATCGTTGCTCCTGAAGTCAGTCACTGGATTGTCTGGTCCAGACTCGGTTATTTACAGTTGGTTTGGTTTGTTGTTTAACGCCGCACTCAGCAATATTCCAGCTAAATGACGGCCGTCTGTAAATAATCGAGTCTGGACCAGACAATCTAGTGATTAATATCATGGGCATCGATCCACGCAATTGGGATCAATGACATGCATCAACCAAGTCAGCGAGCCTGACCACCCGATCCCGTTAGTCGCCTTTTACGACAAGCATAGTCGCCTTTTACGGCAAGCATGGATTGCTGAAGACGTATTCTACCCTGGATCTTCACGGGTCCGGTTATTTACAGACCGCCGTCATATAGCTGGCATATCGCTGAGTGTCTCGTTAAAAAACAAACAAACAAACACTCTCACTTACTAACTCACATAGACGAGTTCGTATTACTCCGCGAAGTAAATTGATTGAGCCTTAAAAGAACGTGTTGAAAATTGAAAAAACAAACAAAAACTAATACTACGTGAATACATATAAAAATAATAATTTGTAAGCTACAAGTTTGTAATAAATAACATGTTGCTAGAACACTAATTTCTGGCTTCCACTGAAATGAAAAGAAAATTTGGCGGAATGATTTTGGATGCTAAGCAGAATCTCACCTTCATGTCTTTTGATATCAAAGATATCAACAATCGTTGAAAAGCAAACCTCGGAGGTTTAAAATTTTACCAACTCGTGTTCATTTACCTGATATCAAAAGTGAGTGAGTGAGTGAGTGGGTGGGTGGGTTGGTAGGTGAGTGGGTGAGTGAGTGAGTGAGTTTGGTTTTACGCCGCTTTTAGCAATATTCCAGCAATATCACGGCGGGGGACACCAGAAATAGGCTTCAAACATTGTACCCATGTCGGGAATCGAACCCGGGTCTTCGGCGTGAGGAGCGAACGCTTTAACCACTAGGCTACCCGACCGCCCCTGATATCAAAAGACACTCGGTTGAAATTCTCTATATATGATTCAAGGTAAAACTTATTAAAGATGGGTGTGGGGTGTGGAATAATGTGAAAGGAGGGACAGAATGGTGTCAAGGTTCTGTACTAATTGCCCTCGCCAGTTGAAATAGAATCACGAAACATCGCGATGCTAAATGCAGGAAGATAGCTGCAAGTGTGCCGGTACCTATAAAGTCATCTTCCCGAGGCAAGAGAGTTAACAGACTTTAAAAGTCCAGTTTCCACCCTTGCCGAACTAGGCTGGGATTCCTGGGCTCCGTCGGAGCGCCACCAGTTGCTATTACGAGTTATGTCCCTTCTAAGCCTCTCCTTTAGACCAATCAGATTCCACCTCTCGTATCACTTGCATTTGCTTCCAACAAAACAGTGGCGCCCAGTCAAGACGATCTAATCGATAATCAAGGTCTATATTGTGATAAAATTGGTCTTACATCTCGAAATGCATCAAATCACGTTAGCACCTTGATTAAAAACATGAAAAGATTTGGAAAATATCTGTTGACAACGAGTTGGCGGTGCACATGCTTTGCAAATACTGCAATCGACCAAAATCTGCACGATTTTGATTGGACTATGCATAGACTCGTTAGTCCAGCCAAAATGTTACTCCATCATACCAGCCTAGTTCGGCAAGGGTGGAAACTGGACTTTATTTAGTCAGTTACCTCCCTTGCCTTGGGAAGATAAATAAAGTGGAAAGAGGCCATTCCGGAGATAAGGAACATGACAAAAATAGCAATGAATGACAAAAATAGCAATGAATGACAAAAATAGCAAAGTGCGCTTTTCAAGAAATATCCATTTGGCAAGCGATAAACATCATGGCGTGTCAATATCAGTTTAAATACTACATCTGCATTTGTTTTCATTCACTTCCTGCTGTCAACAAGCTTCCCGAGGCAAGGGAGTTAACTGACTGTAAATGTCAGTTATCTCCCTTGTCCCGGGAAGATGCTATTAATGAACGCACGATGCACGCGCTACAAAATATAGCCGCTCGCAGTCACATGACTGCCGATCTAAACATGGACTGGAATCACGATTCTATTTCAGGTAGCAAGGGCTATAGTGAGTGAGTGAGTTGGGTTTTAAGACTTTTAACAGTCTTCCAGTTATATCGCGGCGTGTCAGCTTAATTTGGGAGGAAAGCCCGAAGTGATGCAGGTCTCAGACGTTTACCACTTCGGTGAAACCCACGAGCACGGGTATGGTGTTGAGAAACCTAGAAACATAATCGGGGCGAACCGGGATTCGAACCCCAATTATAGGTTTCTGGCGTGCCCAAGGGACGCAACTCTGCACAGCGAATCGCGGCATCTTAGACGACTGGGCCACCCGTTCCCCCGGCAAGGGCGATAA
Source organism: Haliotis rufescens (assembly GCF_023055435.1). Lineage (NCBI taxonomy): Eukaryota > Metazoa > Mollusca > Gastropoda > Lepetellida > Haliotidae > Haliotis > Haliotis rufescens. Next base: position 3,420,133 of record NW_025964046.1, read on the forward strand.
CAATCACAGACTCTCACTGCACAGACTCTCACTGCAAATGTGTTCAACAAGTAGCTTCAAAGACATATATACTTTATACATATTATTGACGAAGATTGCGTTGAGAGCGAATCGTTGAGGGCAGACAGAAATTCAAGCAAGAATGTAGTTAAACTAAATGATAAAACAATAGAAGTTAATACAATACATAAGTACAGCCTGATGTCATGTTGAACGAGGCTTCATGAAATTGCACGGCCAACAGATGGATGCTTGGGCTATATCTGTGCGTTAAATGAATCTGGCCACTGAGCAGATAAGTTTAAGACAAGTCCTCACAGGTAAAGGGTGGTCGGGTAGCCTAGTGGTTAAAGCGTTCGCTCGTCACGCCGAAGACCCAGGTTCGAATCCCGACATGGATACAATGTGTGAAGCCCATTTCTGGTGTCCCCCGTCGTGATATTGCTGGAATATTGCTAAAAGCGGCGTAAAACCAAACTCACTCACTTACTCACAGGTAAAGGCCGCACGCTTAGGTGAGGTGAGGTGAAATTGGGTTTAACGTCGCGTCCAAGATTATTGCACCTATATAGCGACGTGCATGCACGTGTGTGTGTGTGACTGCTTGTACTAGTCCGGACTGATGCCGATTTATAGTGCTAGTACACTGAAATACCATGCTGCAATTTAACATGAATACCCCACTCAGACACTGTATACTGACTCCGAGCCAACCAGTCCTTGTTTTAGCCCTTTTATGTCGAGCGCCAGACAGGGTAACAACAAGTACCATCTTTTAACGTCTTTTGGTATGACGCGGCCGGGGATAGAGCCCCGTACCTTCCGCTCTCCGGGCACTGGGCTCGCATATAACTTACCCCTACTAACCGACACTCCTGTCGAGGAAGACGGGCGTGCGTCATCACGCGACGTCTGTGTTGCGCCTGTGGAGAAATGGCCCTCTGGCGACCCGTTATATACTACTCCGGGCGGACGCTCTACCACTAGACCACGGAGGCGGTCCCCGCACGCTGTAACTTACACGATCGCCAACAACTGCTTCCGTAAAACTGATCAGTTTGACAGGTGGTGGGAGCATCCGTGTATGTGATGTGTGGGCTCTGTCGGTCTGTTTTCACTGTTATAACCTATTGTTGTATACGTCTTAGAATTCTGACGGGAGGACAGGCGATAGGGGAGGCAACTCCGTTCTGATTTAGATATCCGTATTTTCAGTTATTGGGACGTTTGTATACAAAACGGAGGTGTCCAGATTAACGGGGTTCCACTCCAGTTAATATTTCTATTAACTTTATCGTTTTATTCTATCATTAGGTAGGCTTGTTAATTGTAAACAAATATACAAATACATTAACGATATGTTGTACTGATAAACACACATGAGTATAACCTAACGTATCAAATCATTATGAAATGGCGCGAGCGTGGTAAACTACGTTTATAACGAACACGCTTATAACGAACATACCGATCTAACGAACTTATTTTTTAGTCCCGGCCATTTGTTGCATGTATGCTGTATATATGCATATAACGAACTACGGTTATTACGAACTAAAATTAGTGGTCCCTTTGAGTTCGTTATAACCGTAGTTTACTGTACATGAGAGTATAGGAAAGAATTATATCATAATATTCCAGACACAGTTGTGTCAAACACGGATCCAAATATCGTGTTTCATTTGAATTTGAATGCTGCTTGTTTAATCCGCTTGACATCGGCAGTTGAGATGAAAAGTCTGGAAATAGTTCTTCCTGCTGGAAAAAAAAGTACAATAACGCTAAGTTTGGATAAGTTGTAACCAATTTGGCCCTAAATGGACCTATGCGACCTACGCTGGTCGGAAGGGGGGCAGTTCAAAACGGCCAAAACACGTAACGGCAATGGATATCAAAGTCCAAACGGCCAACATAGTTAAAACGGCAATTGAAATAAGTCAAAACGGAATAGCAGAAGAGGTATTGGTATTGGTAGTAGTAGTAGTAGTAGTAGTAGTAGTGGTGTTGAGTGTTGCTTTGTTTTTTTTGTTTAACGCCGCACTTACGAAATCCAGTGGTTGACATCATGAGCATCGTAATTGGGATACGATGACATGCATCATCTATGTCAGCGAGCATGACCACCCGATCCAGTGAGTCGCCACTTACGGCAAGCATGGGTTGCTAGTACTTAGTAGTAGTAGTAGTAGTAGTAGTAGTAGTAGTAGTAGAAGTTGTTGTTGTTGTAGTAACGATTTTGTTTGTGTGTTTGTTGGTTTGTATTTTTGTTTAATGCCACACTCAGACAATCCAGTGATTTTCATCATGAGCATCGCTCTACGTAAGTTGGATACGATGACATGCATCATCCAAGTCAGCGAGCCTGACCACCCGATCCCGTTAGTCGCCTCTTACGGCTAGTAGTAGTAGTAGTAGTAGTAGTAGTAATAATAATAGTAGTAGTTGTAGTAGTAGTAGTAGTAGTAAATATGAAAACGACTTGATAGAAACATTTCATGACAAATACTTACGTTATACACCACTTCACTGGTAAAGTACACGTGTTGCTTTAGGTGCCACCATTGTCGGCGACGGGGCCATTGTACTGTGAAATATAGAGAACAGTTCGTTAATTGGCGGCACGTGGTCCCGTGCACAGGTCACAGGTCACAAATCAGGTAAAGCAACGGTGGTTGCGGAGATTCCTGTAATGTCAGCTTGACTCCTGAGAGTTTCTAGGGCTTCGTTCCTGCCCCACACAAGCACATGTACCACATGTGGCGTCTCCATGGGCAAGTGACTTTGTTCGAATGTGGGCCTCTGCTCACCCAGCGGTAAATGGGTACCCGGTGGGATGTTGTTGTTAACCTTCTAGCGTCTAACAGGCAGTTGTATACTCCCCAGGGAGTTAATAAAGATGTTTGAGTGCTCATTGATCCAGTGGCTGGGGTAATATATCGCTTTGAGCATCCCTCTGAGTGGTGTGGAAATATGCGCAATATATATAGCCAATTACTATTATTATGATTGAATAACTACCGTATGTACCTGTTTCTCATTAGGATTCTGCAATGATGTACAGTAAACTACGGTTATAACGAACACGCTTATAACGAACTGACCGATATAACGAACTTATTTTTGAGTCCCGGCCATTTGATGTATACATGCTGTATATATGCTTATAACGAACTACGGTTATAACGAACTAAAATTAGTGGTCCATTTGAGTTCGTTATAACCGTAGTTTACCGTATTTTCATTTCAACACATCAAACACATCACTTTCATGGTATATTAACTATAATAAGTCACAAACGATAGGGTCATCGCAAATATAACAAGCTATGTCTATTAATTTCCTTCAATGTACGCTCATATTTTGTGCCACTGCATGTACAGTGTTTCAGTCATATCACGGCTTGTCTGGTTGATGTGGGAGGAAGGCCCGAAGTGATGCAGGTTTTTGACGTTTACCACTTTGGTGACACAAACGAGCAGGGGTATGGTGCAGACAAACCTTGTTACATGATAAGGGGAATGTCGGATTCGAACCAAAGTGATAGGTTTCTGGCACGCGCAAGGGGCGCAACTCTGCACGGGGTAAATTATAACGGACAGGAAGACAATAGAAGGGTTCCCCCTACCTCCCAGTAAGATGTGTCGGAGACGTCACTGTCAGAGCCTCCATTATAACAGACGTTGTCGACCATTTCTGAAACGACAAAACATGAGAACACAAATAAATACACCGACATCGCTTTATTACTTGCCCGTGAAGAGATCACCCGTTTAATAAACACCCAACAGTATAATTCTAAATACGTTATAAATGGTAAGTAATAAATAAAGTACTAAACTCGCTCCCGTGTAAAACCAATTTTATGAAACTCGTGAATATTTGTGGTATCTGACTCGCTTTCGCTCGTCAGACACCGGAACTATTCACTCGTTTCAATAAATTGATATTATACGGAGCTCGTTTAGTATTCTATATTTATCATCCCAAACTAGCTTCCACGGGACATAGCGCTTTGATGATATCAATTGACATATCCTAGGATATATCGCTACAATCAAAGCATCACATTCACTCTCCACTGTGACGTCATCGTTTACCATGACGTCACAATCAAATCTCTCTGCCACTGAAGATCGATAATCAAAATCTTTATTGTAAAAACACGGGTCTTAACCGGCAAAGTTCACCAGATAACTTGAGCACCTTGATTTAAAACATGAAAAGATTTGCAAAATACCTATCGACGTCCATTTGGTGGTACACATGCTTTGCAAATCCTGCAGTCGACCAAAATCTGCACGTTGAATTCCATGTTCATAAAGACCTAGATGTCTCGTTCGTTACGTGATTTTGACGAGACTATGCACAGGATCGTTAGTCCAATCAAATGTAACTCCGGAATTCCAGCTGGCAAAGGTGGGAACTAAACTTTTATCATCACTTAACGCCCTTGCCTCGGGAAGATGGGCCTGTCCGCTGATTCGTAATTACTGAGGGAGAGGTCACTGTCATGTGCATTGTCGGGTATTTCAAGAACCACAGCGACAGAGCAGGGGCCTGTTCCACAAAGCGATCTTAGTGCTAGGATTGTCGTAAGCCTGTGTTAAAGTATGGGAGTTACGATCATCTTAGCGCTAGGTGAGGTGAGGTGAAATTGGGTTTAACGTCGCGTCCAAGATTATTGCACTTTTATAGCGACGTGCATGTACGTGTGTGTGTTGTGTGGCTGCTTGTACTAGTCAGGACTGATGCCGATTTATAGTGCTAGCTCACTGAGATACCATGCCGCAGTTTAACATGAATACCCCACTCAGACACAGTTTACTGACTCCGAGCCGACCAGTCCTTGTTTTAGCCCCTTAATGCCGAGCGCCAGACAGGGTAACAACAAGTACCATCTTTTAACGTCTTTTGGTATGACGCGGCCGGGGATCGAACCCCGACCTTCCGCTCTCCGGGCGGACGCTCTACTACTAGAGCACTGAGGCGGTCCTCTTAGCGCTAAGATTGTTTTGTGGAACGGGCCCCAGGTATGTGGTTGAACGGTTCATTCCACACATACAGATTGTCCGACAAGAGGAAATAACAACGTGATCATTATCATTACTCTACCTGCGATTTCTTTCCTATATGGGGTCGCACCAACACTCTCGCAGTAGGTGTATTCATTGAGACTTATGCTGTAGCCAACAGCTGAAACAGACATGACGTATTTACGTGCGAGCTTCTGGGCAATTGTTTATTTGTTTGCCTGTCTGTCTGTCTGTCTGTCTGTCTGTTTGTTTGTTTGTTTGTTTGTTTGTCTGTTGTTAAACTCGCACTCAGCAATATTCTAAATAACCGTGTTTCAAAGGGACAAACCAGTGATTGATATTATGAGCAACTTCAGGTGTCAATTGGCTGTTGTTAAACTCGCACTCAGCAATATTCTAAATAACCGTGTTTCAAAGGGACAAACCAGTGATTGATATTATGAGCAACTTCAGGTGTCAATTGGCTGTTGTTAAACTCGCACTCAGCAATATTCTAAATAACCGTGTTTCAAAGGGACAAACCAGTGATTGATATTATGAGCAACTTCAAGTGTCAATTGGCTGTTGTTAAACTCGCACTCAGCAATATTCTAAATAACCGTGTTTCAAAGGGACAAACCAGTGATTGATATTATGAGCAACTTCAAGTGTCAATTGGCTGTTGTTAAACTCGCACTCAGCAATATTCTAAATAACCGTGTTTCAAAGGGACAAACCAGTGATTGATATTATGAGCAACTTCAAGTGTCAATTGGCTGTTGTTAAACTCGCACTCAGCAATATTCTAAATAACCGTGTTTCAAAGTGACAAACCAGTGATTGATATTATGAGCAACTTCAGGTGTCAGTTGACTTTAATGAAATAGCATTACTGTGTCAGAAGAAGAACGTTTGTCAAAATGATACATGGTCTGTCCAAAAGAATGAAAAGCAACGTAGTCTTCAGATCTTTTTGTGTGTGTGCATGATTTTTAACGCCGCAATGAAATCGCCTCTTACGGCCAGCATACGTTGACCCGGGGTCCCCGGGGGTCGCCTCTTACAACTAGCAATATGGGTAACCAGGGACAGATTCTACCTCAGGTCCCATGGGGTTGAGATCTTCATGAATTGATGTTATAAATCATACCATTTGCAGGTGGACCCGTTCCCTGGTTTTCTGGGCCTTCTTGACGCGTCCTAGAAATACACAAACAAAACTTCACCGTACCATACAGGTATATCACCATATGCAGTGGTCCATATTGATGCTTTATCGACGAAGAAGTGTGACATGCAAAATGTAGAAACGAGTCACAGGAGCTCGATGATAGCGAGTATAGCATAATATATTCGTAGAGTGAGTGAGTTGTGTTTAACACGGCTATGTTCAGTGTTTCAGTTGTCTGATGGGGTGTCAGCTTAAGGTGGGAGGAGTGAGGGAGTGAGTTGGGTTTAACGCCGCATTGAACAGTTTCCCAGTTATATCACGACGTGTCAGCTTGATGTGGGAGGAGTGAGTTTTTTTAACACCGGTTTTAACAGTATTCCAGTTATATCGCGGCTTGTCAGTTTAATGTGGGTGGAAAGCCCGAAGTGATGCAGGTCTCAGACGTTTACCACTTCGCTGAAGCAACGTGCTCACTTACAAACATTGAAACATCATTGGGTCGTATCTGGATTCGAATCCACGATACAAGGTGTTTGGCATGCCAAAACGACCCAACTTGGCTATCTGTGTGCCCTAATATATCACTATCCAAAACAGGGGGCACGGGTGGCCCAATCGTCTAAGGCGCCGCGATTCGCTGTGCAGAGTTGCGTCCCTTGGGCACGCCAGAAACCTATGATTGTGGGTTCGAATCTCGGTTCGCCCCGATTATGTTTCTAGTTTTGTCAGCACCATACCCGTGCTCGTGGGTTTCATCGAAGTGGTAAACGTCTGAGACCTGCATCACTTCGGGCTTTCCTCACACATTAAGCTGACACGCCGCGATATAACTGGAATACTGTTAAAAGTGGCGTTAAACCCAACTCACTCACTCAATATCCAAACGGATACGTTTCAGAGACAAGGGACTGAAGTGACAGTTGGAATCGCACTCTGAACTATCACGTTCTCTGTGCAAGCACGTTACCATTAATCAATAATCAAAAAATCTAGAATCAATTTCAAAAGATGAGAATAAAGATATGAATGACTTCTTGTACCGACAAGGACAAAATATTGGTGAACATAACAATGTTTATGGTGTCAGCGATTCATTCAAAGTGAACTTACACAAAGCTACAGATAAGCAGCGTATTTGCGTCAAATACCCCCCAAAAATATTAAATTCCCAATTACTCTCAATTAACTTGCGTACAGAAACGCATGCAGTAAATGAAAGACTAAAATGCATAAAAACGTAAATTCCCAGTGAAGCTTTTTCAGCATGTGTACAAAGAAGTTAATTTCCGAAACACAATTACGTGCTAATTTACTTTCCGGGTCAAGCCTATTTATTTAGATCAGTTATATCCATCTAAAACATTATTTTATTTTTTAAAATCTTAAAATGTTCACTAATTTGGGGAAAAACCCAATAGAGTGATGAATAAATGAGTGAAAAAATATTGATTACCCAATGAAGAATGTTATAACCCAACTAAAATAGAAACCCTAGAGTAAAAACTCAATTGCTCAAAAAGTTATCTGGACCTCTGCTTACATCTGTTTACCACTGGCCCGTCCACCTGCAACATAACGGTATATGATCAGCTTTATTATAAACCTACTTGCTGTTTGTGTAACGCGATATGGAGTTTTTGAAATTGTAGTAACACCTCGCAGTAGGTATTGCAACGATTGTAACACCTCGCAGGAGGGCTTACAATCATTATAACTTCCGTTCAGATTGTAACATGTAATGAAATGTAAAATCAAATGAAAAGTGTTTTCTTTATATTCCCGAGGATCGAACTCGCAACCTTCATATCTGTAGCCCAGTGAGTGTACCACAAGGCTGCAGAGGTGTTGATTCGCAGCACTGCTTTTTAGAATGTCCTTTTCAAGATCCGTACGCCAGCAACAGGATGTACAATGAATGAGCGTCAGTCAAAGCAAAACGTGTAAAAGTCTCAGCCTGCGAGACGCACGTGCAGATTTCGTGCTATTGCGAGATGCACGTGCAGATTTCGTGCCATTGCGAGATGCACGTTCAGATTTCGCACCGTTGCGAAACCAACGTGCTGAGCTCACCGATTTCACTGAACCGAGTTCACGATTGCAGGCGATATTTCATCTCCGATACAGGTTATACATTTGAGAGTTTTTAAAACAGTTATTTCATTTAAAACGTTGTATATGCGATGATTCGATTTATTAGTTGGACAAACCATGTCTCCTCGAGATTACTAGAGATTGTAAACCCTCACATTCGGGAGACATGGTTTCTCCTACACATAAGGTTGTGACATAAGACTATTGATGCAAAGGCCCGGTGCTGTTGACTTCAGGGATACCTGACATTGATCTCGATAGATATGTGGCCATGTCTTCAATAACACTACCATAAGGTTCCATGTCTTTATTATGTATCTATGGCCCTCCATCTCTCCGGCCCTCCATTAGATCTTCTGGGAAGAGGGTATAAAAAGATCATTTGACCTCCGGCGAATTTTCTAACCCTTTTATACGTTATTCTGTTTCTTACAACAAAAGATATATTCAGTATAATATACCGGTCATTCTCCTGACACAGACAAGGCCCACCGTCACTGCTACACAGATGATCAACGCCAGACCAGCCACACAGCCGATAGTAACACGCAGTAACAACTCTATAAAACACAAAAGTACAATAATATCAGTGAGTGAGTTAAACCTTAGAGCCACGTCGGCAGTATTTCAGCCATATTGTAACTTATATGAAATCATGTCAACATAGGGCTGTAAAACAACCAAAAAACAAGTTGGAGAATGAGTGAGTGAGTTGGGTTTAACTCCGCTTTTAACAGTATTCCAGTTATATCACGGCGTGCCCGCTTAATGTGGGAGGAAAGCCCGAAGTGATGCAGGTCTTAGACGTTTACCACTTCAGTTAAACCCACGAGCACGGGTATGGTGCTGACAAACCTAAAAACATAATCGGGGCGAACCGGGATTCGAACCAACAATCATAGGTTTCAAGTGCGCCCAAGGGACGCAACTCTGCACAGCGAATCGCGGCGCCTTAGAGGGCTGGACCACCCGTGCTCCCAGTTGGAGAATGCTACCAACACAATAAAAGGCATGCTATAACATGATAACCAGCCACCAAACCGCCTCCATGGTCTTGTGGATAGAGTGTCTGCCCGGACAGCGGAAGGTCGGTGGTTCTATCCCCGGCCGCGTCATACCAAAAGACGTCAAAAGATGGTACTTGTTGTTACGCTGCCTGACGCTCGGTATCAAGGGATAATACAAGGACTGGTCGGCTCGGTGTCAGTATACTGTGTCTAAGTGGGGTAGTGTTAAACTGCGGCATGGTATCTTAATGGGCCAGGACTACAACATCGACATAAGACCGGACCTGTGCAAGGAGCCACACAAACACGTTCATACACGTCACAATAATTTTGAAACCTCATTTTACTACCTCACCAGCAGCCACACTTAGCTCAACGTACTTGGGATCGTGGGGACTTACGGTACTTCTGCAGATCCCCGGCATAATTTTTACCTTTCCATAACATAATTCAATATGTCAAAAGAAATATTTTTTGAATCATTCGTAGTATGGAGTTTTCTTCCTCAGATTTGGGTACATTGAAAGGACAGGGAACAATGAACACATTTCAGTGATTTTACAATGACAATACTCCCTGCTTGTCAATTCCAATAAAACATTTATAAAAAACATCGCAGGTTCCTACGTTCTTTGCCATAAAATAGATTGCTTGTGGGTTTAGTCATATTATAAGCGGACTGTTTCAGTCTACATGAAATAGCAAGTACCCTATTTTAATGGGTATGTAATGGGTAGGTTTCTCGGCAGGATAAAGCCAACGGATAAAAACGATATCCGTTGGGGTCATATGTGGATAGAGTTGCAAATATCAAAGGTCAAGTTGGACTACTTTCACTGTTTATAAACAAACATGGCGTCGCCCTCGTCATTCGGCGATCGAGTCAGAATTAACCATCGGGAATCTGGATAAACTACAGGGATAATTGCTATCATTATCAAAAGAACAGTCTAATATACTGAAAATCAGTGTCTAACTGTGACGTAGCTAAGGCATTTTATATGTTTTGGCAACTTTGGAGATATAAATTTCGAAACAATTTTGCGAGGGCACGAGGCCTTGCCAAGCGGGATCAGTAACCATATCTGTGCTTATAGATCTCTGCGGCTTGAAACCTTCTCCACAAATTAAAATAGTTTGATTTGGCCGAAATATGATTGAATTGTTACCTTGTTTCGTTTTGTCGCTGTGTGAACATCTGACTACACTTCTTAACGTTATGACAGGACAGACCGACTGTCAACAACATCTGACCGTGGCCGTGACGTCTCATAAACTAGGGTTAGAGTAGCTTCCCTTTGACAAAGGGCAGTTACTCCAGCGGGCAGACCGATGGATTGCCGCGAAAGGCAATTAAAAACAACTATTGTTTTGCGTATATGTTGCTTCGCCACTGTATAAGAAACAGATTTCAGTTGGAACTATATTGGCTACTGTCACTGTCCGACTGACACATCACTCACCCAAGCTCCTCACAGCGATAGTACGTTCCCGGAGCTCTCTATACTATCGCTGCCACCAGTCAAAACTCCCCACTGTGAATAGGTGGCCACAACCATGCTTGGAGTTGAACTCGCAACCGAATGACCGTTATGTTTACAAACAAGTGACGACTGTCGTGACGCCGAATACACTTATCGCTGCTAAATTACTTTCTTCGTTTGTCAATTTGAATTTCTGTTTTATTAAAACTATCTTGTTATTGATATAGTAAGAATGTAAGGGGGAAGTTGGTTGATTTTCCGTTAATCTGCAATCTCGAACCAATCTGATTATCAAAACAACAAAGTAAATTCATCTGGAAAACATGGTCAGTCGTAAACCTTTTCAAATTGAAATATGATGGCATTCCCAAAGACATAAACAAAAGTATAAACGTTACTACTTATGGGGTTGGAGGGCAAATTTCAAGATTCTTGAAATGGCCGCGCCCACACTGGTGGCAGAGCTGTTACCGAGAGTGTAACGAAGGTGTCACGCGCTGGGAAGGAGCTTGATCACTTACCCTGTGACGTAATAAATATTAATGCGCGCATTCCAGGAAAACTCGCAATGTTTCGGTAATGTTTGTGAGAGAGGGAAAGCGATTTTAAAGCACAGAATTAAAGATTGACATTATATGAAAAAGAGGTGATCACGCTTGTGTTTGGGGGTGGTATATATCCTGAATAGGAATTAGCCAAGGCTCGCTAAATACAATGTTTATTCCATATGTAGGATATTTACCACCCCCAAACACACTCGCGTGATAACCTCTATTTATATTGTATCAGAAGAACATTTCTTCGTTTTGATATCATTTACAAGTGATAGTGTGCAGTGCATGTCTGTATAAAGTTCTTGTCACGTTACATTCAGCGTATAAATCGCTCATTAGGGCATCAAGTTGGTTTGAATTACAATCTTCTTCGTACACAAACCTGCTACTTTACCCTCCTTAGTGACGACTGTAGTGCTGGAAAACAGCATCGTCGTCATTTCCTTAGTTTGTTGATCAGTCGTTGACGCAGTGCTGTCTGCAAAGTGGGTGACATACATTGTAGTTCCTACTTCTCTACTGACATACTCCCGTTATGCCTATCTTATACACTCTTCAAAAAAAGAAGAAACGCACAGGTAGTATGTAGTTCATTGAACCTGACTGCACCAAATATACGGTATATGAATTGAATACATGTTATTTGAAAATGTTGGTGGCCTGATATTCGACAAAGGGTGCGTCAAAACGCCGCCATTGTCGATTTGCAATGTCTTTAACAGCATAGATTTCCCACTTGTTCAAAAATGTCATGGAGGTAAACAGTAAAGCAGGATTCACGTGCAAGTTATGGCATTCGTAACTCGTGGTAGTGAACTATAAAAAAGCATGCATAAGCCAATACTTTGTCATTAAATTGTCAACATTTTTCAAGTTCGAAAATGCCGAGACTCAGCGCTGCCGATCAGAGTATCCAAAGAGGGGAATCGCAGCCTTCGGCTCACGCCACTTCAACGTCCACCACAGCACCATTTGCCGCCTTTGTGACCGATAAACACTGTTTAATTCGACTGCATACCGTCCGAGAACGGGCCGACCAAGAGTTATTACCCCTGCACAGGATCGCTACATTCGAATGTTCCACCTACGCCATCGCAATGACACAGCTGCAGGATGCATCCCTGGTTTTAGGAGGAGAACGGACCAAACTGTCAGGAACCATCTTCGCGAGGCTGAAATCCGACCCAGAAGACCAGTTATTGTTCTTGTTTTGCAACAGATCCATCTACAGCGACGCTTGCGTTGGTGCCATACTTTACAGCCTTGGGATTTGAGGAACTGGAGACGAGTGTGGTTGAGCAAAAATCACGATTACTTCTTCACCGGCGAGATGGAAGACGGCGAAATGAGCTGAGATCTGAGTTGGTTGTGGTTCAGAGAAATTTGACAGCAGATTGCTACATGAATCAAATTCTTCAACCTTACCTTCTTCAACTCATTGACCGCCAACGAGAGCGGTTTAAACGGGACAATGATCCTCCGCACACAACCCGTGTCACGGTAGACTACCTCCATAATGCCAACATCAACGTTTTGCCCTGGCCGTCGAGATCTCCAGATCTCAACCCAATCGAACACCTCTGGGATTAACTCGATCGACGTGTACGTCAACGTCAGAACACGCCGCAGACACTCGCACAACTGGCCAACGCGTTACAAGCAAAATGGCGCAGAATTCCGCAGGACAGATTTCGTACAATTATCCAGTCAGTGCCGAGGAGATGCAGAGCCGTGATTGCTACCTGGGGCGGTCACACGAGATACTTACTGAGTTCAGCGCAACCTTGTGGCCTTATGTGACATGACAATGAACAGTTTGCAATGGCTTTGTACAACGACAACATGTGACTATTGACCTCCAAATTTCATATTTGTATCTACGATATTAAAGTAAATATATCGACTTTATAAGGTACAATAAATTGACTAAAAATCTACCTGTGCGGTTCTTTTTTTTAAGAGTGTATATTATTCTCCATATCCCATGAGAAATGAAGGTTCATTCTCCAGTGAACTCACACAAATAAAAAATCTATTCTAATTTATCTAAATAACGTTACTTGGTACATCGAAGGAGATGTATTGATGCGTTGAATATAGCAATGATATTTTGAATTCAGTTATTCAGACCAAAGTATCGGACTAAAATGTATATACAATAATAAACATAAACACTTACTGGTCTCCATAGTTGTTGGACATTTTGTCATGGGAATGGTGCTTGATCTGTCACTGCTATCTGAAAAACAGAATTACACATACGTGCGTTGTTATGGGAAATAGGGCAATATCAATAAGCTGTGTATATTACATAAACGTAGCTGGAACTGATTTATTATACCAGAATTTATCAGTTTAATGAGATCAAATGGTAACTTCAGAGGACGTATGGCTTTCCTGATCACCCATTGGTCGATTGACATAATGGTTGAGACAAGATAATCTTGCTAGAGAACGGTTTGTGATGGGTCGTAGCATTGTATTTGAATACAGGCATGCAGTCCTACAAAACGACTTTTTCCAATTTTCTAAACTCTCAGTTTAATATTATGCATGCTATGGAATTCCCTAGGTATATCGAATCAGTCGTTTGTTAAAATACCTAAAATATCAATACATGAAAAACATATCAATGTGTTAAATGTGCCGTCCGTACGTTCGTCGACACCAGTTTCGCGGTCATGTTGTCGGCCTCTGATCCAATGGAAAAACATTTTTTTTTTAAACATTATTTGGAATATTGCAAGATGCTGCACTGACATTATGCATCTCCTTCGAGAAAGTTTTTCCGGGTCGCGAGTCTTTTCAGCAGTCATCGAAGTTTACAGGCAAATTTGATTCCATGTCAGCCAATCATGATCGGGAAATTGGGTAACCCACAATGTGTATTTATAACAACAGCATAGCTACGCCGTCATCGATATCACCCTTATGTTCGTAATACTTTCATAAGGTCACCAATTAAACCATACATACGTATTATGACAATGTTTCTGTGGAAAGGTCTAAACCTCTGACGATTTGGTAATGATTTAGCACAGTGCACATGCGGCAACACCAGCGCTTAATATTCATTTTCCACTCAAACGACTTTCATGGTGTGAGTTGATTTTTAACGCCCGAACAAAGTGCCCGTTATTGTGCAAAATTGAAAAGGTCGCTGGCTATATCTCGAATATAATAATGTTACTTTATGAATAAACTTGCGGTAAATATAGCTAACATGTCTCGGACTAACTGTATGTACAATAATAAACGTTAAACACTTACTGTTTTCTGTACTTGATTGAGGTGTTGTCACGGGAATGGTGCTTGATTTGCAACTGCCATCTTAAGACGAGAATCACAGCGAATAACGGTGTTATGAGAAATAGAGCAAAATCAATGAGTTATATACGTTGTAAAGTTATCATACTCGAAGATCAGTTGAATGAGATCTATATTATCCAGCAAAATATATTTTGGACATTAGAATACCGAATAGCACGTGCATCTAGTCGATTGAAACGAGATTTGTGGATGACTACTCTGTTCAACAAACCTATCAAGGTGATTAGAGGAAATCTCTTATGACGTACTGCATTTTGTAATAACTTAAAGTGTTAGGGTTCTGATTATCATTTCATTTTCCGCCCATTAATTCCAGAATAGCCAATCAGGGACAGATACACCGCAATAGCAGGTGTTGGGTTTGTTAATCTTTATATCATTTATTGATATTTTAAGAAAGAAAATGAAGAAAAGCGTATGAAATGCCAAACCTTCAGAGAAACTTCATTGAAAGCAAGCTATTGTTTAAATGAGTAAATGCTATCAATTTGTGACGTGATATCGTATTTGATCTGATGTTAGACATCATTCGTCATCATGTAAACTTCAGAATATTCAATAACGAAAAGGGTGACAAATTGGCAACAAATACTGAAATATTTAAATTGATGTCTCAACATTAATATATTTGACATAGTATATATGTATGAGAGACAAAATGTTAGATTTAATGTAAGGAAACACTTGAGTATTATATTCATGTGATCCTACATTCACTGATATTGTTTATGCAGTCATTGTTGAAGATGTTGTCGACTCAATATGACGCGTCGAACAGGACGTCTTGCTCGTAGACCTGCTGCTCTTAAACGGTTTCGTACGGTCTGGTCGGAGACTCTGTGCAGTCCGGGTATTTAGAATGCGGTTGAGGTGGCTATGGTCGTCCTTTCACGTAGGTGGCCCAGTCGGATGTCCATAAGGATGTCCGTGCAGTACGTGCAGTTCAATGGCCCTTTTGTTAATGCACTGGGTGCGTTTTTCAGAATCGTACCTGTTTCCCGACTCATGGTTTGCATGTCCTTGTTGTGATAATTATGATCCGGGAAATTTGTCACTGACACTATAACACATTGCACCTCTTCATTTTGCACCTCTTGGTCCGCCAGTTTTGCTTTTATGGCCAAAAGTATCTGTTTTGCGTTCCTTGTTTGAAAAGTAAACACAGCGATATTCACGATGTACCTAATTTGTGTAATGAGAAGTGTGTGTGTGTGTGTGTGTGTGTGTGTGTGTGTGTGTGTGTGTGTGTGTGTGTGATTTATTTGAGTTTAAGTCAAAGTGAGGGTTGAGGAGGTGAAACAAATATAGTTCTGTGGCAGAAGAAACTCTTGTCAAATTTCCTCCAGATAATCCATTACTTACCAGCACTTTCCCCCAACACCAAGCTGACGCCGTCATATAACACAACTACTCTACACAGTGGCGTTAAACACACGCACTCACTCACCCACTTACCAGTGTTGTTTGCCATGAAGCAAATAGTCAATTCATAACTTGATTTTTCATCGTTTCTACATGACCATTTAGATCCTTCATCTAGAGTAAAGTTGACTTTCAGCATGACCTGATGTGTTGTTGAGTTTGCATCTACAGTAATACGTCCAGCAATAATTCTGTAGATCGGTTCTTGGGCTTTTTTAAGTATCTGGTTTGGTAATCCATTGTTTGTTTGAAACATTTCAGTACAGTTTCGATACCATCGCGCTGTTGTTATGTCACCTCCGCTGTCTCTACATGACAGAGTAAACAGCTCTCCTTCTTCTGCCAACTTTGGCTGTGAGGTGAGCAGAAGTGGGGAATCCGGATCTGGAACATAACGATTATTTGATTATACCATTGTCTGTAAATGATGTCTTTTTTATTGTACCATTGTCTGTAAATAATGTCTTTTATTATTGTACCATTGTCTGTAAATGATATCTTTTTTATTGTACCATTGTCAGTTAATGATGTCTTTTTTATTGTACCTTGTCAGTGAATAATGTCTTCTTCATTGTGCCAATGCCGTTAAAATGATGTCTTTTTTATTGTACCATTGTCTGTAAATGATGTCTTTTTTATTGTACCATTGTCTGTAAGTCATATCTTTTTTATTGTACCATTGTAAGTAAATCATGTCTTTTTTATTGTACCATTGTCGGTAAATGATGTATTTTTTATTGTACCGTTGTCTGTAAATGATGTGTGTGTTTTATTGTACCATTGTCTATGAATGATGTATCCTTCATTGTACCATTGTCTGTAAATACCGTCAGTCTGATTGTACAATTCTCAGCAAATAATGTCAGTTTGATTGTATCCTTCTCGAATCATAAAATAATTCACAATATACTCGTATTTGTGTAAAACTGTTGTAATACATATATTATGGATCAAATGAGCAATAGCTGGTTATGTTTTCATAATTCCCTTTAAACTTGGAACACATGACATGAAAATTAATACAAGTATAATGATGATAACAGGTACTGACCTTGCCCACTCACAGCGGTAATAAATGCAACAGTGTATAACATCAGAGGGGAACTTGACATTCTGCCTCTGTGAAAGATAATCATTGTTAATGAGAGAAGAGAACTTTTTAAACAAGGTTTTATAACATCACTGATCAGCCAAAGTAGAGGAGACTCGAAAGTCTTCTGTACATCAGATATATTAAGTATGGCACTTGGTAAATGTAACTTGATAAAGCTCCATGTCAATTTACAGTCGATTGTTTAAGCATGGCGAATTAAAAATTAGGAAGTTTGATTACTTACAGGTAAGTGTACACCACTTCTATCTGGACATGAGGGCTGTTTATGACCTGTACATCAGTTTAACGAACGTGCGACACTTGTGAAACCTATTTAAACAAGTTTCCTCTGAGATAAAGTATTTTCCTGTTGGGATACACCCAGCTAAATACACTGATTAAATTCAAATGAATGAATAATGAAATTATATGCTAAACATTTTTGGAGAGAGGAACAAGTTTCATTGGTGTTATCGCTGCTGATAGCCTTACGTGAGCATTAATACAAACAACTTTCAAGCAGTTCAGAATATCCTGAATCAGTTGAGCCACTTCATAATGCACCCGTAGCACGTGCAGCTGTTAAACAAGCAACCATGATAGTTGTTTTCAGAGCAACAGTATATGCGTGTGCATGTTTGTTTTTGTTTGTGTTCGTTCGTGAGTTAATGTATGTGTTCGTGATTGTATTCGTGTGTGTTCCTCTGTGTGTGTCCTTGTTCGTTTGTCTGTCTGTGTGTGTGTCTGTTTGTCTGTGTGTCTGTATGTCTGTGTGTGTGTGTGTGACAGTGCATGTGTATATGTACAGTATCTGTGTGTGCATGCTTGTTCTAGTCTGGACTCATGACGGTTTTATAGTGCAAGCCCACTGACATATCATGCCGCAGTGTGACATGGATACCCACTCAGACCACAGGGTCATCTGTTAACGTCCTTGGTATGATGACGACCAAATGATCATATGACCTACATTCTCCTCACCGGGCAGACGCCTTATTGTCGGGAATAATCAAGGTCACCGTAATGTCGACACAGAACGTCATGTTGTATGAATGAGTGAGTGAGTGCCACAGTCAGCAATAGTCCGGCTTCTTAGTCTGCCAAGACAAACCAGTGGTTGATATTCTGAGCAACGTGCCACGCCTTATGGTAAATAAATCAGTTACTAGATGTTTTTTCGTACATATACAAGTTTTATTCAAAGGTGTACGTACATGCGTGGACATGCTCATGTAAAGACTGTTAGAATCATCAAAAACAAGAGGAAATTAGTGATTATCAACAACAAACTGTACATACTTTTATTGGTATTAAATTTAATGTGGTCAGAGGTATAACTACTTTTATATACCCTAAACACAACCCCTTTACACACTTCATACACACGGGCGAACACTCACGCCCACACTCACGACGACACACACACACACACAGACATAAACACACAGCCACACAGACTCACACAAACAGATGAACTAACTGTATTATGTGCCAAATCCACACGCGTTGAAAACACAACTTTACACGCTCACACACACATACAAACAGACAGGTGAGGTGAGGTGAGGTGACATGGGGTTAAACGTCGCGTCCAAGATTATTGCACTTATTTAGCGACGTGCATGCACGTGTGTGTGACTGCTTGTACTAGTCCGGATTAATGCTGAATCAATAGTGCTAGCCCACTGAGATGCCATGCCGCAGTTTAACATGAATACCCACTCAGACACAGTATACTGACTCCGAGCAAGACCAGTTCTTGTTTAAACAACTTAATGTCGAGCGATAGACAGGGTAACAACAAGTACCATCTTTAAACGTCTTTTGGGTATGATGTGGCCGGAATTTGAACCCCGGACATTCCGCTCTACAGGCGGACGCCCTACCACAAAACCACAGAGGCGGTCAGAGGCCTACATGAACTAAATGCATTAAATGCCAACACTAACGAATACGTGTTGACAAAACAACATTACATACATACAAACGCACGCACAAATACGCCCACTCGGACACTAGAAATAACGGGAAAATAATTGAAATAAAGAAAATCTAATCGAAGAAACGAAAAAAACGAGAAAATAAACAAATAATTGAAATAACGAGAAAATTCGATGTAAAAACGATATATGCTCCCAAAGTGTCACCATCGAGCTTTCATAGAATGCAGACAGAAAGTCAAGCTAATTTATATTTGAACTCTTCGACAGAAAAATAGAAATTAGTGCAATACATGGGGAAAAGCGTGATTTCAATTTGGGACAACGCTTCGTCAAACTGCGCAAGAGTTAAATGTTGAACGTTCTACCGCCTAACATATTCAGCTGAAGAATGCTGAACCTGTTAAAAGAATCTTGTGAAACACCTTTTAGCAGATCAATTTGAGACAGGCGCTCGCAGGTACAGGCCGCACGTTCTTATCTGTTTTCAATGTTGTACACATGAAACGATGAATTATATTGCAAATTATTATTCTGTTCTATTATTAGGTTGTGGTAAAAGTGTCACAGATTTCCTTCTGCAACACGTGATTCAAGTTAAGGTTACATTCTTCTGGAACACGCTCTGCCAAATATCTAACATACAGCACACTGTACACAACAATATGGACAGTGACAATACAGCTACAAATCAGGAATCCTTTTTTTTCGTATAGTGGGTGTGTGTCTCGGTAGAATAGGGCAAACAAACAAAAACGACCTCCGTCGGGGTCAATTGCGGATAAATATGCATAGGGTCAGGTAGGTACTACTTCGGTATTTACAAAAAAAACTATGGCAACTCCTTGTCTATCGGCTATCTAGTCATTACTTACCATCGTGAACTGTGACAATTTACTGAGGCAGTTGTTCCATTATCAAAATAAATACCTAAGATACCAAAAATCAGCATCTAAATGAGGCGTAGCTGACAGAAACGGCCTCCGTCAGGATAAGTTACGGATAAATATGCAAAGGGTCAAGTAGGTACTACTTCGGTATTTGCAAAAAACCCGTGGCAACTCCTTGTTTATCGGTTATCTACGGAAGCGTAGTAGGGCCACGGTGACATTTCTTTTGTCTATGTATTTCACACGTAGGACTTATTATCTCCTACGTAGGACTAATTATCTCTTACGTAGGACTTAGTAGGGCCTAGAATCACTATATCCTATGTAGGACTTAATATCCCTACGTAGGAGATACTAAGTCCTACGTAGGAGATAGTAAGTCCTACGTAGGAGATACTAAGTCCTATGTAAGAAATACTAAGTCCTACGTAGGAGATAGGCATTCTAGGCCATACTAAGTCCTACGTAAGAGAAATATCCTACGTAGGACTTAGTATTTCCTATTAAGTCCTACGTAGGAGATAATAAGTCCTACGTAGGAGATAATAAGTCGAAACAGGTGTAGCTGACATTGGCGATAGCGACAACAACAAGGTATGGATGTTTACCAGTACCATTTACACAGCTTGGATAAATGGCATAGTACATACAAAATAATCACTATATATTTTGAACATTTCCTTTCAGTGTAACTCGTCCCACGTGTTACATGCAGACAAACAATTTGATTTGATCTGCATAAACGCAAATCTTAAAGCTTTCACAAAAGCGTATAAACATGAACCGGTCATTGACGTATCAGCAAGTTCAGGTACACGAACAGATAACACAGGTATTTCACACAGATATATTCTCATATAGACTTTTCGAGGTCATATCACCCGAGGCCTGCACCCGTGGCTGGGCAGAGAACTCTGTATAGCTGTGGTGTGGAGCTGGGGCGGGCTGGCATGTCAGTGGCCTGTTTGCGGCCTCGCCAGTCGGAGATGGTAAACCAGCATCTGAATCAAATAGATACTTTGTGTTTCTATGGCAACAAAGTAGTAGCACCACCTAATTGAAACAATGATACAGATTCTATAAAAAAGACATAAAACGTCTATGTAAAGACAAACCGTGTTATTGAAAATGGTCTAAATGGTATAAATGTCGGCCAACGTGAGTGAGTGAGTGAGTAAGTGAGTATAATCTATAGTTACAATCATGATGGTGAAGATATCAGGTGTTCGCGAAAATAGGTGCGAATCCTGTCCCACTGGCTGCATCTGCCACACACACATGCAAAGGCTAGTCAATTAACACTAACCACCAACAGCAAAAATAAAAACCTGATCATGAAACCGGTTGAATACCTGCATCGGAATCTGTAATGTTGGTTTAAGTGTGTCCATTGAGAATCATACTGGGCTCCACGACTGAAACATATATCACAAATCCATATATATTGACAGAGGCGTACATGGGAATGTATGTGGCATGTAGCGCTATTACTTAGTGTTGAATAGACTCGCTGTTGGGTTTAATGTACTTATATTTCCATTTACTATAGAACTAGGATCTGTAGGATCCAATTGAAAAAGTTAGAAGACTGGTTTAGGATTATACATGAAATTATGATCAAATATATAAAGACTCGTTGATAAAAGTTGAAAAAAACTTCCGATATTTGTAACTTTGATTAAATCATCTTGTAATTTTTGATCTCTGAAGACACGAGTGTGAGATTCTCTGTACACCACCTTACCAGGAGTTAGGTATTGGCTGTCCTCGGATTCTTTATTGCTGAGGGAGCAGTCCGTGTTAGGTGCATTGTCGGCAACTACGAGAACCGCAGAGACAGAGACTCAGTCATGTAGTTTATATATTGACAGAGGCAGATATGGAAATGTATGTGGCATGTAGCGATATTACTTAGTGTTGAATAGACTCGCTGTTGGGTTTAACGTACTAATATTTCCTTTAACTATAGAACTAGGACCTGTAGATGTGTTTTTCTCTAATTTCTGAGATTCCTAACGGCAATGATTATCACAATACGTTTAAAGGGCAAGTTCACACGGAAATGAACCTATTTTTCTTGTACTTTTTCCACATTAAAAGTGTTAACATAGAAGTGTCATAGACAAAAATATAAAAATATCACAATTAATTAACATATTTTTCGCATTAAAACGATTTATATTTTTCACATTTACCAAGTGTTCTATTTCCACAACAAAAACACCATGGCTTATGCCCCTTGCAATATGACGTCATTGGTGCCAATTGATAAACATTATGACGTCATCATGCTTTGTTAGAGCCGCTTCACGTGGTGTAGGTACAGGTGTGTGATTCTAGCGTCTCAGATGCCAGCCAGCATAGTGTTATGCTGAGTCACCACTGCGCCGGAGTGTGTCGTAGGCCATGTTGTTTTACCGCAAACTGGTACTTGATATCTTATGCGTTGAGAATAGACAGGGACCCAGTTGAATTGGCACCAATTACGTCATAATCTAAGGGGGATAACTCAGGCCTGTTTAGCTCGAAAAACGAAGGCCTCATAACGGCATATCATTTTCTCACTATTGTGAGCTTCCTACGTTCACTGTGAAAAAAATTAGTGTATATTTTCAAACACAGATACTAATTAATTCTAAAATTGCGTTTTGTTTAGAAAAAGAAAGAAAGTGATTTTTGCGTGTACACTTACCCTTTAAGGAAAATAATAGCGTTGAAGAGCAAATTGAGATAGATTCAAAATCCAATTGAAATACATGCATAAAATGTTGATGCTCACACCAGCTGCACTACAAATATTTGTTGTCCACTGTAGCTATATGTACATCGCTAATTTCTCTGCTTCTGAAGCTGGTCAGCTGAACCTTTTACACTCAAGATACTTATTATTATTCTTTACAAATTGAAAAGTTATCAGAATGATTTAGGATTATACATCAAATTATGATCAAATATATCAAGACTCGTTGATAAAAGTTGAAAAAAGCTTCCTATAACTTTGATTAAATTGTCTTGTTATATTTGTTCTCTGAAGACACGAGTGTGAGATTCTCTGTACACCACCTTACCAGGAGTTAGGTATTGGCTGTCCTCGGATTCTTTATTGCTGAGGGAGCAGTTCGTGTTAGGTGCATTGTCGACAACTAAGAGAACCACAGAGACAGAGACTCAGTCATGTAGTTCATACCACATATAAACACATTAAACACTAACGGAAAATTGTAATGGGATCAAGAAACCATTTTAATACCTGCAGTTTCTTTCCTATGGGGGATCGCATCGGATAATGCAATGTAGGAGTAAGCGTGTTGATCAACAACCATACTGTGCGTCATAACTGAAACACATATTACATATTTTCATATCAGCCCCTTCATTATATATATTTTGCCGAGGGCCAAACGAAACTATAGCTCTCAGTTGATTTTATCATTAGTTTGATCTTCAAATTTAAATTTCCTTAACGGCACTCAGGAACTGTACATAATCGAGTTTTGGCGAAACCAACCAGTGATTGATGCTATGAGTAACATTCTTCAGGTGACACCTGACAAGTTGCATATAAAGAGTGTACTTTACTTCCTTACAAATCAGGCTTTAGTGAGTGAGTTGGGTTTTATATCACGGCGTGTCAGCTTAATGTGGGAGGAAAGCCCGAATTGATGCAGGTCTTTGACGTTTACCACTTCGGTGAAACCAACGAGCACGGGTATGGTGCTGACAAACCTAGAAACATACTTGGGGCGAACCCGGATTCGAACCCACAATGATAGGTTTCTGGCATAGAAACGCAACTCTGCACCGCTAATCGCGGCGCCTTAGACGAGTGGGCCACCTGTTCACACCCCCCACCCCCACCCTAGGAGGATATAACAACGTGATCATGATCATTACTCTACCTGCAGTTTCTTTCCTATATGGGGTCGCACCAACACTGTCGCAGTAGGTGTATTCATTGAGACTCACAGCTGAAACAGACATGGCATAATTCCGTACGAGCTTCAGGCATTTGCTTATTTGTTTGTCTGTTTGTTTGTTTGTTTTTGTTGTTGTTAAACTCGCACTCAGCAATTTTCTAAATAACCGTGTTTCAAAGGGACAAACCAGTGATTGATATTATGAGCAACTTCAGCTGTCAATTGGCATGTTGCATTCTTGAGGGTACCTCTCTTCCAAATTTACTTCAATGAAATGGCATTACTGTGTCAGAAGAAGAACGTTTGTCAAGATGAAACATGGTCTGTCCTAAAGAATGAAAAGCGATGTCTTGTATGTATGTGTGTATGTTGTTTAACGCCGCACCGATCAATGAAATCGCCTCTTACGACCAGCATACGTTGACCCTGGGTTCCCAATTTAGTCGCCTCTTACAAATAGCGATATGGGTAGCCGGGGACAGATTCTACCTCAGGTCCCATGGGGTTGAGATTGATGAATTGATGAATTGATGTTATAAATCATACCATTTGCAGGTGGGCCTTCTTCATGCGTCCTAGAAATACACAAACAAAACTTCACCGTACAATACAGGTATATCACCATATGCAGTGGTCAATATTGATGCTTTATCGACGAAGAACTGATGTCACTTCAAAGGAACAAAGAAGTGTGACATGCAAATAAAGAAACGAGTCACAGGAGCTCGATGATAGCGAGTATAGCATAATATATTCGTAGAGTGAGTGAGTTGTGTTTAACACGGCTATGTTCAGTGTTTCAGTTGTCTGATGGGGTGTCAGCTTAAGGTGGGAGGAGTGAGGGAGTGAGTTGGGTTTAACGCCGCATTGAACAGTGTTTCAGTTATATCACGACGTGTCAGCTTGATGTGGGAGTAGTGAGTTGGGTTTAACGCCGCTTTTAACAGTATTCGAGTTATATTGCGGCGTGTCAGCTTAATGTGGGAGGAAAGCCCGAAGTGATGCAGATCTCAGACGTTTACCACCTCGGTGAAGCAACGTGCACTCTTACAAACATAGAAACATCATTGGGTCGTATCTGGATTCGAATCCACGATACAAGGTGTTTGGAATGCCAAAACGACCCAACTCTGCACAGCGAATTATGGTACATTAAACAGCTTGGCCATCTGTGTGCCCTGATACATCAGTATCCAAACGGAAACGTTTCCGAGACCAGAGACTGACGTGACAGTTTGAATCGCAATCTGAGCTATCACGTTCACTATGGAAGCACGTCACCAATAGTAAATAATTAAACAATCAAGACTCAATTTCAATAGAGGAAAATAAAGATATGAATGACTTCGTGTCCTGACAAGGACAAAATATTGGTGAACATAACAAGGTTTGTGGTGTCAGCAATTAATTCAAGGTGAGGTGTGAGGTGAAATGGGGTTTAAAGTCGCGTCCAAGATTATTGCACTTATATAGCGACGTGCATGTACGTGTGTGTATTTGTGTGGCTGATGGTACTGGTCCGGACTGATGCCGATTTATAGTGCTAGCTCACTGAGATACCATGCCGCAGTTTAACATGAATACCCCACTCAGACACAGTATACTGACTCCGAGCCGACCAGTCCTTGTTTTAGCCCCTTAATGCCGAGCGCCAGACAGGGTAACAACAAGTACCAGCTTTTAACGTCTTTTGGTATGATGCGGCCGGGGATCGAACCCCGGACCTTCCGCTCTCTGGGTGGACGCTCTACCAATAGACCACGGAGGCGGTCGATTCATTCAAGTGAACTTACACAAAGCTAATTTCCGAAACACAATTACGAACTAATTTACTTTCAGGGTCAAGCCTATTTATTTAGAACAGTTATATACATCTAAAACATTTTTTCATTTTTTTAAATCTTAAAATGTTCACTAAAATATTGGTTAACCAATGAAAAATGTAATAACCCAACTAAGATAGAAACCTTAGAGTAAAAACTCAATTGCTCAAAAAGTTATCTAGACCTGTGCTTACATCTGTTTACCACTGGCCCGTCCACCTGTAACATAACGGTATATGATCAGCATCAGGTTGTAACATAAGGTTATTGATGTAAAGGCCTGGTACTGCTGACTTCAGGAATACCTGACATTGATCTTGATAAATATGTAGTCATGTTTTCAATAACAACCTGTATATTTAACACTACTATAAGATTCCATGTCTTTATTATGTATCTATGGCCTTCAATCTCTCGGGCCCTCAATTAGATATTCTGGGAAGAGGGTATAAAAAGATAATTTGACCTCCGGCGAACTTTCTAACCCTTTTATACGTTATTCTGTTTGTTACAACAAAGGAAATAATCAGTTAAAAATACCGGTCATTCTCCTAACACAGACAAAGCCAACCATCACTGCTACACAGAAGATGAACGTCAGACAACCCACTGGGCCGATAGTAACAAGCAGTAAGAACTCTATAAAACAAAACAGTACAATTATATTCGTGAGTGAGTTAAAACTTAGCGCCACATCGACAGTATTTCAGCCATAATGTAACTTATATCAAATCATGTCAACAAAGGGCAGTAAAACAAAGAGTAACATGTCACAGAATTACATTAAAACAAGTTGGAGAATGAGTGAGTGAGTTGGGTTTAACTCTGCATTTAACAGTATTACAGTTATATCACGGCGTGCCAGTTTAATGTGGGAGGAAAGCCCGAAGTGATGCCAGTCTTTGACGTTTATCAATACGGTGAAACCCACGAGCACGGGTATAGTGCTGACAAACCTAGAAACATAAACTGGGCGAATCGTGATTCGAACCAACAATCATAGGTTTCTGGCGTGCCCAGGGGACGCAACTCCGCACAGCATATCGCGGCGTCTTAGAGGACTGGACCACCCGTGCCCCCAGTTGGAGAATGCTAACAACACAATATAAAACCATGCCATGCTCCGTGGACATGTGGATAGAGTGTCTGCCCAGAGAACGGAAGGTCGATGGTTGGATCTTCGGTCGCGTCATCCCAAAATACGTCCAAAGATGGTACAGATAGAACTTGTTGTTTGGCCTTTGGTCCAGTAGAAAAGCATCATTTTCAAACATTATTTGGAATATTGCAAACGGCTGCACTGACATGATGCACCCACTTTGAGAAAGTAGGTCACTAATTAAAACATACATACATGTTATGACAAGATGGAATAAGGTGAATGTTTCTGTGGATAGGTTTAAACCTATGGCGATTTAGTTTTAGCTCAGTGCGTATGCAGTAACACCAACGCTCAAACGACTTTTCTAATCCCCGAGCAAGTGCCCATTATCATGAAAAATTGAAAAGGTCGTTGGCTATATCTCGTATAAAATAAACTTACTATATACAGTCTGTTTCATGTGTCGAAGAAAATATCACGTTTCTCTCATCGAATGACATGGGTAAAGGAGATATTTTCATGAGTGACGTTGCTACGAGTGCAAGTATCCCCTTTTCACCGTCACGATATGAGAGAAACTTGGTACTTCACGAGACACCTGGAATATCCAAATTATCATATACTTTTTGTGTAGTTGTCTACCGGAAAAATAAATTATTTCACTAAAAATATAAAAGCTTGAAACGGAAATTCTCCCTACCTAACACACAGGGACGGCTCACCACCCTTATATTTGCGACTTAAAAAGAAGTGTCGCAACTTCTTAAATAATAAACTACTGGGCAAAAGAAAGTTTTCACCGACTTCACTTGACCAAACACCAAAAACAAAGGCATATGTGAGATTTATGATGAATCCTGTTCAATAAGTTCAATAGAGTCTGTTCAAGTTCCTGTCAGTTCGCTGGAGGCGGTACATGTTGTCTCAGCTGACGATCAAGATGACCCCAGAGATGATCAATGGGGTTCATGTCTAGAGAACAAGGTGGCCAGGGCAATACTCTGACGTTAACGTTGTTCAGGTAGTCTTGAACAATTCGGGCGGTGTGAGGCCTTGCGTTGTCTTGTTGCAAAATTAATCCTCTTGGCTGATGTTGAATAAAGGGCACCACAACAGGTCTCAACACTTCATCCCTGTATCGCTGAGCATTCAGGTTTCCTCGGATGATAACCAGCCGTGTTGTAATCTGGCCACAAATGCCACCCCATACCATGACGCTTCCACCTCCAAACGGGTGAACTTCTCTAATGCCAGTCGCTCTCCCCTTCGTAGAAAAACTCTGCCATCGTTCCTGAACAGACAGAACCGACTTTCATCAGAAAAGAGCACTCTCGCCCAGTCACGTCGCTGCCACCGACGTACAGATCGTGCCCATTGCAGTCCGCGTAGACGGTGTAGACGGGTCAAGGCCATTCCACGGAAGGGTCGGTAGGCTCGTATACCAGCGTACGAAGTCGTCGAAGGACTGTTCGTCTGCTGAACTTATGCCCTAGTGCTGTTGCTGCCCTTGACGTCGCCGTCACACATCTGTTTCGGAGGTGAATCTGCCGGATGTAGCGGTCTTCGGCCGGTGTTGTCACTCTCGGTCTTCCCGATCTTGGCCGATCTTGAGAATGTCCTGTCTGTTGGTAGCGGATTATCAACTTGCTGATGGTGGTCTGGGAGCAGTTGAAGGTTCTGTCTATCTGACGTTGAGTAGCCCCCATATTGGCCATACCGATCGCTTTGTCTCGTTGCGCTTGTGTAAGTCTGGGCATATTCTTGGTGTTTTTTTGCTTGCTTACTGAATGCCTGCTCTGTCGAACGTCGGTATTTATGCCACAATCACGCACGTGCATTTGAACCAATGTCTCAAAATCACGTAATGCGCGTTCCCAACAATGAAAGCTGCGTTCGAAAATCTGAGTTGTGGTTGTGGTCATGTTGCATTTGGGGGAATGTTTTCTACAGGGGTTCAAACCTGTACCAGCTTTTTTGCTTTTTATACAACTATTTTTAAAGTGAAAACTTTCTTTTCCCCGGTAGTTATATATAAAAGTATTAAGAAATATTTAGGGTCACAAAAATTCTTATCATACATTTTGATATGATTATACACAAGTTCAACTTTAGCAAGACATATTCTTGAAAATTACGAGACAGCTGTTGGAAGCGAAATAATACACGTTTTACAAGTAACCAAAATGGCGCTTATCGAAACGAACAGTCTCGATTGACGAGCTAAATGAGAAATTTAGAGTAAACGACGAAACATTTTTGAGAGGAGGACAAACGGCAGGAAGTGATGTTCACTCCCTTAATGACCATCTGTCATTATTTTGCCTTGTCAATGTGAAACTAACGTAAAAAGGACGTCAACTATTTGTGTACGGGCCAGACACTTACGATAAGGGGAGACAATTTGAGGGGAGGTCACTCTTGTATGACGTCATGTTTGTTTGTTTGTTTAACGCCGCACTCAGCAATATTCCAGCTCTCTAACTGCGGTTTGTAAATAATCAAGTCCGGACCTAACAATCCAGTGATCAACATCATTAGCATCGATCCTCGAAATTGGGATACGATGACATGCATCAACCAAGTCAACGAGCCCAACCACCTGTCCCGTTGGTCGACTCTTGCAACAAGCATAGTCGACTTTTACAACAAGCATGTGTTGCTGAAGGCCTATTCTACCCCGGATCTTGACGGGATTCTTTTATGGCGAAGAGTGATTCGTAACGCCCAAGTCTGTTATCATGTAACTTAAAAGGCCGCAGCCACCATCTAAAATGTAATAATGTTACTATATGAATAAACATGCCGTAAATATAGGTATACGCGTGTCATGTTTTGAATTCAGTTACTCAGACCAATGTATCGGACTTAAATGTATATAACATAATATAAACATCAATACTTACTGGTCTCTGAAGTTGTTTGACTTGTTGTCATTGGAATGGTGTTTGGGCTGTCACCACTATCTGAAAAACACAATTACATTTAATAGCCTTGCTATGGTGAATAGAGCTATGTCAATAAGCCGTGTATATTATGTGAAGATGCATGCAGTTGTACACTCTGACTTTTGCCAATTGTACAAGCTCTCAGTTCAATCTTATGTTTTCAATGGAATTCCCCAGCTATTTCGAAACAGTCTTTCGTTTAAGTCATACCTAATATACATGAAAAACATATGAATGTACCGGCCTTTGGTCCAGTAGAAACGCATCATTTTCAAACATTATTTTGAATATTCCAAACTGCTGCATTAACATGATGCACCCACTTTGAGAAAGTAGGTCACTAATTAAAACATACATACATGTTATGACAGGATGGAATAAGGTGAATGTTTCTGTGGATAGGTTTAAACCTATGGCGATTTGGTTTTAGCTCAGTGCATATGCGGTAACACCAACGCTCAAACGACGTTTCTAATCCCCGAACAAGTGCCCATTATCGTTCAAAATTGAAAAGGTCGCTGGCTATATCTCGTATAAAATAAACTCACTATACACAGTCTATTTCAAGTGTCGAAGGAAATATCACGTTTCTCTCATCGAATGACGTGGGTAAAGGAGATATTTTCACGAGCGACGTTGCTACGAGTGCAAGTATCCCTTTTTCCCCGTCACAAGATGAGAGGTACTTGGTACTTCACGAGACACCTGGAATATCCAGTTTATCATATACTTTTTGTGTAGTTGTCTACCGGAAAAATAGATTATGTCACTAAAAATATAAAAGCTTGAAACGGAAATTCTCCCTACCTAACACACAGGGATGGTTCACCACCCCTTATATTTACGACTTAAAAAGAAGTTTCGCAAATTCTTAAATAATATATACAAAAGTATTAAGAAATATTTAGGGTCACGAAAATTCTTATCATACATTTTGATGTGATTATATACCAGATCAACTTTAGCAAAACATATTCTTGAAAATTACGAGACTGCTGCTGGAAGTGAAATAATACACGTTTTACAAGTAACCAAAATGGCGCTTATCGAAACGAACAGTCTCGATTGACGAGCTAAATGAGAAACTAAAAGTTAACAACGAAACAATTTCGAGAGGAGGACAAACGGCAGGAAGTGATGTTCACTCCCTAAATGACCATCTGTCATTACTTTGCCTTGTCAATGTGAAAGTAACGTAAAAAGGACGTCAACAGTTTGTGTACGCACCAGACACTTACGATAAGGGGAGACAATTTGAGGGGAGGTCACTCTTGTATGACGTCATGTTTGTTTGTTTGTTTGTTTAACTCCGCACTCAGCAATATTCCAGCTCTCTAACTGCGGTTTGTAAATAATCAAGTCCGGACCTAACAATCCAGTGATCAACATCATGAGCATCGATCCTCGAAATTGAGATACGATGACATGCATCAACCAAGTCAACCAGCCTAACCACCCGTCCCGTTGATCGACTCTTGCAACAAGCATAGTCGACTTTTACAACAAGCATGTGTTGCTGAAGACCTATTCTACCTCGGATCTTGACGGGATTCTTTTATGGCGTAGAGAGATTCGTAACGCCCAAGTCTGTTATCATGTAACTTTAAAAGGCTGCAGCCGCATCTAAAGAGTAATAATGTTATAATATGAATAAAGATGCCGTAAATATAGCTATCTGCGTGTCATGTTTTGAATTCAGTTACTCAGACCAATGTATCGGACTTAAATGTCTATAACATAATATAAACATAAACACTTACTGGTCTCTGAAGATGTTTGACTTGTTGTCATTGGAATGGTGCTTGGGCTGACACTGCTATCTGAAAAACACAATTACATTTAATAGCTTTGTTATGGTGAATAGAGTTATGTCAATAAGCCGTGTATATTATGTGAAGATGCATGCAGTTGTACACTCTGACTTTTTCCAATGTTGCAAACTCTCAGTTCAATCTTATGTTTTCAATGGAATTCCCCAGCTATTTCGAAACAGTATTTCGTTTAAGTCATAGCTAATATACGTGAATAACATATGAATGTACCGGCCTTTGGTCCAGTAGAAACGCATCATTTTCAAACATTATTTGGAATATTGCAAACTGATGCACTGACATGATGCACCCACTTTGAGAAAGTAGGTCACTAATTAAAACATACATACATGTTATGACAGGATGGAATAAGGTGAATGTTTCTGTGGATAGGTTTAAACCTATGGCGATTTGGTTTTAGCTCAGTGCGTAAGGGTAACACCAACGCTCAAACGACTTTTCTAATCCCCGAACAAGTGCCTATTATCGTGCAAAATTGAAAAGGTCGCTGGCTATATCTCGTATAAAATAAACTCACTATACACAGTCTATTTCATGTGTCGAAGGAAATATCACGTTTCTCTCATCGAATGACGTGGGTAAAGGAGATATTGTCACGAGTGACGTTGCTACGAGTGCAAGTATCCCCTTTTCCCCGTCACAAGATGAGAGATACTTGGTACTTCACGAGACACCTGGAATATCCAGTTTATCATATACTTTTTGTGTAGTTGTCTACCGGAAAAATAGATTATGTCACTAAAAATATAAAATCTTGAAACGGAAATTCTCCCTACCTAACACACAGGGACGGTTCACCACCCCTTATATTTACGACTTAAAAAGAAGTGTCGCAAATTCTTAAATAATATATACAAAAGTATCAAGAAATATTTAGGGTCACGAAAATTCTTATCATACATTTTGATGTGATTATATACAAGATCAACTTAAGCAAAACATATTCTTGAAAATTACGAGACAGCTGTTGGAAGTGAAATAATACACGTTTTACAAGTAACCAAAATGGCGCTTATCGAAACGTACAGTCTCGATTGATGAGCTAAATGAGAAACTTACAGTTAAAAACGAAACAATTTCGAGAGGAGGACAAACGGCAGGAAGTGATGTTCACTCCGTAAATGACCATCTGTCATTATTTTGCCTTGTCAATGTGAAAGTAACGTAAAAATGACGTCAACAATTTGTGTACACACCAGACACTTACGATAAGGGGAGACAATTTGAGGGGAGGTCACTCTTGTATGACGTCATGTTTGTTTGTTTGTTTGTTTAACGCCGCACTCAGCTATATTCCAGCTCTCTTACTGCGGTTTGTAAATAATCAAGTCCGGACCTAACAATCCAGTGATCAACATCATGAGCATCGATCCTCGAAATTGGGATACGATGACATGCATCAACCAAGTCAACGAGCCGAACCACCCGTCCCGTTGGTCGACTCTTGCAACAAGCATAGTCGCCTTTTACAACAAGCATGTGTTGCTGAAGGCCTATTCTACCTCGGATCTTGACGGGATTCTTTTATGGCGTAGAGTGATTCGTAACGCCCAAGTCTGTTATCATGTAACTTTAAAAGGCCGCAGCCGCATCTAAAAAGTAATAATGTTACTATATGAATAAACATGCCGTAAATATAGCTATCCGCGTGTCATGTTTTGAATTCAGTTACTCAGACCAATGTATCGGACTTAAATGTCTATAACATAATATAAACATAAACACTTACTGTTCTCTAAAGTTGTTTGACTTGTTGTCATTGGAATGGTGCTTGGGCTGTCAATGCTATCTGAAAAACACAATTACATTTAATAGCCTTGCTATGGTGAATAGAGCTATGTCAATAAGCCGTGTATATTATGTGAAGATGCATGCAGTTGTACACTCTGACTTTTGCCAATTGTACAAACTCTCAGTTCAATCTTATGTTTTCAATGGAATTCCCCAGCTATATCGAAACAGTATTTCGTTTAAGTCATAGCTAATATACATGAAAAACATATGAATGTACCCGCCTTTGGTCCAGTAGAAACGCATCATTTTCAAACATTATTTGGAATATTGCAAACTGATGCACTGACATGATGCACCCACTTTGAGAAAGTAGGTCACTAATTAAAACATACACACATGTTATGACAGGATGGAATAAGGTGAATGTTTCTGTGGATAGGTTTAAACCTATGGCGATTTGGTTTTAGCTCAGTGCGTATGCGGTAACACCAACGCTCAAACGACTTTTCCAATCCCCGAACAAGTGCCCATTATCGTTCAAAATGGAAAAGATCTCTGGCTATATCTCGTATAAAATAAACTTACTATATACAGTCTATTTCATGTGTCGAAGGAAATATCACGTTTCTCTCATCGAATGAGACGTTGCTACGAGTGAAAGTATCCCTTATTTCACTAAAAATATAAAAGCTTGAAACGGAAATTCTCCCTACCTAACACACAGGGACGGTTCACCACCCCTTATATTTGTGAAAAAAAGAAGTGTTCGCAAATTCGTAAATAATAAACTGACCTCAAAATAAACTTTACCAGAGTTTGAAATCACTCTTGCTCAAAAACAACAAAACATACATGCATGAAGTAAAGTGTATTGAGAAGATCAATATATCAACATAATCAACACTGAACATGACAATCATACCGCGACCGAGAATGACGTTAGAGCCTCCCAAAGTTGGGTGTGGTACAAAACTCGAGCTTTCAGAATCATAGACAATAGGCAGAGTACATAAACAATCGCTCACGTTCAATAAAAAGTCATTAGTAGCGTGTGTGACCACCAAATGCCTCAATACACGCAAAAACTCTTCGACGCACAGAAAAAGTCAGTAGTCTGATGAGGTCATGTGGGATTTGACGCCATTCGTCTTGGAGGGCCAAGAACAGTTCTTGCCGGTTGGCTGGAGAGTGTGGTCGTTGTCGAACACGACGATCGATCAAGTCCAGGAGGTGTTCTATGGGGGACATGTCGGGTGAGCGTGCAGGCCACGGCAGGACGTTGACGTTGTTGGCTGCGAGGAAGTTAGTGACAATTCTGGCTGAATGGGCTGTTGCGTTGTCATGCTGATAAATGACACCACGTGGCTGCTGTTGGAGAAATGGTAGGACAACTGGACGAAGAATGGTATCCATGTACCGCTGAGCTGTCAAGTTTCCGTCAACGATGACCAGCGGTGTCCTCTCCTACCCACAGATCCCTCCCCACACCATGACACTCCCTCCACCATATGGTAAGACCTCCTGCACGCAACACCCTGCCGTTCGTCCACCCCTTCGGCGGTAAACACGATGTCTTCCATCAGCCCTAAACATACAGAATCGACTTTCGTCAGTGAAGACAACACTCTGCCAGTCACGTCGTTGCGTGCAAGGTACGCAAGTACCGGTCATCATGGGGCGTGGTCAACCTGGGTCTGCCTAATCTTGGCCTGTCAGCGGTACGCCTTGTCTGTCTGCAACAGGGGAGCAACTGAAGGTTCGTGCAATATGGGCATGGGTGGCTCCCATCTGTACCATACCCAAGGCTCGTTCACGTTGTTCGACTGTGAGTCGTGGAATTTCTTTGTGTTTTTTTTATCACTGTGGTTGTCTGACTTGCCGTTGCAATCGTTTTATACCCTTACCAGCACGTGTATTTGCAGTTGTCCGTGGTGCACGTGTTTTTTACTTTTTCGCGTTTTATCTCGCAAACATGTAACAGACGATTAACATTTTCTGCATACTCTATTGTTGTATTTAGGTTATTTGTTTTAGATAGACTTCATCGAAAAAAAATTTATACTTTGTCTGAAATATATATTTTCAGTTAGTAAAGTTTCTTTTGGACGTCAGTTTATATACAAAAGTATTGAGAAATATTTAGGGTCACGAAAATTCTTATATTTATCAAAAAGTATTATCTTTCTATATTATCCATCAAACTATATTTTGGACATTGGAATACTGAAAACCATGTGCATGTAGTGGATTGGAACGAGAGTTGTGGATGAATACTCTGTTCCTCAAACCTATCATGGTGATTAGAGGAAATCGATGATGACGTACTGCATTTCACAATAACTTCAAGTGTTGGTGTTCTGAATGTAATTTCATTTTCCGCCCATTAATTACAGAATAACCAGTCAGGGACAGATACTCAGTAATTCCAAGTGTGAGTTTGTTAATCTGTATATCATTTATTAAATTTAAAGAAAGAAAATGAAGAAAAGCGAATGAAATGTCAACCCTTCAGAGAGCTTCACTGAAAGCAACCTATTGTTAAAAGAGTTAATGAAATCAATTTGTGATGTCATGGCAATGAATGACGTCGCATCGAATTTGATCTGATAATAGATGGGACTGACATAATTCTTCTGTAAACTTCAAAATATCCAATAATGAAAAGGGTGACAAATTGGCAACAATTATTTTTTACGTAGTATATATCTACAAGAGAGAAAATGTGAGATTTAATGTAAGGAAACAGTTATATTCATGTGATCCTCCATTCACTGATATGGTTTGTGAAGAAGCAAACAGTCATTTGCGAGGAAATATCCGATATTTAGATTTCAAATCAAAACGAAATATTGCCGTGAATGCTGATTCAATATAATGTCCCAAAATAGCAATATTTACGATGTACCCAATTTGTGTAATTGGAAGTGTATATGTTTTCGAGATGTATTTTCAGTTTTATTCGACTTCAAAGTGAGGATAGAAAAGGAGGAACAAATATAGCTCTGTTGCAGAAGAAACTCTTGTCGAGTTTTATCCAGATGATCCATTACTTACCATTACTTTTCACCCACACCAAACCGACGCCATGTTATAACAGAACTACACTGTACAGTGGCGTTAAACACACGTCACTCACTCACCCACTTACCAGTACGGATTGCCAAGAAGCAAATAGTCAATTCATGACTTGAGTTTTGTCCGTCCCTACATGACCATTTAGATCCTTCATCAAGAGTAGAGTTGACTACGAGCATGATGTTATGTCTTGTTAAGTTTGCATCCACAGTAATACGTCCAGCAATAATTCTGTCGACCGTTCCACTGGAACTGCGAAGTGTCTGCTTGGGTTGTGTATGGCTTGTTTGGAACACTTCAGCTGAGTTTCGATACCATCGCGCTGTTCCAATGACACCTTCCCTGTCTCTACATGACAGAGTGAACCGCTCTCCTTCTGTTGCAAACTTTGGCTCTGAGGTGAGCTGAATTCTTGAATCCGAATGTGGAACATCATGATTGTTTGATAATACCATTGTCTGTAAATGATATCTTTTTTATTGTACCATTGTCTGTAAATGATATCTTTTTTATTGTACCATTGTCTGTAAATGATATCTTTTTTATTGTACCATTGTCTGTAAATGATATCTTTTTTATTGTACCATTGTCTGTAAATGATATCTTTTTTATTGCACCATTGTCTGTAAATGATATCTTTTTTATTGCACCATTGTCTGTAAATGATGTCTTTTTTATTGCACCATTGTCTGTAAATGATATCTTTTTTATTGTACCATTGTCTGTAAATGATATCTTTTTTATTGCACCATTGTCTGTAAATGATATCTTTTTTATTGCACCATTGTCTGTAAATGATGTCTTTTTTATTGCACCATTGTCTGTAAATGAAGTCTTTTTTATTGCACCATTGTCTGTAAATGATGTCTTTTTTATTGCACCATTGTCTGTAAATGATGTCTTTTTTATTGCACCATTGTCTGTAAATGATGTCTTTTTTATTGTACCATTGTCTGTAAATGATGTCTTTTTTTATTGTACCATTGTCTGTAAATGATGTCTTTTTTATTGTACCATTGTCTGTAAATAATGTCGTTTTTATTGTACCATTGTCTGTAAATGATGTCTTTTTTATTGTACCCTTGTCTGTAAATGAAATCTTTTTTATTGCACCATTGTCTGTAAATGAAATCTTTTTTATTGCACCATTGTCTGTAAATTATGTCTTTTCTATTGTACCATTGTCTGTAGATGATGTCTTTTATTATACCATTGTCTGTAAATCATGTCATTTTTATTGTACCATTGTCTGTAAATGATGTCTTTTTTATTGTACCATTGCCTGTAAATGAAATCTTTTTTATTGTACCATTGCCTGTAATTTATATCTTTTTTATTGTACCATTGTCTCTAAATGATGTCTTTTTTATTGTACCATTGTCTGTAAATGATGTTGTTGATTTTTATTGTACCATTGTCTGTAAATGATGTCTTTTTTATTGTACCATTGTCTGTAAATGATGTCTTTTTTTATTGTACCATTGTCTGTAAATGATGTCTTTTTTATTGTACCATTGTCTGTAAATAATGTCGTTTTTATTGTACCATTGTCTGTAAATGATGTCTTTTTTATTGTACCCTTGTCTGTAAATGAAATCTTTTTTATTGCACCATTGTCTGTAAATGAAATCTTTTTTATTGCACCATTGTCTGGAAATTATGTCTTTTCTATTGTACCATTGTCTGTAGATGATGTCTTTTATTATACCATTTTCTGTAAATCATGTCATTTTTATTGTACCATTGTCTGTAAATGATGTCTTTTTTATTGTACCATTGCCTGTAAATGAAATCTTTTTTATTGTACCATTGCCTGTAATTTATATCTTTTTTATTGTACCATTGTCTCTAAATGATGTCTTTTTTATTGTACCATTGTCTGTAAATGATGTTGTTGATTTTTATTGTACCATTGTCTGTAAATGAAGTCTTTTTTATTGTACCATTGTCGGTAAATTATGCCTTTTTTATTGTTCCATTGTCTGTAAATGATGTCTTTTTTATTGAACCATTGTCGCTAAATGATGTCTTTTTTATTGTACCATTGTCTGTAAATGATGTTGTTGATTTTTATTGTACCATTGTCTGTAAATGAAGTCTTTTTTATTGTACCATTGTCTGTAAATGATGTCTTTTTTATTGTACCATTGTCTCTAAATGAAATCTTTTTTATTGTACCATTGTCTGTAAATGATGTTGTTTTTTATTGTACCATTGTCTGTAAATGAAGTCTTTTTTTATTGTACCGTTGTCTGTAAATGATGTTGTTTGTTTTTAATTGTACAATTGTCTGTAAATGAAGTCTTTTTTATTGTGCCATTGTCTGTAAATGATGTCGTTTGTTTTTAATTGAACAATTGTCTGTAAATGAAGTCTTTTTTCTTGTACCATCGTCTGTAAATAATGTCTTTTTTATTGTACCATTGTCTGTAAATTATGCCTTTTTTTATTGTTCCATTGTCTGTAAATGATGTCTTTTTTATTGTACCATTGTCTGTAATTGTGTTTTTTATTGTACCATTGTCAGTAAATCACGTTTTTTTTATTGTACCATTGTCTGTAAATGATGTCTTTTTTATTGTACCATTGTAAGAAAATCATGTTGTTTTTTATTGTGCCATTGTCTGTAAATTATGTCTTTTTTATTGTACCATTGTAAGTAAATAATGTCTTTTTTATTGTACCATTGCCTGTAAATTATGTCTTTTATATTGTACCATTGTCTGTAAATAATGTTTTTTTTATTGTACCATTGCCTGTAAATTATGTCTTTTTTATTGTACAATTGTAAGTAAATAATGTCTTTTTTATTGTACCATTGCCTGTAAATAATGTCTTTTTCATTGTACCATTGTCTGTAAATCATGTTTTTTTATTGTACCATTGTCTGTAAATAATGTTTTTTTTATTGTACCATTGCCTGTAAATTATGTCTTTTTTATTGTACCATTGTAAGTAAATAATGTCTTTTTCATTGTACCGTTGTCTGTAAATAATGTCTTTTTCATTGTACCGTTGTCTGTAAATGATGTCTATTTTATTGTACCATTGTCTGTAAATAATGTTTTTTTTATTGTACCATTGTCTGTAAATGATATCTTTTTTATTGTACCATTGTCTGTAAATGATGTCTTTTTTATTGTACCATTGTCTCTAAATGAAATCTTTTTTATTGTACCATTGTCTGTAAATGATGTTGTTTTTTATTGTACCATTGTCTGTAAATGAAGTCTTTTTTTATTGTACCGTTGTCTGTAAATGATGTTGTTTGTTTTTAATTGTACAATTGTCTGTAAATGAAGTCTTTTTTATTGTGCCATTGTCTGTAAATGATGTCGTTTGTTTTTAATTGAACAATTGTCTGTAAATGAAGTCGTTTTTATTGTACCATCGTCTGTAAATAATGTCTTTTTTATTGTACCATTGTCTGTAAATTATGCCTTTTTTTATTGTTCCATTGTCTGTAAATGATGTCTTTTTTAATTGTACCATTGTCTGTAATTGTGTTTTTTATTGTACCATTGTCAGTAAATCACGTTTTTTTTATTGTACCATTGTCTGTAAATGATGTCTTTTTTATTGTACCATTGTAAGAAAATCATGTTGTTTTTTATTGTGCCATTGTCTGTAAATTATGTCTTTTTTATTGTACCATTGTAAGTAAATAATGTCTTTTTTATTGTACCATTGCCTGTAAATTATGTCTTTTTTATTGTACCATTGTCTGTAAATAATGTTTTTTTTATTGTACCATTGCCTGTAAATTATGTCTTTTTTATTGTACAATTGTAAGTAAATAATGTCTTTTTTATTGTACCATTGCCTGTAAATAATGTCTTTTTCATTGTACCATTGTCTGTAAATCATGTTTTTTTATTGTACCATTGTCTGTAAATAATGTTTTTTTTATTGTACCATTGCCTGTAAATTATGTCTTTTTTATTGTACCATTGTAAGTAAATAATGTCTTTTTCATTGTACCGT
Source organism: Haliotis rufescens (assembly GCF_023055435.1). Lineage (NCBI taxonomy): Eukaryota > Metazoa > Mollusca > Gastropoda > Lepetellida > Haliotidae > Haliotis > Haliotis rufescens. Next base: position 3,460,540 of record NW_025964046.1, read on the forward strand.
TGTCTGTAAATAATGTCTTTTTCATTGTACCGTTGTCTGTAAATGATGTCTATTTTATTGTACCATTGTCTGTAAATAATGTTTTTTTGATTGTACCATTGTCTGTAAATGATGTCTTTTTCATTGTACCATTGCCTGTAAATGATGTCTTTTTCATTGTACCGTTGTCTGTAAATAATGTCTTTTTCATTGTACCGTTGTCTGTAAATGATGTCTATTTTATTGTACCATTGTCTGTAAATAATGTTTTTTTTATTGTACCATTGTCTGTAAATGATATCTTTTTCATTGTACCATTGCCTGTAAATGATGTCTTTTTCATTGTACTGTTGTCTGTAAATGATATCTTTTTTATTGTACCATTGTCTGTAAATGATGTCTGTAATGTACTTTTGTCAGTTTGATTGTACAATTCTCAGTAAACAATGTCAGTTTGATTGTACCAGAGGGGTACACGAGGTACGTGATCCACCCCGAAGCATAAAAGAATTCACTTTCTACTCGCGGTTGTGTAAAACTATTGTATGACATATATTATGGATCAAATGAGCAATAGCTGGTTATGTTTTCATAATTCCCTTTAAACTTTGAACACACAACATGAACACTAATACAAGTATAATGATGATAACAGGTACTGACCTTGCCCACTCACAGCGATAATAAATGCAACAGTGTATAACATCAGAGGGGAACTTGACATTCTGCCTCTGTGAAAGATAATCATTGTTAATGAGACAAGAGAACTTTTTAAACAAGGTTTTACAACATCACTGATCTGCAGCTGTTGAACAAACAAACAAACATGTTAGTTGTTCTCAGAGCGACAGGACATGCGTGTGCGTGTGTTTTCGTTCGTGAGATCATGTATGTGTTCATGTGTGTATTCGTGTGTGTTCTGATTTCGTGTGTTCTGATTTCCTGTGTGTGTGTGTGTGTGTGTGTGTGTGTGTGTGTGTGTGTGTGTGTGTGTGTGTATGTGTGTGTGTGCGTGCGTGCGTGTTTGTGTTTGTGTTCGTTCGTGAATTCATGTATGTATTCGTGTGTATTCCTGAGTTCGTTTGTGTGTGTATGTGTGTGTGTGTGTTTGTGTTTGTGTTCGTTCGTGAATTCGTGTGTGTATTCGTGTGTATTCCTGAGTTCGTTTGTGTGTGTTTCTGTGTTCTTGTGTGTGTGTTCCTGAGTTCGTCTGTGTGTTTCTGTGTTCGTATGTATGTATGTGTGCGTGTGGGTTTGTGTTCGTTCGTGAGATCATGTATGTGTTCGTGTGTGTATTCGTGTGTGTGTGTTCCTGAGTTCGTGTGTGTGTGTGTGTGTTTGTGTGTGTCTGTGTCTGTGTCTGTGTCTGTGTGTGTCTTTGTTTGTGTCTGTGTCTGTGTTAGTTAGCATTATTCCGGCTTCAGATACTGCCCAGACAAACCAGAGGTTGTTATTCTGAGCAACGTTCCACGCCTTATGGCATAAAAATCAATTACTAGTTTCGTACATAAACAAGTTTTATTTCAAAAGTGTAATTACATGACTGGACATGCCCATCTAACGCTGAAAAAAGTGAGTATCAACAAGATGTACATATTTTTATTGGTATGATAGTTAATGCGGTCAAAGGTATAACTACAACAACTTTACACACTTGATACACACGGGCGCACACGCGAACACCCACGCGAAATGGGGGTGGGGGCTGCTTGTACTAGTTCGGATAATATATGAATACCCCACTCAGACACAGTATGCTGTCTCCGAGCCGACTGGTCCTTGTTTTAGCCCCTTAATGACAGCACCAGACAGGGTAATAACAAGTATAATCTTTTAACGTCTTTTTGGTATGACGCGGCCGGGGATTGAACCCCGGACATTCCGGCCTCCAGGCGGTCACTCTACCACAAAAGCACAGAGGCGGTCCAAGGAAAGTAAAACAGAGACGATTACGTATGCCTACATGAACTAAATGCATTAAATGCCAACACCAAAGAATAAAAGTTGACAAAACAAAATTACATGCACACAAACCCACCCCCATATACACACACTAAGATACTTGAAATAACGAGAAAATAAATGAAATTAAGAAAATCTAATCGAAGTAACAAAAAACCGTCGAAATTTCAGGAAAATTAACAAATAATTGAAATAACGAGAAATTTCGATGTAAAAACGATATACGCTACCAAAGTGTCACCATCGGGCTTTCGTAGAATGCAGACAGAAAGTCAAGCTAATTTATATTTGAACTCTTCGACAGAAAAATAGAAATTAGTGCAATACATAGGGAAAAGCGTGATTTCAAGTTTGGACGACCTTTCGTCAAACTGCGCAAGAGTTAAATGTTGAACGTTCTACCGCCTAACACATTCAGCTGAAGAATGCTGAACCTGTTTAAAGAATCTGGAGAAACACCTTTAAGCAGATCAATTTGAGACAAGCTCTCACAGGTACAGGCCGCACGTTCTTATCGTGGGAAACGCTGCTTTTCCCAGTATTAAAGAAGTTGTTATCCATAAAAATTGTGTCTATCTTGTCATCCGTCAACTTCTAAGTAATGCCTATCAAACAATTTATGTTCTTATCTGTTTTCAATGTTGTACACATACAACGATGAATTATGTTGCAAATTACTGTTCTATTCTATTATTAGGTTCAGGTAAAAGTGTCACAGATTTCCTTCTGCAACACGTGATTCAAGTTAAAGTTACAACTCCTTGTCTATCGGCTATCGAGTCATAATTTACCATCGTGAACTGTGACAAGTTACTGAGGCAGTTGTTCCATTATCAAAATAAATACCTAAGATACCAAAAATCAGCATCTAAATGAGGCATAGCTGACAGAAACGGCCTCCGTCAGGATAAGTTACGGATAAATATGCAAAGGGTCAAGTAGGTACTACTTCGGTATTTACAAAAAACCCGTGGCAACTCCTTGTTTATCGGTTTTCTACGGAAGCGTAATAGGGTCACAGTGAAATTTCTTTTGTCTATGTATTTCATACGTAGGACTTATTATCTCCTACGTAGGACTAACTATCTCTTACGTAGGACTTAGTATGGCCTTGAATCACTATATCCTACGTAGGACTTAATATCTCCTACGTAGGAGATACTAAGTCCTACGTAGGATATAGTAAGTCCTTTGAGGAGATATTAAATCCTACGTAGGAGATAGGGATTCTAGGCCATACTAAGTCCTACGTAGGAGAGAGTAAGTCCTACGTAGGAGATACTAAGTCCTACGTAGGAGATAGTAAGTCCTTTGAAGAGATATTAAATCCTACGTAGGAGATAGGGATTCTAGGCCATACTAAGTCCTACGTAGGAGATAATAAGTCCTACGTAGGATATAGTAAGTCCTACGTAGGAGATAGTAAGTCCTACGTAGGAGATAGTAAGTCCTACGTAGGATATACTAAGTCCTACGTAGGAGATAGTAAGTCCTATGTAGGAGATACTAAGTCGAAACAGGTGTAGCTGACTCCTTTTACAAGAGTAGACAACATTGGCGATAGCGACAACAACAAGACATGGATGTTTACCAGTACTATTTACACAACTTGGATAAATGGCATAATACATACAAAATAATCACTATTTATTTTTAACATTTCCTTTTAGTGTAACTCATCCCACGTGTTACATGCCGACAAACAATTTGATTTGATCTGCATAAACACAAATCTTAAAGCTTTCACAAAAGCGTATAAACATGAACGGGTCATTGACGTATCAGCAAGTTCAGGTACACGAACAGTACACACAATACACAGGTATTTAACACAGATATATTCTCATATTGACTTTTGTTCGAGGTCATATCAGCCGAGGCCTGCACCCGTGGCTGGGCAGAGAACTCTGTATAGCTGTGATGTGGAGCTGGGGCGGGCTGGCATGTCAGTGGCGTGTACGCGGCCTCGTCAATGAGAGATGGTGCACCAGCATCTGAATCAAATAGATACCTTGTGTTTCTATGGCAACAAAGTAATAGCACCACCTAATTAAAACATTGATATAGATTCTATAAAAGACATAAAACGTCTATGTAAAGACAAACTGTGTTATTGAAAATGGTTTAAATGGTATAAATGTCGGCCAACGTATGTGCATATTGCTAGTTTTATTACATATATAATACAGAAGACAGGAGCCGCGGGGAAGTGAGTGAGTGAGTGAGTGAGCGAGTGAGTGAGTGAGTGAGTGAGTAATCTAGTGAGTGAGTGAGTGAGTGAGTGAGAGAGTGAGTGAGTATAATCTACAAGCTACAATCATAATGGTGAAAATTGGTGCGAATCCTGTCCAACTGGCTGCATCTGCCACAAACACATGCAAAGGCTAGTCAATTAACACTAACCACCAACAGCAAAAAACAAAAACCTGATCATGAAACCAGTTGAATACCTGCATCGGAATCTGTAATGTTGGTTTAAGTGTGTCCATTGAGAATCATACTGGGCTCCACGACTGAAACATATTACACAAATCCATATATATCGACAGAGGCGTATATGGGAATGTATGTGGCATGTAGCGCTATTACTTAGTGTTAAATAGACTCGCTGTTGGGTTTAATGTACTAATATTTTCTTTTACTATAGAACTAGGATCTGTAGATGTAGAATAAAAGCTTGGAAGAGCAAATTGAGATAGAATCAAAATCCATTTGAAAAAGTTAGAAGACTGGTTTAGGATTATACATGAGATTATGATCAAATATATAAAGACTCGTTGATAAAAGTTGAAAAAAACTTCCGATATTTGTAACTTTGATTAAATCGTCTTGTAATTTTTTATCTCTGAAGACACGAGTGTGAGATTCTCTGTACACCACCTTACCAGGAGTTAGGTATTGGCTGTCCTCGGATTCTTTATTGCTGAGGGAGCAGTCCGTGTTAGGTGCATTGTCGGCAACTACGAGAACCACAGAGACAGAGACTCAGTCATGTAGTTTATATATTGACAGAGGCAGATGTGGAAATGTATGTGGCATGTAGCGATATTACTTAGTGTTGAATAGACTCGCTCTTGGGTTTAACGTACTAATATTTCCTTTAACTATAGAACTAGGACCTGTAGATGTGTTTTTCTCTAATTTCTGAGATTCCTAACGGCAATGACTATCACAATACGTTTAAGGAAAATAATAGCGTTGAAGAGCAAATTGAGATAGATTCAAAATCCAATTGAAATATATGCATAAAATGTTGATGCTCACACCAGCTGCACTACAAACATTTGTTATATTTGATCTCTGAAGACACGAGTTTGAGATTCTCTGTACACCACCTTACCAAGAGTTAGGTTTTGGCTGTCCTCGGATTCTTTATTGCTGAGGGAGCAGTCCGTGTCAGGTGCATTGTCGGCAACTACTAGAACCACAGAGACAGAGACTCAGTCATGTAGTTCATACCACATATAAACACATTAAACACTAACGGAAAGTAATAGCGTTGAAGAGCAAATTGAGATGGAATCCAAATCCAAATGAAATATATGTATAAATGTTGATGCTCACTCCAACTGCACTACAAATATTTGTTGTCCACTGTAGCTATATGTACATCGCTAATCTCCCTGTTTCAGAAGCTGGTCAGCTGAACCTTTAGCTTTCAAGATACTTATTATTATTCTTTACAAATTGAAAAATTTAGAAAAATGATTTAGGATTATACATCAAATTATGATCAAATACATCAAGACAAATAAAAGACTTGATAAAAGTTAAAAAAAGCTTCCTATAACTTTTGTTAAATCGTCTTGTTATATTTGATTTCTGAAGTCACGAGTGTGAGATTCTCTGTACACCACCTTACCAGGAGTTAGGTATTGGCTGTCCTCGGATTCTTTATTGCTGAGGGAGCAGTCCGTGTCAGGTGCATTGTCGACAACTACTACAACCACAGAGACAGAGACTCAGTCATGTAGTTCATACCACATATAAACACATTCAACACTAACGGAAAATTGTAAGGAAATCAAGAAACCATTTTAATACCTGCAGTTTCTTTCCTATGGGGTGTCGCATCGGATAATGCAATGTAGGAGTAAGCGTGTTCATCAACAACCACACTGTGCGTCATAACTGAAACACATATTACATATTTTCATTTCAGCCCCTTCATTATATATATTTTGCCGAGGGGCAAACGAAACTATAGCTCTCAGTTAATTTTATCATTAGTTTGATCTTCAAATGAAATTTCCGTAACGGCACTCAGAAACTGTACATAATCGAGTTTTGGCGAAACAAACCAGTGATTGATACTATGAGTAACATTCTTCGCGTGACACCTGACAGTTGCATATATAGAGGGTAATTTACTTCCTTAAAAATCGGGCTTCAGTGATTGGTTGTTGTTTTGTTGTTTAACGCCGCACTCAGCAATATTCCAGCTTTATGACGGCAGTCTGTAAAATAATCGAGTCTTGACCAGACAATCCAGTGATTGACATCATGAGCATCGATCCACACAATTGGGATCGATGACATGTGTCAACCAAGTCAGCGAGCCTGACCACCCGATCCCGTTAGTCGCCATTTACGACATGCATATTCGCCTTTTACGGCAAGCATGGGTTGCTGAAGACGGGTCGGGCTTTAGTGAGATGTCATTCATACACCACAAATGATACGTTTCTGTCAAAATATTCCATTAATTGCCATAGTCCTTTCAAAAGCATGAAAAGCGAAATAATCATTAATTTGACCGTGTGTGCGTTCGTTACATACCGCCGCACCAAATAATATTCCAGCTATGTAACAGCGGCATGTATATAATCGAGTGACTGATATTGCGATACACGCCGTCGGGGTCAATGAGTCCGATCAATTAAATCGCCTCTCACGACCAACATTTGGTCTCCCATTGAGCTTGAGATCCTCTTGAATTGATGTTGTAATCATCATACCATTTCCAGGGTCACCTCTTCCCTGGTCTTCTGGACCTTCTGGACGCGTCCTAGAAATACCCATAAGCTATCATATACATGCATTATTTGTCAAGAAAAAAAATTCCACCGTACCATATATGTATATCACTGTATACAATGTATGACGTTAATGTTATCGATGATGAAAAGATCTTTATACCATTCATCAATGGAGAATACCTTATCCCAACAGAGATATAACATGCAGATGTTAAAGCACGTTGGTTTGACGACAATGTAACCGAACAATCTTATACAGTGAGTGAGATAACGTCGCTTTGTCTGAGACTTCAACCCACGCGCACAGGCATGACACTGACAAACTTAGAAAGATAAGCTTTGCGATTCTAGATCCGAAACTACGATCGTAGGCTTCTGGCACTCCAAAGAGACGTAACTCTACACTGCGAATTAGGCGACCTCTGAAGCCTAGTAGGGGCGGTCTTGTAGCCTAGTGGTTAAATTGTTCGCTCGTTACGCCGGAGACCCGGGTTCAATTCGCGACATGGGTACAATGTGTGAAGCCAATTTCTTGTGTCCCCCGCCCTGATATTGCTGGAATATTGCTAAAACTCACTCACTCACTGCATCCTAATACATTAATATCAAAACAGATACGTTTCGGCAATCAAAGAGGTGGAATGGGACAGTTCGAATCGTACACAGAGCTTGACACTTTACTGGCAATAAATCTTTTTAGAATCTATAATTCCAAAATTGGAAATACACATATAAATGATGTGACTTGAACTCGATTTGTTTTACTGACAAGGAGAACACATTGGAGAACATAATAAAATGAGGTCATGGAAGGTTTATAATGTCAGTGATTCATCCAAAGTGAACTTACATCTCTTTACCAATGTCCCGTCTACCTGTAACATAACGGTATGATTAGCATTAGTTAGTAACATAAGAGTATTGATGTAAGTACCTGCCACTGCTGATTTAGGAATACTTGACATTGAACCTGATAAATATGTTCCCCTGCTTTCAATAACAATATTCCGTGCCTTATTAGTTATCACTTTTATAACAGTTATACCATGGGCATACACAGCGTGTAATTTGGGGCCCGCCAATAGATATTCTGGGAAGCGGATATCGCGGATGCTGGCATTTGTTTTAATGAAAACATACTTTGTTCCAAAAGAGGCTGAAAGTAATAATGGGGCCCCAGGTTTTATACATGCAAGAAATTGGTTGCAAATTAAGCAGAAAATCTTCAGAACGTTTGTAATCAGACACCTTCTTACCTTATACATAGAGCTATTGATTCTGTTGTACACACATGGATGAAAGTGTTGAAATCGTCTTTACAGAAGCTATTGCAAATGCAGGGAATGTAATGAAAAGGAAAGTAACCCCCAACAGAGAAAATAAACAGTGGTTTGACTGGGAATGTGGGTTGTTTAAGATGGGAAGAAACCATTTCAGGAAAATTAAGGATAAAGATTCTCTTGATAAGCTGATTCGAATAACAAGTATAAAGCTATTTTGAGAGAAATCAAACAAACTTTTATGAATGGAACAGAAAACACTAGATGTGAGTATCAGTTCATCAACACAATTTTGACCTAAAAGTAACATAGCCCTTTTGGAGTGATTTAATTGTTTCAAAAATCATTCTTTTCGGTCCTGATTCCACAGAGAACCTGCATTTGAACTTTTTTGATAAGGAATACACATGTTAGATTCCCCAATCTCAAAGGAAGAAATTAAATCCAGTATTCAAACTCCTGGAATTGATGGACTAATAGCGGAATTATTTAAATACTCTCTTGACAACATCCTCCCGTATTTGGAAATATTATTTAATGGTTACCTCAGTGACAGATGTTGAAAATTATGGGGTGATTACTCTCATCAGTATATTCAGTAAGATATGTTTTAGAATTATAAGAAAGTGCTTGGTATTGTGTTCGAGTAAACTTGTTAATATTGAGGAAGAACAAAGGAAGATGATGAATATTTCTTCAAACTTATGGTTCGGAAATATGGGGTTTGCAGAGGTTAAAGAAATTAAATCTCTATATTTGTACGCTTGTGTAAAAGATCACTTGGAGTTAAAGATAATACTTGTTATATATATCTTAAACTATTGGTTAACACTATTGAAAATGCCAGAAAGTTGATCATGCAAAAGTGTTATAATGTGATGTTATTGTATGACACGAGTTTAAAATGAGGCATTCAATGTAAAATGTCTTCTGTATAAATGTTATCAATGTTTCTTAGAGAATCATGTTATGTCTATATCGTCAATAAGACAGACACTTTCTGTTCCGTACTTTCAAGAATGGAGATATTTTGTAGAAGTTTCTAGCAAATGTAAATATTATAAATATTTTTAAAAGCAACTTTTCGAAAAAGTTTTATTTAACTGATGAAAATATAAGAGGCAGCTCACACAAGTAAATTGTTGAAGATGACAAAAATCATTATGTTTAAGATTATGTACACGATGTTCCTTAAATGTCATTGAAGATGAATTTCACGTTTTGCTTGTATGTTGTAGATATGATCATTTAAGGAAAGAATATAATTAACAAAAATACTATTTACATGCAAATAAATATCTTTAATGTGACATGTGAGCATAACGACAATACGAAATATACAGTATATATATCTCTTTATATATCGTGCCATTTTATTAAGAAATAAATCCTTGTAAAACTTTTCAACGTTTCCACATTGAAATGAATTCTATACTAGGGGTCTGTGGCTTCACAGTTACTTGTCATGAATAAACTGAACTGAACTGAACCGAACTGAACTGAACTGAATGTGTTGTGCGACTCATCCTTGATTCATGAAGTACACTGAATGTTTTACACCTAATTATATAGTTAATTATTTACACATTATTCTGTATGCTGTATGCTAACAATGGGACATGACCACATATAAATACCGATCATTTTCCTGACAAAGACAAGGTTCACCGTCACTGCCACACAGATGAACAACGCCAGACCACCCGCAGACCCAACAGCAACATACAGGTTGCACTCTATAAAACACACCAATGCAGTCATATGAGTGAGTGAGTTAAACTTAAAGTCACATCGGCAGTTTTTCAGCCATTTTGTATCTTATATCTTATGCAATCATATCAATAAAGGACAGTAAACAATGTGTAACATATCACAGAATTACATTTAAAACAAGTTGGTACTATCAATACAATATGAACCCGTGCTGTAGATAAACAGCTACACGACAAATATCCATAGTTTAGTGGATAGAGCGTCTGCCCGGAGATCGGAAGGTCGGTGGTTCGATCCCCGGCCACGTCGTACCCTGCCTGGCGCTCGGCAGTAAGGGAGAAGACAAGGGCTGGACGTCGCTGAGTCAGCAAACTGTGTCTGAATGGAGTATTAGTGTTAAACAGCTGCATGGTATCTTAAAGGGCCAGGACTACAACATCGACATAAGACCGGACTTGTGCAAGGAGCCACACATACACGTTCATACACGTCACAATAATTTTCAAACCACATTTTACAACCTCACCAGCTACCACACGTAGCTCACTTTACAAGGGACTTACGGTACTTTTACGGATCCCCAGTAGGATGTACACCACCAATCTAGCTGCAGGAAATTGTTGACGAGTTAAACCAACATTTATAGGAGGACAACAATTTTACATTACCCCAACCAGAATAATATGAGTGAGTGAGTGAGTGAATATGGTCTTACGCCGATTTTAGCAATATTCCAGCAATATCACGGCGGGGGACACCAGAAATGGGCTTCACACATTGTATCCATGTCGGGAATCGAACCTGGATCTTCGGCGTGATGAGCGAACGCTTTAACCACAAGGCTACCCGACCACCCCATTAATATGAGTGAGTATATCAGACACATTGTGACTAGATTACAAGTTATACATATGCATAAATAATGCATATATAGCTGTCGATGATGAAATTACAAATAGACATATAAAAAGGGTAAATGCATTTTTCTGTTATAAGGGGAGTGTTTCATTTCTTCTTCACCCTCTGCATCAGGCCTGTTCCTCTGATGTAGGTACAAGGAAAGAACAGTTCAGCAACCATGACGTATGATTTTTCCTCAGTACGATTGAACTAGTAACACAGCCACATGAATGAACTGTTCTGAAAATGGATAACATAATTCAATATGTCCTTTTAAAGAAATATTTTCTGAATCACCCGCAGTGTGGAGTTTTCTTCCTCAGATTTGGGTTCATTGGAAGGACAGGGAACAATGAACACAAATTAGTGATTATACAATGACCTTTCTTGTCAATGCCCATACACTATTCATAAAAATAACAACATTTTAGGTTCCCAGGTTCTTGCCATAAAATGAATTGTTTGTGGGTTGCGCATACAAGTGGACTGTTTCAGTTATGTCGTGACAACACACAATCTACATGAATTAGCAAGGGGTATTTTAACCTTACTTTATTTACACTGAATCAGAACACTTTTATATTGATCAAGTGATAGTGTGCAGTGTGTTTCTATGTAAAGTGATTGTCACGTTAGATCCGTGTAAAATCGCTCATTCTGGTATGATGAAGTTGGTTTGATTTACAATCTTCTTCGTACACAAACCTGCTACTTTACCTTCCTTAGTGTCGACTGTAGTGCTGGAAAACATCATCGTCGTCATTTTCTTAGTTTGTTGATCAGTCGTTGATGTAGTGCTGGCTGCAAAGTGGGTGACATACATTGTAGTTTCTACTTCTCTACTGACATACTCCCGTTATGCCTATATTATACACTCTTCAAAAAGAAGAAGAAACGCACAGGTAGTATGTAGTTCATGAACCTGACTGCACCAAATATACGGTATATGAATTGAATACATGTTATTTGAAAATGTTGGTGGCCTGATATTCGACAAACGGTGCGTCAAAACGCCGCCATTGTCGATTTGCAATGTCTTTAACAGCATAGTTTTCACACCTGTTCAAAAATTTCATGGAGGGAACCAGTAAAGCAAAACGCACGTGCAAGTTATGGCATTCGTAAATCGTGGTAGTGAACTATAAAAAAGCAAGCATAAGCCAATACCTTGTCATTAGTTCGAAAATGTCAAGACTCGGCGCTGCCGATCAGAGTATCCAAAGAGGGGAATCGCAGTTTTCTGTTGCACACCACTTCAACGTCCACCACAGCACCATTTACCGCCTTTGTGACCGATAAACGCAATTCAATTCGACTGCATACCGTCCGAAAACCGGCCGACCAAGAGTTACCATCCCTGCACAGGAACGCTACATTCGACTGTTCCACCCACGTCGTCGCAATGCCACAGCTACGGAGACTGCAGGACGCACCCCTGGTTTGTGGAGGATATGGTACCAGACTGTCAGGAACCATCTTTGCGAGGCTGAAATCCGACCCAGAAGACCAGTTATCATCCTTGTTTTGCAACAGATCCATCGACAGCAACGCTTGCATTGGTGCCATATTTTACAGCCTTTGGATTTGAAAAACTGGAGACGAGTGCGGTTTAGCGATGAATCACGATTCCTTCTTCACCGGCGAGATGGAAGGCGGCGAAATGAGCGTTTTGTGTACGTGAATTGGACAATTCCGGTGGCGGTAGTGTCATGATGTGTGTGTGTGTGTGGGGGGGGGGGGGGGGGGGGGGGGGGGGGATATCCTACACCCAGAGATTGGTTGTGGTTCAGAGAAATTTGACTGCAAATTGCTACATGAGTCAAATTCTTTAACCTTACCTTCTTCCAATCATTGACCGCCAGAGGAAGCTGTTTCAACGGGACAATGCGGTAGACTACCTCAAAAATGCCAAAATCAATGTCTTGCCCTGGCCGTCAAGATCTCCAGATCTCAACCCAATCGAACACCTCTGGGATAAACTCGATCGACGTGTACGTCAACGTCAGAACACGCCGCAGACACTCGCACAACTGGCCACCGCGTTACAAGCAGAATGGCGCAGAATTCCACAGGACAGATTTCGTACACTTATCCAGTCAGTGCCGAGGAGATGCAGACCATGAGTGCTGCCCGGTGCGGTCACACGAGAGTCCAGCGCAACCTTGTGGCCTTATGTGACATGACAATGAACAGTTTTCAATGCCTTTGTACAACGACAACATGTGACTATTGAGCTCCAAATTTCATATTTGTATCTTTGATATTCAATTAAATATATCGACTTGAAAAGGTACAATAAATTGACTAAAAATCTACCTGTGCGGTTCTTTTTTTGAAGAGTGTATATTATTCTCCATATCCCATGAGAAATGAAGGTTCATTCTCCAGTGAACTCACACAAATAAAAATCTATTCTAATTTATCTAAATAACGTTACTTGGTACATCGAAGGAGATGTATTGATGTGGCGAATATAGCAATGATGTTTTAAATTCAGTTATTCAGACCAATGTATTTGACTAAAATGTATATACAATAATAAACATAAACACTTACTGGTTGGACATTTTGTCATGGGAATGGTGCTTGATCTGTCACTGCTATCTGAAAAACAGAATTACACATATGTGCGTTGTTATGGGAAATAGAGCAATATCAATAAGCTGTGTATATTACATAAACGTAGCTGGAACTAATTTATTATACCAGAATTTATAAGTTTAATGAGATCAAATGGTAACTTCAGAGGACGTATGGCTTTCCTGATCACCCATTGGTCGATTGACATAATGGTTGAGACAAGATAATCTTGCTAGAGAACGGTTTGTGATGGGTTGTAGCATTATGCTTGAATACAGGCATGCAGTCCTACACAACGACTTTTTCAAATTTTCTACACTCTCAGTTTAATATAATGCATGCTATGGAATTCCCTAGGTATATCTAATCAGTCGTTTGTTAAAATACCTAAAATATCAATACATGGAAAACATATCAATGTGTTAAATGTGCCGTCCGTACGTTCGTCGACACCAGTTTCGCGGTCATGTTGTCGGCCTCTGGTCCGATGGAAAAACATTTTTTTTCAAACATTTTTTTTAATAATTTCAGTTGCTGCACTAATATGATGTATCCCATTGAGAAAGAAGTTCCGGGTCGCGAGTATCTTCAACAGTCGTCGAAGTTTATACGCAAATTTGATTCCATGGCAACCAGTCATAATCGGGAAATAGGATAACACACAATGTGTATTTAGTCGATACAACAGTAAAGCTACGCCGTCATCGATATGTTCATAATTCGTTCATAAGGTCACCAATTAAACCATACATACGTATTATTACAATGTTTCTGTGGATAGGTCTAAACCTCGATTTGGTAATGATTTAGCACTGTTACGATGAAAATTGTAATAAAAAGGTAAATTGTAATACTTGCAGCGAATTGTAATAATTTTGACGTAAATTGTAAGAACAACGTAAATTGTAACAATATTTGACGTAAATTGAAATACGCAAATTGTAATAAAAATTGACGTAAATTGTAATAACCTTACTACCGTAGTGTCCAAGACGCCAATTGACTAGAAATGATCTTTGTCAGTTGAGCTTGCGTTTCACATGTACAATTCGAGAAATACTGTGTATGATGACAAACGTACAAAACTGTTAAGTTAGGGATGGTTGGTATAGGCTTTATCGTACAATCGTCATTAAAGGTTGGTGTGAACATCGATAAATTTAAATGACTGAAAGATCCATCCTCGGGTTCAAAATGATGGGTTACACAACCGTATATTCGACAAATAACTTAATTGTGACATATTGTTCAATACTCTTATAAGGCTATTCAAGATGTTTTTTGCATGACTTGCTTCAACAGTACGTTGACCAGCTCGACACGACTGAACGAGTGATGACGAAGGGTACAAACACAGGCTGGTCAACCAGTGTGTCGATTTGAAGTGGAAACGCTATACGAGTTAATAAGGAGTACATGATCCTTTTCTTGAAACAAACGGGGGAATTTAATCATATTTATACAATTCATTTTATTTTGACGAAGAATTTAAATACATCAAATGAGTTGACAGATCCGTGCATACACAAATAACATCCGGTTTCTTCGGATAACTCTTGTACAGTTTCAAAGAGTATACGAATTATCATAAATTTCTTGCAATCAATTGCTGAAATATATCTGCTTGTATCCAAATAGAAAGGAATTGAAAATTTATAATGAAAATATGTTTGTCACTAAAGTAAATTTGCTCTTTGACCTTGAAACGTACTTGAAGATCATTAAACTCGACAATCGTTGGTGGATTGCGCCAAGAAACCTTGATACGAAATATATACGTACAATAATCCCCTGAAAACATAACCTCCTCTGAAAGATTAAGAGGATTAAAGTAATTTGGGCTAACATCAAGCACTGTAATAACATACTCTCTTAAAATTCCAATGAAATGACTGGTTACTTACCAAAAAGTCAAATTATATTTTGCTCCGATTTTTTTACCTAGTTTTAATTGCCTACCCTTATCACTTTTTTTCTGAAATTGAGTTTAAACTTCTAAATTTGAGACTGCAATATATGTCTTCAGAGGGTATTTCATATACTATGTAACAACTGTTTTACCCCATTTCAAATTTGGTTTCATGCTGAATCGCTCTTTTTAACTACTGCTAACACACTCTACATGCAAGGAAAGCATCCCAAACATATATTTATATATATAAATACAATGCGTTGATAACCACGTACTTAACCTACAGAAATATTACTCCAGTGAGTTTATATATATACAACAATGTTCGATATATCAAGTTTCAAAAAGTTCTCACACCCCACACTAATTCTTATTTATTGGAAGTGATGTAATGTTTGTGGCATGCTATCATCTACGTAGAAGATACTACCATCTGCGTAGAAAATACTATCATCTACGTAGAAGATACTATCATCTACGTAGAAGATACTTTCATCTACGTATATGAAAGTATCTTCTACGTAGATGATAGTATGCCATCTAGATACTATCGTCCACTTACATACTTTCATCTACGTACATGATACTGTCATCTAGAGTATGTAGAAGTGCAGTCACGTGTGATACCAATGACATAGAGCTCACATTTACTGTCATTACATACACACCTACATGCGCGCACGCACACACACACACACACACACACACACACAAACGCACGCACGCACACACACACACACACACACACACACACACACACACACACACACACACACACACACACACACACACACACACACATATACATACATATATACATACATACATACATATATACATACATACATACATACATACATACTGGTTTGAT
The DNA here is from genome assembly GCF_023055435.1 of Haliotis rufescens. Classification (NCBI taxonomy): domain Eukaryota; kingdom Metazoa; phylum Mollusca; class Gastropoda; order Lepetellida; family Haliotidae; genus Haliotis; species Haliotis rufescens. The sequence continues at coordinate 3,476,716 of NW_025964046.1, forward strand.
AAAGAATGTGGTTATCACAGAAGAGAAGCCTTCCGACTACTCGATGTTTTTAATAGGAAAAAGGATAATGATTCGTAACAAGCCTATTCACTGCAGCGTAAAACATATATGGATATCATAAGGTGTAAGAAAAGAGTTTTTAATGATTTGATTCGTGACAGACTTCTTATCCAATATCAATAACTGCAAAACATTTTGGGAAATGTTAAGAAAATACACTGGTGTTGAAGAAAGGGAATCATCTATCCCCATTAGTGACTGGTTTTCGCATTTTAAAAACATATTCCAAGATGTGCATACCGTTTTCTCTCATGATACTATAGAAGATGGTGTAAATTATCCTTTTGATGATGTCTATCCTTGACAGCCGTATAACTGAAGACGAGGTGTTGCAAGCTATCAATCAATTAAAAAACTGTAAGGTGCCAGGAAATGATTCTCTTATTTCTGAATTTTTCAAAGCATCAAGTGATTTAATAGTACCATACCTAACAACCTTGTTTAACATTTTATTTGAAAATGGTTCGTTTCCCGAGTCGTGGTGTACTGGTGTTATCATACCTCCGCATAAGAAGGGCGATTACTCAAACCCCAATAACTACCGTGGTATCTCCTTGCTCAGCACTTTTTGTAAACTTTATGTATCTGTACTTAATTCAAGACGTACGTTCTGGTCTGATGCGTATGATAAAATTTGTGACTCCCAAGCTGGTTTTAGGAAAGGTTATAGTACTATTGATAATATATTTATTCTGCAGTCTGTAATCCAGCATTATCTGTCTAAGAAGCGTGGTAAATTATATGTTCTTTTTGTTGACTCTAAAAAGGCTTTCGATTTTGTAAATAGATCTAAACTATGGTTAGTTCTTAAATTCAGAGGTGTGTCCCAAAAAATGTTAAATGCATTAGAATCCATCTATTCCTGTGTTAAAAGCTGTGTTAAGATCAGAAATTGTTTTACAGGATGTTTTGATTGCCCTCTAGGACTTCGGCAAGGCTGCGTAATGAGTCCATTTTTATTTTCTATCATTATAAACGACTTAGTTTTGTATATAGAATCAACATGCACTCCAGGTGTCATTAAATCTCTAAAAATGCTTCAACCTCTTCCTTATGATTTGTTTTTCAATTTTTTTAATTCTAAAATATCTCCAATTCTTTTATACGGTGCCGAGATTTGGGGTGTAGATACTTACAAAGAATAAGAGCAAATCCAGGTACTAGCATGTAAACGGGTTAAACAATCTTCATCAAATCATGTGGTTAGGGGGGAATGCGGAAGGTATCCTATGTACATATGTGCTTATAAGCGTGTAGTTACTTATTGGTACAGAATTTTACATTTGCCTGAAAATAGATTAGTTAAGAAATGTTATAGATTATTATTACTTGATGTTAATAATGGTAAGATCAACTGGGTCTCTAAAATCAAACACATTCTCTGTTCCTCTGTTCGTTTGGTTTTGGCTACCTATGGGAGATGCAATTTATTAATAATAGTAGAAGTTTTATCTTGGAATTTGTAAACCGTTTAAAAGCCTCGTCTGAGCAAGATTGGCATGCATCTGTTTTATCAAGCACTAAATCCCAAAGTTACTCTCTTTACAAAATTTCATTTGGCTTAGAAAGCTATATCAAAGAAGTAAATGTTTCAAAATTCAGAGCTGCACTTGCTCAGTTGAGATGCTCCCCCCATTGGCTGTGAATTGAGACCGGTTGATATATTAAGGAAATTAGAGAACAGAGACTGTGTTTGATTTGTAACCAGAATTTTATTGAGAACGAATATCATTTTGTGCTTATATGCAATGCTTATAGTGATTTAAGAGCTGAATACATTCCTCCTAAATATTTTACAACCCCTTCTTATTGAGAACGAATATCATTTTGTGCTTATATGCAATGCTTATAGTGATTTAAGAGCTGAATACATTCCTCCTAAATATTTTACAACCCCTTCTAAAAATAAATTTAATGCTCTTATGTCATCCACTAACTTTAAAATCATACGAAATCTAGCAGTCTACGTTTATAAAGCTTTTCGACTTCGTTCATTACATACACTCTAAATATTTATTTGTATATATGCATGCGTATGTGTATGAATGTGTATGGATATGGATATGTATGTAAAATAGTGGTAATTCTTTTTTCTCCCTCTCTCTGTAAATATTTCTGTGTAATAGGCCTACGACCTAACACTTTTTGTGAATAAACAATTACAACAAAATTACAACATACAGTGCTTGATGTTTGCTGGAATTATTTTAATCCTCTTAAACCCCCATAGAAGATTATCCTCTGAGGTAATTTGTGTCCGTACATATGTCACAAATTAGTGATAACTTATGAAAAACGTAATTATCTGTTTCGAAAATTATGTACCGCATTATACGTGAGGTACCAAATTTGGTATCAAGGTTGCTTGGCGCAATCCACCAACGATTGCCGAGTTTAGAATACTCTTCGTATAAAGTCAAAGAGAATATTTAAGTTAGTGACAAAACTCTTTTCATTATAGATTTTCCATCCTTTCAATTTTGATCAAAACATATATATTTCAGCAATAATTGATTGCAACAAATTTATTATACATTCTGATGCTCTTTGAAACTCAACAAGACATGCCCGAAGATATCGGATATTATTTGTGTATGCTTTGAATTATGATTTCGTGCCGTTATCATGATGGATTCTGTTTTTGTTGTTGGGGCAAGGAGTTATTATCCCAGCAAAAGTTGTCAGTAAGTTGTTGTTAGTTCTTCATGACATTTGAAAGGAATCCAGACAGTTACATTTATTCATTTATTTCATTAAATATACTTCTTCCTATGAAAGGAAATATTTCATGTTATATTAATGATCCATATGTTAATCACACATTGCTACAAATATTGCATAAGTTAACATGGTTTGCATTTATTTATTATTATTTCTTTATCTGTGAGAAGTTCACAGAGATCGAGAATACACAATATCTAATAGTATATGCAATGTAGGTAAAGAATATCCACGCCCCTCTTTTGATATTAATAAAAACATTGTATACAGTTTTATGTATTAAGTATTCTCCTTTCCCATGCATGGGAAATCTATGCTGCATTTGCTGACGACTGTTTTTTTTCCTTTGTCATTGCACAGGAGATCTGTCACTCATTTTTTGTATTTGAATTCTTCGTCAAAATATAATGTATAAATACGATTGAATTGTCTCGTTTGTTTCAAGGAAACGGTCATGTGCTCCTTATCAAATTAAGTAAACCTCCAATGCAAATCGACATAATTTCAGGGTCCGGTTGCACAGAGCTCTCTTCGGTAACTCGTAACTCAATGTTATTGCAATGGACTCCTAGCTAAGCTACTATTGGATGACAAATCAATTAACCTATTTGTCGAATAGACGTACCTAATGTAATCCATCATTTTTAACCTGAGGATGGATCTTTCAGTCATAAATTTCGATGTGTACAGTTGCTAGAGTATCATTCTAACAATATAGACATGACACAAGCTGCACGTAAAATAATTGATAAAGGAAGTCCTTGCGGGTTCACATACCTACATGTACATTGCCCAGGACATTGTCATTATTTGCTTTACATCCTCCGAGCAACGTTAAAAAAATTGAAACTTGAATAATAATAAACTGATATTATGTATATGAACATGTATAAATCAGCTTGCACACAGACTACTGCAGAATGACATGTCATCCATTTGCTAGTTTAGTTTAGTTTATTTACAGAACAAAATGAGAACTGTAATGGGGACAAGTTCTTGCAACTTATTAAACCCCTCTCCGCATAAAATATGTACAAATATACAGTTGCAAAATAAATAAATTTGCTTCAGTCAGTCAAAGTCAGACTTTCCACATTTACACATCAATATATTTGTGTAAGTTTGTTACGTTATAATTATTCCATTGTGTATATTACTACCTACTTTACCAATTGAAATGTGATTCCATTAGGTTAAATATGAACAATTATGATGAAAATCGTCAATAGGATATATTACAATTAAGTACAAAACACACAGAGTATTTCTCAAATAAATAATAAAACTAAGTTCATTCTACTAATTAATACTCTTCTGGACAACCATTGAATTGAAATTCCAATGCGTTTATATATACATATAATTATACAATAATTTCGATGACGACCTCAATCATCCTCCACACCCATACTTTAATGACGATTGTACGATAAACCCTGTACCAACCCTGACAAGGATAGGTTCTAGTCATTTAACGCCTTTGACACTAAACTAATAAGGTAATTACAATTTACGTTAAAAGTTATTACATTTTACCGCAAGTTGAGATTATTACAATTTACGTCAATTTTTATTACAATTTGCGTATTACAATTTACGTCAAATTTTATTACAATTTACGTTGTTATTACAATTTACATCAAAATTATTACAATTTGCTGCAAGTATTACAATTTACCTTTTTATTACAATTTACGTCGTAGCAAGCACACTGCGGAAGCGGCAACACCAGCGCTTAATATTTACTTTCCACTCAAACGACTTTCATGGTGTGAGTTGATTTTTAAAACCAGAACAAAGTGCCCGTTATCGTGCAAAATTGAAAAGGTCGCTAGCTATATCTCGAATATAATAATGCTACAGTTACTGTATGAATAAACTTGCGGAAAATATAGCTAACATGTCTCGGACTGAATATATGTATAATAATAACGTAAAACACTTACTGTTTCCTGTACTTGATTGAGGTGTTGTCACGGGCATGGTGCTTGATTTGCAACTGCCATCTTAAGACAAGAATCACAGTGAATAACGGTGTTATGTGAAATAGAGCTAACTCGAAGAGTTATATACATTGTGAAGTTATCATACTCGACGATCAGTTGAATGAGATCAACGAATAAATCCAGAGTAAAAATAGCTTCCCTGATCACCCATTGGTCGATTTACATATAGGTTAGCACACATGTCGTGAGTGAAGAGAATGTGATGGAGTGCAAGGCAAATACATCTCAATATCTGTGACGTCATGGCATAATAACATTGTCATATAACCTTCTCCTTTGACGTCATAGCCTCTAAAGTCTCGGAACTCTATTGTCTATAATTTACTAACGTTCATTTCATACTACCCTTTCAGTGTTGATTGAAAAGTACATTGTTTCTTAATTATACATTGTTTCATTGTGTCTGCTGTGGCAGATATTTTCCATGAATACGGAAACAGCTTTGTCGCTTATATTCATAAAACATATCATCTTTCTATATTATCCAGCAAACTATATTTTGGACATTAGAATACCGAAAACCTTTTGCATGTAGTCGATTGGAACGAGATTTGTGGATGAATACTCTGTTCCTCAAACCTATCATGGTGATTAGAGGAAATCGATGATGACGTGTTGTATTTCGCAATAACTTCAAGTGTTGGTGTTCTGAATGTAATTTCATTTTCCGCCCATTAATTACAGAATAACCAGTCAGGGACAGATACTCCGCAATTCTAAGTGTTAGCTTTGTTCATCATTTATTAAATTAAAAGAAAGATAAGAAAGAAAAGCGTGTGAAATGTCAAACCTTCAGAGAAGCCTCACTGAAAACAACCTATTGTTAAAAGAGTTAATATTTTCAATTTGTGATGTCATGGACAATGAATGACGTCATATCGAATTTGATCTGATGTTAGATGGGACTGACATCATCCGTCTGTAAACTTCTAAATATTCAATAACGAAAAGGGTGACAAATTGGCAACAAATAATTTTTACGTAGTATATATCTATGAGAGAGAAAATGTGAGATTTAATGTAAGGAAACACTTGCGTGTTTATGTGATTCTCCATTCACTGACATGGTCATTTGCGAGGAAATATCCAATATTTAGATTTCAAATCAAAACGAAATATTGCCGTGAATGGTGTTAATATGATGTCCCAACAAAGCAATATTTATGATGGACCAAATCTGTGTAATGAGAAGTGTATTTGTGAGCGAGAGTTTTATTCGACTTCAAAGTGAGGGTAGAAAAGGAGGAACAAATATAGCTCTTTTGCAGAAGAAACTCTCTCAAATTTCATCCAGATGATCCATTACGTACCAGTACATTCCTCCAACACTAAGCTGACGCCGTGATATAACAGAACTACTGATCCCAGTGGCGTTAAACACACGCACTCACTCATCCACTTACCAGTATGCTTTGCGAAAAAGCGTATAGTCAATTCATAACTTGATTTTTGTCCATTCCTACATGACCATTTAGATCCTTCATCAAGAGTAGAGTGGACTACGAGCATGATGTTATGTCTTGTTAAGTTTGCATCCACAGTAATACGTCCAGCAATAATTCTGTCGAACGTTCCACCGTTAAGTGTCTTGTTGGGTTGTGTATAGCTTGTTTGGAACACTTCAGTGCAGTTTCGATACCATCGCGCTGTTGTTATGTCACCTCCGCTGTCTTCACATGACAGAGTAAACCGCTCTCCGTCTGTTGCACATATTGGCTGTGAGACGATCAGAAGTGGGGAATCCGGATCTGGAAAATAATGATTGTCTTTTCTATTGTACCCTTGTCAGTAAATAGCGTCAGTTTGATTGTACCAGAGGGGTACACGAGGTACGTGATCTAGACTACCAGTTTTAAAACTTCCCTCCTCCCCGAAGCATAAAAGAATTCACTATCTACTCGCGGTTGTGTAAAACTATTGTATTACATATATTATGGATCAAATGAGCAATAGCTGGTTATGTTTTCATAATTCCCTTTTAACTTTGAACACACCACATGAACATTACTACAATTATAATGATGATAACAGTTACTGACCTTGCCCACTCACAGCGGTAATAAATGCAACAGTGTATAACATCAGAGGGGAACTTGACATTCTGCCTCTGTGAAAGATAATCATTGTTAATGAGACAAGAGAACTTTTTTAACAAGGTTTTATAATATCAGCCAAAGTAGAGGAGACTCGAAAGTCTGTACATCAGATATAATAAGTATGGAACTTGGTATATGTAACTGGATAAAGCTTCATGTCAATTTACAGTCGATTGTTTAAGCGTGGCGAATTAATAATTAGGAAGTTTGATACTTACAGGTAAGTGTACACAACCTCCATCTGATCATGAGGGCTGTTTATGACCTGTACATCAGTTTAACGAACGTGCGACACTTGTGAAACCTATTTAAACAAGTTTCCTCTGAGATAAAGTATTTTCCTGTTGGGATACACCCAGCTAAATACGCTGATTAAATTCAAATGAATGAATAATGAAATTATATGCTAAACACTTTTGGAGAGAGGAAACAGTTTCATTCCCCCTATCGCTGCTGATAGCCTTACATGAGCATTAATACAAACAACTTTCAAGCAGTTCAGAATATCCTGAATCAGTTGAGCCACTTTATTATGCACCCGTTAAACAAGCAACCATGATAGTTGTTATCAGAGCTACAGTACATACGTGTGCATGTTCGTTTGTGAGTTAATGTATTTGTTCGTGTGTGTATTCGTGTGTGTTCCTCTGTGTGTGTCCTTGTTCGTTAGTCTGTGTGTGTGTCTGTGTGTGTACAGTGCATGAATATATGTACAGTATCTGTGTGTGTGTGTGTGTGTGTGTGTGTGTGTGTGTGTGCTGTGTGTGCATGCTTGTTCTAGTCTGGACTCATGACGGTATTATGGTGCTAGCCCACTGACATATCATGCCGCAGTGTGACATTGATACCCACTCAGACCACAGGGTCATCTGTTAACGTCCTTGGTATGATGACGACCAAGTGATCATATGACCCACATTATCCTCACCGGGCAGACGCCTTATTGTCGGGAATAATCAAGGTCACTGTATTGTCACCATATGAATGAGTGAGTTAATGCCACAGTCAGCAATAGTCCGGCTTCTTATTCTGCACAGACAAACCAGTGATTGATATTGTGAGCAACGTTCCACGCCTTATGGTAAATAAATCAGTTACTAGATGTTGTTTCGTACATATACAAGTTTTATTTCAAAGGTGTACGTACATGCGTGGACATGCTCATGTAAAGACTGTTAGAATCATCAAAAACAAGAGGTCATTAGTGATTATCAACAACAAACTGTACATACTTTTATTGGTATTAAAGTTAATGTGGTCAGAAGTATAACTACTTTTATATACCCTAAACACAACCCCTTTACACACTTCATACACACGGGCGAACACCCACGCCCACACTCACGACGACACACACACGCACAGACATAAACACACAGCCACACAGACTCACACAAACAGATGAACTAACTGTATTATGTGCCAAATCCACACGCGTTGAAAACACCACTTTACACGCTCACACACACTCTCATACACACATAAAAACAGACAGGTGAGGTGAGGTGACATGGGGTTTAACGTCGCGTCCAAGATTATTGCACTTATTTAGTGACGTGCATGCACGTGTGTGTGACTGCTTGTACTAGTCCGGATTAATGCTGAATCAATAGTGCTAGCCCACTGAGATACCATGCCGCAGTTTAACATGAATACCCACTCAGACACAGTATACTGACTCCGAGCAAGACCAGTTCTTGTTTAAACAACTTAATGCCGAGCGATAGACAGGGTAACAACAAGTACCATCTTTAAACGTCTTTTGGGTATGATGTGGCCGGAATTTGAACCCCGGACATTCCGCTCTACAGGCGGACGCCCTGTGGTGTCAGAGGCCTACATGAACTAAATGCATTAAATGCTAACACTAACGAATACGTGTTGACAAAACAACATTACATACATACAAACGCACGCACAAATACGCCCACTCGGACACTAGAAATAACGGGAAAATAATTGAAATAAAAGAAAATCTAATCGAAGTAACGAAAAAAACGAGAAAATAAACAAATAATTAAAATAACGAGAAAATTCGATGTAAAAACGATATATCTCCCAAAGTGTCACCATCGGGCTTTCATAGAATGCAGACAGAAAGTCAAGCTAATTTATATTTGAACTCTTCGACAGAAAAATAGAAATTAGTGCAATACATAGGGAAAAGCGTGATTTCAATTTGGGACAACGCTTCGTCAAACTGCGCAAGAGTTAAATGTTGAACGTTCTACCGCCTAACATATTCAGCCGAAGAATGCTGAACCTGTTAAAAGAATCTTGTGAAACACCTTTTAGCAGATCAATTTGAGGCAGGCTCTCACAGGTACAGGCCGCACGTTCTTATCTGTTTTCAATGTTGTACACATACAACGATGAATTATGTTGCAAATTATTATTCTGTTCTATTATTAGGTTGTGGTAAAAGTATCACAGATTTCCTTCCGCAACACGTGATTCAAGTTAAGGTTACATGCTTCTGGAACACGCGCTGCCAAATATCTTTCACACACGCACTGTACACAACAATATGGACAGTGACAATAGAGAACTACAAATCAGGAATCACTTTTTTTCTTATAGTGGGTGGGGACTCGGTAGAATAGGGCAAACGAACAAAAACGACCTCCGTCCGGGTCAATTACGGATAAATATGCATAGGGTCAGGTAGGTACTACTTCGGTATTTACAAAAAAAACTATGGCAACTCCTTGTCTATCGGCTATCGAGTCATAATTTACCATCGTGAACTGTGACAAGTTACTGCGGCAGTTGTTCCATTATCAAAATAAATACCTAAGATACCAAAAATCAGCATCTAAATGAGGCGTAGCTGACAGAAACGGCCTCCGTCAGGATAAGTTACGGAAAAATATGCAAAGGGTCAAGAAGGTACTACTTCGTTATTTACAAAAAACCCGTGGCAACTCCTTGTTTATCGGTTATCTACGGAAGCGTAGTAGGGCCACGGTGATATTTCTTTTATCTATGTATTTCATACGTAGGACTTATTATCTCCTACGTAGGACTTACTATCTCTTTCGTAGGACTTAGTAGGGCCTAGAATCACTATATCCTACGTAGGACTTAATATCCCTACGTAGGAGATAGTAAGTCCTACGTAGGAGATACTAAGACCTACGTAAGAAATACTAAGTCCTACGTAGGAGATATATCCTACGTAGGACTTAGTATTTCCTACTAAGTCCTACGTAGGAGATAATAAGTCCTACGTAGGAGATAATAAGTCGAAACAGGTGTAGCTGACATTGGCGATAGCTACAACAACAAGGTATGGATGTTTACCAGTACCATTTACACAGCTTGGATAAATGGCATAGTACATACAAAATAATCACTATTTATTTTGAACATTTCCTTTCAGTGTAACTCGTCCCACGTGTTACATGCCGACAAACAATTTGATTTGATCTGCATGAACGCAAATCTTAAAGCTTTCACAAAAGCGTATAAACATGAACCGGTCATTGACGTATCAGCAAGTTCAGGTACACGAACAGTTAACACAGGTATTTGACACAGATATATTCTCATATTGACTTTTGTTCGAGGTCATATCACCCAAGGCCTGCACCCGTGGCTGGGCAGACAACTGTGTATAGCTGTGATGTGGAGCTGGGGCGGGCTGGCATGTCAGTGGCGTGTTTGCGGCCTCGCCAATGGGAAATGGTGCACCAGCATCTGAATCAAATAGATACCTTGTGTTTCTATGGTAACAAAGTAGTAGCATCACCTAATTAACACATTGATATAGATTCTATAAAAAGACATGTCTATGTAAAGACAAACCGTGTTATTGAAAACGCTCTAAATGGTATAAATGTCTGCCAACGTATATGCATATTGCTAATTTTATTACATATATAATACAATAGACAGGAGCCGCGGGGAAGTGAGTGAGTGGGTGGGTGGAGTGTAGTTACAATCATGATGGTGAGGATACCAGGTGGTCCCACTGGTTGCATCAGCCACAAACACATGCAAAGGCTAGTCAATTAACACTAACCACCGACAGCAAAAATAAAAACCTGATCATGAAACCAGTTTAATACCTGCATCGGAATCTGTAATGTTGGTTTAAGTGTGTCCACTGAGAATCATACTGGGCGCCATGACTGAAACATATTACACAAATCCATATATATTGACAGAGGCGGATATGGAAATGTATATGGCATGTAGCGATATTACTTAGTTTTGAATAGACTCGCTGTTGGGTTTAACGTACTAATATTACCTTTTACTATAGAACTAGGACCTGTAGATGTGTTTTTCTCTAATTTCAGAGATTCCTAGCGGCATTGATTATCACAATACGTTTAAGGAAAATAACAGCGTTGAAGAGCAAATTGAGATAGAATCATAATCTAATTGAAATATATGTATGAAATGTTGATGCTCACTCCAACTGCACTACTAATTATTTTTGTCCACTGTAGCTATATGTACATCGCTAATTTCTCTGCTTCTGAAGCTGGCCAGCTGAACGTTTTACACTCAAGATACTTATTATTATTCTTTACAAATTGAAAAGTTAGAAGAATGATTTAGGATTATACATCAAATTATGATCAAATATATCAAGACTCGTTAATAAAAGTTGAAAAAAAGCTTCCGATAACTTTGATTAAATTGTCTTGTTATATTTGATCTCTGAAGACACGAGTGTGAGATTCTCTGTACACCATCTTACCAAGAGTTAGGTATTGGCTGTCCTCGGATTCTTTATTGCTGAGGGAGCAGTCCGTGTCAGGTGCATTGTCGGCAACTACTAGAACCACAGAGACAGAGACTCAGTCATGTAGTTCATACCACATATAAACACATTCAACACTAACGGAAAATTGTAACGTAATCAAGAAACCATTTTAATACCTGCAGTTTCTTTCCTATGAGGGATCGCATCGAATAATGCAATGTAGGAGTAAGCGTGTTGATCAACAACCATACTGTGCGACGCAACTGAAACACATATTACATATTTTCATATCAGCCTCTTCAATATATATATTTTGCCGAGGAGCAAACGAAACTATATCTCTCAGTTGATTTTATCATTAGTTTGATCTTCAAATGAAATTTCCTAATGGCATTCAGAAACTGTACATAATCGAGTTTGGGCGCAACAAACCAGTGATTGATACTAAGAGTAACATTCTTCCTGTGACACCTGACAAGTTGCATGTGTAGAGGGTACTTTACTTCCTTAAAATCGTGCTTTAGTGATTGGTTGTTGTTTTGTTGTTTAACCCCGTACTCAGCAATATTCCACCTGTATGATGGCGGTCTGTAAAATAATCGATTATGGACCAGACAATCCAGTGATTGACATCATGAGCATCGATACGCACAATTGGGATCGATGACATGTATCAACCAAGTCAGCGAGGCTGACCACCCGATTCCGTTAGTCGTCATTTACAACAAGCATGGTCGCCTTTTACGGCAAGCATGGGTTGCTGAAGATGGGTCGGTCTTTAGTGAGATGTCATGCATACACCACAAATGATACGTTTCTGTCAAAATATTCCATTAATTGCCAGAGTCCCTTCAAACGAATGAAAAGCGAAATAGTCTTTAATTGGATCATGTGTGCGTTCGTTACATACCGCCGCACTAAATAATATTCCAGCTATGTAACAGCGGCATTTAAATAATCGAGTCTGGACCAGACAATCCAGTGACTGATATTGCGATACACGCCGTCGGGGGTCAATGAACCTGACCACCGATTAATTAAATCGCCTCACACGACCCACATGTGGTCTCCCATTGACCTTGAGATCCTCTTGAATTGATGTAGTAAATCATACCCTTTGCAGGGTCACCTCTTCCCTGGTCTTCTGGGCCTTCTAGACGCGTCCTAGAAATATCCGTAAGCTATCATATACATGTATTTTGTATACATGCCAGGAACAAAACTCCACCATACCACATATGTATATCACTGTATACAATGCATAACGTTAATGTTTTATCGATGATGTAAAAATCTTTATACCATTCATCAAAGGAGAATACCTTATCCCAACAGAGATATAACATACAGATGTTAAAGCATGTTGGTTTGACGACAATGTAACCGAACAATCTTATACAGTGAGTGAGATGGGTTTAACGTCGCTTTGTCTGAGACTTCAACCCACGAACACAGGTATGACACTGACAAACTTAGAAACATAATCTTGACGATTCTAGATCCGAACCCACGATCGTAGGCTTCTGGCACTCCAAAGAGACGTAACTCTACACTGCGAATTAGGCGACCTCTGAAGCCTAGTAGGGGCGGTCTTGTAGCCTACTGGTTAAAGCGTTCGCTCGTGACGCCGAAGACCTGGGTTCAATTCCCGACATGGGCACAATGTGTGAAGCCACTTTCTGGTGTCCCCCGCCGTGATATTGCTGGAATAATGCTAAACGCGGTGTTAAACAATACTCACTCACTCACTCACTTCATCCGAATACATTGATATCAAAGCAGATACATTTCAGCAATCAAAGAGGTGGAATGGGACAGTTCGAATCGTACACAGAGCTTGACACTTTACTGGCAAACATTCTTTTTAGAATATATAATTCCAAAAGTGGAAAATCATATATAAATGATGTGACATGAACTCGACTTGTTTTACTGACAAGGAGAACACATTGGTGAACACAATAAGATGAGGTCATGGAAGGTTTATAATGTCAGTGATTCATCCAAAGTGAAGTTACATCTTTTTAACACTGTCCGGTCTACCTGTAACATAACGGTATATGATTAGCATTAGTTAGTAACATAAGAGTATTGATGTAAGTACCTGTCACTGCTGATTTAGGAATACTTAGGGCATTGAACCTGATAAATATGTTTCCCTGCTTTCAATAACAATATTCCGTGCCTTATTAGTTATCACTTTTATAACAGTTATACCATGGGCATACACACACAGCGTGTAATGAGGGGTCTTCCATGAGATATTCTGGGAAGCGGATATCGCGGGTGCTGGCATTTGTTTTAATGAAAACATACTTTGTTCCAAAACACGCTGAAAGAAATAATGGGGCCCCAGGTTTTATACACGCAAGAAATATGTTGCAAATTAAGCAGAAAATCTTCAGAACGTTTGTAATCAGACACCTTCTCACCTTATACATAGAGCTATTGATTCTGTTACATATTGATGAAAATGTTGAAATCGTCTTTACAGAAGCTATTGCAAATGCAGGGAATGTAATGAAAAGGAAAGTAACCCCCAACAGAGAAAATAAACAGTGGTTTGACTGGGAATGTGAGTTGTTAAAGAAGGAAAGATTCTTTTAAACTATATCAGGAAAATAAAGGATCAAGATTCTCTTGATAAGTATGCGGATTCGAAAAACAAGTATAAAGCTTTTTGGAGAAAAAAACAACAGACTTTTATGAATAGAAACGGAAAACACTAGAAGTCAGTATCAGTTAATCAACACTATTTTGGACGACCTTAAAAAATATTAGCAAAAGGCAGGAAACTAAAAGTAACATAGAAATGTAGGAGCGGTTTAATTATTTCACAAATCTTTTTTTTTTGGCTGTGCTGATTCCACAGACAACTTGCATTTGTACTCTTTTGATAAGGACGAAACAATTTTTGCAACGGAAACTTTAGATTCCCCAATCTCAGAAGAAGAAATCAAATCCACTATTCAAACTCCTGGATTTGATGGACTAATAGCAGAATTATTTAAATACTCTGCCGTACTCACCATCCTGCCGTATTTTGAAATATTATTTAATGCAATAATGGATACCTCATATTTTCCAAATAATGGACACTTGGTACCTGTTGTTTCAATCCACAAAGATTGGCTCAGTGACAGATGTTGAAAATTACAGGGTGATTACTCTCATCAGTATATTCAGTAAGATATTTTTTAGAATGATTAATAAGTGCTTGGTATTGTGTTCGGGTAAACTTGTTAATATTGAGGAAGAACAAAGGAGGATTTCGACAAGGTAACTCCACCACTGATCATATATTTATCCCCCAGGCTCTTATAGATACATTCAACGTAAACATGGACAATTGTACGCTAAATGTGTAGACATTCCTAAAGCATTCGATTCAGTCTGTAAAGGCATGTTATGGTATTTTCCGACTTTACATGGTGTCAGTAATAGAATGGAGAAATTGTTAAGTAGCATTTATAAAGAAGTTAAATCGTGTGTTAACAAAATTACATGTGTTCAGATTCTTGTATCTGCCATACTGGTGTATGCCAAAGATGTGTATTAGGCCCTTTTTTGTTCTGTTTTTTTAAAAATAATTATTAAAGAGCATGCAGCTCAAATCAAAAGAAATTATGATGATGGTACACAACTACATCCTGAACTTTTATATTTATGTTCCTATTTGCAGATGATATCATTGTGGTTTCAAGTACTGTAAATGTTAACCAACTTTGATAGTTTGATCAGCTCGTGTTTTATTGTGATACGTGGAAACTTAACGTCAATTTGGACAAGACAAAGATTGTTAAGTTTATCAAAGAAAATAGGTTGTCAAAGAATGGAAAGTGGTACTTTAGGAGACATGTACTTCAAACTGTAACCGCTTATACATATCTTGGTGCAGTATCTTTTCAGGTAAACTACCATGGAACCGACACATGTGTAATGAAGTCATCCAATCTAAGCAAATATTATTGGGAATTTACAAAAGTTCTGAAATATGGGGTTTTGCAGTGGCTAAAGAAATTAAATCTGTATATGTATATGATTGTGTAAAAGATTACTTGCAGTTAAACATAATACTTCTTATATATATAATAAAATATTGTTTAAAATGATTGAAAATGCCAGAAAGTTGATTACGCAAAAATGTTATAGTGTGATGTTATTGTATGACACAAATGGAGTTTAAAATTGGGCATTCAATGTTAAATGTCTACTGTATAAATGTTCTTAGAGAATCATGCTTTGTCTGTATCGTCAATAAGACAGACACTTTCTGTTCTGACTTTCAAGCAAGGAGATCTTTTGTAGATGTTTCTAGCAAATGTGAATACGATAGATATTTTAAAAACCAAATTTGCGCTAAAAAAATATTTAACAGATGAAAATATAAAAATGCAGATGTAGCTCACACAGATAAATTATTGAAGATGGCAGGCACAAAAAAACATTATGTTTAAGATTATGTAGACAATGTTCCTTAACTGCGTCGAAGATGAATTTAACGCTTTGCTTGTATGTTGTAAATATGATCATTTAAGGAAAGAATATATTTAACAAAAATACTATGTGCATCCAAATAAATATCTTTAATGTCACATATGAGCATAACGACAATACGAAATATACAGTATATATATATCTCTTTATATATCATGCCATATTATTAAGAAATGAATCCTTGTAAAACGTTTGAAATGTATTCTATACTATGGGTCTGTGGCCTCACAGTTACTTATCATGAATAAACTGAAATGAACTGAAAGTGTTGTGAAACTCATCCTTGATTCATGAAGTACACTGAATGTTTTACACCTAATTATATAGCTAATTCTTTACACATTATTCTGTATTATATAACATTGGGACATGACCACATATAGATATCGATCATTTTCCTGTCGATGACGAAATTACAAATAGACATATATAAAGGGTTAATGCATTTTTTGTGTAATAAGGAAAGTGTTTAATTCTTCATCCCCCTCAGCATCAGGCCTGTTCCTTAGATGTAGGTACAAGTAAAGAACAGTTCGGCAACCATGACCTATGTTTTTTTCTTAAGACGTTGAGCTAATAATACAGTTATATTAATGAACTGTTGTGAAAATGGATAACATAATTCAATACGTGCTTTTAAAGAAATATTTTCTGAATCATTCGTAGTATGGAGCACATGTGTATGAACACATTTTAGTAATTTTACAATAACAATGCTCCTTGCTGGTCAATGCCCATACAACTTTCATAAAAGCATTTCTGTTTCCCACGTTCTTTGCCATAGAATGGATTGCTTGTGGGTTTAGTCATATAAGCTGACTGTTCCAGTTATGTCGTGACAACACACAATCTACATAAAATAGCGAAGGGCATTTTAACCTTACTTTATTTACACTGAATCAGAAGAACATTTCTTCGTTTTGATATGATTTACAAGTGATAGTGTGCAGTGTATTTCTGAGTAAAGTGATTGTCACGTTTGATCCGTAAAATCGCTCATTCTGGTATGAAGTTGGTTTGAATTACAATCTTCTTCGTATACGAACCTGCTACTTTACCCTCCTTAGTGTCGACTGTGGTGCTGGAAAACAGCATCGTCGTCATTTTCTTATAAATATCTTTAATGTCACATGTGAGCATAACGACAATACGAAATATACAGTATATATATATTTCTTTATATATCATGCCATATTATTAAAAAATGAATCCTTGTAAAACTTTTCAACGTTTCCACATTGAAATGTGTTCTATACTACGGATCAGTGGCCTCACAGTTACTTATCATGAATAAACTGAACTGAACTGAGTCATTTCCTTAGTTTGTTGATCAGTCTTTGACGCAGTGCTGGCTGCAAAGTGGGTGACATACATTGTTGTTTCTACTTCTCTACTCACATACTTCCTATTCCTATCTGTTCGATTTCATTCTTTCCGTACTGAGGAGGCCACAGGCCTATAGCACATTTATAATTGTATATTCATAGCAGTAGGGTCTGTAACATAATATTTTTCCTGTGTCTCATTGCATGATAAATGTACATAGATACATTTTGTAAAAGTAAGAACTTAGAGTTGTTTAACAGCGATGTGATTTTAAAGAAATTGGGATTGACATGGTAATATTCAGGTATATACTTAGCCCTTAATGTTGCATAAAATGGGCATATAAGAAGGAAGTGGTATTCATCTTCAATGTCATTTAGGGAGCACAATTGATAAATGCATTCTTCTCTTTTAATAACCGTGTAACGTCCAGTTTCATTAAATAAATCATGTGAACAACATCGAAAACTTGCTATGGAAACCCGGAATTGTTTTACATTGAAACAAGAAAAATACTGTTCGGGATATAAATCACTTTTTAACATATTGTAATAAACACATTTGTTTCATTCAGATACAGATTGAGACAAATTTTGTAAATATATATCTTTTAGTCTTTGTGTCAATGATATAATGAAATAAGAATGACATTGTATATTTTGTTTACACCATAGAAAGCCATAACCAACGGAAAACAGCAAGTCTTTTACGTCTGTTACCCAATCCATTTTTATCAAAGCGTACAAGCATATTATAACATTTTTTCAGGAACCTATGAGATGGAATATCCAATAATCTTAACCAATATATAATATATGTATATATATAGATTGGAAATCTGCCACATTCACCATATACCATAACACTTGGTGTATTAACCTTAACACCAAGGAATTTCTTGCAGGCATATGAATGTACTTTTTCTATTATTTCAAGCTTACTGAGTCCCCATACCTCTGCTCCATATAGTTAATCGGACTTATCTTTAAATCAAATATCTTGAGAAAGACTTGTAAGTAATATTTCCAAGAGTATAGATTTGTTTTAACACACCAATTAATACCTTTTGCGCTTGCATCGATGCTTGCTTTGCATGCATAGACCAAGAAGGATGTTTTGTAAAATATACACCTAAATACTTGTAGAAAGAGGTAGCGTTCACCTTTGTAATACCATTTTTCCTTTTGAGCAAGCCTCCACCATTTTTAAAAACAACGATCTGCGTTTTATCTTTGTTTACGGATAATTTCCATTCATCACAGTATTTTTCTAATTCGTTAATTTGTGTCTGTAAGCCGCCAATACTACTTGAGAATAATATAATATCGTCCGCAAATAATAGTAAAAATAATTCCTATCGTGTATATATTCCGTATTTCCCATGAGAAATGAAGGTTAATACTCCAGTGAACTCACACAAATAAAAAGTCAATTCTTGTATTTTTTAATAAAGTTATTTGGTACATAGGGTGTATACGCACCGTGTCACTTGGTACGTGTGACCTCATGTTTAAACTGTCAGCAATGTAACGTTATGTTGCATCATGGAAAACAATTCTTCCTCAGCCTTCAGTGCAGATCGAGAGATATTTGCAGGCTGTGATTGGAGGATATTCTGTAAGATTTTTATGTCTTTCAAATGTACATCCATCCAGTTATTAAATCTGACCATGTTTTTCTATATTTAGTACTGTCTTTTTCAACATGATGACTTATGCTGAATGTGACCACAGATATTTTCAAGTAGGGGACATTTGGTGCGAAACTGGGGGTGTTGTGTTTAGCTTCCTGTACTCGGAAAAGGAGCTGGCTAAGCTAGTCATTTTTATTTTTTATTGCTGCTCTAAGGCCAAACTGTGCACACACATACAGGTAATAGCTGTTGAATGCTTAGTTATTTAAAAAAAATATATAACGTTACAATAGAAGTCTTTGGGAAAACATTTGGCTGTGTGTGACCTACAAAACTACCCCCTCAATCGTTCAGAATATGACTCCTTAGGGCCCCTGGTTTTTTTAAAAAGAGGATTTTTTTAGCAAGTGACAGACACTCATGTCCAATATAACCACATCAAATACGTTCATGTCTCCTCAGAAGTTTATATTCTTGGACAGTTTACTCAGATGCTTGACAGTTACATCCTTTGCAGCTTGGATACTAAAATAGATCTAAATAATCTCTTCATTAGATTAGTAATACCTTCGACTCGACAACCTTAGCGACAGTGTGTCAAAATATGTTTATTTTATGTGCAAGTTGACAAAAAGGCCAACACGATAAAACTGAAGTTGGAGTATAAAGTAGTGTCGAAGAGCTTTAGGTTGCAAGAATTCGTTTTATTCACCAGAATAGGTTGTAGCTAGGGCATTTGATTAGGCCAATGTTTATTGCGGAAAAGTCTAAACCTTTGGTGATTTTGTTTCTGTTTTAGCGTGGTGCACATATGGTAACATTTTACAGAGCATTATCATTTGCAGAAGCTCGAGGTCTTCCATTAACTGCCCGACGAAGGAGGCCTATTGAAAAGACTGAGGGCTTCTGTAAATGATAATGCCCTGAAAAATAGCATTACCCTTATATTAATTCCCCCTTTCCGCTCAATCGACATTCTTTTAGGGTGTAGGGCGATTTATAACGCCCGAACGAAGTGTCCGTTATCATGATGTAATTTTTAAAGGTCGCAACCTCGATCTGAAATTTTTGACGTCAATATAATATGAATGCATGTACTTGGTTGGTTTGTTTTTAAACGCCAAGCTCAGCAATATTCCACCTTTATGACGGCGGCCTGCAAATAGTCGAGTTTAGACCAGACAGTCCAGTGATGATGTGAGCAGCCTCCCAGTCGTCGGGGTCCATGCAATCAACCTTATAACCGAGCATGTCCATCCGATCCATTATAGAATACCCACGATGGCAAGGCCTAGCATTATCTTTACACTGTGAAGTTACAGTCTGCGTACTCAGATACTTTGATAGACTTAATACCGCCCTTCGCGTGTTGATTATGAAATACATGGTTTCTTAGTCAGTTAAATACATCATCCTTCTATATTATCCTGCCAAGAAAGTTACAGACATTAGAGTTGCCGAATACCATGTGCATGTAAACGAGGGTGAATGACTATTCTGTTCATCAAACCTATTGCATGCTGCATTTCATAATACCTTTAAGTGTTGGGGTTTATGGTGATAATGCATTGTCCGCCTATTAACAACCGTCAATCACCAGAGAGATAATGATAATCAGTTCTATTTATTACCCACTGACAGCTTAAGAAAGAAAATGAAGAAACACATAGTGAAAATGAAGATAAAGTTCACCATTAGTATGAGATAATGGGGGCGGTGGGGTAGCCTAGTGGTTAAAGCGTTCGCTCGTCACGCCGAAGACCCGGGTTCGATTCCCGACATGGGTACAATGTGTGAAGCCCATTTCTGGTGTCCTCCACCGTCATATTACTGGAATATTGCTAAAAGCGGCGTAAAACCATACTCACTCACTCACTATGAGATAATGTTGTCAGTTAGTGACGTCATGGAAAATGGTGCAGATACGTTTGGTATGTCTGGCTTAGCAGCGCTGTTGACGCCTACACCCATCAATCTGAACTATAACTATTTTCTTCAAGAATTCTCGTGGACAATATTGTTTTTTTTTCAATAAAATCCCATTCATATAATTTTTCACAGCTATTTCACGTATGAGAGTTTCAGGGATGTATGTATATCAACCGTGTTTGAAATATACTTGAAAAGAGGCATCTCACAACTGGCATACACGTGACACGTGATTATGTAAACGGAGGATAGTGTTCACTTCGGCTTTCTTGTTTTCTAAAACATTCTAAATGATTCTTGGGTTATTGGCGACTTTTAGTGTCATTAGATTCTCCGGGTAAATATTTGATTTTTAGATTTCAAAACATACACGAAATGTATTTTGAGATTCATTCAACTTCAAAGTGAGGGATGAAGAGGGGGGCACATATATGTCTTGTAGAGTAATAATCATTCATTAACAATACCATAACTGAAACTGCCATCAAAGCTGCGTTAAACTCACTCACTCACTCACCCACTTACAAGTATGTTTTGCTCAGAAGCAAACAGTCATTTCCTATTTGATTTATTTCCGTTTCTACATGACCATTTAGCTCCTTCATCAATAGTAGAGTTGACTTCCAACATGACGTTATGTCTTGTTAAGTTTGCATCAGCAGTTATACGTCCAGCAATGATTCTGTCGAACGTGAAGTGTCTTGTTGGGTTGTTTATGCTTGTTTGGAACACTTCAGTTGAGTCTCGATACCATCGCGCTGTCGTTATGTCCCCGCTGTCTCTACATGACAGAGTAAACAGCTCTGCTTCTGTTGCAAACTCTGGCTGTGACGAGAGCTGAAGTGGGCAATCCGGATCTGGAATATAATGATTGTACCATTGACAGTAAAAACGTCATTTTGATTGTACAACTGTACGTAAATAAAGTCAGCATAATTGTACCATTGTTACTAAATGTCAGTTTGACTGTACCATTGTCTTGTCTGAAAATAATGTCAGTTTTATTGTACCGTTGTCAGCAAATAATGTCAGTTTTATTTTACCCTTGTCAGCAAATAATGTCAGTTTGATTGTACCCTTGTCAGCAAATAATGTCAGTTTTATTGTACCATTGTCAGCAAATAATGTCAGTTTGATTGTACCCTTGTCAGCAAATAATGTCAGTTTTATTTTACCCTTGTCAGCAAATAATGTCAGTTTGATTGTACCATTTTCAGCAAATAATGTCAGTTTGATTGTACCATTGTCAGCAGATAATGACAGTTTGATTGCACCACTGTCAGCAAATAATGACAGTTTTATTTTACCCTTGTCAGCAAATAATGTAAGTTTGATTGTACCCTTGTCAGCAAATAATGTCAGTTTTATTGTACCATTGTCAGCAAATAATGTCAGTTTGATTGTACCCTTGTCAGCAAATAATGTCAGTTTTATTGTACCATTGTCAGCAAATAATGTCAGTTTGATTGTACCATTGTCAGCAGATAATGACAGTTTGATTGCACCACTGTCAGCAAATAATGACAGTTTTATTTTACCCTTGTCAGCAAATAATGTAAGTTTGATTGTACCCTTGTCAGCAAATAATGTCAGTTTGATTGTACCGTTGACAGACTAGTACAAACAGACACACAGGCATGCACATGCAATGATAGCTCTACTGAAGCAAAACAAGTATGATTTGATAACAACTAATATGTGTGCTTGCGGAACAGTCGGACGTGCATGTTTAGTTGGTGAATAATAAAGTAGCGCAACAAGTTCAGGTTATTCTGAATTGATCGAAAGTTGTTTAATAATAATGAAAGGCGATCAGCAGCGCTAGGGAGAGTGGAATTGTTTCCTCTCTCCAAAAGTGTTTAGCATGAGATATCATTATTCACTCATTTGAATTTAATCAGGAGTATTTAACTTGGTGTAAGGAAACTTGTATAATCGGTTATTCTACGTTGGCTGATCGGTGATGTTATACCATCTTGTTGAAATAGTTATCTTGTTTCATTGTCAATGATTATCTTTCACAGAGACAGAATGTCAAGTCCGCCTCTGATGTTATATACTGCTGTTGTGTCGCCTACCGTTGTGTGGGGGCTAAAAGGTCAGTAAGTTGTATCCTTATGAGTTGAGGTGAAATTGGGTTTAACGTCGCGTCCAAGATTATTGCACTTACATAGCGACGTGCATGCACGTGTGTGTGTGTGTGTGTGTGTTCGTGTGTGTGTGTGTGTGTGTGTGTGTGTGTGTGTGTGTGTGTGTGTGTGTGTGTGTGTGTGTGTGCGTGTGCGTGCGTGCGTGTGTGTGTGCGTGTGTTTGTGCGTGTGCGTGTGTGTGTGTGTGTGTGTGTGTGTCTCCTTGTTCTAGTCCGGACTGATGCCGATTTATAGTGATAGCTCACTGAGATACCATGCTGCAGTTTAACATGAATACGCCACTCAGACACAGTATACTGACTCCGAGCCGACCAGTCCTTGTTTTAGTCCCTTAATGCCGGGCGCCAATAAGGGCAGCAAGAAATATCGTCTTTTGTCGTCTTTTGGTATGCCTCAGCCAGGGCTTCCAACAGCCGACCTTCTTGTCAATATCAAATACCATTTTGCTTGAATGAGTGAGTTAATTAGTTGTTATCAAAACATACGTCGGGTTAATGTTTATTTCATGTATATACTGACGTACATACATAAGTGCGTGTGCGTGTGCGTGCGTGCGTGCGTGCGTGCGTGTGTGTGTGCTTGCGTGCGTGCGTGTGCGTGCGTGCACTTGTCAATGTGGGACTGTTGGATATTACATTTAGTGTTAGTGTGTGGGTGTTAGTGTGTGAGCGTGCGTGTGTGCGTGCGTGTGTGTGCATGTGTGTGCGTGTGTGGCTGCTCTAGCCCGCTCAGATACCATGCTGCTGGTTGACATGTATACCCCATTCAGACTTGTGAAGCCGATTGTAACAAGTTTCTTCTTGAGATAAAGTATGTGCTGTATATGCTGAGTTTTCCTGATAATATTCGAATGAAGGAATAATGACAGTATATGCTAAACACTTTTGGAGAGGAAACAGTTGCATTGTCCCTATCACTGATAGTTTGTCTACCATTAGGCTACCCGACCGCCCCAACATCAGCATGAATACACAACAACTTTCGATCAAATGTTGAGGTCGTGAAATAGGTTTAACGTTGCGTTCATGTTAATTTCACGACATTGCGACGTGCATATGTGTGTTTGTGTTTGCTTGTACTTGTTTGTTTGTTGTTTAACAATGATAATAACATCTGGTCTCCCGGAAGCAGGATTAAGGAACATTTCCCGACAGTAGATAATATTGTCATCATGAATATGTTCATGCAGCCTTAAGCAGAGTAAACAATATATATCATGATTTGATTGATTTAACCATGGCTTTCTTAACGTGTGGATCATAGGTCTTCGTCACAAACTGTTGCAGTGGCCTGTGTTATAACTGGATTTGGGGATCGGGTGGTCAGGCTCGCTGACTTGGTTGATGCATGTCATCGATCCCAATTGAGTGGATCGATGCGCATGATTTCAATCACTGGGTTGTCTGGTCAAGACTCGATTATTCACAGACCGCCGTCATATAGCTGGAATATTGCTGAGTGCGGCGGTAAATATCGGGATCCTGTGGAGGAGTTGTGAATATTTGAACGTTAAGGAAAGAATATATCATACAGAACATGCAGATGATCCACATAAATTTCCCAACACTCGCCGGGATTCGGAGTTAGAATAGGTTAGTAGTAGATCTTTGATAAGTATCCATCCTCATTCGGGGTTAGAGTAGGTTCCAGCATTTTATGCTTTTGGTTTGGTTTGTTGTTTTACGCCGCACTCAGCGAGCCTGACCACCCGATCCCGGCATCCTATGCTGATCGTAAGGGGATTGGATGGTTATGATCGGTGACTTGGTTGATTGCATCGTCCACCGACGGCGTGGATCGTTCCTCTAAATATCATCACCGGATTGTCTGGTCGAGACTCGATTATTCACAAGCCACCACCATACAGCTGGAATATTGGTGGGTACGGCGTTATAAACAGAACACATTTTCCAAAGCGTCCACAGAGCAATCATCCAGATAATTTATCGTTCCATAATGTGAACATACCAACACACAAGTCCAAAATGATAGTTTATTGCTTTCAGCATCTTGAGAATGGTTTATTGGCTGGTTGGTTGGTTGGTTGTTTTACGCCGCACTCAGCAATATTCCAGCTATATGACGGTGGTCTGTAAATAATCGAGACAATGTCCAATGATTTATAGCATGAGCATTAATCCACGCAAATTGGGATTGATGACATGCATCAACCAAATCAGCAAGCCTGACCACCCGATCCCGTTAGTCGCCTCTTGCGACAAGCATAGTCGCCTTTTATGGCAAGCATGGGTTGCTGAAGACGTATTCTACCCGGATCTTCACGGGTCAGAATGGTTTATTACCTGATGAACAAGAGATAAATGGAGAGTCGAGTGATTGTTCCTTCTTCCACGTTGTGTTGGCTGATAGATAGTTTCACTATAATTTTGAATAATGATCTGTAGTTGCGTTCAGAATGGCCAGTGAATTCGTATCTCAGAATCAACTGCAACAGCATTAGCGTGACGTCACATAACTGATTAGAAACAAACTCCAGAACATACCACTGCTGTCAGGATTTTATTACGTCCAACATTTGTAGGTACAACAGGTTAGAAGAACATGTACATGTCATTCACTTGACGAAAAAAATAAAATACATCACAAAATATCGTATTCGTCCATAGATCGGCACCATCAATAAACGTCTCATTGTTTAAAATATCCCTTCCAATACAATCATACTGAACAGTTTTCACTTGATATCGACCGAGTTCTATTGATACATTTCCACACGTGTCAAGATTATGTTGTTTTTAATCAACAGCCTCTGTGGTTTTGCATCCTGCAGCCTCTCGTCAAGTCGTGCGAGTACTTGTCCATCCACCAACACCTGAAAGTGAAACTCAGTTTGTTTACGCATGAATGTTTCATATGTTGCTCAATCCTTTGTGAGACTACATTTGCCTTCAGGTGAAAATATCAAAAAAGGTCTTTAGGCATAAAAATACAGAACTGTTTCATTTATATCAGTAAATTTGGTTAGCATAAAACGTTAACGCCAAAGGACAACCTGTCTCGAATCATTCGCCGAAACAAATTCCTTTGGGCGTAAAAGGTAAAATAGTGGTGGAAATATATGAATGGATGGCTGAAAATCAGTGACGACACCAGGTGTTAATGTAACGTTAATTTACATTAGGATTTTACCATGTACACAGCGTTGTTGAAACTGAGTGTCATGTTGAACATCTTGCCAAGTGTAAGTGGATACTTGTAGATGGACTTGGGATCTCCATGGGTTCCGTTCAGTATGGTGTTAATGACAACCTTTTGGGCATGGGACTCATACGAACATGTCACGCCCAGAAGTTGATTGTCCCCGCTAGACAAAACCGTGCTTATTCTGCAACAGTTTGGAAATTCATGTAGAAGCTTTAGAAGCTGTAGTATCAAGGAGTGAGTGGGGGAGTATGGCTTTACGCCACCTTTGACAATATTCCAGCAACATCACAGCAGGGGACACTAGAAAAGGGCTTCACACATTGACCCATGTGGGGAATCGAACCTGGGTCTTTTGTAGTATCAAGGAGTGAGTGAGTGAGTATGGCTTTACGCCACCTTTGACAATATTCCAGCAATATCACAGCGGGGGACACTAGAAATGGGCTTCACACATTGACCCATGTGGGGAATCGAACCCGGGTGTTCGACGTGAAGGGCGAATGCTTTAACCACTAGGCTAACCCAACGCCCCCTAGCATCAAGGACAAAATAGATAAGCCTTCTGAAAATTTGATGTAGCCCCGCTGCAGAGGAGAAACCTCTTATTTTAATTCGGAATCTAGCGCTTCAGCTATATCAAACGTATACTGGTTTGTTTGGTTATCGGGCGGTCGGGTAGCCTAGTGGTTAAAGCGTTCGCTCGTCACGCTGAAGACCCGGGTTCGATTCCCGACATGGGTACAATGTGTGAAGCCCATTTCTGGTGTCCCCCGCCGTGATATTGCTGGAATATTGCTAAAAGCGGCATAAAACCATACTCACTCACTCACTCTTACTTAGTGACAAAGTGAGCTTCCGGAAATCTTTTACTGGCTTAACTTGAAGGTGCATGCGGGACAATGTAGTGTTTACAAACGCATCTGACGTCACTGATGATAATCACATCTTGTCTTCCGCAAGCTGGATTTAGGTAACATTTCTCAACAGTAGATAATAGATTCATCATCAATATGTTAATGCAGCCTTAAGAAGAGTATACAATATGTATCATGATTTTATAGAATTAACCAAGGCTTTTCATAACGCGTGGATAATAGGTTTTTGACACAAATTGTTGAAGAACTGGCATTAACATTCGGGTTAGAATTGGTCTTCATCAACCCATGCTTATCGTAAGGGGCGACTAACGGTATTGGTAGGTCAGGCCCCACAGTGACGGGTGGCCCAGTCATCAAGAGGTCCGTCCCTTTGGCACGCCAGAAACCGATGGTTGTGGGTTCGAATCCCGGTTCGCCCCGATTGCGTTTCTAGATTTGTCAGCACCATACCCGTGCTATTTTGCTTAACGCCGCACTCAGCAGTATTCCAGCTATATGACGGCGGTCTGTAAATAATCGAGTCTGGACCAGACAATCCAGTGATTGACATCCACGCAAATGGGATGCGATGACATGCATCAACTTAGTCAGAGAGCCTGACCACCCGATCCCGTCAGTCGACTCTTACGACAAGCATTTGTTGCTGAACACACCGATTCTACCCCGGTACTTTACGGGTCCTTAAAATTATGCATTGTCCACAATCACAGACTTTACCATCACGCAATTCCTTCTATTTGAGTCAACCCTCGTATCTCGAGAGGATGTGTTGATATGTGCTTCAGTATTTTTGCGTCTCAGGTTATTGATGAAATGTGCGTCTTGAATTAAGAAT
The DNA here is from genome assembly GCF_023055435.1 of Haliotis rufescens. Classification (NCBI taxonomy): domain Eukaryota; kingdom Metazoa; phylum Mollusca; class Gastropoda; order Lepetellida; family Haliotidae; genus Haliotis; species Haliotis rufescens. The sequence goes on from NW_025964046.1 coordinate 3,504,729, forward strand.
TCTTATTTATCAAGGAGAAACATACCCTAGCTTGGAAAGAACTAAAATAGCCACAATTAAGGAATAGCTCTGCAAACACGTTTCAATACATTCCATCCATTTCCTAAAATGTTTATATTTGGGAATATCATCTTTTGAAATATGGTATTTTCGTTTCGAAATAACTTATTTCAAAAAGAGTAAAGTTAGAAAATGTTTAGAGTTATTACTTCCAGGGGAATAAGGGATGATGGGGTAGCCTAGTGGTTAGAGCGTTCACTCGTCAGGCCAAAGATCCGGGTTCGATTCCCCACATGTTTGCAATTTGTAAAACCCATTTCTGCTGCCCCCGTACCCATGATATTGCTGGAATTGTTCTAAAAGCGACGTAGAACCTCACTCACTCACTAATTCACTCCATGGGAATAAACATGTGAAACATAAACCTGTACGAAATAATACATACCCTCCTTCGCTTGGTTGCATTCCATGTATGTGAACCGACAACTTCGGACCGCCACCGCAAGGGATTGCTTTATCAAAGGGAACAGTCTAGAAAACAGAAAACATGGTATGTGGTATAAGGTACACTGGAGACCCACTGTTCCTCTGAAGCCCCACAGGGAGCATACATTGCGTACAAGAGACCCGTTGTTCCCCTGAAGCCCCACAAGGAGCATACATTGCGTACAAGGGACCCGTTGTTCCTCTGAAGCCCCACAAGGAGCATACATTGCGTACAAGAGACCCGTTGTTCCTCTGAAGCCCCGCAGGGAGCATACATTGCGTACAAGGGACCCGTTGTTCCCCTGAAGCCCCACAGGGAGCATACATTGCGTACAAGAGACCCGTTGTTCCCCTGAAGCCCCACAGGGAGCATACATTGCGTACAAGAGACCCGTTGTTCCCCTGAAGCCCCACAGGGAGCATACATTGCGTACAAGAGACCCGTTGTTCCCCTGAAGCCCCACAGGAAGCATACATTGCGTACAAGAGACCCGTTGTTCCTCTGAAGCCCCACAGGGAGCTTACATTGCGTACAAGAGACCCGTTGTTCCCCTGAAGCCCCACAGGGAGCATACATTGCGTACAAGAGACCCGTTGTTCCTCTGAAGCCCCACAGGGAGCTTACATTGCGTACAAGAGACCCGTTGTTCCCCTGAAGCCCCACAGGGAGCATACATTGCGTACAAGAGACCCGTTGTTCCCCTGAAGCCCCACAGGGAGCATACATTGCGTACAAGAGACCCGTTGTTCCCCTGAAGCCCCACAGGGAGCATACATTGCGTACAAGAGACCCGTTGTTCCCCTGAAGCCCCACAGGGAGCATATATTGCGTACAAGAGACCCGTTGTTCCCCTGAAGCCCGACAGGGAGCATACATTGCGTACAAGAGACCCGTTGTTCCCCTGAAGCCCCACAGGGAGCATACACTGAAATGGGGTTAACATCGCGTCCACAATTTAGCGACGTGCATGCACGTGTGTGTGTGCGTGCGTGCGTGCGTGCGTGCGTGCATGCGTGCGTGCGTGCGTGCGTGCGTGCGTGCGTGCGTGCGTGCGTGCGTGTGGGTGTGTGTGTTTTTGTGGCTGCTTGTTCTAGTACGGATTGATGCAAATTTATAGTGCTAGCTCACTGAGATACCATGCCGCAGTTTAACATGAATACCCCACTCAGACACAGTATACTGACTCCGAGCCGACCAGTCCTTGTTTTAGCCCCTTAATGCCGGAAGCCAGACCGGGTAACAACAAGTGCCATCTTTTAACGTCTTTTGGTATGACGTGGCCGGGGATCGAACCCCGGACCTTCCGCTCTCCGGGCGGACGCTTTATCCACGAGACCACGGGGGCGGGTCTCGGGACACACTGAGGTTTAGTTGATGCAAAACTGAAAGTTGACATTTTAATGGCTTCCTTCTTGTTATTACACAACGACAAGCCCTTGATCTGTCACGGCAAATGTGTTCAGTCAAAAACTAGATACAAATACAGAAAACTATTTCCACCGCAGTGATAACTATTTCTTCCTCGGTGTAAATAGTTTTCTGTATTTTCATTTTAGTTTTTGACATTATCGCTTTTGTTTTTGACATTTTCGCTTTTGTTTTTAACACTTTCAATTTAGTTTTTGACTTTTTCGTTTTTGTTTTTAACATTTCCATTTTAATTTTTGACATTTTCGCTTCACATTTCAACGATCCAGTAGTTACTTGAAAGTACATTTTCCATGTTTTCGATTGTTTTTATTCATGATTCATCACATATTTGTAGACAAATTGTTTTAATTTGCAATAGGTTACGATTAAAGTAAGTGAAATATCAAAATATTGAAAAACCGACTCCATGTCCCTTATGGGCCACCGTAATTCACTGGTACAGCCTGCTTACCGCATTATGCCATCTGAACTGTCCGCACACAGTTGAAGCGTTGCTCCATTCTCCTGTTGGCTGACACACACGGGTGGTGTTGTCCGTACAAGGTCGGAAATCGGTCTTACAGGTGTGGTGTGCTCTGGCGTTTATGTACCGGCCTTCAAATGTGACGTCAGTGTCGTGAGTTTCTGGCGGCACACCACAGACCTTATCGGCTGGCGAAAACAGAAAGTAGACGCAGCACAAGGCACTACTCATTAATAGTCACAGACCTTAACGGCTGGCGAAAACAGAAAGTAGACGCAGTATAAGGCACTACTCATTAATAGTCACAGACCTTAACGGCTGGCGAAAACAGAAAGTAGACGCAGTACAAGGCACTACTCATTAATAGTCACAGACCTTAACGGCTGGCGAAAACAGAAAGTAGACGCAGCATAAGGCACTACTCATTAATAGTCACAGACCTTAACGGCTGGCGAAAACAGAAAGTAGACGCAGCACAAGTCATTACTCATGAATAGTCACAGACCTTAACGGCAGGCGAAAACAGAAAGTAGACGCAGCACAAGTAATTACTCATTTATAGCCACAGACCTTAACGGCTGGCAAAAACAGAAAGTAGACGCAGCACAAGTCATTACTCATTAATAGCCACAGACCTTATCGGCTGGCGAAAACAGAAAGTAGACGCAGCACAAGTCATTACTCATTAATAGTCACAGACCTAAACGGCTGGCGAAAACAGAAAGTAGACGCAGCACAAGGCACTACTCATTAATAGTCACAGACCTTAACGGCTGGCGAAAACAGAAAGTAGACGCAGCACAAGTCATTACTCATTAATAGTCACAGACCTTAACGGCTGTCCAAAACAGAAAGTAGACGCAGCACAAGTCATTACTCATTAATAGCAACAGACCTTAACGGCAGGCGAAAACAGAAAGTAGACGCAGCACAAGTCATTACTCATTAATAGCCACAGACCTTAACGGCTGGCAAAAACAGAAGTAGACGCAGCACAAGCCATTACTCATTAATAGTCCCTGTCATGCAAATCATTAGAGCACAAGTCGCTGTTGGTGACATTGTGAACCATGGATGACTGAGTGAGTGAGTGAGTGAGATTGGTTTAAGGCCTCTTTTAACAGCATTCCAGTTATATCGCGGCTTGTCAGCTTAATGCGGGAGGAAAGCCCGAAGTGATGCAGGTCTCAGACGTTTACCACTTCGGTGAAACCCACGAGGACGGGTATGGTGCTGACAAACCTAGAAACATAATCGGGGCGAACCGGGATTCGAACCCATAATCATAGGTTTCTGGTGTGCCCAAGGGACGCAACTCTGTACGCCTTAGACGCCTGAGCCACCAGTGCCCCCGAACCAAGGATGAAGAGCCATTATAACACCTGCAATTGTGCTTGATAATTTATCAACTTCATGTGTATTTATCCTAAAAACCATCCAGGATCATCGCTGTTGCATTCGTTGAGGGAACACGATAGTCTTTCTAACAAAAAGGTTTTACCTCAAGTTTTACAAGTCGGGCAACAGTGAAGTGTATGGGTGTATTTGTGATCGGTGATGACAGCTGGCTTCCAGTTCGGACTGGGGCGGTCGGGTAGCCTGGTGGTTAAAGCGTTCGCTCGTCAAGCCGAAGACCCGGGTTCGATTCCCGACATGGGTACAATGTGTGAAGCCCATTTCTGGTGTCCCCCGCCGTGATATTGATGGAATATTGCTAAAAGCGTCGTAAAACCATACTCACTCACTCACTCCAGTTGGGACTGAGCATGTATTGATGTTGTAATACATTCGGCCGTTTATCTCCCAGCGGGTTCCCTTGTTAAATGTGTTGTGTTGTGAGCCGGTGTAACGGTTGCGTAGAGGAGAACACGAAGTATTCGCAGAACAAATCTTTACTGACCTTAGTACCTGTCATGCAAATTAATACAAAACAAAACTCTGTCTCAAGACAAAATAATCCTCCATGGTGACAAATACACCACACTGTGGATCAAAGCTAATTTAGTTTTATATTTTATATTTTATATTTTACATTTGAGTCAACATGAGCATGGGCCATTCGTGACCAACTCGTGTTATTCCGGGACAAGCCGAATAGCGACTCGTGCCCCTCACATAGCCATTTTTGCGACCGGGTTCCGTCTTAGCGCAAACGGGCTGACCTAAAACAGTTGTCAACTCGTTGCGTAATGGTTAACATATATTTCCCCATATATTATATATATTTCAGATGCAATTTAAAGCACATCGGGACATGCGGAATTATACAGTATGATTGAACACATGTAACTGTGTCTTGGGTATATTTTTAGATGCAAGACCTATGTAAAATAAAAAAATATTTCTGAGGGATTCTTTGACGAAGAACTTGAAATCATGCGCGCATTCTGATTGGTTTGTCGTATTTTCGCACCTAACATTCATCGATAGGGGGACGAGTCTTCTTGCAGGTTACGGAAAGGGGCGAGTGGTGACGAATGGATCATTGGCACGATGTGGACCGGTGGATCTCGTACAGAGAATTGAATCAAACTTGAGCAAATATACGAACTGTGTATTACAAAATACAGTCAAGTCCCGCTGATCCGAGATGGTTGGTTGCATATGATTATGTCGAATTAAAGAGTATGTCAGATAAACGAAATTAAGTTGTATCAACGTTCGTGATCGAAAATCGGACAACTACCCAATAGATAACGATGCAAACACGTAAGGACAAAATGAAAATGAAATATTCATATTGTTATGTTACATTGTTAGCGGAATATGTTTTCTAATCATGCAACCTCTAAAGCTTAACACAAAACAACCGTTACGGACTGTATAACATATTTTTTAAAATACTCTAAAAAAGCATAGGCTGGAATGGAAGTCGCCAGTTTGAAACTGGTACCGCAAAGCTTAAGAAAGCTGCTTTCTTAGTGGCTAACGTTGACTTCCTGTTAATCATTCATTGGTCGGTCATAGTTCGCGAAAGGTTGTTCTGTACAAGGCCGGGAGAGTCCGTCCGACTGAATACGCCACGTACAGGTTAAAAACATCGAGACTTAACTGAGAAAACTGTAATATCTTACCACCAACACATCTCTCGGCGCCACCATAGTCTGTCACACAGTTGGAATCCTCTCCGCAGGTAGTGTTGGAACAAGGGCCATAAGAATCCTGCAAATTGCAGAAATTGTTTTTTAATTTTCAGTAAAATGTTGAAGTTAGTTGGTTGCTGAATTTCTTGAATAAATAGTTGAACGATAAATGCATTTAAATGAATTCAAATTGACACTCAAAGACAAAGAGACTTTCCAATGTATTGACGCATGTGCTTGTAACACTGACCACCTTCTAGGGTGAGTGAGTGTCTTTGGTGCCACGTCGAATTGAAAGGTGTAACAGTTTTACAAACATTCACACAAACACATATTACAGTCGCCATTGTTGCCGGTCTCCTTCTTGATTTATGGAGTGTTCCTACAATCAAATATCGGCATTTTCTATTCACTGGTCGTTATCTGTTTCCCCCCATAAGAAATACGTATAGATCCTTGCCCTTTCTCGCTCACTTGTCAAATCACTTTGGTAAAACCAAATGCCATTTTGTTGAAACCGATTAACACAGACTTGGTGCTGGAAAAAACATGATCAGGGCCAACATGGATTCGAAACCACGAGCACAGGATCCAGGCACACACACACACACACACACACACACACACACACACACACACACACACACACACACACACACACACACACACACACACACACACACACACACACAGGCACAGGCACAGGCACAGGCACACAAACACACACACACACAGGCACAGAGGCACAGGCACAGGCACACAAACACACACACACAGGCACAGGCACAGGCACACAAACACACACACACAGGCACAGAGGCACAGGCACACAAACACACACACACAGAGGCACAGGCACAGGCACACAAACACACACACACAGAGGCACAGGCACAGGCACACAAACACACACACAGACACACAGACACACAAACACACACACAGGCACAGACACACACACCAACACAGACACACACACACACACACACAAACATCAACACACACACAAACACCAAAAGTCACAAACACACACACCAACACACAAACACACACGCACACACACGCACATACACACACAGTGAGTGAGTATGGTTTTGCGCCGCTTTTAGCAATATTCCAGCAATATCACGGCGGGGGACACCAGAAATGGGCTTCACACATTGTACCCATGTCAGGAATCGAACCCGGGTCTTCGGCGTGACGAACGAACGCTTTAACCACTAGGCTACCCGACTTCCCTCACACTCAGTGACATTTACCAGTAGCGATGTACCGTTTCCAGCTGGCAAAATGTGTACCTATGTCATGACATGAAAATTGACATTTAGAGGATCTATAAAAAAACACGTCTTAATATGTTCGTGTTAATTTAACATTGGATCATCAGTTTATGTATTTCAATTGCGTAGCATTGTCATTGATATCTAATGTGCAATGTTCATACGACTGAACAAAACGCTACACGAAACCTACTTGAATCAGATGTTTTGGCATTAATGTCAATTGTCCTCTCATTTCTGGCATATCGAGGTGCAGCGACAGCATCAAACATGACAGTGTGACACTATTAAAGCCGTAGGTCGCGCAGAGTCCTCTGGTCATACACTTCTTCTTACACATTGCGATGCCAATGTCATCAAATTTTCCCACCACATAGTATTCCATTTTCTTTTCTTTTGTGTGTGTGGTGTGTCCCAAGTGTGGTGTGTGTCCAGATGGTGTTGTGTGTCCATCGGGTGGTCTGTTTCCAGTGGGATGATGGCGTCTATAGCGCGTGTGTCCATTGCTAATAGTCACCAACACCATCAGGCACATCCATTCCGGCAAGAACATGTCCTTTGTCTTTGTGTTGCGTGTAGGTATCCGCACTCTGACAACTGCAATACCTACATATTAAACCACATTCTCCAGGGTTTCTATGTGTTTGACAAATTCTTCCCTGGTGCTTGATACATGCGTGGCATTACTAAATTACAATACATTTTTCAACACAGTAAAAATTCTTTGCTCTTAATTTCAGAAAGATCTTCTCAAACTAAAAAAACCGTTTGACACTTTTCTTAAATTGTATTATGATAATAACTACTTTAAAAACGTATTGCTATGGTGAAATATGGCACCTCAGACTTTGGTGTGTGAACGTCGATATCAGAGATATGAGCTGAGTGCATGAGTTGGATCCATGTTGGTATTCAGTCTGGTAATTAAAGAAGAAACTATTTTCAAATCACTGGCAGCTTTCAGAAGTGACATTTACATGTGTAAGTCATCTTAGATAGTGTAACCATGACCTGCATACCTTAAGTGATCCATGAAACATCACTACAGACATAAGTTAGACTTAGGGCTACGGCTGGAGAAGTCAAATAAGTAAAAAGATTCATGTGAATCTTTAAAGTCTTTATTATGTCGGATCGCATCAGTGGATACAGCGTCTGCCCAGAGAGCGGAATGTCGGTTGCTCTAATTCGCTCTCAGCTGGACTATGGCTCTATTGTGTATGCTGGAGCTTGTAAGAGTAATTTAAAGAAACCGGATTCAATCCACCATCAAGGATTAAGACATTGTCTTGGTGCTTTTCGGACTTCCCCAGTTGACAGCCTGTATGTCGAGGCTGATGAACCCTCTTTAAAACAACGCCGTACTAAATTGTCTCTCCAATATATTACTAAATTACATTCCAATACATCCAACCCTGCTTATGACTCCCTATATGAAAAATTGTTTCAGAAGAAACCAAAGCTGGTTCCTCCACTTAGAATTCGGCTCAAATTTCATATTAATGCTGCAAATCTAGATCTGGACATCATCTCTCCTTACCGACTTTTGTCTTCTCCTCCCTGGCAGTTGGTGAGACCAGAAGTAAACATTTCCCTCACACATTATATTAAATCTGACCCATGCTTGTAATAAGGTGACTAACATAATCGGGTGGTCAGGCTCGCTGACTTGGTTGATGCATGTCATCGTATCCCAATTGCGTAGATCGGTGCTCTTGATGATAACTGGATTGTCTGGTCCAGACTGGATTATTTACGAACCACAGTCACATAGCTGGTATATTGCTGAGTGCGGTGTTTAACAACAAACAATCAAACAAAAACTATTATTAAACCTTCCAACAATGAGAAATTAAACTTATATTTTCTATATGTTTTGTTATATTTATCATTGCGTTGCTTTCTTGTCTGTCATTCAATATACGTGTTCAGACCCCTAAACTTTGAATATTTGATTTTTTGCAAATGGTTATGTTAGTGAGTTGCCTAGATCTCTCGTTACCTACTCACATGAACAGATTAAAACAATTTGTTTGTACTATCATATTTCAGTGTATTTAATTCATAATACGAAATTGATCATTCATTTATCACAGTATAGATCATATTCGTTTATATCACTATCTGATGTTAAGATTTTATTGCAGAAATTATAATGAATTCAAAATGTAGAAAGATGCACAATTTGCCCTTATTTGACTTTAAAACTATACAAAGTATAATATAATGATTAGAATGCCTGTAACGGACAGTATTTTAGAAGAAATATTGGTCGATTAGCCCCATTTTTCAGATATGCCCTTCAGTAGAAGTATTGTATACCTCCAGAAAGAGGTTTACATTGGAGTTCTCATTATTTGTGGATAATTCAAAAATATATATTCTACCGTGACGAAAGAATACAGATTAAACAATAACTTGCAATTGTTCAAAAGAGATTTCAAATCAGAATAACATATCTGATATAAACAGAGGTGGTAATGAGCCAGTCGTGACCCGTGAAGATCCGGGGTAGAATAGGTCTTCAGCAACCCATGCTTGCCGTGAAGATTCCGGGGTAGACTAGGTCTTCAGCAACCCATGCTTGCCGTAAATGCGACTATCCTTGTCGTAAAAGGCGACTTACGGGATCGGGTGGTCAGGCTCGCTGACTTGGTTGATGCATGTCATCGATCCCAATTGAGTTGATCGATGCTCATGATATCGATCACTGAATTTTCTATTGCTAACAGCAGCGTAAAATTATACTCACTTACTCACTTCTCGCATAGAAACCGTATTCAGTGTTAGCCTATGTCAACGTGGCGGTGTAAACAAACACTGCGCATTTAACTTCTTTGATAGGCATTTAGAAGTTGGAGTACACAGTAAGGATAAGAATTTATGGATGAACAACTTTTTTTTACAATTAAGAGCGACGTTTCGGTGTAGGTTCATCACTCTACTTCATCAACAAGATCATTAATAAACAGCAAGGGGCTTAAGACACATCCCTGACGAACACCACTTGCTTGATAACGGTGTTAGAACCTACACCAAAACGTCGCTCTTAATTGTAATAAAGAAGTTGTTCACCCATAAATTCTTATCTTTACTTACTGCACATTCAGCTTGAATATTTGAAAGGGGGTGAACAACGCTAAATAGTAACGCACAGCCAAAAATAACCTGCTTTCAATTTGAATCACATGAACAATATAAGAATGGCAACGTGTAATGTTTTTCAACAGAAGCGATAAGGTATCTGAACGAAAGCTAAAAATGCCAACTTGTTGTGGTTCAGTTTCGAGCATATCGAATGTCCGCCCGTGGTCCTGAATAACGACTATATGTGTGCCAGTAAGTGGTTGTACTCTAACAGGTCAAGCAAAGTCGCCCTTTGGGGCAAGCATGGGTTGCGGAAGACCTATTCTACCCCGGATCTTCACGGGGGGAGACAAGCATGGTTTGCTTGTCGTAAGAGGCGACTAACGGGATCGGGTGGTAACTCGCTGACTTGGTTGATGCATGTCATCGATCTCATTTGCGTGGATCGAGGACCATGGTGTCATTCACTGGATTGTCTGGTCCAGGTTCGATTATTTACAGACAGCCGTCATATAGCTGGAATATTGCTGAGTGTGGCGTTAAACAACAAACAAACAAACAAATCATACCTACGAGTCTACGGTGTGATGAATAAAACAAAGAAGGTAGGGGTTGTTTCAAAAACAAAACCGGGATGAAAAAGGATATTAGATAGCTCTGATACATGTGTTATTAGTACAGTGAACAAACTTTATGAGCAGAAATTACCCCTGACTTGTAGTAGAATTGGGAAGGAAATAAAATTGAATGTTTTCCGGACTACATCAATTTTTGCTTTCTAAGAGATTGGCATCCAGATGATCTACCTTAATGAAACATGGGTGAATACGATCAATTCCACTGACATGTGGCTCCCGTATGTGTGTGTGTGTGTGTGTGTGTGTGTGTGTGTGTGTGTGTGTGTGTGTGTGTGTGTGTGTGTGTGTGTGTGTGTGTGTGTGTGTGTGTGTGAATACCCCCCTCAGACACAGTATACTGACTCCGAGCCGACCAGTCCTTGTTTTAGCCCCTTAATGCCGCGCGCCAGACAGGGTAACAACAAGTACCATCTTTTAACGTCTTTTGGTATGACGCCGCCGGGGATCAAATCCCGGACCTTCCGCTCTACGGGCAACCAGTATACCATAGTGTGTGGGATAGTATCTGAATAACACCTTCACCATGATGGGATGCACTGGTTGAAAATCCAAGCTGCCTCTCTATGTGGCCCAGTATACCATAGAGTGCGGGATAATATCTGAATAACACCTTCACCATGATGGGATGCACTTGCTGAAAATCCAAGCTGCCTCTCTATGTGGCCCAGTATACCATAGAGTGTGGGATAATATCTGAATAACACCTTCACCATGATGGGATGCTCTCGTTGAAAATCCAAGCTGCCTCTCTATGTGGCCCAGTATACCATAGTATGTGGGATAATATCTGAATAACACCTTCACCATGATTGGATGCTCTGGTTGAAAATCCAAGCTGCCTCTCTATGTGGCCCAGTATACCATAGCGTGTGGGATAATATCTGAATAACACCTTCACCATGATGGGATGCTCTGCTTGACAATCTAAGCTGCCTCTCTAAGTGGCCCGGTATACCATAGTGTGTGGGATAATATCTGAATCACACCTTCACCATGATGGGATGCACTGGTTGAAAATCCAAGCTGCCTCTCTATGTGGCCCAGTATACCATAGTGTGTGGGATAGTATCTGAATAACACCTTCACCATGATGGGATGCACTGGTTGAAAATCCAAGCTGCCTCTCTATGTGGCCCAGTATACCATAGAGTGCGGGATAATATCTGAATAACACCTTCACCATGATGGGATGCACTTGCTGAAAATCCAAGCTGCCTCTCTATGTGGCCCAGTATACCATAGAGTGTGGGATAATATCTGAATAACACCTTCACCATGATGGGATGCTCTCGTTGAAAATCCAAGCTGCCTCTCTATGTGGCCCAGTATACCATAGTGTGTGGGATAATATCTGAATAACACCTTCACCATGATGGGATGCTCTGCTTGAAATTCCAAGCTGCCTCTCTATGTGGCCCAGTATACCATAGTGTGTGGGATAATATCTGAATAACACCTTCACCATGATTGGATGCTCTGGTTGAAAATCCAAGCTGCCTCGCTATGTGGCCCAGTATACCATAGTATGTGGGATAATATCTGAATAACACCTTCACCATGACGGGATGCTCTCGTTGAAAATCCAAGCTGCCTCTCTTGTCAAAAGTCGATGATACTGTTGAAGAGCGCCTGTCTCTTTGTAGGTTTTTCTCTTTGGACGTTGTCGACGCTTCAACCCCAAGATAGTCACACCAAGCATACTTACACACACCCAAACGAGGTGCTCAGCAGGTTACACACACTCAAATGTTTTCCTATAGACGTCTATAGTCACATAATATTATTTTAGAAAAACTAAGGGGGCGGTCGGGTGGCTTTGTGGTTAACGCGTTCGCTCGTTACGTCGAAGACATAGGTACAATGTGTGAAGCCCATTTCTGGTGTCCCCCGCGTGATATTGCCGGAATATTGCTAAAAGCGGCGTAAAACCATACTCACTCACTCACTCAATCAATAACTAAGCTTTCAACATCTATTACATGTACATGTGTGCACGGTTGGCCTTAAAAGCAATTAAAAAATGACAAGATTAGCCAGGTCCTTTTCCGAGTACAGGAAGCTAAACAAACAAACCACAGTTCCGCACCAAATGTCACTTTGTTGAAAAGTATCTATGGTCGCTTTCAGCAAAAGTCATCATGTTAAAAAAAGAAACGTTAAATAAAGAAAAATGGATGGTTGTACAATTAAAAAAAAAAAAAAATCTTGCACAAAATCATCCAACCACAGCTGCCGGCTACGAAAACTGCTGGTCGCATGCAAACGGAGGTAACCGAGCTACATTGGATCCATTCTTTTTTGTATGACTGTAACCGATTTTAGAGCGGAGGCAAAATCAAAGGTCTAAGACACTGGTTACGGGTAGAGAACGTTTTATTCCTTTGTCAATTAACACACCCTGAAACAATATATCATTCAATAAATACAGCGACATACCATATACTTGAGACTTGAAAACAGACCATTACACAAATTAGATGAATCATGAATGACAGATTATACGACAATACAAGAAGTCAGATATACCAAGGGTGTCTTCGCGTGACGCCGACCTTTAGACATTATGGGTCAAAATTAAGGTCGACAAAACGTGAATAGTTGCAGTTGCGGTGTTAACTGGGGAGAACAATGGGATTAGCGCGTTTGATTTTAACTTTTAATCCGGATTATCTTTATGGTAGGACTGAATTCAGGTGAGAAGAAAATGATTGAACATCTCAAATGATTAAGATATGAACTGTGTTCATGTGTCCTATACATATGTATTAAGGATTGACTGTGTATTTATTTCGGTTCATTGAGGTATGAATCGGAAAACCGATGTGCAAACTGTATGAATCCGCATAGCGGATTCTTACAAAAGTTTGCACATCGGTTTTTCGATTCATAAATCAATGAAACGGAATAAATACACAGTCAATGCTTATAATTAAATTCGACAGCGTAAAACATGTTTTATCTACAATAGTTTAACCCAAAACAGTTGCATATATCAAAACAGACAACAATGACGACATTGATAAACATTCCAGGTGTAGGAATACATACAGTGGCGTGACATGAATCGGGTGATCGTTTAATTTATGCACATAACTTGACACGCCTACACAGTTAGTAGCCAATCAACGGAGAGTGGGATTAAAACAATGTTCATTGGACATGTCAATTAAGGCAAGAGGCAAAAAGAACTGCAACAGTCAGACTGTAACGAACCGGAATATATATGTCCGAGATAAGGCGGCTGTTTCAAATAACATGGTCATTTACTTCATGATTCAAACATTACTTCCCTGATTACGGTAAAACACAGTTGGAGAAATGATAGTTAGAAATGAAACCCGAAGACACGAAAGTTGAACCGAGGCGAGCGGGGAAAAACAGGCGAACGAACCTGCACGTCTGCTGTTTCATTAATTCTCGGCCTTCGGTTTCAAAGGATAGTTTTGACAATGAATATGCATGAGAGTCGCTAAATATCCTGTGCATGACGATACACGTGAGCAGAAAGGGAATTCCCTCGACTGTAATATTGGGATTCCCCGACATTCCGCAGTAATAAAAGTAGTGCGCCGCGATGGGCGTGGCTTAAATTTTTACATTCATTGGGAAATGAATGCAATAACACGTGACCAATTCAGCTAATCAGAATGCAGGAATTTCCATGAACACAAAGAACATTTAATTATTATATAATGGATCAAATATGACTCCCAAGTTTCGGTCATCATCACACACTTCTGATGGAGACATTGTTGATGATGTAGAGACAACAGGGCTTCACATTGAGTACCGTGTATGCTTTAAATACCGCCCTCTGAGACACTATAAAGTGGCATATAGGTAGATATAATACCATTCTATAGATGTAACACACACTTGACGATACAGCTGTGAGTTTGTCTGCTTTAAATACGATGAATAGTGACATTATAAAGTGGTATGTACTTAGATATAGTACCATCCTATAAATGTAAACGCTATGCCGACAGATGGTAAATTTGTATCACGAGAGCTGGAAGTATTTGATACGTTTCAAATCCTATTTCGTTTAAGGATTGCTCTTTTACATGTTACCTACCTCAGCGACGCTTACACACAGCTCGACTTTGTGCTTTTCAAGGAATTTGCTCGCAATCACTTAATTATGGTGCACGTTTTGGGTTTGTGATTGTTCATTAATGTCATGTGTGTATGTTGCATCAATAATATGAAGGTATGGTCGTCGATAATGAAGTAATTAGACAATAACACTTTGGCCCGGCTTGGCCCGGCCGGGCCCGACTTTTAGGCTATCCCAACCCTTTCGTCCACTAGCATACATGTTGCCATAGAAACACCTGCCCGATACAGTTGCAAATCAAAGTCAGAATTATAATATAGAAAAAATGAAATTCGTTTTGAAGACTGCATCACTACGTTTCGTAGTAAGTCCTCATAACTTCTTTCTGTATACCATTGCTTAATATGATGGACTGATTTTATTTTATTTCATCTCCTTTTATCCCTTTGTGCATAGTTTGAGCCCCGCCTTAAAATAAAAACTTCGTTCCTTGATCCGTAGGAAATTTGTCACCAAAAGTGGCATGATTGAGGTAAACATTTGTCCTTACTCAAAACCAGCCCACAAACACACTCACTCACTCTTCTCCTGGCTTTTAACAAAGTGGTTAGTGTCTTCAACTTTCGTCTCTGTGGATTTTGCAATCACATTAGGATGACACGCTACGTACATTTACTGGGACAAATGCCCCGAATACGAGTTAGGACCATCTTCCCGAGGCAAGGGAGTTAACTGACTATAAAAGTCCAGTTTCCACCCTTGCCGAACTAGGCTGGAATTCCTGGGCTCGACCGTAGCGCCACCAGTGGTTATTGCGAGTTATGTTCCTTCTAAGCCTCTCCTATGGACCAATCAGATTCCACCCCTCGTATCACTTGCATTTGATTCAAACAAAATGGCGGCGCCCAGTCAAAACGATCTGATTGATAATCAAGAGCTATATTGTGATAAATCGGGTCTTACATAGCGAAGTGCATCAAATCACGTGAGCACCTTGATTAAAAACATGAAAAGACTTGGAAAATATCTGTTGACAACGAGTTGGCGGTGCACATGCTTTGCAAATCCTGCAATCGACCGAAATCTGCACGACATTTTACAAACCGGATTTCAATTTCGGTGCGCGATTTTGATTGGGCTATGCATAGACTCGTTAGCCCAGCCAAAATGTAACTCCATAATACCAGTCTAGTTCGGCAAGGGTGGAAAGTGGACTTTTATAGTCAGTTAACTCTCTTGCCTCGGGAAGATGGTTAGGACATACACTACTGCATCAAGCATTTATATTACAGTGAAAATAATGCACCTCTGTTTATTCCAATCTTCAAAGAGTGAATGTGAAAAAATTGCTGTTATGGATACTCTAATTACATAACGTGTGTGTATGTATATTTGGTCAAGCTTGGCACTAGGCAGTCTCGCTCCTACCCAGCAAAGAACACCGGAACACAAAGCACTATCAATTTCAGTAAAATGTAGAGAAAATTAAAGAATCAGTGGATGCATGTTAGCAGGATACGTCTTTCCATTATGTTTTTTGTCCATAATCTTTCGACTTCTTCTCTGAACCATATTAATTACTGGTGTCTGGGCGTTGGTCTGTCTAAACTGTACAACAAGGTTGCCATGGTTACATGCGTGATCATTTACACATCCCGAACAGACAAAGATAAAGTTTACGATATGTTTCCTGTTGTGTTAAAACAATTATCCGTAAGGAGGAGCAGTCAGTATATTATTAGTTTCACAAACACTTCCCTGAAACACGGATGTATATATAGAGGATATTTCATGTGTCGAATGAAATATCTCCTTTCCCCCCGTTACGAGATGATAGAAACATGATATTTCACTCGACACAGTTCCGTCTTTGCTAAATCTTAAAAAATATAAACAAAAGTAACCAAAAATATTTGATGTCACTAAAATTCTTTAGTATACATTTGGATATGATTATATACAAAATCAACTTCATCAAAAAATAAATTTCAAATCAATGAGACGGTTGTTCGAAGCGAAAGAATACACGCAATTCAAGTAACAAAATGGCGCTTTGCGAAACGTAAAGTATCGACTGACTAATCATAAGAGAAATTCAAAGTTTAATGCAAATCATTTTCAACAAAATAACAAACGGTAAGAATCGGTATTAACTACATAAATGACCATTTGTCATTATATGACTTGTCAACGTTGAACTGACGTAAATCAACAGTTTGTGTACGAGCTGTCTCGTGTAGGCAAACATAGTTCCGTCAACGTGTTATGTTCACTGCAGTGAAATATCAAGTGTTATGTTCACTGCAATGAAAATATCACTTTTCTCAACTTCTGAAAACTCAGTCTTTCACACTGAAGTATATAATAAATATCACATCCGCATCTACATCCCGTTCACCATGACCTAAGGGGTGAATCAGGCCGGAGAGGGAACTAGGCATAATGTGTCGGGTCAACTGCAGTATTTGGGTCCCCACTTCGGGGGTTTCCGTAAGGCAACCGCTGCCTTCGGCAGTTTCAGTACGGAAGCTGCCGAAGGCAGCTTCGCTTATATATAAGCGCGCACGCGCAAGCGTGCCGAAATCCGTTAGGAGGCATTTTTTAGCAAAAAGGACCCCAAAAATGAGCTGGACGTGAAAAGTATGGTCTAAAACTCTGCCCCTGTGGGGGTCGAGAGTTTTACGATAGAAAGTGAAGCCGAATTATTGTACTGTCAACTTCTTGTTGTTTGTGGGCGGGACATAAATGACGTAAGACTTCACGTGTCTGATCATGTGACTTTCCTTATATGGACTCGTTACTATGAAAGCAACTTCGCTCATAACTTGTAAATTCATAAAGTGTGGCTTGTACAAATAAAACAGAGTCGACTTGGCGTACAGTATGACATCTTTGCATAGGTATGGGGCGAATGCGGGAATGTATGACAATTATTTTGTTCAAAACATCAGAAAAGAAATATTTCAGTTGTTCAATTGATCAGTTTCTAAGTTCACCGGCCGTGTTTACATTTATTAAACTTAGGAAGCAAAATGATCGTTTAAGAAAAAGATGAAAAAGAAGCAGAAAAAGAAATTGAACTAGGTCTAGATGGATCCACAGACTTAGGTCCTAGAATCTATATGACAGTCAAAACGAATTCAGCGTTTCAAATGATTTGTTTGAATGAGAAAGTATCTATCGATGATCATTTTCCTATGAAAATTTACATGCTTTCATGAATGAAGTTATACCATATTGCGATTTATTTGAAAAAGGGGGATCCTCCCCATTTACCCCCCGTATTTTTCTTTAAAAATATCATAAAGGTGGGGTTGTACCTGCCTTGAACCCCGCTGTGTTGTCCGCCCAACAAAGTATATTGTTCAAGTAACAGAATGAACTTACCGTCGTGCGATTTATTAGAAAAAAGGGGGGTGTAACCCCCCTTCACCCCCCATTTTTACTTTAATATTTCGACAAGGGGGGACAAACACCCCTTGTACCCCCCGTGTGTTGTCTGTGTAAGGAAATACTGAACTGCAGACAGCGTTCGGTAGAAAAATGGCGGCCAACAAATCCTCTCGCTTCGACCGTAAATAACGAACTGCGCATGCGTGGAGCGTTAATCATTCGACAACTTCCGTAAACACGTAAAAACGTTCCTTCCGAAGTAGGGACCCAAATACTGCAGTCTACCCTAATGTGTCATCTGTCAGATGGATTAAACGTCCTGGTTCAAACATAATGTTGTTCATTCGATGCTTGTATCTCGCACCATGAGAGCAACCCATGCTTCCCGTGAAAAGTGACTATGCTTGTCGTAAGAGGCGACAAACGGGATCGGGTGGTCAGGCTCGCTGACTTGGTTGATGCATGTCATCGTATCCCAATTGCGTGGATCGATGCTCATGATTTCAATCACTGGATTGTCTGGTGCAGACTCGGTTTTTTTCACAGACCACCGTCATATAGCTGGAAGATTGCTGAGTGCGGCGTTAAACAACAAACAAACAAAACAAACATGTGTCAATGATAAGAAAAAATACTTATTTTATTCGATCGACATATTGCATAAGCTAAGAAACATGCATTCTATCGAAAAATCCATCTTTAAAATATCAACTAAGAGAAGGCGTAGGGATCCTGATCCCGAGAGATTGTCGAGGCATGTCACGTGGCCTCTATGACCTTACACGACGCCCACATATAGCTTGAAAGTTGTGAAATGTTGCTGCAATGACGTCACTCAACACAAATATTGACATCAGTTGACAAATGTAGAACATATTTCTGACGGCTGTCAACTTGGTGCAAGGACGGTTACTCTCCTTTGCAACATGAAGTTCAGGGTCGTAAATAGACGGCGGCGACGAATGTTATGGTGAGGTGTTTGTTATTATAGATTTTGTTTGTTGTTTAACGCCGCACTCAGAAATATTCAAGCTATATGACGGCGGTCTGTAAATAATCGAGTCTGGACCAGACAACCCAGTGATTAACATCATAATCCACGCAATCGGGATACGATGACATGCATGAACCAAGTCAGCGAGCCTGACCACCCGATCCCGTTTGTCGCCTCTTACGACAAGCATAGTCACCTTTTAAGGCAAGCTTGGGTTGGTGAAGACCTATATAAGCTTTGAGTGAGTGAGTGAGTTGGGTTTAACGCCGCTGGAACAGTATTCCAGTTATATCACGGCGTGTAAGCTTAATGTGGGAGGAAAGGCGGAAGTGATGCAGGTCTCAGACGTTTACCACTTCGGTGAAACCCAGGAGCACGGGTATGGTGCTGACAAACCTAGAAACATAATCGGTTCGAACCGGGATTCGAACACAAAATCATAGGTTTCTGGCGTGCCCAAGGGACGCACCTCTGCACAGCGAATCGCGGCGCCTTAGACGACCGGGCCTTTCGTGTTCCTATAGAAGCTTTGAATGAAGCTTGTCAAATACAAAAGCTGTACATTAAGGACATGACAAAAAACATAAAATAGGTTAATAACTCAGAAGATTGAAGATGCATGCACAGGCTAGTGAACAGATGTACTGTGTGTGATTATGGAAAGTTAGAAGGGTCTATTACGAGTACATATGTCTGGGACACAATAGAGTCTGTAGTGTACAGAGCTACCAATGACGCCATGATAAGCTGGTGACAACACAGAGTCTGTAGTGTACAGTGCTACCAATGACGCCATGATAAGATGGTGACAACACAGAGTCTGTTGTGTACAGTGCTACCAATGACGCCATGATAAGCTGATGACAACACAGAGTCTGTAGTGTACAGAGCTACCAGTGACGCCATGATAAGCTGGTGACAACACAGAGACTGTAGTGTACAGTGCTACCAATGACGCCGTGATAAGCTGGTGACAACACAGAGTCTGTAGTGTACAGTGCTACCATTGACGCCATGATAAGCTGGTGACAACACAGAGTATGTAGTGTACAGTGCTACCAATGACGCCATGATAAGCTGGAGTCAGCACAGAGTCTGTTGTGTACAGGGCTACCAATGACGCCATGATAAGCTGGAGTCAGCACAGAGTCTGTTGTGTACAGTGCTACCAGTGACGCCATGATAAGCTGGTGACAACACAGAGACTGTAGTGTACAGTGCTACCAATGACGCCATGATAAGCTGGAGTCAGCACAGAGTCTGTTGTGTACAGGGCTACCAATGACGCCATGATAAGCTGGAGTCAGCACAGAGTCTGTTGTGTACAGTGCTACCAGTGACGCCATGATAAGCTGGTGACAACACAGAGACTGTAGTGTACAGTGCTACCAAAGACGCCATGATAAGCTGGTGACAACACAGAGTCTGTAGTGTACAGTGCTACCAATGACGCCATGATAAGCTGGTGACAACACAGAGTCTGTAGTGTACAGAGCTACCAATGACGCCATGATAAGCTGGTGACAACACATAGTTTGTAGTGTACAGTGCTACCATTGACGCCATGATAAGCTGGTGACAACACAGAGTCTGTAGTGTACAGGGCTACCAATGACGCCATGATAAGCTGGTGACAACACATAGTCTGTTGTGTACAGTGCTACCAAAGACGCCATGATAAGCTGGTGACAGCACAGAGTCTGTAGTGTACAGTGCTACCATTGACGCCATGATAAGCTGGTGACAACACAGAGTCTGTAGTGTACAGTGCTACCAATGACGCCATGATAAGCTGGTGACAACACAGAGTCTGTAGTGTACAGTGCTACCAAAGACGCCATGATAAGCTGGTGACAACACAGAGTCTGTAGTGTACAGTGCTACCAATGACGCCATGATAAGCTGGTGACAACACAGAGTCTGTAGTGTACAGAGCTACCAATGACGCCATGATAAGCTGGTGACAACACATAGTTTGTAGTGTACAGTGCTACCATTGACGCCATGATAAGCTGGTGACAACACAGAGTCTGTAGTGTACAGTGCTACCAATGACGCCATGATAAGCTGGTGACAACACAGAGTCTGTAGTGTACAGAGCTACCAGTGACGCCATGATAAGCTGGTGACAACACAGAGACTGTAGTGTACAGTGCTACCAATGACGCCGTGATAAGCTGGTGACAACACAGAGTCTGTTGTGTACAGTGCTACCAGTGACGCCATGATAAGCTGGTGACAACACAGAGTCTGTAGTGTACAGTGCTACCAATGACGCCATGATAAGCTGGAGTCAGCACAGAGTCTGTTGTGTACAGGGCTACCAATGACGCCATGATAAGCTGGAGTCAGCACAGAGTCTGTTGTGTACAGTGCTACCAGTGACGCCATGATAAGCTGGTGACAACACAGAGACTGTAGTGTACAGTGCTACCAAAGACGCCATGATAAGCTGGTGACAACACAGAGTCTGTAGTGTACAGTGCTACCAATGCCGCCATGATAAGCTGGTGACAACACAGAGTCTGTAGTGTACAGAGCTACCAATGACGCCATGATAAGCTGGTGACAACACATAGTTTGTAGTGTACAGTGCTACCATTGACGCCATGATAAGCTGGTGACAACACAGAGTCTGTAGTGTACAGGGCTACCAATGACGCCATGATAAGCTGGTGACAACACAGAGTCTGTTGTGTACAGTGCTACCAGTGACGCCATGATAAGCTGGTGACAGCACAGAGTCTGTAGTGTACAGTGCTACCATTGACGCCATGATAAGCTGGTGACAACACAGAGTCTGTAGTGTACAGTGCTACCAATGACGCCATGATAAGCTGGTGACAACACAGAGTCTGTAGTGTACAGTGCTACCAATGACGCCATGATAAGCTGGTGACAACACAGAGTCTGTAGTGTACAGAGCTACCAATGACGCCATGATAAGCTGGTGACAACACATAGTTTGTAGTGTACAGTGCTACCATTGACGCCATGATAAGCTGGTGACAACACAGAGTCTGTAGTGTACAGGGCGACCAATGACGCCATGATAAGCTGGTGACAACACAGAGTCTGTTGTGTACAGTGCTACCAAAGACGCCATGATAAGCTGGTGACAGCACAGAGTCTGTAGTGTACAGTGCTACCATTGACGCCATGATAAGCTGGTGACAACACAGAGTCTGTAGTGTACAGTGCTACCAATGACGCCATGATAAGCTGGTGACAACACAGAGTCTGTAGTGTACAGTGCTACCAAAGACGCCATGATAAGCTGGTGACAACACAGAGTCTGTAGTGTACAGTGCTACCAATGACGCCATGATAAGCTGGTGACAACACAGAGTCTGTAGTGTACAGAGCTACCAATGACGCCATGATAAGCTGGTGACAACACATAGTTTGTAGTGTACAGTGCTACCATTGACGCCATGATAAGCTGGTGACAACACAGAGTCTGTAGTGTACAGTGCTACCAATGACGCCATGATAAGCTGGTGACAACACAGAGACTGTAGTGTACAGTGCTACCAATGACGCCGTGATAAGCTGGTGACAACACAGAGTCTGTTGTGTACAGTGCTACCATTGACGCCATGATAAGCTGGTGACAACACAGAGTCTGTAGTGTACAGTGCTACCAATGACGCCATGATAAGCTGGAGTCAGCACAGAGTCTGTTGTGTACAGGGCTACCAATGACGCCATGATAAGCTGGAGTCAGCACAGAGTCTGTTGTGTACAGTGCTACCAGTGACGCCATGATAAGCTGGTGACAACACAGAGACTGTAGTGTACAGTGCTACCAAAGACGCCATGATAAGCTGGTGACAACACAGAGTCTGTAGTGTACAGTGCTACCAATGACGCCATGATAAGCTGGTGACAACACAGAGTCTGTAGTGTACAGAGCTACCAATGACGCCATGATAAGCTGGTGACAACACATAGTTTGTAGTGTACAGTGCTACCATTGACGCCATGATAAGCTGGTGACAACACAGAGTCTGTAGTGTACAGGGCTACCAATGACGCCATGATAAGCTGGTGACAACACAGAGTCTGTTGTGTACAGTGCTACCAAAGACGCCATGATAAGCTGGTGACAGCACAGAGTCTGTAGTGTACAGTGCTACCATTGACGCCATGATAAGCTAGTGACAACACAGAGTCTGTAGTGTACAGTGCTACCAATGACGCCATGATAAGCTGGTGACAACACAGAGTCTGTAGTGTACAGTGCTACCAAAGACGCCATGATAAGCTGGTGACAACACAGAGTCTGTAGTGTACAGTGCTACCAATGACGCCATGATAAGCTGGTGACAACACAGAGTCTGTAGTGTACAGAGCTACCAATGACGCCATGATAAGCTGGTGACAACACATAGTTTGTAGTGTACAGTGCTACCATTGACGCCATGATAAGCTGGTGACAACACAGAGTCTGTAGTGTACAGTGCTACCAATGACGCCATGATAAGCTGGTGACAACACAGAGTCTGTAGTGTACAGAGCTACCAGTGACGCCATGATAAGCTGGTGACAACACAGAGACTGTAGTGTACAGTGCTACCAATGACGCCGTGATAAGCTGGTGACAACACAGAGTCTGTTGTGTACAGTGCTACCATTGACGCCATGATAAGCTGGTGACAACACAGAGTCTGTAGTGTACAGTGCTACCAATGACGCCATGATAAGCTGGAGTCAGCACAGAGTCTGTTGTGTACAGGGCTACCAATGACGCCATGATAAGCTGGAGTCAGCACAGAGTCTGTTGTGTACAGTGCTACCAGTGACGCCATGATAAGCTGGTGACAACACAGAGACTGTAGTGTACAGTGCTACCAAAGACGCCATGATAAGCTGGTGACAACACAGAGTCTGTAGTGTACAGTGCTACCAATGACGCCATGATAAGCTGGTGACAACACAGAGTCTGTAGTGTACAGAGCTACCAATGACGCCATGATAAGCTGGTGACAACACATAGTTTGTAGTGTACAGTGCTACCATTGACGCCATGATAAGCTGGTGACAACACAGAGTCTGTAGTGTACAGGGCTACCAATGACGCCATGATAAGCTGGTGACAACACAGAGTCTGTTGTGTACAGTGCTACCAGTGACGCCATGATAAGCTGGTGACAGCACAGAGTCTGTAGTGTACAGTGCTACCATTGACGCCATGATAAGCTGGTGACAACACAGAGTCTGTAGTGTACAGTGCTACCAATGACGCCATGATAAGCTGGTGACAACACAGAGTCTGTAGTGTACAGTGCTACCAAAGACGCCATGATAAGCTGGTGACAACACAGAGTCTGTAGTGTACAGTGCTACCAATGACGCCATGATAAGCTGGTGACAACACAGAGTCTGTAGTGTACAGTGCTACCAATGACGCCATGATAAGCTGGTGTCAGCACAGAGTCTGTAGTGTACAGTGCTACCAGTGACGCCATGATAAGCTGGTGACAACACAGAGTCTGTAGTGCACAGTGCTACCAAAGACGCCATGATAAGCTGGTGACAACACAGAGTCTGTTGTGTACAGTGCTACCAAAGACGCCATGATAAGCTGGTGACAACACAGAGTCTGTTGTGTACAGTGCTACCAAAGACGCCATGATAAGCTGGTGACAACACAGAGTCTGTAGTGTACAGTGCTACCAATGACGCCATGATAAGCTGGTGACAACACAGAGTCTGTTGTGTACAGTGCTACCAGTGACGCCATGATAAGCTGATGACAACACAGAGTCTGTAGTGTACAGTGCTACCAAAGACGCCATGATAAGCTGGTGACAACACAGAGTCTGTTGTGTACAGTGCTACCAATGACGTCATGAAAAGAGTCTTGTCGGCGGGTGACGTGTATCACAGGGTGGTATCTTTAATGACTGAGTAATAAGGATCAGACGACGGCGACTCTGCTGATGCTGCCGGTGTTGACGTTGAAGGTCGTGGTTGGTTGTCGATGTTAATGTTTTCATACGCATCCTTGACAGGGATCAGTGAGGTATATAGATCCTTCCCCTTGTTCTCATCTGAACGAGAAAAACATTTTCCTAGCGTTAGAGGCCGACCATTCAATATTCATTCAGTGCTTCAGAGCATACTAGGGCGGTGAAAAGAAGAGCCAAAGATTGTTGTGAACTCATAACCCATTATCCAGGACATCAAGCATATAACTTGTGATTTATTTTATGATCACGCCATCGGAGTACGATGACACAGCATCGACCACATCACCGAGAATGGTCACCCGGTCTATATAGTTCTATGCCTAGAATGTGTTGCTGGGGGCATTATCTACCCGGAATCCCAAAGGGGTGTTATTTTGTTAAAAATAACTATAGACATCGTCAAATAATATAATTTCAATTATATTCTTTTAGAACATATTGTAAACTTTTTTAAATGTATTTTATGGACATTGGGAGCAGATGTGTTGGTCATTCGGAAAACGGGTAAATTCCTCACCTTCTCTGGTAGTTTTGTTGTCACCCTCAGCTTCCGCGCTTGTCAAGGTCTGGGATTGACACTTGGCCTTTGTGCCTGAAACACACACAATCCAGTGATTGACATCATGAGCATCGATCCACGCAATTGGGATACGATGACATGCATCAACCAAGTCAGCGAGCCTGACCACCCGATCCCGTTTGTCGCCTCTTACGACAGGCATAGTCACCGTTTACGGCAAGCATGGGTTGCTGAAGACCTATATAAGCTTTGAATGGAACACACACACACACGCACGCACGCACGCACGCACGCACGCACGCACAAACACACACACACTCACAACACACACACACAAACACACACACTCACAACACACACACACAAACACACACACACACACAAACACACACAAACACAAACACTCACAACACACACACATAAACACACACACACACACACAAACACACACTCACAACACACACACACACACACAAACACACACACACACAAACACACACACACACACAGACAGACACACACACAAACAAACACATACACACACACTAACACACACACAAACACACACACTCACAACACACACACACACTCACAAACACACACAAACACTCACAACACACACACACATAAACACACACACACACTCACAACACACACACACAAACAAACACACACACAAACAAACACATACACACACACTAACACACACACAAACACACGCACACAAACAAACACACACACACACAAACACATACACACAAACACACACACAAACACACACACAAACAAATACTCACACACTCACACACACAGAAACACACACAAACACAGCACTCACAACACACACACACACATAAACACACACACACACATACACACACAAAAACACACACAAAAACACACACTCACAAGACACACACATAAACACACACACTCACAACACACACACACAAACACACACACACAAACAGACACACACACAAACAAACACATACACACACACTAACACACACACACAAACACACAGACACAATCAAACACACACACAAACAAACACACACACACACACACACACACACACACACACACATATATATATATATATATATATATATATATTCCTTATAGGAGAGATGGTTGTGACTCACTTAAAATTGATCAATGGTTAAGTGTTTCTGTTCTCACGTCTCAAAGAAGTCCAAAGTAATACA
Source organism: Haliotis rufescens (assembly GCF_023055435.1). Lineage (NCBI taxonomy): Eukaryota > Metazoa > Mollusca > Gastropoda > Lepetellida > Haliotidae > Haliotis > Haliotis rufescens. The sequence goes on from NW_025964046.1 coordinate 3,531,351, forward strand.
TCTATTCAAATATACTAGCCACATAAAGAAACTGTGCACGGAGAAAATATATTCTGGATTGAAATACAACACAGCAAGAACAAAATGATGCAGACGCTGTAGCAGCTGAATGATCGGACCATTAGAAAATGTCAACGGGACCTGAACAACATCTGTTACGATGACGTCAGAAGATCAAAATGGAGTAGGGGGTCAAACGACAAAGTCACAAAGCCAATAACGGGTATGACCACCCTGTGCGTGAATCACAGCAGTGCATCGGCGACGCATGGAGTCCACCAAATGGGCACGGAAGGCCTGGGGAATGGCCTGCCATATCCTCCTCAAATCCTGTGCCAAGTCACGGACGTTATCTGGAGGATGAGGAAGACGACGCAGACGGCGCTCCATTTCATCCCATACATGCTCTATTGGGGAGAGTTCTGGAGAATTTGCAGGCCATGGCAGTAACATGACATTGTTATGGTGAAGGAAATTCATCGCGACCCTAGCCGTGTGAGGACGAGCTTTGTCCTGTTGAAATGTCAATCCCGGGCCGTGACGTTTCAGGAAAGGAATGACCACAGGCCTCAGAATCTGATCTCTGTAGCCAACACCGGTGTGATTGCCCTGAACAACCACCAAAGGGGTTCGGTGCCGTGCTGTTATCCCACCCCAAATCATCACAGAGCCACCTCCAAAACGATCCCTCTCCACAATACAATTGCGTGCATAACGTTCTCCAAAACGCCGGTAGACACGTTGGCGCCCGTCACTGTGGGAAATGTTGAACCTCGATTCATCTGTAAAGACAACATTTCTCCACCATATTCGAGGTTGGCGAACATGATTTCGACACCATCTTAGACGGTTGACGCGATGACGGTGTGTCAGGATGGGACGTATGGCAGGGCGTCGTGGTCGAATTCCGTACTGACGTAAACGATTCCTGACAGTGTTGGGATGGATACGGCAGAGTCGAGGAATTGTCTGGGACGTCGTTACTGCCGTTTGGAACCTGTGTCGGAGATGTGTAACTCGAATCCATCTGTCCTGTCTTGGCGTCGTTACTCGGGGACGTCCTGAACGTGGGTGGTCGGCAACGTCATTTGTGTTCTGATAACGCCTCACCAATGCCGATATCGTGTTACGATGGCATTGGAAATGTGTTGCCACCTGTTGTTGCCTCATTCCCGCTCGGATCATTCCAATGGCTTCATGACGCTGTGCAGCTGTCAATCTTGGCATGATTTGCTTGTGATATGCTTGTGTCTGCGCCTGAGAAGTTTTGAATTTTTGAATGGCCACAGATCATGCTTTCCAAAGTGACAGCGAATTTTGAGTTGCACATGCTGTGTACAGCTGCACAGGGTGCACGTGCAGTAACACATTGCACGTCCATAGGCCCCCATCAATGACGTCATATCGCATGGCACGTGCATGAGCGTTTGAATGTCTCCAATAATTGCTGTGCTCAAACCTATATTTCATATATGGACGGCGTGTCCTTATATCTATATTTTCTCCGTGCACAGTTTCTTTCTGTGGCTAGTATATAGTTTTATAATTTGATATGAAGGATATATGTCATTGGACAAGCATATTCATTGTAATACTTATAGAAGACGAATATACACAAAATGTTAATTTGGTGAAGACTAATCTAGATTCAGAGATATATTCATCTGGCGGGTTTTCCTAACCTGTTTTATCAGAAAGTTGTCGTAAATGCAAAAATAGTTTCCTGTTTTGAGAGGTCTCTTTTGTCAATTTTGCCTGCTTTGTTTCAAATTTCATATCTCTCAATCCGAAAACACATATATTAATATGCAAATAACAATACGTAAATAATAATCTGTTATTGATAGTATGTATATTAAATTTAAATTATGAGGCTTTTAGACTCACTCACTCACTCACGCACGCATGCACGCACGCACGCACTCACGCACGCACCCATGGTGTTTGTAAAATACTTACACAACACAACAGTGTACACAGCCGCTGTGAGGAGCACTGACGCCACACACGCGATGACCACAACGTACACGGGCACACCTGAAGTGGTTGCTGCAAATAGAGTAGGCAGCAGCCAAGTGTTACACACCTATGCAGATAAAGTATGCATCAAAATCAAATCACGTGTTCCACACTGCTACAAATCTACTTGGAGAAAGAGAAATTTGCCAATCATTCTTAAAACGCTCTCTACTTTTATTCACATACTAACTTCCCTCCCAAACCCCCGTAATGAGTTTCAGGCGTGATAAGATTCTGTTACCTCATTAAACAATTTGAAGGACTCCGATGTGATGCTGGTGACTTAAAATGAGCAATCTGATCACATATGTTAAAAACATTTTGCATCCTTTAAACAGCAATAGGAGATAATGGTGGTGAGTTGAGGTGAAAGGGGTTGAACGTCGCGTCCAAGATTATTGCACTTATATAGCGACGTGTGTGTGTGTGTGTGTGTGTGTGTGTGTGTGTGTGTGTGTGTGTGTGTGTGTGTGTGTGTGTGTGTGTGTGTGTGTGTGTGTGTGTGTGTGTGTGTGTGTGTGTGTGTGTGTGTGTGCGGGTGTGTGGGTGTGTGGGTGTGGGTGTGTGTGTGTGTGTGTGTGTGTGTGGGGGGGGGGGGGGGGGGGGGTGTGTGTGTGGCTGCTTGTACTAGTCCGGACTAAAGCCAATTTATAGTGTTAGCACACTGAGATACCATGCCGCAGTTTTAACATGAATACCCCACTCAGACACAGTATACTGACTCCGAGCCGACCAGTCCTTGTTAATGCCGGGCGTCAGACAGGATAACAACAAGTACCATCTTTTAACGTCTTTTGGTATGACGCGGCCTGGGATCGAACCCCGGACCTTCCACTCTCCGGGCGGACGTTCTACCACTAGACCACGGAGGCGGTCAGAGATATTGGTAGGCTGGGGGCCAAGAGGAACAAGGTTCATGATAGAGATGATCCTTACTGGAAAGATATTATAATATAAGAGGTGTACTTTGACAATACCGGTGAAAATGTATCTGAACCTCTGTGGCTAAATCCCCAACTTTATTATAAGAAATCAGGCTAAAATGGCAAAAACAGTAAACTACAGTTATAACGAACTCAAAGGGACCACTAATTTTAGTTCGTTATAACCGTAGTTTGTTATGAGCATATACAACACATGTACAGATAATGGTCGGGACAAACAAAATAAGTTCGTCATATCAATCAGTTCGTTATAAGCGTGTTCGTTATAAACGTAGTTAACTGTATACCATAACAGATACGTGTAGATACATGAAGAACGAGAACCTCCAGGATACAAATAACATAACATTTTGGACTATACTCGGTTAATTGAACATTGATGCATTGACAGCCTTGGATACAATGTGTACTTATAAAATCCTCGGGAGGAATTGTTGAAACAGGAAAAGAGGATCAAGATATTATTGTGATCTGTACATTTTCGTTTCGGTTTGTTTTAAATGTTTGATAAATCTCTTCGAAGGAGATATTTACTCTCAATATAGGAGATGATGCACTTAAAACTACACAACTTTCAAATCTGAATGGGATCCCGAGTCTTTAAAGCTAACGGATGTGACAAATGGCATCCCCATGAAACTTTTGTTTTGGTTTGGTTTGTTGTTTAACGCCGCACTCAGCCATATGTGACAGCGTATGTGACTGACAATCCAGTGATTGACATCATGAGCATCGATCCACGCAATTGGGATACGATGACATGCATCAACCAAGTCAGCGAACCTGACCACCCGATCCCGTCAGTCGGATCTTACGGCAAGCATAGTCGCCTCTTACGACAAGCATAGTCGCCTCTAACGACCAGCATAGTCGCCTCTTACGACAAACATGGGTTGCTGAAGTCCATACCCGTATCTGTGGTCACTGTGACGGAGGTGTAGCTGCTGGAGCCATAATCATTCAGAGCATTCATCCGAATTTGGTACAGTGTTCCAGGTTCGAGGTCATCAATATCCAGTTGAGGGGCTTCGTCCTCACTCGGCCTGGTTGGATGCGTGGTCCATTGCCCACCAGGTTCTCTGTACTGTATGTTGAAACTCTGTGTGGCGCCACCATTGAACGCTTTCTCCCACTGCAGTGTTACCGAACGTGGGCCGGTGCTTGTCGCTTTCAGGCTGCTTGGTATGTTTGGCGTGGCTGAAAACAATGCGGGTAAATTAGATACATTGCTTTACGTTATGGTAGAAACAGTGTAGCCAGCATATGCACTTGTACAGAAAAGAAAAACTGACTCTGTTAAATTCTTCTTCGCAATATGATGACAGTCACTTGCATAAGTAGACAATGCGTTTACCAACTACATCACAACTTGGTTTGGTTGATTATTGAAAATATCACAGTCAGTTGTGACCTACTTGCTATGTAATGTCCCATTGGATGAATTTGTACCTGCATGATGACGCGATATCTGACAATATTGTATTTTCACCTAACTCAAACTAACATTTTTAAAACAACTGCACAATATATTTTTCTCAAAACTGTTTTCGAAACATATTTACCAAAAAAATGTACTTATGAATCACTCAATTCATTTGTATACATTTATCCTGCCTTTTAAGAAGTATGTTTTATAAAAAAAACTAACTAACATTTGGAAACCAGAGCTATCTTCACTTCCAATTGGCCTTCTGTGTTTTCCACGTTGACAGTGTAGTTCAAAAAGTCGTCTTCCTTGACATCCAAAATGGTGATACTTCCTGTCACAAGGACGCCCTCAGTGCTCACTTCAGTGGTATTGATTGGTCTCGAGTCTGGCCTTTTCCTCCACTTGAAGGTTGGCGGTGGGAAGGCTATGACGGTCAAACTTAGTGTTGCGTTTTCGTGCAGATTTGAAGCAAACACCAGATTGTCAGATGAAGATGAATATCGCCTTGGGGCACCTGAATAAACAATGGATGCCGACATGACATAAATCAAACAAGAAATATGGCAGATAACCTGATCTTAAAGTGCCATTCGTTTTGATTTCCACTTTATTTAAACCCGAAAAAAGATAATGATGATGATAAAACATTTAAATCATAATTTAAGCAAATATATTGATCAATGTGAATCTTGAAACATGTGTGATTGGTCCCCCAAAGTTTCAAAGAAGGAAATTGAATGTTTGTTTGTTTGTTTGTTTGTTTGTTGTTAAACGACGCACTCAGCAATATTCCAGCTATATGACGGAGGTCTGTAACTTATCGAGTCTTGACCAGACAATCCAGTGATTGACATTGATCATGAACATCGGTCCACGCAATTGGGACCGATGCATGCATCAACCAAGTCAGTGAGTCTGACCACCCGATCCCGTTAGTCGCCTTTTACGGCAAGCATGGGTTGCTCAAGACCTATTGTGCTATATATGAACAGCAATATCAAGAAACTTATTTTGAAAAACATGTTACTTACAAGTGACTTGTAATAACACAGTCTGTGGGGTAGCTTTTCCGATCAAGTTCCCGGCCGAGCAGGTGTATTCCCCCCCTTCCTGGCAGGACACATCCAGTAGCATCGCTTTCATTGTTTGTTTGTAACTCCGCACTGGGTTATAGTTGCTGATCTTCCTTCTTCCTATGCTGGAGGTCTTGTTCCTGATCTCTATAGTAGAAGCCGGATAACTGCTGATGTTACACTGCAGTGTCACGTTGTCGTGTTCCGTCACGGTCACGGTTCTGTCCCCAGACGTGACACCAAAGTATTCTATACGAGGAGCATCTTAAACACCACAATAATTTCATTAATGAACCATGTTGTTATTACTATACACTTATCTCAACTCTCATTTATAATGGAGTTATATTTTCTAATAGTTATAAAGAATCAGTTTTACTTCTGGCTTCACACTACATTGTCACATTGTCACGTTGTCGTGTTCCCTTACGTGCCTGGTTCTGCTCCCTAACGTGACACCCAAATGTTCTATGCGAGGAGCATCTTAAACACCACAATATGATTATTAATAATTTCATCAATGAACAAGTTATCATTGATATCAACAGCTTCAATATGACTTCAGTGTTATAACAATATGGCTTCAATATGACTTCAGTGTTATTACAATATGGCTTCAATATGACTTCAGTGTGATTACAATGCGGCTTCAAATGACTTCAGTATTATACCAATATGGCTTCAATATAACTTCAGTGATATTACAATATGGCTTCAATATGACTTCAGTATTATTACAATATGACTTCAGTATATTAACAACATGGCTTCAATATAACTTCAGTGATATTACAATATGGCTTCAATATGACTTCAGTATTATTACAATATGGCTTCAGTATATTAACAACATGGCTTCAATATGACTTCAGTGTTATTACAATATGGCTTCAATATGACTTCAGTATTATTACAATATGGCTTCAGTTTATTAACAACATGGCTTCAATATGACTTCAGTGTTATTACAATATGGCTTCAATATGACTACAGTGTTATTACAATATGGCTTCAATATGACTTCAGTGTGATTACAATGCGGCTTCAAATGACTTCAGTATTATACCAATATGGCTTCAATTTGACTTCAGTGTTATTACAATATGGCTTCAATATGACTTCAGTATTATTACAATATGACTTCAGTATATTACCAACATGGCTTCAATATGACTTCAGTGTTATTACAATATGGCTTCAATATGACTTCAGTATTATTACAATATGGCTTCAGTATATTAACAACATGGCTTCAATATGACTTCAGTATTATTACAATATGGCTTCAGTATATTAACAACATGGCTTCATTATGACTTCAGTGTTTTTACAATATGGCTTTAATATGACTTCATTGTGGTTACAATATAGCTTCAGTGTTCAGTGACACCAAAATGTTCTATGCGAGGAGCATCTTAAACACCACAATATGATTATTAATAATTTCACCAATGAACAAGTTATCATTGATATAAACATATCTCGTGTGACGTTTCTACGATTATTATTATTATTATTATTATTATTATTCTATATTAATACATGAGTAACATATACTAGTATGTTTCCATGAACATAAGAAATGTCTGCTGAAAGAATATTTTTATATTTTAACCAATACAATAGAATAATTATGTCATATCTTAATATATCATACCTATATAGTTATTGTGCAGCCATATATGCCAAACTGGTCAGAATACTTAAAAAATAATACCTCAGACACAGTGACATTAACTAATAGGTGTACTCCCCTTTTTCATGAGGTTTGGTGAAAGGGGGGTTTAACGTCGCGTCCACGATCATTGCTCTCATATAGCGGCGTGTGTGTGTGTGTGTGTGTGTGTGTGGGGGGGGGGGGGGGGGGGGGGGGGGAGAGTGTGTTTGTAGGGGGTGAATGGGGGGTGCTTTAAACCTTGTTGCAATGAGTGTACTTAACAATTGCTTAAAACATTAATATCTTACAATAGTTACCTCCAGGCTCACAGACAAAGATGAGCGTTTCTTCTGTGGTTTTCCCCTGCACGGTGTGACTGTGTTGGTGGCTGTGCAGACATATACTCCTGCATCAGTCTTACGTATGTTCTTTATATGAAGCGTCCCATTGGCAGAGATGAAACCGCCTACACCTTTCTTTGTCCAAACTATTGACGTCACTTCCGGGTTTGCTTCTGCTGCACAGTGGATGGTCAAATCATCAGACTCGTTGACCACTCTCCTGGTACCGTCCATGTGCACGAAAGGTGGATCTAAAATGTGGAATTGAGATGTAGAATATTTGTCACACTGGTCGCAGTCCTACAATAAGGGGCGGTGGGGTAGCCTTGTGGTTAAAGCGTTCGCTCGTCACGCCGAAGACCCGGGTTCGATTCCCGACATGGGTACAATGTGTGAAGCCCATTTCTGGTGTCCCCCGCCGTGATATTGCTGGAATATTGCTAAAAGCGGCGTAAAACCAAACTCACTCACTCACTCCTATAATAAAGTGGTGTGTGCTGAGATGAGTACCACTGATTCCTCGTGTTATGTTCAGAAGATGATGCATGTTATTCTACAGTGACGTCAGCATTATAACAATACGACTTCAGTGTTATTAAAATATGACTTCAGCATTATAACAATATAACTTCAGTGTTATAACAATATGACTTCAGCATGATAACAATATAGCTTCAGTGTTATTACAATATGACTTCAGCATTATAACAATACGACTTCAGTGTTATTACAATATGGATTCAAAATGACTTCAGTGTGATTACGATATAGCTTCAGTGTTATTACAATATGACTTCAGCGGTATAACAATACGACTTCAGTGTAATTACAATATGACTTCAGCATTATAACAATACCACTTCAGTGTTATTACAATATGACTTCAGCATTATAACAATACGGATTTCAGTGTTATTACAATATGACTTCAGTGTTATTACAATATGGCTTCAATATGACTTCAGTATTAATACAATGTGGCTTCAATATGACTTCACTGTGATTACAATATAGCTTCAGTGTTATTACATAATGTCTTCAGACCCGTGAAGATTCCCGGGTAGAATAGGTCTTCAGCAACCCATGCTTGCCGTAAAAGGTGACTACGCTTGTCGTAAAAGGCGACTAACGGGATCTGTAGGTCAGGCTCGTTGACTTGGTTGACCCATGTCATCAATCCCAATTGCGTGGATTGATGCTCATGATATTAATCACTGGATTGTCTGGTCCAGACGCGATTATTTACAGACAGCCGTCATATAGCTGGAATATTGCTGAGTGCAGCGTTAAACAATAAACAAACCAATATGGCTTCAGTGTGATTACAATATAGCTTCAGATTGATTACAATATGGCTTCAATATGACTTCAGTGTTATTACAATATGGCTTCAATATGACTTCAGTGTGATTACAATGCGGCTTCAAATGACTTCAGTATTATACCAATATGGCTTCAATATGACTTCAGTACTATTACAATATGGCTTCAATATGACTTCAGTATTATTACAATATGGCTTCAGTATATTAACAACATGGCATCAATATGACTTCAGTATTATTACAATATGGCTTTAATATGACCTCATTGTGGTTACAATATAGCTTCAGTGTTATAACAATATGACTTCAGTGTTATTACAATATAGCTTTAGTGTTATTACAATATGACTTCAGTGAAATTACAATATGACTTCAGTGTTATTACATAAGATGTCCCAGACAAATGAATGAGGTGAGGCGAAATGGCGACGTGCATGCACGCATGTGTGTTTTTGTGTGTATGCCTGTGTGTGTGCCTGTGTGTGTGCCTGTGTGTCGAAATGTGTGCGTGCGTGGGGGGGGGGGGGGGGGGGGGTCCCCGATTGTGTGTGTGCTTCTGCCATGCCGCAGTTAAACATTGATACCCCACCCAGACACAGTATACTGACTGTTATCCACAGTCGGTAATGCCGACCGCGAGGCAGGGTAACAACAAGTACCATCTTTTAACGTCTTTTTGGTATGACGTGGTCGTAGGATCGAATCACCGACATTCCACTCTCAAAAATGAATGAAGGAACTGTATATCAATCATGTCAAAGTTAACTCTTCAGTGATAGTTCTATTGAACAAAGAAGGGAGTACATTTATCTGCTTATATCAGATACTTAATCAACATCCAGTACTTACAATGGACGGTGACTTTCACATTAGCCTGTCCCGGAGGCGATATGCCATTATCTGCCGTGCATCTGTACTTCCCCTGATTGGATCTCGCCACACGGTCGAGGGTGTAGATCTGATCGGCCCCACTCTTCAACACGACATCTCCGTGGTACCAAGTGAAGGTGGTGGGTGCAGGGTTACCTCCCTTGACAGTGCAGTTGAGGGACACATTGGATTCGTCGACCAGGAAGGTTAGTCCAGAGCATGGCTTCACGGCCTGTATTGCAACTTTTGGAGGATCTGCAATAATGCTTCATTCTATATAAATCAGGAGGCGCTATACATGAACCGGAAGTTATTGAATAAGTCCAGGCGTACATGTGAGTGAAGCCGTGAGAATTTCGGTTCAACGTGGTCTGCCCTCTGCAGTCAAATGATAGATCCTCCATATGAACCTAATTGAAGGCTGGTTGGCTGGTTTGTTATTTTACGCCGCACTCAGCCATGTTTCAGCTATATAACGGCGGTCTATAAATAATTGAGTCTCGATCAGACAATCCAGTGATTGACATCATGAGCATCGATCTACGCAATTGGGATATGTTGACATGCATCAACCAAGTCAGCGAGCCTGACCACCCGATCCCGTTACACGCCTCTTACGACAAGCATTGTCACCTTTTACGGCAAGCATCGGTTGATGAAGACCTATTCTACCCCGGATCTTCACGGGTAGACTAGTATGGTAGAGGGAATGATTAAATATGACTCATCCATGTCAGCATGAAGTGCACTGCTACATGTACACACGCTATGATCTTTACGTTGAGCTTTCATACCTCTTGATGGCTCGGTTGGTCATGCTCGTTGACGTGGTTGATTGTCTGGTCCAGACTCGATTATTTACAGACCTCCGTCATATTGCTGAGTGTTAAACATCAAACAAAAAACAAACAAACAGCAAAGTTACTGGGGCTCTGTTGTAACAGGGGATGACTTAGTGTTATACAGGGGTACCTGTATTTGCCATACTTACATCGCACATCCAAAGTAACCGTGTTGCTCCTCATCCCTCCTCCCTGGCACTGCCAATCAGTAGAGTCATCCCGAGAAACATCCCTGATGGTCAATGTGTACGTGTGTCGTTGTCCGTCTTCATCTGAACATTGGGTCCTGTTATTCCCCGTTATCTGTTGCCCTGTGTCTACTGCTACATGGCAGACAGATCGAAATGAAAGGTTATCACGTATCCTGAATGTAAATAACCCCGCGACATTCGCATTGACAACCTCGCAGGTAAACGTGAACTCACTCCCCAGAACGGAATACACTCCAGAGCCCTTCATGTTAATGGATCCACCTAGAAAAGACAGGGATGCTACACTGAAAACATGCAACGTTTTACGTTCGTCTGTCAAAACAGATGTACCATTTTATCAAATAGAGAGTTTTTAAGTATGATGTTGTTCGTCGAATATGCAAGTGGTATGGATGGAATACTATTAATTTGAGTGTATAGTTACTGTGTATGAGTACGAAGATGCCGCGAAGGTCTCCTATTCTTATGCGTGATGAGTAAAGACGTGTCAAGCAAGCATTTTAAATAAATTATTTCAGCTGGTTGTCAGGTAACTAAAGCTGTAATTCTTGTTTAACAGGGAGCTAAATACTGACACGAGGAAATGTCCTGCTTAATGACGTTATCATACTGATGAATATTGCAGTAATGAATTCTTATCACTGAGCATCACGCTGACAGCCGCCATTACATTATAGAGGACATAGGGTGAGTGAGTGAGTGAGTATGGTTTTACGCCGCTGTTAGCTATATTCCAGTAATATCACGGCGGGGGACACCAGAACTGAGCTTCACACATTGTACCCATGTCGGGATCGAACCCAGGTCTCCGGCGTGACGAGGAATGCTTTAACCACTAGGCTACCCGACCGCCCCATAGAGGACATGGAAAACGAATTACAAATTACGTTGTATCCGATGAACGTTGTTTCGAATTCCAGATTTTGATTAAGATTAGGGTTTTTCAACACTTTTCCACTGCTCTTTAGTTCCACCGAAGTGAAACATTTCTACAGCGTGTGTCTCTGTGATCATTCCCCAACAATAGGCCTGCATGCCATGACATAGCCGATCTTCAGGACACCGCTGACCTCACCTAAATATATTGTCGAGGTCACCTCATTCATGTACTTTGTTTGTGAAATCAAAATTGCTCTCGCAAAGATTAATGTAAGCAGAGGCGTTTCTTTTATTATTTCCAACCACAACAAGTAGAGCGCATCCGCAATGCTGTGGGCGGAGACACACATGATGTCCTTCCGACCACAACAAGTAGAGCGCATCCGCGATGCTGTGGGCAGAGACACACATGATGTCCTTCCGACATAAACAAGTAGAGTGTATCCGCGATGCTGTGGGCAGAGACACACATGATGTCCTTCCGACATAAACAAGTAGAGTGTATCCGCGATGCTGTGGGCGGAGACACACATGATGTCCTTCCGACCACAACAAGTAGAGCGCATCCGCGATGCTGTGGGCAGAGACACACATGATGTCCTTCCGACATAAACAAGTAGAGTGTATCCGCGATGCTGTGGGCAGAGACACACATGATGTCCTTCCGACATAAACAAGTAGAGCGCATCCGCGATGCTGTGGGCGGAGACATATATGATGTCCTTCCGACATAAACAAGTACAGCGCATCCGCAATGCTGTGGGCGGAGACACACATGATGTCCTTCCGACATAAACAAGTAGAGCGCATCCGCGATGCTGTGGGCAGAGACAGACATGATGTCCTTCCGACATAAACAAGTAGAGCGCATCCGCGATGCTGTGGGCGGAGACATATATGATGTCCTTCCGACATAAACAAGTACAGCGCATCCGCAATGCTGTGGGCGGAGACACACATGATGTCCTTCCGACATAAACAAGTAGAGCGCATCCGCGATGCTGTGGGCAGAGACACACATGATGTCCTTCCGACATAAACAAGTAGAGCGCATCCGCGATGCTGTGGGCGGAGACATATATGATGTCCTTCCGACATAAACAAGTAGAGTGCATCCGCGATGCTGTGGGCGGAGACACACATGATGTCCTTCCGACATAAACAAGTAGAGCGCATCCGCGATGCTGTGGGCGGAGACACACATGATATCCTTCCGACATAAACAAGTAGAGTGCATCCGCAATGCTGTGGGCGGTGACACACATGATGTCCTTCTTACCGGGTGTGACAAAAACTCGACGTTTTAAGCCCTACCGCATATCACAAACCTGCGGACGGACGTCAATACGACCAAAGTCATCGTCAGCCCGCTTAACTCTATCATCAATTAAAAGGTTTGTTTTTATTGCTATTTGGTGAATCTTGATCTGAGTAATGTTGTGTGTGATGCGAGCAAACCCTAGTCATATGTACAAGCGAACCAGCTCTGCTCACAGCTTCACTAAATATAGATGTTAGTGATCAGGAAGTATACTCACTGCCAAAAGAAACGCGAATACCAAACATCTTGGTTAATATATGAAGACTTGCTCATATTCAACAGATATCGATTGGTTCGATGCATAACCGACCACACTGGTATGTTGTGTGAACCGATGCTCATGAACGCATCACATGTGACGTCATAGATCCATGACTCGACAGGCACCATTTGTCTCGTGCAGGATTAGTGCGTAAAGTCTGGAAATCACGTGCAGCATATCGTGATAAGAATACTTACTCTGTGGTAAACCTTGCCTGATTGTTAGTTTTGTACATCAACTGGTACACATGGGAAACATCTCTTCTTGACGTACATACTTCTCCATATCTTTCTATGGTTCGCATGGATAAATTTGCTAATAATATTTCTCCAGGACAAGATGGCGTCTCAACTGAGTTCTTAAAAGCGTCAAAACCTTACACACTCTCTCTTTTTACATTAATATGTTATAAAATATTTCAAGATATGTGGGGATATCTTCACGTCAGGGTACTCCATGTAGGATATATGGAGGCTGACCCCAATAATAACAGAGACATATCATTGATAGATTCATGATCTCTATGTAATTTGCCAAAATAAGATATAAGTTTAACACCGCTTAATATGCTTAATTTTCAAGAATACTACAAATGATGTGTATGTCTGTACTCTATGTGGGTGTATGTCTGTGTGTGTGTTGTGGGTGTATGTCTGGATGTGTGTTGTGGGTGTATGTCTGGATGTGTGTTGTGGGTGTATGTCTGGATGTGTGTTGTGGGTGTATGTCTGGATGTGTGTTGTGGGTGTATGTCTGGATATGTGTTGTGGGTGTATGTCTGGATGTGTGTTGTGGGTGTATGTCTGTATGTGTGTTGTGGGTGTATGTCTGTATGTGTGTTGTGGGTGTATGTCTGTATGTGTGTTGTAGGTGTATGTCTGTATGTGTGTTGTGGGTGTATGTCTGTATGTGTGTTGTGGGTGTATGTCTGTATGTGTGTTGTGGGTGTATGTCTGTATGTGTGTTGTAGGTGTATGTCTGTATGTGGATTGTGGGTGTATGTCTGTATGTGTGTTGTGGGTGTATGTCTGGATGTGTGTTGTGGGTGTATGTCTGTATGTGTGTTGTGGGTGTATGTCTGTATGTATGTCTGTATGTGTGTTGTGGGTGTATGTCTGTATGTGTGTTGTGGGTGTATGTCTGGATGTGTGTTGTGGGTGTATGTCTGTATGTATGTCTGTATGTGTGTTGTGGGTGTATGTCTGTATGTGTGTTGTGGGTGTATGTCTGTATGTGTGTTGTGGGTGTATGTCTGTATGTGTGTTGTGGGTGTATGTCTGTATGTGTGTTGTGGGTGTATGTCTGTATGTGGATTGTGGGTGTATGTCTGTATGTGTGTTGTGGGTGTATGTCTGTATGTGTGTTGTGGGTGTATGTCTGTATGTGTGTTGTTGGTATATGTCTGTATGTATGTCTGTATGTGTGTTGTGGGTGTATGTCTGTATGTGTGTTGTGGGTGTATGTCTGTATGTGTGGTGTGTGTGTATGTCTGGATGTGTGTTGTGGGTGTATGTCTGTATGTGTGTTGTGGGTGTATGTCTGTATGTGTGTTGTGGGTGTTTGTCTCTATGTATGTCTGTATGTGTGTTGTGGGTGTATGTCTGTATGTGTGTTGTGGGTGTATGTCTGTATGTGTGTTGTGGATGTATAACTGTATGTGTGTTGTGGGTGTATGTCTGTATGTGTGTTGTGGGTGTATGTCTGGATGTGTGTTGTGGGTGTATGTCTGTATGTATGTCTGTATGTGTGTTGTGGGTGTATGTCTGTATGTGTGTTGTGGGTGTATGTCTGTATGTGTGTTGTGGGTGTATGTCTGTATGTGTGTTGTGGGTGTATGTCTGTATGTGGATTGTGGGTGTATGTCTGTATGTGTGTTGTGGGTGTATGTCTGTATGTGTGTTGTGGGTGTATGTCTGTATGTGTGTTGTTGGTATATGTCTGTATGTATGTCTGTATGTGTGGTGTGTGTGTATGTCTGGATGTGTGTTGTGGGTGTATGTCTGTATGTGTGTTGTGGGTGTATGTCTGTATGTGTGTTGTGGGTGTTTGTCTCTATGTATGTCTGTATGTGTGTTGTGGGTGTATGTCTGTATGTGTGTTGTGGGTGTATGTCTGTATGTGTGTTGTAGATGTATAACTGTATGTGTGTTGTGGGTGTATGTCTGTATGTGTGTTGTGGATGTATGTCTGTATGCGTGTTGTGGGTGTATGTCTCTATGTATGTCTGTATGTGTGTTGTGGGTGTATGTCTGTATGTGTGTTATGGGTGTATGTCTGTATGTGTGTTGTGGGTGTTTGTCTCTATGTATATCTGTATGTGTGTTGTGGGTGTATGTCTGTATGCGTGTTGTGGGTGTTTGTCTCTATGTATGTCTGTATGTGTGTTGTGGGTGTATGTCTGTATGTGTGTTGTGGGTGTATGTCTGTATGTGTGTTGTGGATGTATGCCTGTATGTGTGTTGTGGGTGTATGTCTGTATGTGTGTTGTGGGTGTTTGTCTGTATGTGTGTTGTGGGTGTATGTCTGGATGTGTGTTGTGGGTGTATGTCTGTATGTGTGTTGTGGGTGTTTGTCTGTATGTATGTGTGTATGTGTGTTGTGGGTGTATGTCTGTATGTGTGTTGTGGGTGTATGTCTGTATGTATGTCTGTATGTGTGTTGTGGGTGTATGTCTGTGTGTGTGTTGTGGGTGTATGTCTGGATGTGTGTTGTGGGTGTATGTCTGTATGTGTGTTGTGGGTGTATGTCTGTATGTGTGTCCGTGGTCTAGTGGTAGAGCGTCCGCCCGGAGAGCGGAAGGTCCGGGGTTCGATCCCCGACCGGGTCATACCAAAAGACGTTAAAAGATTGTACTTGTTGTTACTCTGTCTGGCGCTCGGCATTAAGGGGCTAAAACAAGGACTGGTCGGCTCGGAGTCAGTGTACTGTGTCTGAGTGGGGTATTCATGTTAAACTGCGGCATGGTATCTCAATGAGCTAGCACTATAAATCGGACTAGTACAAACAGCCACACACACACACGTGCATGCACGTCGCTTTATAGGTGCAATAATCTTGGACGCGACGTTAAACCCAATTTCACCTCACCTCACCCAGAACCAAATGTATAAATGTTGCTCAGTATTTGACGTTTAGCAAACAGTTGCCTCAGTCCGATGACGTCACTGGTAAAAGACACTCGGAAACGGAAAACACTTCAAATCCCAATAATCAGTGTCACCTAACGTCGGCTCTGTTTACATGTGTTAGTTAGCTCGGTCCCACGATGCACTTGTGGAATATTTCGTTTCTCGTGATTCAAATTTATAAAAACTTAAATTCACATCCTTCTGTTTGCTGCCTGTGTTTTATCGATAATCTCACACTGATCGGATACTAGATATAGGACTTAGTAATCCACAAACTACCCACATTAGTGGTGTTTTAGTATTTCGAAAATGCTAACTTTGTCTCTAAACGATACGGTGCCGGCAATTAGGTGTAACAGCCCGTCAGTTGGCCGTGTTCAAGGATTTGCAATGTACGACATAGCTTATTACAGCTTTCATTTTAAACCATTCTCGGAAAAAACACACTGTTAGTCTTTAACTCGGCATCTTAGAAAGTAACACAGTTTGCTCGCTGAATACATTGTTTATTCCTGGGAATAATCTTCCCATAACACACTTATGATAACCTGTATATACTTACAAAGAATAACAAAGATGTAGAGGATGTTCCGTTTGTCGAGTAAAAAAACATGTTTCCCTCATCTCGTGACGGGGAAAGGAGATATTTTCACGAGGTGATAGAAAAATGATGTTTCACTCGGCACATAAAATATCCTATTTATTTTATACTTTTTGTGTATTGAATTATTTCATTACAACCAAGTAACGTCAATTCTCCCTCATTAACTCGCAGTGACGTTTCACCATTGTTTGTAGGTGCGACCTGAAAAGTAGTTCCGTCTTTGTAAAATATAACCAAACGTACCCCCAAAACATATTTTACGTCAATATATAGACACTGCTGTTCAGTATATTTGACTGTTCTTTTGATAATGTTAGCAATTATCCCTGTAGTTTATCCAGATTCCCGATGGTTAATTCTGACTCGATCGCCGAATGACGAGGGCGACGCCATGTTTGTTTTTAAACAGTGAAAGTAGTCCCTACTTGATCTTTGATATTTGCATCTCTATCCGCATATGACACCAACGGATATCGTTTTTATCCGTTGGCTTTATCCTGCCGAGAAACCCACACATTATATGATAAAACTCATTATCATACATTTAGATATCATTATATACTAAATCAACTTCAGCAAAAAAAATTCTTGAAATTTACGAGATGGTTGTTGGAAGCGAAAGAATACACGCTTACAATAATGACGCTTTGGAAATGAACAGTCTCTATTGACGTTTTATTGGAGAAACTTACAGCTTATAGCGAAACAAGAGAATAACGAACAGCAAGAAGAGATATTAACTCCATAAATGACCATCTGTCATTATCTTGCCTTGCAAATGTGGAATGAACGCAAATAGGAAGTCAGCAGTCTGTGTATCAAGACAATCGTTCCATCAAAGTGTTATCTTCACTTAAGTGCCATGTTCACTGCAATGCAATTATCACTATTCTCAATTTCAGAAAACTAAGTCTTTCACACTGAAGCTCATAAACAGAAAGATTCACAAGGAAAACTTTTAAATATACTCACAGAGAGTGGCCCGAACACATAACAGTAGAAACAACAGATGTCTCAAAAGCCCAATTTCTGCCATGGTGATAGCTGAACCGGATTGTCACTGACGTGAGTAAACTTTAACAGCCTGATTTCAATTTATATCCCAGTTCTAATTCTGACATACAGTTCCGGACATAACCCACTTTAGGTATTTCCTGTATGATGGGACACTTCCGATAAAGGCTACGACTTGCAATGTTCGTGTGACGTAATACGGAGTAAGAGTTATGCCCCTTATTGTTTTTAGTGATGGTTCAAAATTAAAGCTGGATTTTATCAGGTCTTTCAAAGAACATTTCTTCGTTTTTTTAACAATATTTCGTTTTTCAGAGAGAGTCCACCTGTTTCTTTACGTTAGACAACATTGTCCCGTACATTTGGCATAAATTCAAGAAACCAGTTACATCTAAGTTAAACTTATGACAAGGCGTTCTTTATACATACTTCCTTGTGAGTATAAATCTCAAGTCCACCACACAATTGAAAAATATGTTGTATATATTATATTCATATCAATAATACTGGTAGATACTGCTGATCAGAATAATAACAGGATATACTGAAATTATGAAATGTAATGATTGCAACCACTCCTTAATAATATTAAAATGAAAAAGACACCCCAGTATTGGATATATAGAGCATATTATATGAGTGTTGATGTCATACTATGTTTACGACACGAGTGTCTAAATTCCAGTATTTCCCGTGAGCATTGATCACCAGCGTTGTCCTTGAAAACCACAATTTGTAAATGACGTCAACAATTCTTCGGCTATGACGCCGTTTCCAATGTGACATCATTCCGACCTCACGTCTGAATACGATTCGAATGACGTCAATTATGACGTCCGGATGACGGAAACAATACACTGTTGTCTAGGGCATATATGATTTTTATGAACTCTGATATGTTCGCCCTCGTGGGTAATAAGCATGTTTATCCCCTACGAGGACGGCATTGCTGACGTCATTCTAATCATATTGTGACGTGATGTCGGAATGACGCCACACTAGAAACGACGTCATAGTTGGAGATTGTTGACGTCATTTACAAATTGTGGTTTTCTAGGACAACGGTGGTGATCAGGGGGCCGTTTTCGCGGGCTTGACCAGAAAAATGGTCATGACCAGAAACGTAGTTTATCGTTTTAGCGTTGCGGTCATGTGACCGCCCGGTCGTTCGGTCATGAAAACACACAACCGCGGTCACGACGCGGTTGTCAGCCCAAACAATATGGCGTCGACGACGTCTCATCTTGTGCCGCTAGCACTTTCCGAAGAAGAATCTGGCATCAAATACAAGTTATTGGTACCTCCTGATGTCGTACAGAGGTGCAGACAAGGTGAGTGTAGCAGAATGTTAACTTTATCAAGAATTAGGAAGGTGGACATGTTGAAATGCATCATATTTGTTGTCGTCTGGGAGCGGGGCTGAAGGCGGGACAATCGTCTGCCATCTGTAGGCCCTGTATTTATATCTCGCACTCATGAGTGTGTGAATTAAATGGGTTAATTTTTTAAGAAAACAAAGTGAGGTTACATATAGACACTTTGTATGTAGATCTATGTATAAATCATCAGGTAGGTGTCCACAAACGGCACGGTGAATGCTGTCACTAGTGTCAGTACGGACCGCTCGCAAAAACAATTAATGGAAATAGCCGGGCTCGCACAGGCTGATTATCATATTATCATTAGGCCTAAATCTAATGTTATTAATTCACTAGATCTACTTGTTACATGAGGTTCACCACACACAAAGCAAATGTTGGATGTATTCTCTGTAAACAAAGCGAGAGACACGTCCTGTCGATCTATAACTGGAAAATGGAACCTAATAATAATATACATAATGTGAAACAATATAGATCTAAAATGACTGGTATTTTTTACCAGATCAACACTGCACACGTGAAAACTATAGAAAACACAAATGTGAAATATCTGCCTTGAATCTAACTGTTTGCAAACATGTCAATTTAGCCTATGATGTGCTGATGCTCCAGGTACTCCAAAATATAAAATTATCTACCAGGTTTATTTGAATACTCACCCATAAACATAAAAAGATAAAATTGTCATAATTGTTACAATACCTTGTATCTTCTTTTCCAGATGCAGTTCTTTCATCCTTTATTTTGGAGAGAGTGAAGAGCAGTTTTGCGACAAGTTCAACAGGAGAAAGAATCTTAAGTATGTTTTAATTTTTGAATCTGTATTGTTTACAATATCATCAAAACAGTACCTTTTGGAAGTACGCTTATCACATACATACAGATTCTTTTGGAAGATAGCCATGCAAATATCATAATATGATAAGACGAGAACACTTATAAAATAGCATTTAAGTTAGTTAGTCCGCTCTCTCCAACCTACACAATAGATTAATTAAACAAAACCAACATCATGCAGCTTACAGCTTTCATCACCCACAAACCTTACCTTACACCCACAAATAATTGACCTTAAAGCTAATATTGTCCAACTGGAGGAATATCTACAAAAAAAACACATTCACAAATGTCAAATTATACTGCACCCATAAAAAAATAAAAAATAAAAAACAAACTTTTCTCTAATTTGTAACATCTACAAATTCTGCAAAACTTCTCATCTAGACAGCCATTCTGGGGAAATAATCTCAAACTAATCACACTTTTCATCATCAATTATGATCTGTGTACAGTACAAACTGCACAATTAATAAAAAGGAAAGTCTCATGAACAGACAGAACCAATGGCATCATCAGTATTTGCATGTCATTAATGTAACTCAGACATTTTCTTGGTGTTTAGAAACAATAATGTTAAAAAACGAAACATATTTAAAACCAAATCATAATAAGGAAATTATCAGTACTTTGACTCTGACAATATATCTGAAACATCATAAGGTTAAACAAAATAATAGTCTTGGTTCTCATGCAACACCCGCATCATCATAAAGTCTGCAGCATGTTTTGTTTTTATTTCCAAATTAAATAAATTTATAAAAATCCTAATACTTAAACACAGTGCACAACCAAACTGGAAAATGGAAACGAAGACGAAACATGCATGAACTTTATGATGATGTGGGCAGTGCCTGAGAACAAGACTTATTTTGTTTGGCCTAACAAAGAATATTCAAAATGTGAAATATATAATAATTCATTCTTTGACTCTTTTGTCTGATTACAGATGTGACAGAATCTCTGCAACTCATGACTGACATGAATGTGATTTTAGTGTTTGGTGACCTGGCAAGAAATCAAGGCGTTGCACTCGGTCCAAGAGCAGAATTTGATTCTGTGTCACAGAGCGCGTACAGCAGAGATATTCCTGATGCCGATCTAACTTCACTCGCTGTTGCCGTCCCAAAACATCTGTGTACCCAAGAAAAGGTTCGGTTCATGGAGCTCGCAGTGGTCTCACTACCTACACAGTGTATGTATTAAAAAACCTGTTGGTATTGTATTCTTTTAAAATTAGAATCCTGAGAAATTTACTTTCAAAGCTTCATCAATTCTGCTGTAAAATACATTGAATATTTTCACTATTTGATACCTTTGACGGTTAGGGGTTTCAAGGTCAGAATACGTCTCCAGTGGCTCATATTTGTCATGAGAACCGACTACAGTTGAGATCTGACTCACTGACTTTTCAGATTGTGTGTCATTGTGGTGTAACAACAGGCACACACTCACGCTCTCATATTTGCAGTTTTAACTCATCAGCATTTGCAATGCCTGGTGTCTTTTCATACTCACACACTTGTATATTCCATGTGATGTATTTTGCTTTAATATATAATGTTTACTAATAATTTCATAAATTTTATTCAGTTAGTCCTAAATTGGGTTCGATTATTCCAGCTCGGACACAAAGCTGCTTTGATGCTTTCAACAAACAGACAACCCCAACAGGTAAAATAAGCAAATACCTGTACATTATAAAATTGAGATTCAGGGGCAGGTTCATGAAAAAATTACATTGAAACAGGGGAGATTGCCAGAATTTATCACAACAATGAGGGAGTGGGGGCATAAGAAAATGATAGTTCTATTTTTTTAAATTTGAAATTTCTACAATATTTAGGGGCTGCTCATTTATTTAGGGGTAAAATATGATAGTCCTAAGACCAATTTGAACGGTCCCACTTCCCCTTTAATAAACCATCAAATTTCAGTTATCAGTATCATTTATAGTAGCTTTGGCCTTGAAGATATATTGCGTTGGTTTATTTACTAATTATTATCTTTTATGTTACAGATTATCAAGCGGGTGAAGCACAAGTGCAACCAGTGTGGTCGAACCCTAGATTCGTAACACAGAAGGACAAAGAAGCTACTTATACTTTGATTGACATATATGGTAGTTCTGAAATTAGAAAGTTGATTGGAGATAAGAAAACCAAGTCAAAATATGTTTTTGAATTAATAGTGCAACAGATGGAGGAGAAAGGATTCTTGATTTCAGACAGGGCTGAAAAGTCTTGGGAACGATGTGCCCAAAAATGGAGAAACTTGGAGAGATCGTTTAAAGACTATATTTTCCATCAAAACAAGACAGGAGCAGGAAAGAAGAAGAAGAAGCCAGATTTTTTCGATGAATTGTATTCCATCATTGGACAGAAACACACTGTAAGTCCTGTGGCACTTAGTGACACATCTGTACCTGGTGTCACATTTGAACAGATGAACTTTGACTTCACATCAAACAGCTCATCACCTTTGAGAAAAGCTGTCACAAATGATAATCAGGTCAAGGATGCTGACTGCCAAGAAGCACCATCAACAGGAAAAGCTAAAGCAAAGACGAGGAAGCTGACAGTTGTTACCGAGCTGCTTCATCAGTATAGAGAGGAGGATCTCCAACTAGAAATGGAAAGGGAACAGAAAGAACAGGTTCGATTTGATGAGCTGAAAACACTTTTGGTAGGTCAGCATCAGGATCGCATGAAAGCCATGTATGCACTTATTGATGCCTTGAAAAATAAAACATAAAGCATGATATGTTAACATTCTTGGATGTTAAATGTGCTCTCATCCTTCAATTATTTGCACTGTTAAATAACCTGGATGTTAGTTACCATAGTTACCTGATCATGCTGATTGCATCACATGTTGTTTTCTTCAGGATACCCCGATATGTGAATTACTTATAACAACAAAGAAGAAATTCACATGTTTATTACAGAAAACATGGCAAGTTTTCACAGAACACTTTGTTCACAATGCTTTCACTTTTTACACAGCTGAACTATTCGTGACTGTTGTGAATGACATGTAAGGCGGGTATTAAATATGTCAGACATTTTGCTGCTAATAATATACCTGTTCATTATCTTTCAGAAATGTTTTGATTGTAACTTTAACCAGTGAAACCAATATATCGACAGGGATATCCGATACAAACATATTCAAAATAACATGCCAGTCATATAATTTTGGGTGTTTAATGAACACGGTTTACATTGTGCATGTAATTATGGAAATCAACTGGTCAGTTTATAGCTTAATTTAAGGCTGTTCTCAATTTAGCATGCTGTGTCATGCTGTACTCAACCTGTCAATTTAGCATGCTGTGTCATGCTGTACTCAACCTGTCAATTTAGCATGCTGTGTCATGCTGTACTCAATCTGTCAATTTAGCATATTGTGTCATGCTGTACTCAACCTGTCAATTTAGCATGCTGTCATGCTGTACTCAACCTGTCAATTTAGCATGAAGTATCATGCTGTACTCAACCT
The DNA here is from genome assembly GCF_023055435.1 of Haliotis rufescens. Classification (NCBI taxonomy): domain Eukaryota; kingdom Metazoa; phylum Mollusca; class Gastropoda; order Lepetellida; family Haliotidae; genus Haliotis; species Haliotis rufescens. The sequence continues at coordinate 3,554,991 of NW_025964046.1, forward strand.
GTCAATTTAGCATGCTGTGTCATGCTGTACTCAACCTGTCAATTTAGCATGCTGTGTCATGCTGTACTCAATCTGTCAATTAAGCATGCTGTGTCATGCTATACTCAACCTGTCAATTAAGCATGATGTGTCTTGCTATACTCAATCTGTCAATTAAGCATGCTGTGTCATGCTGAACTCAACCTGTCAATTTAGCATGCTGTGTCATGCTGTACTCAACCTGTCAATTAAGCATGAAGTATCATGCTGAACTCAACCTGTCAATTTAGCATGCTGTGTCATGCTGTACTCAATCTGTCAATTAAGCATGCTGTGTCATGCTATACTCAACCTGTCAATTAAGCATGCTGTGTCATGCTATACTCAACCTGTCAATTTAGCATGCTGTGTCATGCTGTACTCAACCTGTCAATTAAGCATGAAGTATCATGCTCAATCCAACCTGTCAATTCAATTCATGTTGTTAAACTGACTATTGACCATTTGTACAAAATACTTTTGTATCATACACTATTGTTTGAATATAATATAAGAACAGACTACATGTATGTTTAAATTGTTATTTCCATGGTTATCAGTAATGTGTCATAGGTTTCATAATTTCATAGTTTCGATAAAGTTTGGAAGTTATTCACTGTTGAGAGTAATTTTTTTTAAATATACCCCCGAGTTTAGAAAATGTTCCCCCCGAAATATGTGGTGAGTCATCATGACTCCCATTTGTATCAGGCTGTTTTAAGCCATGTATGCGTTAGTAACCACAGATCTGTAATCTGATATGGACTACAGCTGAAATGGCGTATAAAATGCCAATTAACCACTTTGTTGACTGTTACACCTGCTGAGAGTGGTTATGATTATAAGGAATTGGCAATTGCATCACGCTTCAGTGAGCCAGCAGTACTGCTGGTATTGCCAGTGGGTTGAGGAGTAGCTACACCGTACCTGTCATCAGACTCTACACTGTCTGGAACATCGTCATCATGGTACTTGCAGAAGTTGTGTAGGACACATGCAGACATGATTGTGCAAGGAATGTTTTCAATTTTGAAATCAATATACTTTAACCTCCGAAACCTGTTTTTCAAATGCCCAAAAGCAATTTCAATTACAATTCTTGTTTGAGACTGTTTCCTGTTATATTTCAAATGAGCCATCTTCAAATTACCATGGTCCTTGTAAGGAACCATCAGCCATTTCTTTAGGGCAAATGCAGAATCCCCTACCAAATGATACTTTTCATCAGGAAAGTGCTAAGCCACATTACTTTGAATAGACTGAGACAGGTAAGAATGGCTGAAAACACGCGCATCAAAGGCTGATCAAGGTACTCCTGAAACAAACAGACACATGGTCATAGATTGTTAACATAATTTTGTTATTTGTTCATTGTAAATTAGGTTGAAATATATTGAAATACAATTGTGATTGAATACAAAACAGTTTATTTTTCTTTATTTCTAAGACATTACTTTTGAGATAGATAGATAGATAGATATGAGCATAATTATTGCCTCAGATACAAAACACTGGGTCTTGCTGAATCATGAAGCATTCTGGGATAATTGTAGAAGGTATGATGGTATATTTACCAAACTGTGAAACAGATAGTAAATAAAATAGAATATATAGTGGGCCCATCAGTATCTAGTCCTAAACAAAATGTATCCATGTGCATGAACACTTTTGCTCACCTGCAAAACAGTTTGTAAACACTCCATGGCTGTCACAGACTGCCTGTAAGATGACTGTATGGGTCATTTTCCTGTTGTTGTAATCCTCCTGGTGACTTGATGGAGCTTTAATGGGAATGTGGCAACCATCGATTGCTCCAATGACCCCTGATAGCATGAAAAATATGTCTGCTCTACAATGTGCACGTATAGGCTACAACAGACTACTTTGCCTCACCTCCTTCTAACCTGACCCCCCCCCCCCCCCCCCCCCCCCCCACCCCCACCCCCACCCCAGGTCCTCCTGTACTGAGGTTGCCTGGCTAATGACTTATATGGACTTGTACAGAGGTGTCCTCCCATTAGTTAGACGTCCCAATAGTTAGACAACTTATAACAACACTTTAAACGGTTGAGTGCACACTAATCCTTATGCTTGTTACCTCAGACTTTAAAATGGAATAGTCCAGATAAGATCTGACAAACAAAGCAAAACAGCTTTAAATAGATACTTTAATATCATACTTAACATTTAATGACACTTTACATTTGATAATTTTTATACAGTTTGTAACAACACTTTGTGACAGTTTTTGGTAATGTACACTTTACATTTAATAACTTTTACAGTTTATTTATCCCAGGCGGAGCAAGTGTGCTAGGTGACAGAGGTCTGTTGAGTCGCTCTTGAACTTCTGTCTTCAGTTGTCGAAAAAGCCGGCCATAGGTTGTTGCTTGGCGATCTGGCAAAAGGGCGAACACTGGAGGGAAGATGTTGGGGCCAACTCTGGCATGAATATTCACCTAATATCAACTGCTCACTTCCACGCCGAGAGGTGAGGTACTCTACTTTCCTTAAACCAGCCATATCGATACTGATAAGGATACGTACTTACTTACTTACTTTGGAGATTTAACGTGCGCTTTCCGACTGATGCGTATTTCGCACACGGATACGTACCCCAAGATCATTTTTTATTTGTTTGATGAGTAGATAATCTAAACTCAACTCCTTCAACTGATCATACAGTAAGACAATTAAGCTACTCCATAGTTTACATAGTTAATCTCATGCCTATTGACCCTGTGCTGAGAGTAAGGTAATTTAGGTTGATTAAACGAAATTATAACATTTATACTCCCTAAACTGTGAGTCCCCTATCCCTACCCAGTACTTTAATCTAATTAGGACTGATCCATTACACCTGTAGGTATATTCACCCTTTGCCTAAATAAACATGTCTAACAATTGGGACGTCTAACTAATGGGACGTCTAACTAATGGGATATAACCTGTACAGATGCCATTCGCCACGCTGCTATGTTACAGTGCAGGTTAGCATGCAGCGGAGGGAGACTAAAAGTCAAAGGGGACATAAAGGTTTTCAAGTAGGCCTATATAAGGACACAAATTCAAAGTGTATTCATCATGTATATTGTTACAACTTATACAATGATATATTTTATACTGGTCTAAGACCCGACAAAAATATACGTGACATGTTTCAACATTATCAACATATGATAGTTTAGCAATATAAATAATCATACAAATGAATACAATTATCTATGAAAAATATCCGGATATCCACTTGTCTTCTTACCTGGAAATCCTGCACGGTATTGAAATTCTGATGCAATTGTAGCCATCCTATGTGCATCAGACCATTTTATGTATTTCTTTGCCATCTTTTCAATCACGGTATTCCTGACATAGCTGTTCGAAGCTTGTCCTGTGCAACCTGAAGTGAGTTTGGAAATCATCGGTATCGAGGGACAATCACTTCAGCATACTCCTCATGATGAGGATGATCATCTGGCTGCATTTCAAGAAGACAGGCACTTGATAATAAAGACGAACTTCATCGAGATTGAGGCCTTATTAAATAATCAAACAACAACTGGTTTGGCTCATCGATAGCGTCTTATCAACGCAGCCAAACCAGTGCTGCCGATTCCTCCTTCCGCCATGTTGTTTTGAATTTCGCGCTGCGGTCAAGGTGAAAGTCGTTTTCGCGCCACGGTCAAGGTCGCAGCGACCAACTCTCGGTCCCGAGACCGGAGTTTATGACCAGCCGCCTTTTGTCAAGTCGCGAAAACGTACCCCTGTGCCCACGGGAAATACTGAAATTCATTCACCAACTTGCGACTTGCTTTCCTTATAGGAAAACACTAAAATTCGCCTCTGTACGTAAACATCTTCTTCGGTAACAAATAGCTCTCGCTCGGGAAATTACGGAATTTAGACACTCGTTTCGTAAACATAGTATGACATGAACACACGTATAATATCCTCTTAATATGCATATGTATATGTTTATAGCTGTGTTTGTTTCTTTGTTGTTAAACGCCGCACTCAGCAATATTCCAGCTATATGACGGTCTGTAAATAATCGAGTATGGACCTGACAACCCAGTGATTGAAATTATGAGCATCGGTCCACGCAATTGGGATAATATGTCATGCATCAACCAAGTCAGCGAGCCTGACCACCCGATCCCGTTTGCCACTTCTTACGACAAGCATAGTCAACTGTTATTGAAAGCATGGGTTGCCAAAGACCTATTCTAACCCGGATCTTCACAGGTAAGTAAAAAGTGGTGGACCATTTGATTTCTGGTGAGAAGTGTGTTTTAGAAAAATAAACGCAGTTCGTAATTTTGTGTATACGAAAAACTCATCTGCTTGAAAAAAAGTAATAGGTCTCCACTGCAATATTGTCATCCTCATCAATACAGAGTATTTCGTGGGCAAAGCCTTAATCTTTGACACCGAGACATGAGCATGTTGGACTGTATGCCTGTAACACTTATCTATTAAATATCATTTAAAATCTTTCATTTCAAGATGCCATATCATGCTAGTCACTGTGTCCTTTCCTTGGACAAGGTTGGTTGGTTGGTTGGTTTGTTGTTTAATGCCGCACTCAGCAATATTCCAGCTATATGACGGCGGTCTGTAAATAATCGAGTCTGGACCAGACAATCAAGTGATTGATATCATGAGCATCGATCCACGCAATTGAGAGCAAATGAAAACATACGAACATGGCAGTGGTATGTGAATGAAATGTCGATCTTCTGGGGAGTAATTTCCTAAAGGTTTTGGTTGAGTAGACACCCATTTTTCATCAAAGTTGGTTGGTTTGTTGTTTAACGCCGCACTCAGCAATATTCCAGCTATATGACGGCGGTCTGTAAATAATCGAGTCTGAACCAGACAATCCAGTGATCATGAGCACCGATCTACGCAATTGGGAATTTTGGGGAGTTCATGTTATCTTTGTACGTATAACTTGTCGTCGAGTTATTATATATTCAAACTGCGTGGAAAGTAATGTAATTATCCCACCTAACACATAAGAAAATTATCACAAGGACGGTTAATAACTTTTAGCGGTAGACGACACTGCGTCGGAGAGCTGAAATCCTTCTCTGTATAGACCCGTGAAGATCCGGGGTAGAATAGGTCTTCAGGAACCCATGCTTGCCGTAAAAGGCGACTAAGCTTGTCGTAAAAGACGACTAACGGGATCGGGTGTTCAGGCTCTCTGACTTGGTTGATGCATGTCATCGATCCAAATTGCGTGGATCGATGCTCATGATGTCAGTCACTGGATTGTCTGGTCCAGACTCGATTTCTTACAGACCGCTGTCATATACATAGCTGGAGTATTGCTTAGTGCGGCGTAAAACATAAACCAACCAACCTTCTCTGTATAAACTCCAGCTCTCATCGCAGGCGATCAATGTCGGTGAATGACGGGCGGTACTCAAGACTATTGGCCAACATCTATGGTTGATTTTGATTTCGCTTTCGCAGATTCTGTTCAAAGACAAGAGGTTCTTCTTGACAGAACTTTCATTCATTCATTGATTGTATTATAACTAGAAAAAGGGTTATCGGGAGTTAAATACTAATCAGAGGGCCATATTTGGCCCCTAGTATGCAGTACTTGGACGGGTAACTCGGGTACTCGGGTCGGGTGGGTAATGAGTAGGACCTGGGTACCCACAGGACTATCCGGACCCATGGTTAATCACATGATATATTGTTTAATGACAAAAAAATACCCAGAACTCCGTGAACTCCCAGAGAAACAGGTCACAAATGTTCATATTTCTTTCGGACGGGACTATTCACGAATTCCTTCTGACTTATAGGCCTTATATATATTTGAATAAAGATAAAGCTTCCGTCGAAGCAAAACCGTATTGTTTTATAGTGCACCTAAATACTTTTTGTCAAACAATTCCTTATCGGACATTTTGTACCTATCCCTTGACACCTACAGCGGGTACCTGGGTAGTGTCAGGTAATAGGGGGTGGGGTAACTGGGTAGTGTCAGGTAATAGGGGGTGGGGTAACTGGGTAGGGTAAGGTAATAGGGGGTGGGGTAACTGGGTAGGGTCAGGTAATAGGGGGTGGGGTAACTGGGTAGGGTCAGGTAATAGGGGGAAGGGTAAACGGGTAGGTTCAGGTAATAACGGTAGGGTCAGGTAATAGGGGGTGGGGTAACTGGGTAGGGTCAGGTAATAGGGGGTGGAGTAACTGGGTAGGGTCAGGTAATAGGGCGTGGGGTAACTGGGTAGGGTCAGGTAATAGGGGGTGGGGTAACTGGGTAGGGTCAGGTAATAGGGGGTGGGGTAACTGGGTAGGGTCAGGTAATAGGGGGTGGGATAACTCGGTAGGGTCAGGTAATAGGGGGTGGGGTAACTGGGTAGGTTCAGGTAATAGGGGGTGGGGTAACTGGGTAGGTTCAGGTAATAGGGGGTGGGGTAACTGGGTAGGGTCAGGTAATAGGGGGTGGAGTAACCGGGTAGGGTAGGTAATAGGGCGTGGGGTAACTGGGTAGGGTCAGGTAATAGGGGGTGGGGTAACTGGGTAGGGTCAGGTAATAGGGGGTGGGGTAACTGGGTAGGGTCAGGTAATAGGGGGTGGGATAACTCGGTAGGGTCAGGTAATAGGGGGTGGGGTAACTGGGTAGGTTCAGGTAATAGGGGGTGGGGTAACTGGGTAGGTTCAGGTAATAGGGGGTGGAGTAACTGGGTAGGGTCAGGTAATAGGGGGTGGAGTAACTGGGTAGGTTCAGGTAATAGGGGGTGGGATAACTGGGTAGGGTCAGGTAATAGGGGGTGGAGTAACTGGGTAGGGTCAGGTAATAGGGGGTGGAGTAACTGGGTAGGTTCAGGTAATAGGGGGTGGAGTAACTGGGTAGGTTCAGGTAATAGGGGGTGGGGTAACTGGGTAGGGTCAGGTAATAGGGGGTGGAGTAACTGGGTAGGTTCAGGTAATAGGGGGTGGGATAACTGGGTAGGGTCAGGTAATAGGGGGAAGGGTAACCGGATAGGTTCGGGTAATAGGGGGTGGGGTAACTGGGTAGGGTCAGGTAATAGGGGGTGGGGTAACTGGGTAGGGTCAGGTAATAGGGGTAGGGTCAGGTAATAGGGGGTGGGGTAACTGGGTAGGTTCAGGTAATAGGGGGTGGGGTAACTGGGTAGGGTCAGGTAATAGGGGGTGGAGTAACTGGGTAGGTTCAGGTAATAGGGGGTGGGGTAACTGGGTAGGGTCGGGTAATAGTTGGTTGGGTAACCGGATAGGTTCGGGTAATAGGGGGTGGGGTAACTGGGTAGGGTCAGGTAATAGGGGGTGGGGTAACTGGGTAGGGTCAGGTAATAGGGGTAGGGTCAGGTAATAGGGGGTGGGGTAACTGGGTAGGTTCAGGTAATAGGGGGTGGGGTAACTGGGTAGGGTCAGGTAATAGGGGGTGGGGTAACCGGGGAGGGTCAGGTAATAGGGGTCGGGGTAACTGGGTAGGATCAGGTATTAGGGGGTGAGGTAACTGGGTAGGGTCAGGTAATAGGGGGTTGAGTACCCGGGGAGGGTCAAGTAATAGTTTGTGGGGTAACAGGGTAGGTTCAGGTAATAGGGGGGTGGGGTAACTGGGTAGGTTCAGGTAATAGGGGGTGGGGTAACCGGGGAGGGTCAGGTAATAGGGGTCGGGGTAACTAGGTAGGATCAGGTAATAGGGGGTGCGGTAACTGGGTAGGGTCAGGTAATAGGGGGATGGGTAACCGGGGAGGGTCAGGTAATAGTTGGTGGGGTAACTGGGTAGGTTCAGGTAATAGGGGGGTGGGGTAACTGGGTAGGTTCAGGTAATAGGGGGTGGGGTAACTGGGTAGGTTCAGGTAATAGGGGGTGGGGTAACTGGGTAGGGTCAGGTAATAGGTGGCGGGGTAACTGGGTAGGGTCAGGTAATAGGGGGTGGGGTAACTGGGGAGGGTCAGGTAATAGGGGGTGGGATAACTCGGTAGGGTCAGGTAATAGGGGGTGGGGTAACTGGGAAGGTTACGATAATAGGGGGTGGAGTAACTGGGTAGGGTCAGGTAATAGGGGGTGGGGTAACTGGGTAGGGTCAGGTAATAGGGGGTGGGGTAACCGGGGAGGGTCAGGTAATAGGGGGTTGAGTACCCGGGTAGGGTCAGGTAATAGGTGGTGTAGGGTCAGGTAATAGGGGGATGGGTAACCGGGTAGGTTCAGGTAATAACGCTAGGGTCAAGTAATAGGGGGATGGGTAACCGGGTAGGGTCAGGTAATAGGGTATGGGTAACCGGGTAGGTTCAGGTAATAGGGGGATGGGTAACCGTGTAGGTTCAGGTAATAGGGGGATGGGTAACCGGGTAGGTTCAGGTAATAAGGGTAGGGTCAAGTAAAAGGGGGATGGGTAACCGGGTAGGTTCAGGTAATAACGGTAGGGTCAGGTAACAGGGGGATGGGTAATCGGGGAGGGTCAGGTAATAGGGGGTTGGGTAACCGGGTAGGGTCAGGTAATAGGGGGAAGGGTAACCGGGTAGGGTCAGGTAATATAGGGGGTTGGGGAGTAAATTTAGACTCATCCCAGTAATTGATCCCAAATGGGAGATGTAAAGTTCAAAATAACCTGTTTTACTTATTTGCCTGTCAGGTACACTTGGTATAGAATTCCTTTATAAATTCCTTCGTTATACGTCATTGTCATTGGCTTAGATACATGTCAGCATAGTAATGTCTTTCATGCAAATTAACACAAAAACCTCTGGTCTAGAAAAATCCTCAAAAGCTTTTGAAAACGGTCAACACTCCTTCATAGGATATTCATATGATTAAACTGTAAAGCAAATAATGTTAATTAGGATAACTGAAATTTCTGAAAACAATCTAGTCCCTGATAGTGATATTTCAATATTGTTAAACGGGAGCTCCTCGTCTGTCATGCAGACCCTTAAATAAATATATCCATTATATATGTCTATAATCATGGGCAAATCCAGATTACTTCAATTCTTCCTTTAATTAAATTTTATTTAGATCATTTAGCAACTGTTTTTTTCTGTACAATTTGTTAATTTCAGAATCTAGATGTTAGACTAGGACCTCCTATGTCAGCTATCACCTGCTGCTTCTCTATGTTTGGGTACTGGGGCATGGGTGGCCCAGTCGTCTAAGGCGCCGCAAGTCGCTCATCTTCCCGAGGCAAGAGAGTTAACTGACTTTAAAAGTCCAGTTTCCATTGCAGAACTGGGCTGGAATTACTGGGCTCGATCGTTGCGCCACCAGTGGCTATTACCAATTATGTCCCTTCTAAGCCTCTCCTATGGACCAATCAGATTCCACCTCTCGTATCACTTGCGTTTGCTTCACACACAATGGTGGCGCCCAGTCAGGACGATCTGATCGATAATCAAGATCAATATTGTGATAAAACGGGTCTTACATCGCGAAAAGCATCAAATCACGCGAGCACCTTGATTAAAAACATGAAAGGATTTGGAAAATATCTGCTGACAACGAATTGGCGATGCACATGCTTTGCAAACCCTGCAATCGATCGAAATCTGCACGACAGTTTACGAACCGGATTTTGATTTCGGTGCGCGATTTTGATTGGACTATGCATAGACTCGTTAGTCCAGCCAATATGTAACTCCATAATACCAGCCTAGTTCGGCAAGGGTGGAAACTGGACTTTTATAGTCAGTTAACTCCTTTGCCTCGGGAAGATGCAAGTGGCTGTGCAGAGTTGCGTCCCTTGGGCACGCCAAAAACCTATGATTGTGGGTTCGAATCCCTGTTTACCCCGATTATGATTCTAGGTTTGTCAGCACCATACCCGTGCTCGTGGGTTTCACCGAAGTGGTAAACGTCTGAGACCTGCATCACTTCGGGCTTTCCTCCCACATTAAGCTGAAACTCAACTCACCCACTGTTTGGGTACTTTATCTCTTTACATAAGGGGCGGTCGGGTAGCCTGGTGGTTAAAGCGTTCGCTCGTCACGCCGAAATCCGGGTTCGTTTCCCGACATGGGTACAATGTGTGAAGCCCATTTCTGGTGTCCCCCGCCGTGATATTGCTGGAATATTGCTAAAAGCGGCGTAAAACCTCACTCACTCATTTTACATAAGGGGCGGTCGGGTAGCCTGGTGGTTAAAGCGTTCGCTCGTCACGCCGAATATCCGGATTCGTTTCCCGACATGGGTAAAATGTGTGAAGCCCATTTCTGGTGTCCCCCGCCGTGATATTGCTGGAATATTGCTAAATGCGGCGTAAAACCATACTCACTCACTCACTCTTGTACATATCTTAACTGTGTTATTATATATAATGCTAATCATGTCAGTATTTTCAGACTGAGGACACATTTTAACCTTGAATCCGCAAAAAGGCGACTGTCCTATTGTAAGAGGAGTCTAACGGGATCGGGTGGTCAGGCCCGCTGACTTGGTTGATGCATGTCACCGTATCCCAATTGCGTGGATCGATGTTTACTGTAACATTATTGAGAGTGTCCATTACAGATTCTGCAAATCCTTTTCGAAAGTTAATAAGTTCACTAATAACAACATGGTTCAGGAGACTGTGGTAGGATCCCCCTACAGTTTAACTACATGTCAAGAGCAGTCAAGTACTGGTGCAGACTAATTCAGATGGAACAACACAGGCTACCCATCCAAGCTTATTATATACTAAAATCTCTTGATGATAATGGTAAAATTACATGGGCATCACATATTAGAATAATTTTATTCCAGTTTGGATTTGGTTTTGTTTGGCTAAGCCAAGACATTTGTAATATTCAACATTTCATGACAGATTTTAAACGAAGAGTTTAGGATTGCCTCACTCAATATTGGCACTTTTCCCTGACATCATCAACGAAATGCAATAACTACTCACAGGAATCATATATTACTTGTGATATGTCTTCTTACCTACGTAGACTTATAGCCATGTTCTGGTGTAATAATTTCAGACTTGCTGTTGAACTGGGGCGTCACAACAACATCCCACATCATGAACGTGTCTGCACATTCTGTTTTTCAAAGGGACATAACCATGTTGTAGATGAATTCCATGTTCTTATGATTTGTGACCAGTATTCTAGAGCAAGAAGTAACTCTTTTCCCAAGCGCCTCGTTGCCCCTCCCTCTATTGAGAATTTTATAAGACTTCTGTCAGCTGAAAACGAACAAATTATTAAAAGCTTAGGTAGATTTCTCTTCCAAGTCATGAACATTCGAACGGAAACACAGTGTTGAACGGTAAATCATTATTAAATCTACTCAGCATGCAAATATATATACACTAAATTTCCATTGTATTTTGCGCCGGTGGCCTGAAGTACCGGTTAAATTTGTCTGTCTATGTTTATATCAATCACTGGATTGTCTCGTTCAGACTTGATTATTTACAGAACGCCGTCATTCAGCTGGAATATTGTTGTGTGCGGCGTTAAACAACAAACACACAACATCACACAACAAACAAGGTGAAAAGTGTGACCTGGTGAGAGAAGGGGTATATAACACACATGGCATGCAATCAACGACATGTTCAACTCAACTGAGGTGTTGGATTTGTGCATTTTGTATTCTCAGAGACCCGTGAAGATCCGGGGTAGAATAGGTCTTCAGCAACCTATGCTTGCCGTAAAAGGTGACTATGCTTGTCGTAAGAGGAGACTAACAGGATCGGGTGGTCAGGCTCGCTGACTTGGTTTGAAGCACGTCATCGTGTCCCAATTGCGTTGATCGATGCTCATGGTGTCAATCCCTGGATTGTCTGGTCCAGACTCGATCATTTACAGACCGCCGCCACATAGCTTGAATATTGCTGAGTGCGGCGTTAAACAAAAAAAAGATGTATTGTCAGACTGCCAGATTGATATGTACAATCCAGGCAACGAAAGGTGGTTTTTTTAATGATTGTAATCACATTTTCTACAACTGCCATTTGACAAGTCTCCTTTGAGACAGATCTATTTATTCTGACCTCAATAAATATTGTGTACATCTGTTTTCTTGTCATTTCTGAATGAGAGTTTACTATTTGACAAGTGTAGGCCCGAGTTCACGGCATGCTTCCAGAACACCCTCCTTGTGTGGGCGCCATGTGGGTGCCCATCTTCCCGAGGCAAGTGGGTTAACTGACTATAAAAGTCCAGTTTAAAGTCAGTTAACTCTCTTGCCGCGGGAAGATGGTGGGCGCCGTGTGGGTGGTTGTGGCTGACCTTGCCCTTCTATCTAGGCTACCTGTGCACAGACAACGATCCAACGCCTCTCCGAACACAGAAAACGGTCAGACAATCAAAGTCAACTGGAGCTTACATTGATGTCTTTGTGCTGGCATCAGCTGACCATGGATCAAATCCCAGATGAGCCGACCAGACTATAATCTTTGGCCTGTCGGCGTCATACCCGTGATTGTGATCCACACTGGTCCGAGATCCCGAGATGACAACAAGGGCAGAAGTCGTTCGTCATATCCAACTGGTCTGCAGCTCCTTTCAGACTAGTAGTTCATATAAAATATTTCGACTTGTCCCTAAAGTTTCACTAGTATGACACGTAAGACTAGTAGTTCATGGAAAATAGATTTTGGGAGCAGTCGACGTGTCCCTGAAGATGTCAATGGTATGAGACAAAATCTAGTGGCAATGTCTGCCTCTACCAAGTAAGACTCAATTGATGGTAGTCCTCACTGACTCGCACATGCTATGGCGCCAAGGTATCGTGTGATGTACCCTGTGTGTGAGCCCATGTACCTCGATCTCGAGGGGCATATTGTGATGTACCCTGTGTGTGAGCCTATGTACCCCGATCCCAAGGGGCATGTTGTGATGTACCCTGTGTGTGAGCCTATGTACCCCGATCCCAAGGGGCATGTTGTGATGTACCCTGTGTGTGAGCCTATGTACCCCGATCCCAAGGGGCATGTTGTGATGTACCCTGTGTGTGAGCCTATGTACCCCGATCCCAAGGGGCATGTTGTGATGTACCCTGTGTGTGAGCCTATGTACCCCGATCCCAAGGGGCATGTTGTGATGTACCCTGTGTGTGAGCCTATGTACCCCGATCCCAAGGGGCATGTTGTGATGTACCCTGTGTGTGAGCCTATGTACCCCGATCCCGAGGGGCATATTGTGATGTACCGTGTGTGTGAGTCTATGTACCCCGATCCCGAGGGGCATGTTGTGATGTACCCTGTGTGTGAAGCCATGTACCCCGATCCCGAGGGGCATATTGTGATGTACCGTGTGTGTGAGCCTATGTACCCCGATCCCGAGGGGCATGTTGTGATGTACCGTGTGTGTGAGCCTATGTACCCCGATCCCGAGGGGCATGTTGTGATGTACCCTGTGTGTGAAGCCATGTACCCCGATCCCGAGGGGCATATTGTGATGTACCGTGTGTGTGAGCCTATGTACCCCGATCCCGAGGGGCATGTTGTGATGTACCCTGTGTGTGAAGCCATGTACCCATATCCCGAGGGGCATGTTGTGATGTACCCTGTGTGTGAGCCTATGTACCCCGATCCCGAGGGGCATGTTGTGATGTACCGTGTGTGTGAGCCTATGTATCCCGATCCCGAGGGGCATATTGTGATGTACCCTGTGTGTGAAGCCATGTAACCATATCCCGAGGGGCATGTTGTGATGTACCCTGTGTGTGAGCCTATGTACCCCGATCCCGAGGGGCATATTGTGATGTACCGTGTGTGTGAGCCCATGTACCCCGATCCCGAGGGGCATATTGTGATGTACCCTGTGTGTGAGCCCATGTACCCCGATCCCGAGGGGCATATTGTGATGTACCCTGTGTGTGAGCCTATGTACCCCGATCCCGAGGGGCATATTGTGATGTACCCTGTGTGTGAGTCTATGTACCCAGATCCCAAGGGGCATATTGTGATGTACCCTGTGTGTGAGTCTATGTACCCCGATCCCAAGGGGCATGTTGTGATGTACCCTGTGTGTGAGCCCATGTACCCCGATCCCGAGGGACATATTGTGATGTACCCTGTGTGTGAAGCCATGTACCCATATCCCGAGGGGCATATTGTGATGTACCCTGTGTGTGAGCCTATGTACCCCGATCCCGAGGGGCATGTTGTGATGTACCCTGTGTGTGAGCCATTGTACCCCGATCCCGAGGGGCATGTTGTGATGTACCCTGTGTGTGAGCCTATGTACCCCGATCCCGAGGGGCATGTTGTGATGTACCCTGTGTGTGAGCCCATGTACCCCGATCCCGAGGGGCATATTGTGATGTACCCTGTGTGTGAGCCCATGTACCCCGATCCCGAGCGGCATATTGTGATGTACCCTGTGTGTGAGCCTATGTACCCCGATCCCGAGGGGCATATTGTGATGTACCCTGTGTGTGAGCCTATGTACCCCGATCCCGAGGGGCATATTGTGATGTACCCTGTGTGTGAGCCCATGTACCCCGATCCCAAGGGGCATATTGTGATGTACCCTGTGTGTGAGCCCATGTACCCCGATCCCGAGGGGCATATTGTGATGTACCCTGTGTGTGAGCCTATGTACCCCGATCCCGAGGGGCATATTGTGATGTACCCTGTGTGTGAGTCTATGTACCCAGATCCCAAGGGGCATATTGTGATGTACCCTGTGTGTGAGTCTATGTACCCAGATCCCAAGGGGCATATTGTGATGTACCCTGTGTGTGAGCCCATGTACCCCGATCCCGAGGGGCATATTGTGATGTACCCTGTGTGTGAAGCCATGTACCCATATCCCGAGGGGCATATTGTGATGTACCCTGTGTGTGAGCCTATGTACCCCGATCCCGAGGGTCATGTTGTGATGTACCCTGTGTGTGAGCCTATGTACCCCGATCCCGAGGGGCATGTTGTGATGTACCCTGTGTGTGAAGCCATGTACCCATATCCCGAGGGGCATGTTGTGATGTACCCTGTGTGTGAGCCTATGTACCCCGATCCCGAGGGGCATATTGTGATGTACCCTGTGTGTGAGCCTATGTACCCCGATCCCGAGGGGCATGTTGTGATGTACCCTGTGTGTGAGCCTATGTACCTCGATCTCGAGGGGTATATCGTGTGATGTACCCTGTGTGTGAGCCTATGTACCCCGATCCCGAGGGGCATATTGTGATGTACCCTGTGTGTGAGCCTATGTACCTCGATCTCGAGGGGTATATCGTGTGATGTACCCTGTGTGTGAGCCTATGTACCCAGATCCCGAGGGGCATATTGTGATGTACCCTGTGTGTGAGCCTATGTACCCAGATCCCGAGGGGCATATTGTGATGTACCCTGTGTGTGAGCCTATGTACCCAGATCCCGAGGGGTATATCGTGTGATGTACCCTGTGTGTGAGCCTATGTACCCAGATCTCGAGGGGTATATGGTGTGATGTACCCTGTGTGTGAGCCTATGTACCTCGATCTTGAGGGGTATATGGTGTGATGTACCCTGTGTGTGAGCCTATGTACCTCGATCTCGAGGGGTATATCGTGTGATGCATGTACCCTGTGTGTGAGCCTATGTACCTAGTCAGTTCATGGGTTCATTTAGAATCTCAAAGATATGTATGGGAGATAAATATGTTACCCAAGATGTGTTCCGATTGATATCTCAGTGGATACATGTTCGGGCTACATGAAAAATATTTGCCACCTCTTTAACCAATCAGAAGGTAGTATTTTGATGTAAGGAAAGATAGACATGTTTCCACCTCCTTACATGGTATAGGGGGCCGGGGAGGGAACGCTTCCTGGAGGAGCGGGTGTGGCCCAGTCACGAGTGGCTATTGTGAAAGTTGAGATACATATTTCATATTTGCTAATAGTCTTAGCCTCAGTATTTATGCAGAAAATATTGGAATAGCAATGGTGACCCCAACATCTGTTGACAACAGACCCAGGTGAGCTACAGTTCTGCGTTACTCTGTCGTATGGTAAGAGACCGACATCAATATATTCTTACGGAAGCCTTCCTGTGATACTCATAACGTGACCAAGAAACGTAACAGGAATTTCTGCACATGACATGAGTGTTATTACTTCTAGTTTGGACTTAAAAATCCCAGTGATGCTGGATAATGCTAGGCTCGTTTTGGGATAAAGACACTCTTTGACAATCGGCCAACCTCGCACCTTTCTGAAATAGATGCTCGTGTTCAGACTAAGTCTTCGAAGGAGCATCAATCGAACTGAAATAGAACAGAACATAGCACCATTAATGACATGTGATACAAAACTTATTTGTAGTATAAGGCTGCATGTATGTATGTGGTCTGTAAATTAATCAAGTCTAGCGAGACAATCCAGTGATTGCTACTGATTCCCTGATTACATAGGTAGTAGACTCCCTTGGGGCTTCCCTCCTACTCCTAGCTGACCTGTCGTGGTACGGCTGAAGTACCCTTCAAAGAAGCGACAAACCAAACTCACAGACAGACAGGTAGATAGGTAACTCTTCTGTGGACACATCTTTAGACACACAACATAACACTGATATCTTTCGTACATATTTTATTCATACTATATTTCCAAGACATCAAACTTTTATGGATAACTTCTTTATTTAACAAAAGTTATATTTGGGACAACACTTTCTCAGTAAAGTAAGGATTCTAGATCTGTTGGGGGTTGAGTCCCATCTGGGATTCAAACCCACTCTCAGAGTGAGGCACCTATTTGACATCTAACAGTTAGCAATCTAACCCTCTCAACCACCTATGATTCCACGAAATGGAATCTGACAACTGGTAGTCTAGATCAAATTTGGATTTGGGAATTTAACCTAAGAGTGAGTGAGTGAGTTGGGTTTAACGCCGCTTTTAACATTATTCCAGTTATATCACAGCGTGTCAGCTTAATGTGGGAGGAAAGCCTAAAGTGATGCAGGTCTCAGACGTTTACCACTTCGGTGAAACCCACGAGCACGGGTATGGTGCTGACAAACCTAGAAACATAATTGGGGCGAACCGTGATTCGAACCCACAATCATAGGTTTCTGGCGTGCCCAAGGGACGCAACTCTGCACAACGAATCGCGGCGCCTTAGACGACTGGGCCACCTGTGCCCCCTTAACCCAAGAAAGTACTAGAATTTGCACTTGACTAAGAATGTGTTATTCCTAACATAACATTTGTTACTTATGACTTCTAGGATGTTGTTTAGATGCAGCCAGCAACATGCTAGCTGTATGACAACGACCTGTAAATATAGTCTGGTCCAGACAATCCAGTGGTTGACATCATGAGCATGCCCCACACAATTGTGATACAATGATGACAAGATGACTGATATATCCAACCTTAGAAAACCCATTTCATTTAGGACTAGTCCACAGGACTTTCACAAAACTAATATCCCTCGTCATCAAGTCTGTAGCAAGTCCTGGAGTAAAATCCAAGCCTGGAGAACTGTCAACGAGCTATTGCTATCAGATGTTACCAGTCTTGAATTGTCCTCGGCACAATTTAATACCCTTGAGCTAGCAGATTAATGTCGGTTTTACAAGGGCGTACAGATAATGTTGCCACAAGCTACACAAATCTCATAGACTGTAGCCAATGGCCTTTTACATGCATTTCAGTTTTATCAAAAATATTACAAAAAGCAACACAAATATATGTACAATTTCATATTGCTAGTTTACCATGAAACAAAACAATCCCATATACTCAGTGTATGTCAGTGTTTGTTTGTTTGTTGTTTAACGCCGCTCTCAGCAGTATTCCAGCTATATGACGGCGGTCTGTAAATAATCAAGTCTGGACCAGACAATCCAGTGATTGACATCATGAGCATCGACCCACGTAATTTGGATACGATGACATGCATCAACCAAGTGAGCCAGCCTGACCACCCGATCCCGTTAGTCACCTTTTACGACAAGCATAGTCGCCTTTTACGCCATGTCAGTGTGTAGGCAGTATGATGCCAATAACAGCTCGCGTCAAAGTAACAGTTGTATGATGACTAATGAAGTAAGATCAGGAATAATGAATGACAGATCAAGATTCTCCTGACTGAATACCGAAGAAACATTTCAAAAATTGGATCTCAGACAAAAATGTATATCCACTCATCCCTAGCACATAATTTCTCTCAATCAGGAGTGAGTGAGTGAGTGAGTTTGGTTTAACGCTGCTTTTAGCAATATTCCAGCAATATCACGGCGGGGGACACCAGAAATGGGCTTCACACATTGTGCCCATGTCGGGAATCGAACCCGGGTCTTCAGCGTGAGGAGCGAATGCTTTAACCACTAGGCTACCCGACCGCCCCTCACTCATGAGTATTATGTTGCTAGGTTTGTCAGCACCATACCCGTGCTCGTGGGTTTCACCGAAGTGGTAAACGTCTAAGACCTGCATTTCTTCGGGATTTCCTCCCACATTAAGCTGATATAACTGGAATACTGTTAAAAGCGGCGTTAAACCCAACTCACTCACTCACTCACTCACTCATGAGTAACGTCAATCGACCCACGCTTGTAATGGGAAGACTATTTTAAGCTGGTGTATTTGAATTGGTTCAAAACGAAGCTGCCATAGTAAATAGGTCAAAGTATTTATCCTGATAGTATGTCGACATAATACACAAGGAAGTGGACGATGAGATTCCAGTGTCTAAAGAGACGTCTAAAAAGTTGTCTGAAGTACATTTTCCTGTGAAACATATTTACTGAATTTTTTTATACAATAGTTGATAACTCAGCTCAAAAAACACACATATTAGGACACACTTTTTAAATTTCATGTTTCAAAGATTAATTACAGCTCGGTCGAAATAAAAATAAAAATAAATAGCTATGCCAATCATTTACTTATTGATATGAAAGTCATTCTGCCCTGGAGTTTAAACTGAAACTGGCTTCTTGAATCACAGATAGACTAGACCGTGATGCAGACATGGAATTATATACATGTATACATGGTCAGGAGGCATAATATAAATAGATAGTTTTAGGTTTATTTTATATCTTTTCCAGCTGTGTGATGATGGTCATAATTTCATTCAATAAACGTCATAAATGTAATGGAAATATACACTGCCGTTTTCTCATGTGTACCGACCATTCCGCCATTACCGGCTGTCGATTAAAATATACAAAACGTGTAAATAAACTTGTCCGTAATTTATTTACATGAATAAGTATACAGTTGTGAAAAACATGTCATTCTGACCGCTATGGTCATATTATTTCTTATGAACAAAGATTTTGTCTGAAAATATTTACGTGTATATGACATGGGTGCATAATCAGAATTGGCCGTCATTCGCTCGGTGTTCAAACATGGCAGAGAAAGGCCGAGAAGCGCGGTAGCCACTTTACTAATCTCTCCATATTTCATAATCCGTAGCATTGTATAAAGTATGAGTTGCACAATGTTAAAGATGATTGGGGTGATGATGGTTATAGTTTTGACTTTGTGCACTCAGTGTTTGATATCAAAATTCACAGTTTAAAAAAGGGCATTTTCTCGGGACCATATATGGTCCCCTGGCACTATGCGGGTGTAAAAAGTGAGGGACCATATATGGTCCCATGGCACCAAGAGGATTAAGCGAACAGCTTAAACAATTGTGAGCTGATGCCGCTAAACATACAATCATGTAATCCTAGTACATGAACAATGAATATTTGAATCTACAAACAGCCCACCTAATATGGTGGGATACTTTTTGTATACAAGAGACAATGGTAGCACTGTATAGATGGCACCACGTGGAAATGTAGTGGATGTGGTTCAGGTAGACCCTGTTGTAGTGTTGTTGCATAGGTTGTTACTGTAGCTGCCAAATCGGTAAGGATGGTATCTAAAAGCAAAATGAATCCCCCTTCACAATTTTGAATGAAAAACTGAAACAATTTATTGTGGCCTTACTGTGAAATACTCACACAGAAATATTGTTATATGTCTTCAGTGTTGATGTGGAGGTGTGTCAGGGGGATGTTTCTTTTGAGTGAGTGAGTATGGTTTTACGCCGCTTTTAGCAATATTCAAGCAATATCACGGCGGGGGACACCAGAAATGGGCTTCACACATTGTACCAATTTCGGGAATCACACCCGGGTCTTCGGCGTGACAAGCAAATGCTTTAACCACAAGACTACCCGACCGCACCTGTTTCATTATATGGACAATGTAGATGTAAATGTCTATAGATATATACATGTATTGAGAGGGACAGGACAGAAATACAGATGAGAAGAAAACAAAGTTATGAGTCTTTAACTGAACTCTGCACATATGACATATAGGAATGATACATCTCTGTACAAAACCATGCATTATAAGGGCTGGTAATTGTATATCAGGGTTAGTAGTGGGCCAGGAGACATTAGGGGAAGTCACCAAGAGACATCACGGTGTCTCGTGAAGAGGAAACGTCAGGGAGGGTTATCATAAACATGGACCTTTATTGATTCCGGGACTTTCTTTCATTTAATTCCAAGGATATCTTAATGAGACAAACATTTTCCAAGCTGGGGTCTGAAACACTGGATCTGACAGGCTGACAGAGAGACCACTGACAAACATTCTCCAAGCTGGGGTCTGAAACACTGGATCTGACAGGCTGACAGGAAGACCACTGACAAACATTCTCCAAGCTGGGGTCTGAATCACTGGATCTGACAGGCTGACATAGAGACCACTGACAAACATTCTCCAAGCTGGGGTCTGAAACACTGGATCTGACAGGCTGACAGAGAGACCACTGACAAACATTCTCCAAGCTGGGGTCTGAAACACTGGATCTGACAGGCTGACATAGAGACCACTAACAAACATTCTCCAAGCTGGGGTCTGAAACACTGGATCTGACAGGCTGACAGAGAGACCACTGACAAACATTCTCCAAGCTGGGGTCTGAAACACTGCATCTGACAGGCTGACATAGAGACCACTAACAAACATTCTCCAAGCTGGGGTCTGAAACACTGGATCTGACAGGCTGACAGAGAGACCACTGACAAACATTCTCCAAGCTGGGGTCTGAAACACTGCATCTGACAGGCTGACATAGACACCACTGACAAACATTCTCCAAGCTGGGGTCTGAAACACTGGATCTGACAGGCTGACAGAGAGACCACTGACAAACATTCTCCAAGCTGGGGTCTGAAACACTGGATCTGACAGGCTGACAGAGAGACCACTAACAAACATTCTCCAAGCTGGGGTCTGAATCACTGGATCTGACAGGCTGACATAGAAACCACTGACAAACATTCTCCAAGCTGGGGTCTGAAACACTGGGTCTGACAGGCTGACAGAGAGACCACTGACAAACATTCTCCAAGCTGGGGTCTGAAACACTGGATCTGACAGGCTGACAGAGAGACCACTGACAAACATTCTCCAAGCTGGGGTCTGAAACACTGGATCTGACAGGCTGACAGAGAGACCACTGACAAACATTCTCCAAGCTGGGGTCTGAATCACTGGATCTGACAGGCTGACATAGAAACCACTGACAAACATTCTCCAAGCTGGGGTCTGAAACACTGGGTCTGACAGGCTGACAGAGAGACCACTGACAAACATTCTCCAAGCTGGGGTCTGAAACACTGGATCTGACAGGCTGACAGAGAGACCACTGACAAACATTCTCCAAGCTGGGGTCTGAAACACTGGATCTGACAGGCTGACAGAGAGACCACTGACAAACATTCTCCAAGCTGGGGTCTGAAACACTGGATCTGACAGGCTGACATAGAGACCACTGACAAACATTCTCCAAGCTGGGGTCTGAAACACTGGATCTGACAGGCTGACATAGAGACCACTGACAAACATTCTCCAAGCTGGGGTCTGAAACACTGGATCTGACAGGCTGACAGAGAGACCACTGACAAACATTCTCCAAGCTGGGGTCTGAAACACTGGATCTGACAGGCTGACAGAGAGACCACTGACAAACATTCTCCAAGCTGGGGTCTGAAACACTGGATCTGACAGGCTGACAGGGAGACCACTGACAAACATTCTCCAAGCTGGGGTCTGAAACACTGGATCTGACAGGCTGACAGAGAGACCACTGACAAACATTCTCCAAGCTGGGGTCTGAAACACTGGGTCTGACAGGCTGACAGAGAGACCACTGACAAACATTCTCCAAGCTGGGGTCTGAAACACTGGATCTGACAGGCTGACAGAGAGACCACTGACAAACATTCTCCAAGCTGGGGTCTGAAACACTGGATCTGACAGGCTGACAGAGAGACCACTGACAAACATTCTCCAAGCTGGGGTCTGAAACACTGGATCTGACAGGCTGACATAGAGACCACTGACAAACATTCTCCAAGCTGGGGTCTGAAACACTGGATCTGACAGGCTGACAGAGAGACCACTGACAAACATTTTCCAAGCTGGGGTCTGAAACACTGGATCTGACAGGCTGACAGAGAGACCACTGAACTTACTTCAAGGGGCTAAGGGTCAGGCAAGAAGTTGGGAAGGTTTGCAAGAAATGGACGAATCTTTGGAGCGGATTAGTCATGCATTTACCAATACCGGGTTTTACTGGTGCAAAACTGTGCATGAATGGACACAAATGGACACTGTGAGTACCAAGGGAACGGAACACATGATTGTGGACCCCATGTGTGCATAATAACAGAGAGTCCCCCGGACTCAACAATAGCTCGGTCCCCATCCCCATTCCACTTAACAGTGACAAAATGTATAGGATAGATGCTACACCTTGACAAAACAGACACCGAAGAGCTGCCAGCAGCTTTTTTAGACAGAGACAGGAGGTGGAGATGAGAGAATGTGTCTATTTGAATCTTCCCAATTCCATTCAAAATCAACAGTGGGAGAGTTAGTACAGTATGTAATATGAAAAAACACATTGATATAAATTAATGTAAAATACATAAAATACATGGCACCAAAACAGATCTGAATGTTCCATAAAGTTGATAAAATAAATATAGATGGTTTCAAACATATTTGATAAAAATATCAGTTACATTGTCTTAAAACACATTTCCACTAAAATAACAATTCTATACAGGTCATAACAAGTAACAATATCTGGTGTGGAGCAAGATGTGAGGTTTACAATCTACACCCCATAGATGACAGATGGGGTAGTGGTTTTCCCAATGAAGTGAGGAACACATTGTTTCTCCCGTGGACTTGAAAAATAGATAGACAATAGACATGACAAAATGTACATACCGGTATTGACAAAACAGACACCTAGTAGCTGCCACTAAGCTTATGAGACGGAGGTGTGTGTCTTCACCAAATAGATGATCTCCCAGTCGCGCACACTCTTCCGACAGATGGGGCTGAGATGTGTGTCTTCACCAAATAGATGATCTCCCAGTCGCGCACACTCTTCCGACAGATGGGGCATGTTTTTCTGTTGAATTTGGAGCATGCTGAGGCTCTTCTAGACTCAAACAATGACAGACAATAGAAACAACAAAATGTACACAAGGATAAAACAGACAGCTAACAGCTGCCACTAAGCATATGAGTCTACGCAACAAAGATGACCTCCCAGTCATGCACACTGCTCCGACAGATTGGGCTGAGGTGTGTGTCTACGCCACATAGATGACCTCCCAGTCACGCACACTGCTCCGACAGATGGGGCTGAGGTGAGTGTCTACGCCACATAGATGACCTCCCAGTCACGCACACTGTTCCGACAGATGGGGCATGTCTTCCCGATGAAGTGGGGGGCACACTGAGTGCCACAGCACACGTGTCGACACGGGCGGAACAGACACTGGGCCTCCTCCTCCAGACACACCTTACACCGGGCGTAGGCGGGGTCAGCGGGGACAGCCGGGGCGGGGACAGCAGCAGCAGCAGCAGCATTGTTGACAGGGTCGTTGTTCTGTATGTTGTTAGCTGCAGAACAAACAAGAAGGAGGTTAATGAAATACAGAGATCGAGATTGATCAGATTTTCATGGCCAAGAATCCTGGAGTGTCATATTTTATTCTGATTATAAGGTCTAGGGAAAGCCTGTCTATGCATGGATCAACAACGAGGCAGTCATGGCAGGATTAGAAGGAAAATGTTTTTCAGCAGAGTGACCTCGATGACAAGGTCATGACTTGTGCAAAAAGGACAGAGGACATCGGAACACTTTGTGTCTTTGAACTACAGAACTACAAGCTCGTACTGGCCTCCGTGTACGTCAAGTATTGTTACTTCACTCCAGCAGTACTACACTGAAAGCAAGCTGACATCATATTTTTTTTTATTTGACTTTACAAATATGTACAAATATCCAGGCCACAGAGGCTTTAAATAGATAATTTATTTTAATGAAATTATTTCCATGTATTTCTAAAACATCAGCTCTGAGAGTTTGGGTAACTAACTGTGCCGTGGAACATTAACATGGGTGATAAATCAGGTCCCCAATAAGAAAATACAGTCAAGCAGAAAATCAGCACTGCACCTTTAATTTCGGGAAATAATTTTTAAATGCCTTCCTCTCTTTTACTACTTTCTGAATAAATGCAGGAGTGATACATCATAAAGTTTCCATTATTCATTCCAGTACAAGAGGGAAGCGAGGCTCACGACATTAGATATCTTAAATCAAGTCATCCACTTTGTTTGTCTGCTGTCTTCTTTTGTCTGACAATATACAGTTTACTTTTTCATATAATGGATAGTGTTATTGAGGCGATAAACTAATCCAATAAATGTGGTATCACAATCCAATAACTATGACGGACAAATGACTTGATCTTAGCTCCTCATTAATATACACATATGCCTTGTACAGCTGGTTCAAAAAAAGAAAAGATATAATATATAAAATGACTCCCACCTTACTGGTACCGGTACATTTTTGAAACATTTGGATGCAAATTTGATAATTATTTCCCTGTGGCCTACAACAGTGTGACTCCCTACCTTGCAGGAGCTGCCTCAGTCTCTCCAGCTCCTCCGCCTGTCTCCTCATCTCCTCGTCCTTCCGCCTGTTCTCCTCGGCCTGCCTCCTCATTTCCACAGCCAGACTGTTCAGCTCCCTCTGTTTCCTGTCCAGCTCCTCTCCCTGACTCCCGATGATGTTGTCCTTGTGTCCCAGCTGGTGGTCCTTGTCCTGCAGCTGGTGGTCCTTGTCCTGCACCACCTGTCCCTGTCTCTGGATGACCTGGGCCTGTGCCTGCAGTCTGGCAGTCAGTGCCTGCATCTCACACCGCCGCTGTGCCTGCTCCCGACTCAGCTCTGTGTGGTACTCCTCATGGGTGCGCTCCATCTCCTCATCCTTCCTCACCAGCAGCTGGTCCTTCTGCTGGATCTCCTCGCTCTGTCTGATGAGACTCAGGGCATTGGTGTGGGTTGACTCCATCAGCCTCTGCAGCTGGGAGAAGTTTGCGTCGGAGGCTCGCAGAGTGCCTTTGAGCAGCGCCTCGTTAGGGTAGAACCCACCTGTCATGGAGATGGTAGATGTGAAGATGCAGTGAGGGGACCTCATAACTAAGAGACATGGTTTTTAATTTTTTGGTTAACAGATTCAACCCACCAATACAAAGGCTGTGGCAATTAAAACAGACATAGTTTGACTGCAGTCAAGCCACTAGTCTGAAGTCCCAGTCCAGTCTAATCTGGTAAAATGTCTTTCAATCTAGTAAGATCAGCTGATAATTATCCAATCGGTTAGAAACAAATCTACTGTAAAAGGTTGGATTTGATACTCAAAAGCTCTGTGCACAGACTGTAAATGTATTTATATTTGCCTGGCTCCTCCATCTGTGATGAGTTAGAAAAACAAAGAGACACATCTACAAAGAATTTTAAAAAGTCAAGTAATAAACTGTAACTTTTTAAATGATATTGTCTACAACCACTGCAAAGACAACAAATGTCCTCAGAAGTACAAACTATACTGCACATCAAGAAATAAGGATACATGTATCTTTTTTCCCACAAATACAACCAGGTAAATATATATTCTAGACAGCATAAATTTATTTTTATTCTGACCGACCCAAAATTCAATAAACCAATAAAATAGTGTGGCCTCAAACTTGAGAATGTCTTGTAGGCTAGTTTGGGAACAGTGTAAAAGACTTGCAGATTAAACTCTCAGTCTCATTCAGGCTTAAAACAATAAAAGTATTGGTTCTCAGGCAATGACTGGAAAATGTAGTGCGGGCGGCAGTGGTGTTTTTTTCCTAGTTCCATCTAGTATGTAACCAAACAAACAGTTGTGTACCATCAACCTGGGAAAGGGCCTCCCTACATAAACAAGCATACAAACTCTTCTTGCCACTATGACCATAACATGAGATACACAGTATAGCAGTGTGCATATGAAGGGAAGTAACTGTGTGCTGTATGGATCGTATTGTTTTTAAGTATTAGGATTTGTTTGAAAATGGAAATAAAACTGAAACATGTGTAGGACTTTATGATGATGCGGGCGGTGCCTGAGAACCAAGATTATTATTCTTTTCAACCTTAGTAAAACAAAACACATTAAAGGGAGATAATATTAAAAACATATTCAAGGGAGATAATCTCATTTTTTAAATGTTATTTAGATCATGTAGCAGAAAATGAATGTTTGTTTGTTTGTTGCTTAACGCCGCACTCAGCAATATTCCAGCTATATGACGGCAGTCTGTAAATAATCGAGTCTGGACCAGACAATCCAGTGATTGACATCATGAGCATCGATCCACGCAATTAGGATACGATGACATGCATCAACCAAGTCAGCGAGCCTGACCACCCGATCCCGTTAGTCCTCTCTTACGACAATGAATGACTCTGATAAGAAGAGTGAAGGCTTTGCTTTAATCTACAGGCAGGATGACCAGTGACCTCAACATGAGCACAATACACTCACGGGACAAGATAAAGAATTTGAGAACAGCTTGTCGGATTTGCTGTACATCATACTGACATGCCAAGGCTGCCTTGATGGCCGCCATGTTCAGACTCGGGCGAAGTGGGGAGGGCGTGGCTGGGCTGCCAGGGGTGCCGCACTGGTCTGTGAAAAAAATGATATGTTCATTAAACATGGTAAAATATTATTTTATAGAACTCAGTTGAACAACATGACTTTTGTTCTTTCCATAGAAACTTGAATTTCATAGATCTACAGACTTGTACACTCATAACTGAATCCTACTCATATTTCCTTTGATTGTTGATATACATATGTTGATATTCCTGATTTTCTATCCAAAGCCTCTAATAAACACACAAAGACTGGGTTATCCACCAGAAAAAGACGTCTGAAGAAAATTAATTTGTGATAGTGGTGTCAAGTGACAACGTGATACACCTACATGTTTTGACATTGACAGTTCTTCATGGTTTATGTGTGTGTGTGAGTTGCTTTTAACAGTATTCCAGTTACATCACGGCGTGTCAGCTTAGTGTGGGAGGAAAGCCCTAAGTGATGCAGGTCAGACGTTTACCACTCAGGTGAAACCCACAAGTGTATATGGTACTGACAAACCTAGAAACGTAATCGGGGCCAACCCACAGTCATAGGTTTCTGGCGTGCCCAAGGGATGCAACTCTGGACAGTGAATTGCGGTGCCATAGGCGAGTGGGCCACCCGTGCCCCCTCATGGGTTAGGTATGCACTACTGAGGAATGTAGTGTGGGCAATACCTGTGAAAGGTTGACAATAATGTTATGATTCAACACTTAATTCATTCAGTATCAATTTTCCAAAAGTAATATGTATGAAACCTGATGATTATTTGAACTAGCTTTTCCTTAAGGGCGCACATCGCAAATCATCGCATCAAAACTGCTTGCACAAAACTATCAGAGTGAGCCTACAT
Source organism: Haliotis rufescens (assembly GCF_023055435.1). Lineage (NCBI taxonomy): Eukaryota > Metazoa > Mollusca > Gastropoda > Lepetellida > Haliotidae > Haliotis > Haliotis rufescens. The sequence continues at coordinate 3,582,778 of NW_025964046.1, forward strand.
TAGTCTGTATTGACAGTGAAACGCCTGGGTTGCTCACAATAACCTCTTGTCAGTCTGAGGTAGGCTTATCATGAAACCCAAAAAATTGGCTTTTAATCTCTTTTTAAAAAGTAATATTTATAAAAAAAACTCCAAGTGAGTCAAACACAAACTGGTCAATAAGCAACAATTGCTTGCAGCCCGGCTGAACGGAACATGGAGAATTTTACCCAAAACAAGGTAAATTAGATACAACAATGTGTATTCTATCCATACCCAAGTACTGCGATATGTAGCCTATCATGTGGTTGGCGCACACGGACATAATAAAATTTGCCTTAATACACGTAATACATCGAGTCAATATTTCTGATTATTGCAGTACACAGCAGACATTGTCCATCACCCACCTTCAGCTGTGTCGCTCTCTGTCAGAGCCTGTGAAAGAGAACAAAGATATTACAGGTCATGATATACAATGTAAGAAGTTATTTTCAGATTGAACACATTCTTGGGTTTGGCCTCAACTAGATACCGACTATGCTGATGAATGGGTGGACATAACACTAATATGCAACACTACCTAATTAAGTCTATAAAGCTGGGACAAAGAGTGTCACAGTTCCAGTCTGAGTGCTGGGTTATTTATTTTTTATTTTGATGTCATATTTGGAGTCATTTCAATCAAAGCATAGTGTCTTGTTCGAGTGACAAGGTACGGCACTTTATGTGAATAACACGGTGTCGGAACATACTTTATACTTACTATCAAGATCATTTGTCAGTGGATGATACAATTAGTAGGATTCTATATTTTCATACTGAAAGTTGAAATACGAGTTATACCTATTGGCTAAAGAAGTCATCATTTTAATATCAGTGAGTGGTGTTTGGGTTTGTTGTCGAAACTTAAATTAAAGTCATACCTTAGAAATCTAACATATTTAACATTTTGCTCTGAAATATTTCAAACACCATTACATAATAATGTATAAACTGCACTTAGTATTATCAAGGAAGTACTGACATTATTGGTGTGAGGGTTCCCAGAAATATGTCTTAAAGGTGGGTAGATAGACAGCTGCAGGTGGAGCATATAAACAGCTGCAGTATATAGACTATATACATAGAAACTATACACCCATGTTTGATGGTGCCTAAAGAAAGTATACACCCTTGTTTGATGGTGCCTAAAGAAAGTATACACCCATGTTTGATGGTGACTAAAGAAAGTATACACCCATGTTTGATGGTGACTAAAGAAACTATACACCCATGTTTGATGGTGCCTAAAGAAAGTATACACCCATGTTTGATGGTGACTAAAGAAAGTATACACCCATGTTTGATGGTGCCTAAAGAAAGTATACACCCATGTTTGATGGTGACTAAAGAAAGTATACACTCATGTTTGATGGTGCCTAAAGAAAGTATACACCCATGTTTGATGGTGCCTAAAGAAAGTATACACCCTTGTTTGATGGTGATTTAAGAAAGTATACACCCTTGTTTGATGGTGCCTAAAGAAAGTATACACCCATGTTTGATGGTGCCTTAAGAAAGTATACACCCATGTTTGATGGTTCCTTAAGAAAGTATACACCCATGTTTGATGGTGCCTAAAGAAAGTATACACCCTTGTTTGATGGTGCCTAAAGAAAGTATACACCCATGTTTGATGGTGACTAAAGAAAGTATACACCCATGTTTGATGGTGCCTTAAGAAAGTATACACCCATGTTTTATGGTGCCTAAAAAAGTATACACCCATGTTTGATGGTGACTAAAGAAACTATACACCCATGTTTGATGGTGCCTAAAGAAAGTATACACCCATGTTTGATGGTGACTAAAGAAAGTATACACCCATGTTTGATGGTGCCTAAAGAAAGTATACACCCATGTTTGATGGTGACTAAAGAAAGTATACACTCATGTTTGATGGTGACTAAAGAAACTATACACCCATGTTTGATGGTGCCTAAAGAAAGTATACACCCTTGTTTGATGGTGATTTAAGAAAGTATACACCCTTGTTTGATGGTGCCTAAAGAAAGTATACACCCTTGTTTGATGGTGCCTAAAGAAAGTATACACCCTTGTTTGATGGTGCCTAAAGAAAGTATACACCCTTGATTGATGGTGACTAAAGAAAGTATACACTCATGTTTGATGGTGCCTAAAGAAACTATACACCCATGTTTGATGGTGACTAAAGAAAGTATACACCCATGTTTGATGGTGCCTAAAGAAACTATACACCCATGTTTGATGGTGACTAAAGAAAGTATACACTCATGTTTGATGGTGACTAAAGAAACTATACACCCATGTTTGATGGTGCCTAAAGAAAGTATACACCCTTGTTTGATGGTGATTTAAGAAAGTATACACCCTTGTTTGATGGTGCCTAAAGAAAGTATACACCCTTGTTTGATGGTGCCTAAAGAAAGTATACACCCTTGTTTGATGGTGCCTAAAGAAAGTATACACCCTTGTTTGATGGTGACTAAAGAAAGTATACACTCATGTTTGATGGTGCCTAAAGAAACTATACACCCATGTTTGATGGTGCCTAAAGAAAGTATACACCCTTGTTTGATGGTGCCTAAAGAAAGTATACACCCATGTTTGATGGTGACTAAAGAAAGTATACACCCATGTTTGATGGTGCCTAAAGAAACTATACACCTATGTTTGATGGTGCCTAAAGAAACTATACACCCATGTTTGATGGTGCCTAAAGAAACTATACACCCATGTTTGATGGTGCCTAAAGACACTATACACCCATGTTTGATGGTGCCTAAAGAAAGTATACACCCATGTTTGATGGTGCCTAAAGAAACTATACACCCATGTTTGATGGTGCCTAAAGAAGCTATACACCCATGTATGATGGTGCGTAAAGAAACTATACACCCATGTTTGATGGTGCCTAAAGAAAGTATACACCAATGTTTGATGGTGACTAAAGAATGTATACACCCAAGTTTGATGGTGCCTAAAGAAAGTATACACCCATGTTTGATGGTGACTAAAGAAACTATACACCCATGTTTGATGGTGCCTAAAGAAAGAATACACCAATGTTTGATGGTGCCTAAAGAAACTATACACCCATGTTTGATGGTGCCTAAAGAAAGTATACACCCATGTTTGATGGTGCCTAAAGAAAGTATACACCCATGTTTGATGGTGCCTAAAGAAAGTATACACCCATGTTTGATGGTGACTAAAGAAACTATACACCCATGTTTGATGGTGCCTAAAGAAAGTATACACCCATGTTTGATGGTGACTAAAGAAAGTATGCACCCATGTTTGATGGTGCCTAAAGAAAGTATACAGCCATGTTTGATGGTGCCTAAAGAAAGTATACACCAATGTTTGATGGTGACTAAAGAAACTATACACCCATGTTTGATGGTGCCTAAAGAAAGTATACACCAATGTTTGATGGTGCCTAAAGAAAGTATACACCAATGTTTGATGGTGCCTAAAGAAACTATACACCCATGTTTGATGGTGCCTAAAGAAACTATACACCCATGTTACATGGCGCCTAAGGAAACTATACACCCATGTTTGATTGTGCCTAAAGAAACTATACACCCATGTTTGATGGTGCCTAAAGAAAGTATATACCCTTGTTTGATGGTGCCTAAAGAAACTATACACCCATGTTTGATGGTGACTAAAGAAAGTATACACCTTTGTTTGATGGTGCCCAAAGAAAGTATACACCCTTGTTTGATGGTGACTAAAGAAAGTATACACCCTTGTTTGATGGCGCCTAAAGAAAGTATACACTCATGTTTTATGGTGCCTAAAGAAACTATACACCCATGTTTGATGGTGCCTAAAGAAACTATACACCCATGTTTGATGGTGCCTAAAGAAACTATACACCCATGTTTGATGGTGCCTAAAGAAACTATACACCCATGTTTGATGGTGACTAAAGAAAGTATACACCCATGTATGATGGTGCCTAAAGAAACTATACACCCTTGGTTGATGGTGCCTAAAGAAAGTATACACCCATGTTTGATGGTGACTAAAGAAAGTATACACCCATGTTTGATGGTGCCTAAAGAAAGTATACACCCATGTTTGATGGTGACTAAAGAAACTATACACCCATGTTTGATGGTGCCTAAAGAAAGTACACACCAATGTTTGATGGTGCCTAAAGAAAGTATACACCCATGTTTGATGGTGACTAAAGAAACTATACACCCATGTTTGATGGTGCCTAAAGAAAGTATACACCAATGTTTGATGGTGCCTAAAGAAAGTATACACCCATGTTTGATGGTGCCTTAAGAAACTATACACCCATGTTTGATGGTGCCTAAAGAAAGTATATACCCATGTTTGATGGTGCCTAAAGAAAGTATACACCAATGTTTGATGGTGCCTAAAGAAACTATACACCCATGTTTGATGGTGATTTAAGAAAGTATACACCTTGCTTGATGGTGCCTAAAGAAAGTATACACCCATGTTTGATGGTGCCTAAAGAAACTATACTCCCATGTTTGATGGTGATTTAAGAAAGTATACACCCATGTTTGATGGTGCCTAAAGAAACTATACAACCATGTTACATGGTGCCTAAAGAAAGTATACACCCTTGTTTGATGGTGCCTAAAGAAAGTATACACCAATGTTTGATGGTGCCTAAAGAAACTATACACCCAAGTTTGATGGTGATTTAAGAAAGTATACACCTTGCTTGATGGTGCCTAAAGAAACTATACACCCATGTTTGATGGTGATTTAAGAAAGTATACACCTTGCTTGATGGTGCCTAAAGAAAGTATACACCAATGTTTGATGGTGCCTAAAGAAACTATACACCCAAGTTTGATGGTGATTTAAGAAAGTATACATCCATGTTTGATAGTGCCTAAAGAAACTATACACCCATGTTTGATGGTGCCTAAAGAAACTATACTCCCATGTTTGATGGTGATTTAAGAAAGTATACACCCATGTTTGATGGTGCCTAAAGAAACTATACAACCATGTTACATGGTGCCTAAAGAAAGTATACACCCTTGTTTGATGGTGCCTAAAGAAAGTATACACCAATGTTTGATGGTGCCTAAAGAAACTATACACCCAAGTTTGATGGTGATTTAAGAAAGTATACACCTTGCTTGATGGTGCCTAAAGAAACTATACACCCATGTTTGATGGTGATTTAAGAAAGTATACACCTTGCTTGATGGTGCCTAAAGAAAGTATACACCCATGTTTGATGGTGATTTAAGAAACTATACTCCCATGTTTGATGGTGATTTAAGAAAGTATACACCCATGTTTGATAGTGCCTAAAGAAACTATACATCCATGTTTGATGGTGCCTAAAGAAAGTATACTCCCATGTTTGATGGTGATTTAAGAAAGTATACACTCATGTTTGATGGTGCCTAAAGAAACTATACACCCATGTTACATGGTGCCTAAAGAAAGTATACACCCATGTTTGATGGTGCCTAAAGAAAGTATACACCTTTGTTTGATGGTGACTTAAGAAAGTATACACCCATGTTTGATGGTGCCTAAAGAAACTATACTCCAATGTTTGATGGTGATTTAAGAAAGTATACACCCATGTTTGATAGTGCCTAAAGAAACTATACACCCATGTTTGATGGTGCCTAAAGAAAGTATACACCCATGTTTGATGGTGCCTAAAGAAAGTATACAGCCATGTATGATGGTGCCTAAAGAAAGTATACACCCATGTTTGATGGTGCCTAAAGAAAGTATACACCCATGTTTGATGGTGCCTAAAGAAAGTATACAGCCATGTATGATGGTGCCTAAAGAAACTATACACCCATGTTTGATGGTGCCTAAAGAAAGTATACACCCATGTTTGATGGTGCCTAAAGAAAGTATACACCCATGTTTGATGGTGCCTAAAGAAAGTAGACACCCATGTTTGATGGTGACTAAAGAAAGTATACACTCATGTTTGATGGTGCCTAAAGAAAGTATACACCCATGTTTGATGGTGCCTAAAGAAAGTATACAGCCATGTATGATGGTGCCTAAAGAAACTATACACCCATGTTTGATGGTGCCTAAAGAAAGTATACACCCATGTTTGATGGTGCCTAAAGAAAGTATACACCCATGTTTGATGGTGCCTAAAGAAAGTAGACACCCATGTTTGATGGTGACTAAAGAAAGTATACACTCATGTTTGATGGTGATTTAAGAAAGTATACACTCATGTTTGAATGTGCCTAAAGAAAGAATACACCCATGTTTGATTGGGCCTAAAGAAAGTATACACCCATGTTTGATGGTGCCTAAAGAAAGTATACACCCATGTTACATGGTGCCTAAAGAAAGTATACACCCATGTTTGATGGTGCCTAAAGAAAGTAGACACCGATGTTTGATGGTGCCTAAAGAAAGTATACACTCATGTTTGATGGTGATTTAAGAAAGTATACACCCATGTTTGAATGTGCCTAAAGAAACTATACACCCGTTGTAGTGTTTAGCCTTTTGTTTAGCAGTATGTTTACTAGCAGTATTACCGAGGTTATGTCCCTTGTACAATATTATGGGATAGCAAGTAAACGATCAAGCATGGTTACCGCTGTGTTGCGTTTTCTTCAACACGTTGTTCCATCGAACATCGAGTCCATCGACTCATATTAATGGCATTCAAGTTTACCAACTTGTAAACATCATATTGGCGACGAGCGATGGCAGATAATCAAGACGGTGAGGTTCCTCAACCGCCTGCGCCCGCGGGACCGGTGACTGTATTGTTACCAAGTTATCCTCCGTTTGACTGCAAGTCGGATGGGAAGTTAGTGAGGTGGAATAAGTGGCGCTCCCGATTGGAAAACAATGTGTTTGTCGGATATAACATCACAGATGACAGGCAAAAGAAAGCGTTGCTATTATCGTTTGCTGGGGACGATTTGAATGACATCGTTGATGCGATACCGGCAGGTGAATTAACCCCTATTGTTAATGAGACACATTTTGGAAAGCTTGTCACGGCGATAACGAATCACTTCAATCCACAAGTTAATCTGGAATTCCAGAGATATTGCTTTCGTCAATTAAAACAGAAGTCGGATTCAATTGATGAGTTTTATCATGAACTGAGACAGCATGCAAGCACATGTGATTTTGGTGATAGAATTGAAGCGGAGGTAAAATCTCAACTCATAGCTGGTTGCAAGTCGAACAAAGTTCGTGAGAAAGGCCTGAGTACCCCAGGCATGACATTGGCTGATTTGTTAACTCATGCCAGAACTCTAGAACTTACACATGAACACTCCAAACAAATTCAGTCCTCCACTCAATTCCAAAATGTGAACACTCACCAGGCAAACGCCATGACCCATAAGCACCATAAAAGAAAGCCACAGAAAACTTCTGATAACCATGATAACCATGAGAAGTCACAGAAACAGCAAACTTGTTTTAATTGTGGACGTGCTTGGCCTCATAGTGGGGGTCAGAGAAACTGTCCTGCTTTTGGAAAAAAGTGTGTGAAATGTGGAAAATCAAATCATTTTGCCAATGCGTGTAAAGATGGACATACAAATGCACCACGTGGTCGAGGGCATTTGAAGAATGTTCGCATGGTTGATGACTGCGGGGAAGAGACTTCTGATGAAGATGAGTTTGTCTTTCTGTCACAAGGTGAGAAAACCAAATCTCCAAAGTTCACCATGAAGATTAATGGACAACCTGTTATCATGTTAGCAGATTCAGGTGCATCTATCAACACAATTTCAAAAACTGTGTACCAGTCCCTCCGACCTAAACCCAATCTACAAGAATGCAGAACAAAGGTGTTTCCTTATGGAAAGAAGGAACCAGTGCATGTGCTAGGACGTTTCACAGCCACGATTGCATCGAAGACCGCATCTGCTGAAGCAAAAATATGTGTCGTGTCTGATGTTGATGAGTGTTTGTTGAGTTGGCAAATGGCACAGGAACTTCATCTGCTAAAAATACATGAATCCGTGTATTCTTGCAAATCTGAAGATCTGATAACAGAATACAGTGATTTGTTCACGGGACTCGGCAAGCTGAAAGATGTGAAAGTACAGTTGCATATCGACAAAGATGTTCAACCAGTGGCTCAACAGTACAGACGTGTACCATTTCATGTCAGGAAGGACATAGAAACCCAGATCAAATCTGATTTGGAACGTGACGTCATTGAACGAGCTTCAGGTCCAACACCCTGGGTGTCTCCTTTAGTGGTAGTCCCTAAACCAAGTAGTCCTGGCAAGGTGAGAGTTTGTGTTGACATGAGATGTCCAAATACAGCCATAAAGCGAGAAAGACACAACTCACCAACACTGGAAGAACTCACAACTATTCTCACAGGGGCTAAAGTTTTTAGCAAACTTGACCTTAATCAGGGTTATAACCAGCTTGAATTGGTCAAAGAATCCCGGTATATCACCACTTTTGCCACACACCTTGGATTATTCAGGTACAAACGCTTGAATTTTGGAATCAACAGTGCTGCTGAAGTATTCCAAGAAACCATTAGACAAGCTGTCAGTGATTTGAATGGTGTCATCAATATCAGTGACGACATTCTGGTACATGGGGGTGATCAACAGTCACATGACACAAATCTACATGCCTTGTTTGAACGTCTCCGTGAAATGGGACTAACTTTAAACAGTGACAAGTGTGTTTTCAACAAGCATTCCATTGAGTTTCTTGGACATGTGTTCAGTGCTGACGGCATAACACCAAGCCAGGCAAAACTGTCTGCAATCCTAGATATGCCACCACCCAAGAATGTTTCGGAAGTGAGGAGCTTGCTTGGAATGATGAACTTTTGTGGTGCTCGTCATGTTCCAAATTATGCGACACTCACCTATGAACTCCGCCAGCTGACTCGCAAGGATGCTCAGTGGGACTGGACAGAGAAACACCAAACAGCCCTTGACAACCTGAAATCTGAACTGTGTAAAGCGACAACACTGAGTTTCTTTGATCCACAAAAACATACAGAGCTGTATGTTGACGCAAGCCCTGTTGGTTTGTGTGCGGTGCTTACTCAACCAGATTCGGATGGAAAACCCAAAGTGATTCAGTTTGCAAGCAGATCGCTCACACCCACAGAACAGAGGTACTCTCAAACTGAACGGGAAGCTTTGGCTGTCACTTGGTCTTGTGAACATTTTCACATATATGTGTTTGGATCAGTGTTTACCATATTCACCGATCATAAGCCATTAACTACACTGTTCAGGAACCCAAAGGCATCGTTACCTCCCAGAATTGAAAGATGGGTGATGAGGATTCAGCAATATCAATTCAAGATTGTCTACAGACCAGGAGCAGATAATCCGGCAGATTATCTTAGTAGACATCCAGTCCAGCAATCTGCAAGTCATAGAGAAGAGAAGATTGCTGAAGAATACATTAACTATGTTGTTACCACAGCAATCCCTAAAACCATGACGACAGACCATGTTGCTAAGGCAACAAGGAATGACCCGGTATTACAAGCTGTTATTCAGGCCTTGAACACAGGCAACTGGAAGTCAAGCAATAATGTAGACAAGGTGTATGACTCTTTGTACAAGTGTCGTAATGAACTGTCTGTCGCCATGAACAATCAAATACTGTTGAAAGGTGCTCAAATTGTGTTGCCACCAAGCTTACACAGACACGCTGTTGATCTAGCTCATGCTGGTCACCAGGGCATCGTGAAAACAGTTTCCCTGCTTCGTGAGAAGATATGGTTTCGTGGATTGCACAATATGGTGGAACATGTGGTTAAAAACTGGATGACATGTCAAATCACAACTGATTTGCCAGCACGTGAACCCCTCAAAATGTCAGAATTGCCAGATGGACCATGGCAAGAGCTTAGTGCTGATTTCGGTCAGATATCAACTGGTGAATATCTGCTGGTGGTGCAAGATGAATATTCACGTTATGTCATTGTAGACATACTTAAGGGCATCTCTGGTCGCAATGTAATTCCAAGACTTGAGAAAATCTTTTCAGAGTTTGGGATACCACATCAGCTCAAGACGGACAACGGCCCACCATTTAATGGCTACGAGTTCAGGACATATGCAGAACACACTGGATTCAAACATCGGAAAATAACTCCATTATGGCCGCAAGCCAATGCAGAAACTGAACGCTTCATGCGTACCATCAAAAAGTGCATTAAAGGTGCTATTGCACAAGGACAAAACTGGAAACAGGAAATGTATCGATTCCTGTTGTCTTACCGGACAACACCACACACGTCAACAGGTGTTCCTCCAGCAACCGCCATGTTTAACAGAAATCTGCGAAATCGTCTGCCTAGTTTGTCCAAGTCATCAAAATCCAGAAACAGGAAAATGAGACAGAGAGACATGGCAGCTAAACATGCAATGAAGCAGTATGCTGACAGAAAGGCTTATGTCAAGCCACACAGTTTCAAGGAAGGGGATGCAGTTCTCCTGAAAGACACGTCAATGAGGAAGTCCAACACCCCATATGAGCCTGTGCCTTTAACAGTAACATCCACAAAAGGCTCGATGGTCAGTGCAGAGTGTGGGGGGAGGAAGGTAACAAGAAACAGCAGTTTCTTTAAGAAGTCACCCCAACATCCTACTCACTCCAATATTCAGGACACAGTTGACACACCAGAATGTGATGGTCAACAAGTTCCAGTCATTGACAATGAAGATCAAGCAGTGATTGATCCTATTGAACAGGTTGAACCAAATGAACCTATGCGCAGATATCCAACAAGAGATCGAAGACCTCCGAGTAAATACAAGGACTTTTTCATGTAAAGTGCAATGTACAAATGTGTGCACATGTGAACTGAAGCCTGAACTGTGTTTGAAATTATGTGTTCAGTTAATTCATTAATTGAAAGCTGGATTATGTTTTAAGATCTAGTCAATAGTTATCAGTATTATTTACTTTCAGCAAAGAGACTATATTTGCAATAATGTGAAGATTTTCACAGGTATATTTTGTCTTGGCAATTTCATGTTGTCACAAGTTCTTGAAGTTAACTCATAGGTTAAACTAATCATTTAGCCAGTCTAATTATTGATCCCTCAATAAGTATCCAAGGAGGGGAGAGGTTGTAGTGTTTAGCCTTTTGTTTAGCGGTATGTTTACTAGCAGTATTACCGAGGTTCCCTTGTACAATATTATGGGATAGCAAGTAAACGATCAAGCATGGTTACCACTGTGTTGCGTTTTCTTCAACACGTTGTTCGATCGAACATCGAGTCCATCGACTCATATTAATGGCATATAAGTTTACCAACTTCATACCCATGTTTGATGGTGCCTAAAGAAACTATACACCCATGTTTGATGGTGCCTAAAGAAAGTATACACCCATGTTTGATGGTGCCTAAAGAAAGTAGACACCGATGTTTGATGGTGCCTAAAGAAAGTATACACCCTTGTTTGATGGTGCCTAAAGAAAGTATACACCAATGTTTGATGGTGCCTAAAGAAACTATACACCCATGTTTGATTGTGGCTAAAGAAAGTATACACCAATGTTTGATGGTGCCTAAAGAAACTATACACCCATGTTTGATGGTGATTTAAGAAAGTATACACCTTGCTTGATGGTGCCTAGAAACTATACACCCATGTTTAATGGTGCCTAAAGAAAGTATACACCTTGCTTGATGGTGCCTAAAGAAAGTATACACCCATGTTTGATGGTGCCTAAAGAAACTATACACCCATGTTTGATGGTGACTAAATAAAGTATACACCCATGTTTGATGGTGCCTAAAGAAACTATACACCCATGTTTGATGATGATTTAAGAAAGTATACACCCATGTTTGATGGTGACTAAAGAAAGTATACACCTTTGTTTGATGGTGGCAAAAAATGAAACAAACAAGAAATGGTTTTTGGACCTTAAGTGTTTCTGTGACTGTTTCCAGCCTAGTCATCTTTTGAATGTTTTTGCAATCTTTGGTCAAATCAAATTTTCGAGTGTATATTTTCTTTGCCAGTTTATTTTACATACTGCCACTGTATACAGAGTATAGTTGCAATCGATTCACTATACAAGAAACACGTACCCCAACGCTAGAAACCTATCTACAATAACAAGAACAGTGTTACAAAAGAAATATTAAACTGTGTTATAACATACCTCAGCCTCCTGAGCTTCCAAAGTAAAGTTATCTCCCTTGTGCTGCTTCACAAAGACGCAGTGAGGGGCGTGTCTGGCATGCTGCACCCAGGGGTCGGCCTCGGGCTTCCAGTGATGCAGGCCACACCCACAGGCAAAACACACAACCTTGTCTGTGTACCCTGGTGAATATAGATGTTATATGTATAACTATAATAACCTATGATATATTATATACAGGGTTTATGATCCACCACTATACAGAAACACACAACCTTATCCTTGTACCCTGGTGAATATAGATGTTATATGTATAACTATAATAACCCATGATATATTATATACAGGGTTTATGATCCACCACTATACAGAAACACATAACCTTGTCTGTGTACCCTGGTGAATATAGATGTTATATGTATAACTATAATAACCCATGATATATCCACCACTATACAGAAACACACAACCTTGTCTGTGTACCCTGGTGAATATAGATGTTATATGTATAACTATAATAATCCATGATATATTATATACAGGGTTTATGATCCACCACTATACAGAAACACACAACCTTGTCTGTGTACCCTGGAGGGTGAATATAGATGTTATATGTATAACTATAATAACCCATGATATATTATATACAGGGTTTATGATCCACCACTATACAGAAACACACAACCTTGTCTGTGTACCCTGGAGGGTGAATATAGATGTTATATGTATAACTATAATAACCCATGATATATTATATACAGGGTTTATGATCCACCACTATACAGAAACACACAACCTTGTCTGTGTACCCTGGAGGGTGAATATAGATGTTATATGTATAACTATAATAACCCATGATATATTATATACAGGGTTTATGATCCACCACTATACAGAAACACACAACCTTGTCTGTGTACCCTGGTGAATATAGATGTTATATGTATAACTATAATAACCCATGATATATTATATACAGGGTTTATGATCCACCACTATACAGAAACACACAACCTTGTCTGTGTACCCTGGTGAATATAGATGTTATATGTATAACTATAATAACCCATGATATATTATATACAGGGTTTATGATCCACCACTATACAGAAACACACAACCTTGTCTGTGTACCCTGGTGAATATAGATGTTATATGTATAACTATAATAACCCATGATATATTATATACAGGGTTTATGATCCACCACTATACAGAAACACACAACCTTGTCTGTGTACCCTGGTGAATATAGATGTTATATGTATAACTATAATAACCCATGATATATTATATACAGGGTTTATGATCCACCACTATACAGAAACACACAACCTTGTCTGTGTACCCTGGAGGGTGAATATAGATGTTATATGTATAACTATAATAACCCATGATATATTATATACAGGGTTTATGATACACCACTATACAGAAACACACAACCTTGTCTGTGTACCCTGGTGAATATAGATGTTATATGTATAACTATAATAACCCATGATATATTATATACAGGGTTTATGATCCACCACTATACAGAAACACACAACCTTGTCTGTGTACCCTGGAGGGTGAATATAGATGTTATATGTATAACTATAATAACCCATGATATATTATATACAGGGTTTATGATCCACCACTATACAGAAACACACAACCTTGTCTGTGTACCCTGGTGAATATAGATGTTATATGTATAACTATAATAACCCATGATATATTATATACAGGGTTTATGATCCACCACTATACAGAAACACACAACCTTGTCTGTGTACCCTGGAGGGTGAATATAGATGTTATATGTATAACTATAATAACCCATGATATATTATATACAGGGTTTATGATCCATCACTATACAGAAACACACAACCTTGTCTGTGTACCCTGGAGGGTGAATATAGATGTTATATGTATAACTATAATAACCCATGATATATTATATACAGGGTTTATGATCCATCACTATACAGAAACACACAACCTTGTCTGTGTACCCTGGTGAATATAGATGTTATATGTATAACTATAATAACCCATGATATATTATATACAGGGTTTATGATCCACCACTATACAGAAACACACAACCTTGTCTGTGTACCCTGGTGTATATAGATGTTATATGTATAACTATAATAACCCATGATATATTATATACAGGGTTTATGATCCAGAACTATACAGAAACACACAACCTTGTCTGTGTACCCTGGTGAATATAGATGTTATATGTATTATGTGTTAATTATAATAATCCATAATATATCATATACAGGGTTTATGATCCATCACTATGCAGAAATGCATTGCTTGGAGACAGAAAATATATAAGCTGGGACCTGAAGGAATGTACAAAAATTAAACATTCTACATGAAAATGGTTTATTAATTTCATTAGTGGTTTGAAAAGTCCAAGTCTTTTATACACCCAAGTTACCACCGCTGTCCTAGAAAAACACAATTTGTGGAATGTTGTCAACAATCTTAAGCTATGACGTCATTCCTAGAGTGACGTCATTATGACCTTACGTCACAATAAGATTCAAATGATTCAACAACTCTGTCCAGGTGACGGAAACAATACAATGGTGTGTGCGAAGTGATATTAACACCCGTGCACATACAATTTTTATTTCTAACCCTTTGGGTAATAATATAATATATACAGGGTTTATGATCCAACACTATGCAGAAATGCATTGATTGGACATAGATACACAAACTGAAGCATTCTACATGAAATCTAGTTGTTTGAGTCCAGTCTCTTCAAACACCCAAGTTTGTTATCATGACTATTACATATTTAGACAGTTCATTGAGTACGATTGCGGGGCCCTCACATATCTCATCAGAACCCTGAAATTTAATACCTTATTCAACGTAATAAGTGCCCCGCTCTAATAAGCGCCACAGCGATATTTACTAATATATTGGCGAGTAAACCATCCCAATTTGCACCCCTTCCGATTGATCGATGTACACAAGACATATTTGTGTGTTATATATATGTATCCTTAATTATGGGCAATTAATTTCTGGAAAAATATATCTGTCGATTATAAACATTTCAGGCTGTCAGCATCCTCCACGAAATTTACGATATTTCAAAATAATATTCTAATAAGAGCCCCCTATTTCTAATTTTGAGAGTTACCTGGGTGCTTATTATGTCGAATACGGTATCTGTATTGGGGCTCTCTGAACCCTAGTTAGTTCAGCAAAAACAGATAAAACCGCATAAAGGATATGTATATCACACACGACTACACACATACATCAATACTCACACACAGAACCTGTCATCAGTATAGACAGTTTATAAATGAGTAAAAGTACATGTATCCAGTGTTGTTTGTATATAGTTGTTGTAGACCATTTACATTTTGCACATATGCATGATATAGCAAGTACAGTACAACTTGTTGAACATGTTGATAATTTGGAAACTGTTTTGTATGACACAGTCTTGAACTTGATAACAATTTAGCAGTAGAAATGTTTTCATGTGACAATTGCTTGAATGTAGCTTACCTGTGAAATAAAACCCTGCTTGGCAAAGCTGATCAGCTGTTTGTCTGACTTGTGCAGGCCAATATTTAAATGTCTCTAGTCTGTCCTGCATTTCCTCAAACTGAGGGTGTTTAAACATAGGATCACCACTCACAAAGAGGTTGTCACAAGATTGTCCTAGATGTTGTGATCTGATCTTGTTTTCCAAGTCTCTTGGTATATTTCCAATATCCAGGTATTTGACAACAGGACAATTCTTCGACATCTCCTGGTGTCTCTTGACAGGTTCATCTACATCATACAACATCTCCAGCCCACAGAACACACACCTGACCACGGCCCCCTCCCCCTGGTACACAAACCCCGACCCCGCCCACACCTCAGCCCGTGGGTGGGTAGGGCTGGGGAAGGTGAGGAGTCGGTGACTCTCAAACAACATCGACCCAATTCGTTCATCACCCACATTGACCTGATTTTCAGTATCCGAATGCTCGGGCGTTCTGGGAGTATTATATCTGTCGTACACAGCCAGCACGCTCTGTTCCTGGGTACCAGAGACTGTGTCACTTGGTGTGTCCTCCGTCGACGTCGGTGTGCTCATCTGCAAACGTCGTCGGACGTTACGGGGGTCACCTGGTCGGGTTCTCCCGGGTCTCCGAGCTGTCAAAAGTGCCGGCGTGTGTCTCGCTAAGAAGGCACAGTCCGGACTAAGGACACGGTGCACGGCCATCGGCGACTCGCCTGACCATCCCCGGAACGACACAGAACACTGGAAACACTTCACCTCGTCCCCCAGGGCCCCAGGGTGGCGATAAAACCCAGCTTTTGACAACTTCATGGGGGAATTGTATGTCAACAAAGACGCGTTGTTCCTCCTGCCCGGCTCTGGTAGCGGGTACTCCTGGAAACTGGCGAGTCTCCTGAGGCTGTCATCCATGCCATTAACAGAACCGGTATCCATTGTAACAGAATCACAACAATTCCAAGGGAGATGCACTTTAGATTCAACACAAAAGGCAAATTTGGGTAACACTTTCCAAAATATCAACAGAAGTCGGCCATGTTTCTTGGGATATTCCGGTAAAGGGAGATTAATCTTGGGAGTACAATTTCTAAAAATAGATGTACGCTGCGTGTCATTTCCTGTTTGTCGAATATTAATACAATTTGATAATATAGACTAGTATAGGCATACGATGGTGAATGTACCCAAACAAAGAATAAACCCACCAGCTAGTAGAAACAGCGTAGCAACACATTCCATGTATTAACTTTAACTGAGAATGCAAATATAATAATTAATCTATTAAAATATAATGTATGAAAAAATAACTTAATATAGACCATATGTATTTCTAGATATTTTCATTGGTTTTCATGTATAATGCAAACTGGAGTCAATTATTCATC
The DNA here is from genome assembly GCF_023055435.1 of Haliotis rufescens. Classification (NCBI taxonomy): domain Eukaryota; kingdom Metazoa; phylum Mollusca; class Gastropoda; order Lepetellida; family Haliotidae; genus Haliotis; species Haliotis rufescens. The sequence continues at coordinate 3,599,840 of NW_025964046.1, forward strand.
ATAGATTCAAGCGTGTTGATATTGTACGGACGCTTCATATACTATTACAGCTGCATTACATTGGAAGAAAGGTAAAATCTCATGGGATGAACCCCCAACTCTCCCAGTTAGTCTCACATATGAGTGAGTGAGTTGGGTTTAACGCCGCTTTTAACATTATTCCAGTTATATCGCTGCGTATCAGCTTAATGTGGGAGGAAAGCCCGAAGTGATGCAGGTCTCAGACGTTTACCACTTCGGTGAAACCCACGAGCACGGGTATATATATATATATATATGATGCTGACAAACCTAGAAACATAATTGGGGCGAACCGGGATTCGAACCCACAATCATAGGTTTCTGGCGTGCCCAAGGGAAGCAACTCTGCACAGCGAATCGCGGCGCCTTAGACGACTGGGCGATCCGTGCCCCCTCTCACACAATCAAAACAAATATAAATAAAATCATTAAACTGTGCTTTCTTTCTTATTTTCGCAATCCATATCATGTTATAGATCTATCAATCTTATGACAATTCTGTATGGAGGATCAAACTTCTTTTTAAAATGGAGCATCGTTCGGATGAAGATTCTAATAGCAATTAAATGAAGCAAATGATCTACCATCTTGTCAATAGGTATCCACCTACACATACACATCGTTGGCAATTACACCGTTACATGTTTGTACTGTGTTGTCGTTCATTGTTCCTGTTTTTCGATAGTGTCTTCTTTGATTAAACTGTTAAAGAAAAGTCAATCCAAATTATAAAGATTACCATAAAATATACTCCATATGTACATACTATGTCATACTTAAAAAAACCATAACATTGTGGTGTATAATGTAATAGCTTTCTAACGTACAGATGGCCTCGTTGTCTAGTAGCCGCCTCGTTGTGTAGATTTGCTTCCCTTGGCAGTACCTGGATACGCTGATCGTGGGTTTGAATGCCTTCTACGACCGTTGGTCTGTCAGTTCTATACCCGTGGTTCGAACAAAGCCGTAAAGAACTCTGACCGATGGGACAGTAAATGTCGACTCACTGCAGAGTTCATTGATGTTGTTTAACACCCCCCTAAAGACACCATGACGAATTTATTATGCCCAAAAGTTTACACTCTCTGGTATCCATATCGCACATTTTGCCTTTTATTAGAGATTTCCTCATCGGTGCTACGGAGCAAAGCGTTTGACAGCCATTGTTGATGTCAAAGGGAGACCACTCTTCAAACCTAAAGAGGCCAAACCTTGTTGAAACTTTTAACTATAATCTTTATCAATAAAGTCACGAACGTGATCTAAAAACAGATTATTGTCCTTGCACATCACAATTAATGATAGTAAAACACAAAACAGTGTCAAATAACGAATTTCAGTACCAGCATTTTACTTTGATGCATAACAAAGTATTGTATTCACCCGAATGGCTGACTAAACAGTGTACATATTTTTACTTGATGTTTGTTGCTTAACGCCTCACTCAGGACTACTGCACATGACGACGGACTGTAAACAATCAGGTCTGGACCAGACAATCCATGTGGTCGATATTGGGAGCAACGATCGACGCCTTCGGGGTGCGATGACGCGCAATCAACCAAGTCACCAAACCTGACCATACAATCTGTCAGAAAAACAAAGGTTTGCTGGGAATCTACTCTAAGCCGGAATCCCCATATACGGGACACCCAGTCACGCAATTATTAATACCAGGACACAAGGCCTTATCGTACACCAGGACACCCAGTCTCTCCATCACGAATCACTGTACACCAGGACACCCAGTCTCTCCATCACGTCTCACTGTACACCAGGACACCCAGTCTCTCCATCACGTCTCACTGTACACCAGGACACCCAGTCTCTCCATCACGTCTCACTGTACATCAGGACACACAGTCTCGCCATCACGTCTCACTGTACACCAGGACACCCAGTCTCTCCAACACGTCTCACTGTACACCAGGACACCCAGTATCACCATCACGTCTCACTGTACACCAGGACACCCAGTCTCGCCATCACGTCTCACTGTACACCAGGACACCCAGTCTCGCCATCACGTCTCACTGTACACCAGGACACCCAGTCTCTCCATCACGTCTCACTGTACACCAGGACACCCAGTCTCACCATCACGTCTCACTGTACACCAGGACACCCAGTCTCACGTCTCACTGTAAACCAGGAAACACAGTCTCTCCATCACATCTCACTGTACACCAGGACAACCAGTCTCTCCATCACATCTCACTGTACACCAGGACACCCAGTCTCACTGTACACCAGGACACCCAGTCTCACTGTACACCAGGACACCCAGTCTCTCCATCACGTCTCACTGTACACCAGGACACCCAGTCTCTCCATCACGTCTCACTGTACACCAGGACACCCAGTCTCTCCATCACGTCTCACTGTACACCAGGACACCCAGTCTCACCATCACGTCTCACTGTACACCAGGACACCCAGTCTCACCATCACGTCTCACTGTACACCAGGACACCCAGTCTCACGTCTCACTGTAAACCAGGAAACACAGTCTCTCCATCACATCTCACTGTACACCAGGACAACCAGTCTCTCCATCACATCTCACTGTACACCAGGACACCCAGTCTCACTGTACACCAGGACACCCAGTCTCTCCATCACATCTCACTGTACACCAGGACAACCAGTCTCTCCATCACGTCTCACTGTACACCAGAACACCCAGTCTCACCATCACGTCTCACTGTACACCAGGACAACCAGTCTCTCCATCACATCTCACTGTACACCAGGACATCCAGTCTCACCATCACGTCTCACTCTACACCAGGACACCCAGTCTCACTGTACACCAGGACACCCAGTCTCGTCAACACGTCTCACTGTACACCAGGACACCCAGTCTCTCCATCACGTCTCACTGTACACCAGGACACTCAGTCTCTCCATCACGTCTCACTGTAAACCAGGACACACAGTCTCTCCATCACGTCTCACTGTACACCAGGACACCCAGTCACTCCAACACGTCTCACTGTACACCAGGACACCCAGTCTCACTGTACACCAGGACACCCAGTCTCTCCATCACGTCTCACTGTACACCAGGACACACAGTCTCTCCATCTCGTCTCACTGTACACCAGGACACCCAGTCTCTCCATCACGTCTCACTGTACACCAGGACACACAGTCTCTCCAACACGTCTCACTGTACACCAGGATGCCCAGTCTCACTGTACACCAGGACACCCAGTCTCACTGTACACCAGGACGCACAGTCTCACTGTACACCAGGACACCCAGTCTCACTGTACACCAGGACACCCAGTCTCTCCATCACGTCTCACTGTACACCAGGACACCCAGTCTCACGTCTCACTGTAAACCAGGAAACACAGTCTCTCCATCACATCTCACTGTACACCAGGACAACCAGTCTCTCCATCACATCTCACTGTACACCAGGACACCCAGTCTCTCCATCACGAATCACTGTACACCAGGACAACCAGTCTCTCCATCACGAATCACTGTACACCAGGACACACAGTCTCTCCATCACGAATCACTGTACACCAGGACAACCAGTCTCACTGTACACCAGGACACACAGTCTCTCCATCACGTCTCACTGTACACCAGGACACACAGTCTCTCCATCACGTCTCACTGTACACAAGGACAACCAGTCTCTCCACCACATCTCACTGTACACCAGGACACCCAGTCTCTCCATCAAGTCTCAATGTACACCAGGACACCCAGTCTCACCATCACGTCTCACTGTACACCAGGACACCCAGTCTCACCATCACATCTCACTGTACACCAGGACAGACAGTCTCTCAATCACGTCTCACTGTACACCAGGACAACCAGTCTTACCATCACGTCTCACTGTACACCAGGACACCCAGTATCTCCATCACGTCTCACTGTACACCAGGACACACAGTCTCTCCATCACGTCTCACTGTACACCAGGACACCCAGTCTCTCCAACACGTCTCACTGTACACCAGGACACCCAGTCTCACTGTACACCAGGACACCCAGTCTCACCATCACGTCTCACTGTACACCAAGACACCCAGTCTCACCATCACGTCTCACTGTACACCAGGACACCCAGTCTCACCATCACGTCTCACTGTACACCAGGACACACAGTCTCACCATCACGTCTCACTGTACACCAGGACACCCAGTCTCACTGTACACCAGGACACCAAGTCTCTCCACCACGTCTCATTGTACACCAAGGACACCGAGTCTCACCATCACGTCTCACTGTACACCAGGACACCAAGTCTCTCCACCACGTCTCACTGTACACCAGGAAACCCAGTCTCTCCATCACGTCTCACTGTACACCAGGACACCCAGTCTCTCCATCACGTCTCACTGTACACCAGGACAACCAGTCTCTCCATCATGTCTCACTGTACACCAGGACAACCAGTCTCTCCATCACGTCTCACTGTACACCAGGACACCCAGTCTCACTGTACGCCAGGACAACCAGTCTCTCCATCACGGACCACTGTACACCAGGACACCCAGTCTCTCCATCACGTCTCACTGTACACCAGGACACCCAGTCTCACCATCACGTCTCACTGTACACCAGGACACCCAGTCTCACCATCACGTCTCACTGTACACCAGGACACCCAGTCTCACCATCACGTCTCACTGTACGCCAGGACACCCAGTCTCACCATCACGTCTCACTGTACACCAGGACACCCAGTCTCACTGTACACCAGGACACCCAGTCTCACCATCACGTCTCACTGTACAACAGGACACACAGTCTCACTGTACACCAGGACACACAGTCTCTCCACCACGTCTCACTGTACACCAGGACACACAGTCTCACCATCACGTCTCACTGTACACCAGGACACCCAGTCTCACTGTACACCAGGACACCCAGTCTCACCAACACGTCTCACTGTATACCAGGACACCCAGTCTCGCCAACACGTCTCACTGTATACCAGGACACCCAGTCTCTCCATCACGTCTCACTGTACACCAGGACACCCAGTCTCACCATCACGTCTCACTGTATACCAGGAAACCCAGTCTCACCATCACGTCTCACTGTACACCAGGACAACCAGTCTCTCCAACACGTCTCACTGTACACCAGGACACCCAGCCTCACCATCACGTCTCACTGTACACCAGGACACCCAGTCTCTCCACCACGTCTCACTGTACACCAGGAAACCCAGTCTCTCCAACACGTCTCACTGTACACCAGGACACCCAGTCTCTCCATCACGTCTCACTGTACACCAGGACACCCAGTCTCACTGTACACCAGGACACCCAGTCTCACTGTACACCAGGACAACCAATCTCTCCAACACGTCTCACTGTACACCAGGACACCCAGTCTCTCCATCACGTCTCACTGTACACCAGAACACCCAGTCTCTCCAACACGTCTCACTGTACACCAGGACACCCAGTCTTTCCAACATGTCTCACTGTACACCAGGACACCCAGTCTCTCCATCACGTCTCACTGTACACCAGAACACCCAGTTTCTCCAACACGTCTCACTGTACACCAGGACACCCAGTCTTTCCAACATGTCTCACTGTACACCAGGACACCCAGTCTCACCATCACGTCTCACTGTACACCAGGACACCCAGTCTCTTCAACACGTCTCACTGTACGCCAGGACACACAGTCTCTCCAACACGTCTCACTGTACACCAGAACACCCAGTCTCTCCAACACGTCTCACTGTACACAAGGACACCCAGTCTCACCATCATGTCTCACTGTACACCAGAACACCCAGTCTCTCCAACACGTCTCACTGTACACCAGGACACCCAGTCTCACCATCACGTCTCACTGTACACCAGGACACCCAGTCTCACTGTACACCAGGACACCCAGTCTCACCATCACGTCTCACTGTACACCAGGACACACAGTCTCTCCATCACGTCTCACTGTACACCAGGACACCCAGTCTCACCATCACGTCTCACTGTACTCCAGGACACCCAGTCTCACCATCACGTCTCACTGTACACCAGGACACCCAGTCTCACCATCAGGTCTCACTGTACACCAGGACACCCAGTCTCTCCAACACGTCTCACTGTACACCAGGACACCCAGTCTCACCATCACGTCTCACTGTACACCAGGACACCCAGTCTCTCCATCACGTCTCACTGTACACCAGGACACCCAGTCTCACCATCACGTCTCACTGTACACCAGGACACCCAGTCTCACCATCACGTCTCACTGTACACCAGGACACCCAGTCTCTCCATAACGTCTCACTGTACACCAGGACACCCAGTCTTTCTATCACGTCTCACTGTACACCAGGACACCCAGTCTCTCCATCACGTCTCACTGTACACCAGGACACCCAGTCTCTCCATCACGTCTCACTGTACACCATGACACCCAGTCTCTCCATCACGTCTCACTGTACACCAGGACACCCAGTCTTTCCATCACGTCTCACTGTACACCAGGACACCCAGTCTCTCCATCACGTCTCACTGTACACCAGGACACCCAGTCTCTCCATCACGTCTCACTGTACACCAGGACACCCAGTCTCACTGTACACCAGGACACCCAGTCTCACTGTACACCAGGACACCCAGTCTCTCCAACACGTCTCACTGTACACCAGGACACCCAGTCTCTCCATCACGTCTCACTGTACACCAGAACACCCAGTCTCTCCAACACGTCTCACTGTACACCAGGACACCCAGTCTTTCCAACATGTCTCACTGTACACCAGGACACCCAGTCTCTCCATCACGTCTCACTGTACACCAGAACACCCAGTCTCTCCAACACGTCTCACTGTACACCAGGACACCCAGTCTTTCCAACATGTCTCACTGTACACCAGGACACCCAGTCTCACCATCACGTCTCACTGTACACCAGGACACCCAGTCTCTCCAACACGTCTCACTGTACGCCAGGACACACAGTCTCTCCAACACGTCTCACTGTACACCAGAACACCCAGTCTCTCCAACACGTCTCACTGTACACCAGGACACCCAGTCTCACCATCATGTCTCACTGTACACCAGAACACCCAGTCTCTCCAACACGTCTCACTGTACACCAGGACACCCAGTCTCACCATCACGTCTCACTGTACACCAGGACACCCAGTCTCACTGTACACCAGGACACCCAGTCTCACCATCACGTCTCACTGTACACCAGGACACACAGTCTCTCCATCACGTCTCACTGTACACCAGGACACCCAGTCTCACCATCACGTCTCACTGTACTCCAGGACACCCAGTCTCACCATCACGTCTCACTGTACACCAGGACACCCAGTCTCACCATCACGTCTCACTGTACACCAGGACACCCAGTCTCTCCAACACGTCTCACTGTACACCAGGACACCCAGTCTCACCATCACGTCTCACTGTACACCAGGACACCCAGTCTCTCCATCACGTCTCACTGTACACCAGGACACCCAGTCTCACCATCACGTCTCACTGTACACCAGGACACCCAGTCTCACCATCACGTCTCACTGTACACCAGGACACCCAGTCTCTCCATAACGTCTCACTGTACACCAGGACACCCAGTCTTTCTATCACGTCTCACTGTACACCAGGACACCCAGTCTCTCCATCACGTCTCACTGTACACCAGGACACCCAGTCTCTCCATCACGTCTCACTGTACACCAGGACACCCAGTCTCTCCATCACGTCTCACTGTACACCAGGACACCCAGTCTTTCCATCACGTCTCACTGTACACCAGGACACCCAGTCTCTCCATCACGTCTCACTGTACACCAGGACACCCAGTCTCTCCATCACGTCTCACTGTACACCAGGACACCCAGTCTCACTGTACACCAGGACACCCAGTCTCACTGTACACCAGGACAACCAGTCTCTCCAACACGTCTCACTGTACACCAGGACACCCAGTCTCTCCATCACGTCTCACTGTACACCAGAACACCCAGTCTCTCCAACACGTCTCACTGTACACCAGGACACCCAGTCTTTCCAACATGTCTCACTGTACACCAGGACACCCAGTCTCTCCATCACGTCTCACTGTACACCAGAACACCCAGTCTCTCCAACACGTCTCACTGTACACCAGGACACCCAGTCTTTCCAACATGTCTCACTGTACACCAGGACACCCAGTCTCACCATCACGTCTCACTGTACACCAGGACACCCAGTCTCTCCAACACGTCTCACTGTACGCCAGGACACACAGTCTCTCCATACGTTCACTGTACACCAGAACACCCAGTCTCTCCAACACGTCTCACTGTACACCAGGACACCCAGTTTCACCATCATGTCTCACTGTACACCAGAACACCCAGTCTCTCCAACACGTCTCACTGTACACCAGGACACCCAGTCTCACCATCACGTCTCACTGTACACCAGGACAACCAGTCTCACTGTACACCAGGACACCCAGTCTCACCATCACGTCTCACTGTACACCAGGACACACAGTCTCTCCATCACGTCTCACTGTACACCAGGACACCCAGTCTCACCATCACGTCTCACTGTACACCAGGACACCCAGTCTCACCATCACGTCTCACTGTACACCAGGACACCCAGTCTCACCATCACGTCTCACTGTACACCAGGACACCCAGTCTCTCCAACACGTCTCACTGTACACCAGGACACCCAGTCTCACCATCACGTCTCACTGTACACCAGGACACCCAGTCTCTCCATCACGTCTCACTGTACACCAGGACACCCAGTCTCACCATCACGTCTCACTGTACACCAGGACACCCAGTCTCACCATCACGTCTCACTGTACACCAGGACACCCAGTCTCTCCATAACGTCTCACTGTACACCAGGACACCCAGTCTTTCTATCACGTCTCACTGTACACCAGGACACCCAGTCTCTCCATCACGTCTCACTGTACACCAGGACACCCAGTCTCTCCATCACGTCTCACTGTACACCATGACACCCAGTCTCTCCATCACGTCTCACTGTACACCAGGACACCCAGTCTTTCCATCACGTCTCACTGTACACCAGGACACCCAGTGTCTCCATCACGTCTCACTGTACACCAGGACACCCAGTCTCTCCATCACGTCTCACTGTACACCATGACACCCAGTCTCTCCATCACGTCTCACTGTACACCAGGACACCCAGTCTCTCCATCACGTCTCACTGTACACCAGTACACCCAGTCTCTCCATCACGTCTCACTGTACACCAGGACACACAGTCTCTCCGACACGTCTCACTGTACACCAGGACACCCAGTCTCACTGTACACCAGGACACCCAGTCTCACTGTACACCAGGACACACAGTCTCACTGTACACCAGGACACCCAGTCTCACTGTACACCAGGACACACAGTCTCACCATCACGTCTCACTGTACACCAGGACACCCAGTCTCTCCATCACGTCTCACTATACACCAGGACACTCAGACTCGCCATCACGTCTCACTGTATACCAGGAAACCCAGTCTCGCCATCACGTCTCACTGTACACCAGGACACCCAGTCTCACCATCACGTCTCACTGTACGCCAGGACACCCAGTCTCACCATCACGTCTCACTGTACACCAGGACACCCAGTCTCACTGTACACCAGGACACCCAGTCTCACCATCACGTCTCACTGTACAACAGGACACACAGTCTCACTGTACACCAGGACACACAGTCTCTCCACCACGTCTCACTGTACACCAGGACACACAGTCTCACCATCACGTCTCACTGTACACCAGGACACCCAGTCTCACTGTACACCAGGACACCCAGTCTCACCAACACGTCTCACTGTATACCAGGACACCCAGTCTCGCCAACACGTCTCACTGTATACCAGGACACCCAGTCTCTCCATCACGTCTCACTGTACACCAGGACACCCAGTCTCACCATCACGTCTCACTGTATACCAGGAAACCCAGTCTCACCATCACGTCTCACTGTACACCAGGACACCCAGTCTCACCATCACGTCTCACTGTACACCAGGACAACCAGTCTCACCATCACGTCTCACTGTACACCAGGAAACCCAGTCTCACCATCACGTCTCACTGTATACCAGGAAACCCAGTCTCGCCATCACGTCTCACTGTACACCAGGACACCCAGTCTCTCCACCACGTCTCACTGTATACCAGAAAAACCCAGTCTCGCCATCACGTCTCACTGTACACCAGGACAACCAGTCTCACCATCACGTCTCACTGTACACCAGGACACCCAGTCTCACCATCACGTCTCACTGTACACCAGGACACCCAGTCTCTCCAACACGTCTCACTGTACACCAGGACACCCAGTCTCACCATCACGTCTCACTGTACACCAGGACACCCAGTCTCTCCACCACGTCTCACTGTACACCAGGAAACCCAGTCTCTCCAACACGTCTCACGGTACACCAGGACACCCAGTCTCTCCATCACGTCTCACTGTACACCAGGACACCCAGTCTCACTGTACACCAGGACACCCAGTTTCACTGTACACAAGGACAACCAGTCTCTCCAACACGTCTCACTGTACACCAGGACACCCAGTCTCTCCATCACGTCTCACTGTACACCAGAACACCCAGTCTCTCCAACACGTCTCACTGTACACCAGGACACCCAGTCTTTCCAACATGTCTCACTGTACACCAGGACACCCAGTCTCTCCATCACGTCTCACTGTACACCAGAACACCCAGTCTCTCCAACACGTCTCACTGTACACCAGGACACCCAGTCTTTCCAACATGTCTCACTGTACACCAGGACACCCAGTCTCACCATCACGTCTCACTGTACACCAGGACACCCAGTCTCTTCAACACGTCTCACTGTACGCCAGGACACACAGTCTCTCCAACACGTCTCACTGTACACCAGAACACCCAGTCTCTCCAACACGTCTCACTGTACACCAGGACACCCAGTCTCACCATCATGTCTCACTGTACACCAGAACACCCAGTCTCTCCAACACGTCTCACTGTACACCAGGACACCCAGTCTCACTGTACACCAGGACAACCAGTCTCTCCATCACGTCTCACTGTACACCAGGACACACAGTCTCTCCAACACGTCTCACTGTACACCAGGACACCCAGTCTCACTGTACACCGGGACACACAGTCTCACTGTACACCAGGACACACAGTCTCACTGTACACCAGGACACCCAGTCTCATTGTACACCAGGACACACAGTCTCACCATCATGTCTCACTGTACACCAGGACACCCAGTCTCTCCATCACGTCTCACTATACACCAGGACACTCAGTCTCGCCATCACGTCTCACTGTATACCAGGAAACCCAGTCTCGCCATCACGTCTCACTGTACACCAGGACACCCAGTCTCGCCATCACGTCTCACTGTACGCCAGGACACCCAGTCTCTCCATCACGTCTCACTGTACACCAGGACACCCAGTCTCACTGTACACCAGGACACCCAGTCTCACTGTACACCAGGACACCCAGTCTCACTGTATACCAGGACACCCAGTCTCACCATCACGTCTCACTGTACACCAGGACACCCAGTCTCTCCAACACGTCTCACTGTACACCAGGACACCCAGTCTCGCTGTACACCAGGACACCCAGTCTCTCCATCACGTTTCACTGTACACCAGGACACCCAGTCTCTCCATCACGTCTCACTGTACACCAGGACACCCAGTCTCGCCATCACGTCTCACTGTACACCAGGACACCCAGTCTCTCCATCACGTCTCACTGTACACCAGGACACCCAGTCTCTCCATCACATCTCACTGTACACCAGGACACCCAGTCTCTCCATCACGTCTCACTGTACACCAGGACATACAGTCTCACCATCACGTCTCACTGTACATCAGGACACCCAGTCTCACCATCACGTCTCACTGTACATCAGGACACCCAGTCTCACCATCACGTCTCACTGTACACCAGGACACCCAGTCTCACCATCACGTCTCACTGTACACCAGGACACCCAGTCTCACCATCACGTCTCACTGTACACCAGGACACCCAGTCTCACCATCACGTCTCACTGTACACCAGGACACACAGTCTCACCATCACGTCTCACTGTACACAGGACACACAGTCTCACCATCACGTCTCACAGTACACCAGGACACACAGTCTCACCATCACGTCTCACTGTACACCAGGACACACAGTCTCACCATCACGAACGACAGTCAGCTTGGAAGTGTTCACCCACGCGAGGTCTCCCGCTGCTGTAAATTTTCTGTCATTAAAGACGTTTTAAGTTCATTTGTCATGTACATGCATTAATTTCAAACGAATTCAACTCATTATCGGAATTGAATTTTATTAGTGTATTCAATTATTGCTTGTCACCAATCATCATCAAATGTCATTATATAAACATATCATATAACAGATATGGCAAGGATATGTATCTGTGTGTTGTGGTATTTTAATGCAGTTTTTTCTGATCAAATAATCATATGAACCAACTTAGCAAAAGATCATTTCGCTTGATGCTACTATGATATGATTCATATGATCAGTAGATTTGCCTTTGGGTAGTTCCTTTTAAATTGTTTTATTTGTTTGTTTGTTTGTTTGTTTGTTTGTTTTTTGTTTAACGCCGTACTCAGCAATAGTCCAGCTATCTTCCTTATATGACGGCGGTCTGTAAATAATCGAGTCTGGGCCAGACTATCCAATGATTTACATCATGAGCATCGATCCACGCAATAGTGATACGATGACATGCATCAACCAAGTTAGCGGCCCTGACCACCCGATCCTAGTCGCCTTTTACGGCCAGCATGGGTTGCTGAAGACCTATTCTACACCGGATCTTAACTAATTGTATTTCAATAGTTTTACAAATGTATGCAATGTTAAATATTCTCCAATTTTCGTTGGAAACAAAATAAGATACACGGTTTCAAAGTAATCATAAAACCTTAATGAAATACATCACATTGGTAAACAAATATATTTACAAGGGTAAACACGAGTATCTCAGTTGTAAAGTCAAGGAAATTAAGTCACATCATGCTTCTTCTCCATATGCAACTCATATGCAGAACCTGTAAAATTGATCTTATGCATGTTATTATTTATTTGAAGATAAATACTATTCTGTCCAAACTCATCACTGGTACAGGTGAGGTGAGGTGAAATGGGGTTGAACGTCGCGTCCAAGATTATTGCACTTATATAGCGACGTGCATGTACGTGTATGTGTTTGTGTGGCTGCTTGTACTAGCCCGGACTGATGCCGATTTATAGTGCTAACACACTGAGATACCATGCCGCAGTTTAACATGAATACTCCACTCAGACACAGTATACTGACCCCGAGCCGACCAGTCCTTGCTTTAGCCTCTTAATGCCGAGCGCAAGACAGGGTAACAACAAGTACCATCTTTTAACGCGGCAGTGGATCGAACCCCGAACCTTCCGCTCTCCGAGCGGACGCTCTACCACTAGACCACGGAGGCGGTCTTCATCACAGGTACAGCCACTGAAACGTCGCTTTAAAAACCTATATTATGCAATTGTTACTTTGGATTCCGCCAAAAGAAGTACTTATACCCAAATTTTATTATTTCCTATTCTTCACTTAAAGCGTTTTGTTTATAGGTTTTGAAATGAGAAGGGATTTTTTATAGTGTATGTATTATACAACTGTCATTCAAACAATTTGTAGGATGACTTGCCCACTATAAAATAACAATCATTAAGTGATTCTGTCGTCAACTCAGAAGCTTGGATGTCTTCTGAAATCTTTCTACAAATGTCGAAATGTTGGTAGTTATCAAAACAAACTCGCAGAAAAGCAATAAAATTCGGGAGGGAGGGAGGCTATAATTACACTTACTGTAAAGGTATGACAACTGGGGTCCCTTCTTTGGATTAGCGAGAAAAGATGAAAATGCTTTCAACACTGAAGCTGAAAAAGTGCGATCGCTAAGAACACATCTTCAAGATACAGATTTTGATACCGGGGATAAGGAACTTACTGAAGACTGCCTGATCCAAATGTTATGTGAAAAGGAGGTAAATATGACATATTCCAAAGGCATTATTATCAATTAGACACATTTGTATAATTCTTGCAATCGTGATAAGCGTCGTTATTTATAATATGATAAATATATATGATATGATATTATTGCAATAAGCGAGCCCATTGCAAGTCTACCGTTCCGGTTCAAAGGTGTAAATGTTAGCATCAATTTGGATAATTCATATGCCTTGATGTTTTGCGGATGATGTTTCAGGGATCGTTGACACAGCTTTTCAGTTACAAAGGGATTAATTGTCTTGGATTTAAGGTCCTACGATATTACTTAACTACTTATAGCTTTAAACTCTAAAAAATTAAGTAGTTAAGTAATGTTGTAGGTTAATTCGCCTAGATACACAAATATTGTCGCATCAATGTTGTAGTATGCTAAAACAGCTTGGCGAAATTGATTTAACAACACGAGTAACCAATGTTAAAGATAATGTCTATCTTTTAGTTTGGATTTGGATATGTTTTTGTTTTTGTTTAACGCCGCACTCAGCAATAATCCAGCTTTATGACGGAGGTCTGAATATAATCGAGTCTGGACCAGACAATCCAGCGACTGACATCATAAACATCCCTCCACCCAATTGGAATCGATGACAAGCATCAACCAAGTCAGCGAGCCTGACCACCCGATCCAGTGTTGGGCCTCTTACGACCAGCATAGTCGCCTTTTATGGCAAGCATGGGTTGCCGAAAATCTATTCTATCCCGGATCTTCACGTGTCCCATGTCAGTCAGATCTCCGTCCGCTTTAACGAGGTCATTTACTTTGACAGGTGTTAAATGGCCATCGATGTTTCTTTACAAACAACGCAGACGTAGTTTTGGGGTTTATTGTGAAAAGAAAATCAGGTGAAATAAATCAAAATTTAATCTAAAGTCATGTTGTTGATATGAAACTGTTTCTTGTTTTAAAAATCTCGAATCAGTGAGATTGTAGAACGTAAAACATTCGAATAAATGGTGTGGATTTGTGATGAATGAAATGAGAGAAAAAGTCCCGTTGTCCAATGAAAATTGATCTTTTTTAACTGACCAATCAGCTTCGAGAATCAGTTATTGTGCAATGTGCAAATATAAAAAAAGATATTACACTGTCTATTTTCGCCCATATGGGTTTTGTTTGTGTTTGTTTGTTTGTCGTTTAACGCCGCCCTCAGCAATAATTAACCTATATGACGGCTCTCTGTAAACAAGAGCCCCATGGGGCCTGTATCGCTCACTTGGATATTTACGCAATCATGACAACATATACCGTTGCCTTGTACATGTATATAAAACTGCAAATATTTCGTTATTTTGACTCTGTCAGCATTTAAAATGGGTGGATGGCAAATCTGACCCCAACCAAATATGCTTGATGTCCAAATCTTAGTATTTCAGTTCCAGAGAAGTAGTGGGTTAACGCAATATTGCCAAACTACTCCTTTTAGGCCCCGCCCCTCAGGCCCTTGGGGGATCAGCCCCTCTATTTGTACAATTTTGAATCCTAACCACTGGAGAATGCATCCAAACAAATATGGTCATTATCAAAATTTGTACCCCTTTTGGTCCTGTTGAATAAACAAAAATAAAACTTTAAAATTCCAACTTTAAGTGACTTAACAAGAAGCATCTAAACTTAACAAATAGTTGGGTAAATTATGCCAACACAAAGGAACATAATTTTGAAACATTTCAAATATACTGGAGAATCAGTGAAAATATATTGTCCTTGGTGTAACCATTATACTTACGGATCTTTTGCAGAAAGAAAAATAAATGCAATATTTCTTTCGGTGTATTATTGTAAAACTAATATTTTACCTCTGCACAGAGAAGAAAAAAGTATCTCACTTTTAATATCACCACGTTTTTAAGCCCGGGTCATCAAACGTTGAGAAAAATAAAATTAATAATGGTAATATAGTCCTCTCTATGTCCTACACATGACTAAAATGATCGATATAATTTCAATATTCTTATTTTATTGAACATGTTCTTTGTGTTTGTTGAAAATCATGCCATGCAATGTGTGTTCACCTGAGTCATTTTCAGAATTTCCTCTGGTAACACCAAAGACAAAAACGTTGCACCTCAGACAAGGCGGTAACACCAAAGATAAGGCGGTAACATCAAAGACATTACCATTACTCAAGGACATATTAAGTTACACCAAGGATATATAAAGTTACACCAAAAACATTTTGTCGTGATTCAGATAACACCAGGGACAGTTACACCAAAGACATATTTTCATTCAACATGAAATAAAAAAACAACTGACTGCTCACTGTACAATAGCCGACACCATTCACTACCAGTGCATTTAACTCTTCTGTTATGCATGTGGTCTTGTGGTAGAGCGTCCGCCCGGAGAGCGGAAGGTACGGGGTTCGATCCCCGACCGCGTCATGCAAAAAAGACGTTAAAAGATGGTACTTGTTGTTACCCTGTCTGGCGCTAGGCATTAAGGGGTTAAAACAAGGACTGGTCGGCTCGGAGTCAGTATACTGTGTCTGAGTGGGGTTTTCATGTTAAACTGCGGCATGGTATCTCAGTGTGCTAGCACTATAAATCGGATGTTTTGTAAATGAAATAGTTTTCCTTACATCAAGTTACACAAAGGACATTGAACTTTCATATGATGATGCTTGGTGTTACCTTTTTCCAGTTTGAATAACTTTTTCTTCAGTTGTCTCAAACACAATTTTCTCAATGGAAGATCGGAATTGATATAAGGGTGCATTCATTTACCTTCTTATTACATAAAGGACGCGAACCTTTGAGACAGGGATGCTATTTTTCATAATTTAAAGATAGAAACAAAGAGGAAACTGGTGTTTGTTTTAAAGATTCTTATCCCATTAGTAAAATAACATCATAAAAACTCATGTATATGACATTAAATCTGAAATATGTTCACTGAAAAGTGCATTCGGTGTCTATTGACAGTGATATTTCAACAATTTCAGACTATATACCACTCCACCACAAGAAAATAAAGCACTGACAAGGCAAATGTTCGATGATATATGTGAATTTGGTTCCCTAATGTAATATCAGGGATGAAATTCAGGGCTATCTCAAACTTTATGAAATATAGAGATTACTAACATAAAAAGGGTGCATATTTTGATAATGACCAATTCTATCTCTTAGTTCCAGAGAAGAATTCGTTTAAGGCAATATAGCCAAATTCCCCTATTTGGCCCCGCCAGTCAGCCCCAAGGGGGGAGGGGCGTCGGCCCCTCGATTTGTACAATTGTGAATCCTCACCACCGGATACTGCTTACGACCAAATATGGATGATATCTATCTATCTGTTAGTTCCAGAGAAGAACCGCTTATAGCAATATAGCCAAACTCACCCTATTTGGCCCCATCACTCAGCCCCTCCATTTGTACAATTGTGAATCCTCACCACCGAAGAATGCTTTCAACCAAATGTGGTTGATATCTATCTCTTAGTCCCAGAGAAGAAGTCGTTTAAAGCAATATAGCCAAATTACTCTTATTTGACCCCGCCCCTCAGGCTCATCATTTGTTCAATTTTGATTCCCCACCATCTAGGGATGCGTCCAGTCAAATTTCGTTAATTTCCAATCATTGGCTCAGAAGAAGAAGTCGTTTGAATAAATTGTAGACGTACAGACGACGGACGTTCTGCGGACCCGGTGTGCTAATGATCGAGTCTGGACCACATAATCCAGTGATTAACATCATGAGCATCGATCCACGCATTTGGGATACGATGACATGCATTATCCAAGTCAGCGAGCCTGCCCGTATTGGTAATATAAAATATAATAGGTTGATATTATTTTGACGATTTACGCCAGTTAGTACGCACAAGCCTCAATTTTTCTTTTCCAAAGTGACATTTACTTTCTAGAGTTGGAGAATGGAGAGGGAAAAGAAGGTAAATTGATACAATTAATTTCTAACATGTTGATATACATGTACCTAACATATATATGCATGCAGCGTGATTTAGCATACATGCACATTGCGTGCCATGTCTAAGTTAGATGACAGGAAAAACTAATATATAATTTTAGTACTGGTCTTTAGCAAACATGCTTGTAGTCAGGCTACTAACGGGATGCATGTCATCGTATCCCATTTGCGTGATCGAATTCTCTGGTGCAGACTCGATTATTTACAGACCCGTGGTCATTAAGTTGCAATATTGCTGAGTGCGGCGTTGAAAAACAAACAAAAATGTTTCAATGGCCTTAAATATTGATGTCACCCTATGGGGAGTCCAAAGTAGACATTGCCTCAAGTAACATGTGCTTGTCGTAAGAGGCGACTTACTTGAATTGGGTGGTCGGACTCGGTGGCTTGGTTGATTGCGAGTCACAGTACCCCGAGTGTTTTAATATTGGCTGGTGCCGTGGCTACTTGAAGCAAGTGTACCCAAAACAGCTTTTTAATTTTAATGTTTATTACTCTGTTATCAATTAAATGTCTTCGTTATTATGTACCCCATAGTTTGAGTTCTGTGTGTGCACTAAATGCATGGGTATGGTGTTATATGCTTCGCGGCGGAGGACTGTAGGAATGGGCTTCATACGAAACATTAGCCAGATGTAAGGAATCAAACTCGGCCGTTTCGGCGTGACGTGCCAAAACTTGATTGAGACACTGGGCAACCTTACTGCTATTATGGACATATTTCCATCACACATAAAATATTACCGTACACAGTGGAATCTGTAGAGGCAGGATTTTGACTAATCAGCATTTGTAATACAAGGCAATATCAATTGTGCCGAATATACTTTGATTCATAATAATACATCTTTGAATCTTGTTTTATTTACATTTGTTATCCTCTGTTATAATCAGACTCACTTTCGGCCCCACAACAAGTGTGAGTGTGAGTGAGTGAGTGAGTTTGGTTTTTACGCCGCTTTTAGCAATATTCCAGCAATATCACGGCGGGGGACACCAGAAATGCACTTCACACATTGTACCCATGTCGGGATTCGAACCCGGGTCTTCAGCGTGACGAGCGAACGCTTTAACCACTAGGCTACCCGACCGCCGCCCCCCCCCCAACAAGTAAAACGTTCATTTCGCCTGGATGTCAAAACAATGACGCAGTGAAGTCCAAAGCAGATATTCCACTGTACTACACTGTACACATTGAATGTCAAAAGTCCCTTGCCCAAATGCGTGATGCGACGGGGTAGTTCTATCAAATGTTGGATGAATGAAAGCTTTTTACACATAGGCTGTGGTGTTCTCAGCATCCCAGTTAATGGTTCTGCGCTGGCCCTTACGCTAGACGGGCTAGTGACGACACCAAATGCATGGTGACAAATGATTAATGATAAATATTTGTTTGTTTGTTGTTTACCGCCGCACACAACAGTATTCTAGCTATATGAGACTTACCGCCAGTCTATTTAACCCAACTCTCCTCTGGGTTAACGCTGACTGGCACTTTCTTGTGGCTCCAGGCACACGGCACATAGGCGCCTTCCCCCACCCCTCTCCAACAGCCCCTTTTGACTAGGACTTCTTGAGTGTACCAGGTTGTCGAGAATATCCCCCTTAAATATAAAGGCTGAATGATAAGCCCATGGATGTATAGCAATCATCACAACAGGAACTGAAACGTTAGAGACCAACTTATCACACGAAGTGTCTCGTCACAACTAGAGCTCAAACATTAGAGACGAACTCATTAGATGAATAGGCGCGTCACAACTGGAGCTAAAACATCAAAAGTACAAAGTCACAGTGACTATATCAAAACTACATGGAGGTAAAGTTGCCCCAGGCTTAACCATAATTATGAAAAAGATTCTGTCTGGATAAAGTGGCGTATCACATCTGGAGCTGAAACACCAGAGACCAACCCATTATATGAAGTGGTGCTTGACAACTGGAGCTGAAGCATTGAAAGACCAACTCATTAAAATTGGATTTTGAACCTCTAAAACTAGATCTTGTTTTCTCGATGATCCTTTGGTAGTGATACACAGATCGTAATAAACCTCTATAAAAGTTACTTATACACACGGGTACACACCACAGAGTGAAATGTTTTTGTTTGTTTGTTTGATGTTTGACGCCACACTCAGCAATATTTCAGCTAGATGACGGCGGTCTGTAAATAATTGAGTCTGGACCAGACAATCAAGTGATTGACATCATGAACATCGATCCAGGCAATTGAAATCGATGACATTCATCAACCAAGTCAACGAGCCTGACCACTCGATCCCTTTTGTCGTCTGATACGACAAGCATAGTTGCATTTTATGGCAAGTATGGATTGCTGAAGACCTATTCTACACCGGATCACCACGGGTGTTATGTAGTGGTGCATCACAACCGGAGTTGAAACATCTGAGACCAACTCATTAAATGAAGTGGTGAATCACAACTGCAGCTGCAAAACTAGAGACCAAATCATTATATGAAGTGGCGTGTCACAACTGGAGCCTAAACAAATGAGAACATGTCATTATATGAAGTGGCATGTCCCAACCGGAGCTGAAACATAAGAGAATAAGTCATAATATGAAGTGGTGCATCACAACTGGAGCTGAAACATAAGAGAGACCAAATCATTATGTGAAGTGGTATGTCACAACTGGAGCTGAAACATTAGAGGCTCACTCATTATATGAAGTGGCGTCACAACCGGAGCTGAAATATTAGAGATAAACTCATTATGTGAAGTGGAACGTCACAACCGGAGCTGAAACATAAGAGACCAACTGATTAAATGAAGTGGTGCATCACAACTGCAGCTGAAAAACTAGGGACCAAATCATTATATGAAGTGGCGCGTCACAACTGGATCTGAAACATAAGAGACTAAATCATTATATGAAGTGGTGCGCCACAACCGGAGCTGAAACATAAGAGACCAACTGATTAAATGAAGTGGTGAATCACAAATGCAGCTGAAAAACTAGAGACCAAATCATTATATGAAGCCGCGCGTCACAGCTGGAGCTGAAACATAAGGGACCAAATGATTACATGAAGTGTCGCGTCACAATCAGAGCTGAAACATATGACAACATGTCATTACATGAAGTGTCGCGTCACAATCAGAGCTGAAACATATGACAACATGTCATTATATGAAGTGGCATGTTACAACCGGAGCTGAAACATATGAGAACATGTCATTATATGAAGTGGCATGTCACAACCGGAGCTGAAACATAAGGGACCAACTCATTATACCCGAAAGTGGCGCTCCCCAAATTGATCTGAAACATTGAAAGACCAACTCATTATAATAGGATTTTGCATGTCTTAACTGAATCTGAAACATTTAAAAGACTAAATCATCGTTACCGGAGGTGGTACATTTCAACATAGACTATACAGTCTTGATTTTGTTTCCACAATGATCCTTTGGTAGACAGCGTATCTCTTCAGTTTAACCTGAAGCTTAAAGCTTTTTAATATCTATCAGTATATGTGCTCTAGAGATAAGACTTCCAGACGACCTCAGCTGACACTACAACTGCCTTTCTACGGTAACTGGGGTATCATTGGGTGTGGACAGCACCCGCAACTCATTCTTACACTTCACCATGAATGCGGAAGGTTATACTTTCCCTACTACTCGGAACATTCGGACCAGCAAAATACACCCCTATATCTACTGACCACATTCTTCACAGAGAAAGTCCAGCATAGCATGGCTTTCTCAGAATGGAGCCCACATGACCACGGACAGTTGCAATGTGTAACCCATGTCCAGGCACCTTGGTCGTCTAGGTATAACGTACAATTGTAGAAGGACATGCTTACTTTCAGCCAAAGTCAACGTGACTATAGAAACAATATGGAGTTAGAGTAGCACCGGGTTTACACCATAATATTGAAAAAGATATTCTGTCTGGAAAAAAAGACTGCTTCGTCTAAGTGATGCGTCTCAACTGTTCATGAATCATAAAAAACCAAGGTCATACTCTTAGGAAGTGGCACGTCACAACTGGATCTGAAAAATATGAGAACACCTCATTATATGAATTCGAACGTCACAACTGGAGCTGGAAAACTAGAGACCAAATCATTATATGAAGTGGCGCGTCAGAACCGGAGCTGAAACATAGGAGAACATGTCATTATATGAAGTGGCGCGTCACAACCGGAGCTGAAACATAGGAGAACAAATCATTATATGAAGTGGCGCGTCACAACCGGAGCTGAAACATAGAACAAGTCATTATATGAAGTGGCGTGTCACAAACGGAGCTGAAACATAAGAGACCAACTAATTAAATGAACTGGTGAATCACAACTGGAGCTGAAAAACTAGAGACCAAATCATTATATGAAGTGGCGTGTCACAACCGGAGCTGAAACATATGAAAACATGTCATTATATGAAGTGGCGTGTCACAACCGGAGCTGAAACATAGGAGAATAAGTCATTATATGAAGTGGCACATCACAATTGGAGCTGAAGCGAGAACATGTCATTATATGAAGTGGCATTTCACAACCGGACCTGAAACATATGACATGTCATTATATGAAATGACATGTTACAACCGGAGCTGAAACATATGAGAACATGTCATTATATGAAGTGGAATGTCACAACCGGAGCTGAAACATAAGGGACCAACTCATTATACCAGGAAGTGGCGCTCCTCAAATTGATCTGAAACACTGAAAGACCAATTCATTAAAATAGGATTTTGCATGTCTTAACTGAATCTGAAACATTTAAAAGACTAAATCATCGTTACCGGAGGTGGTACATTTCAACATAGACTATACAGTCTTGATTTTGTTTCCACAATGATCCTTTGGTAGACAGCGTATCTCTTCATTTTAACCTGAAGCTTAAAGCTTTTTAATATCTATCAGTATATGTGCTCTAGAGATAAGACTTCCAGACGACCTCAGCTGACACTACAACTGCCTTTCTACGGTAACTGGGGTATCATTGGGTGTGGACAGCACCCGCAACTCATTCTTACACTTCACCATGAATGCGGAAGGTTATACTTTCCCTACTACTCGGAACATTCGGACCAGCAAAATACACCCCTATATCTACTGACCACATTCTTCACAGAGAAAGTCCAGCATAGCATGGCTTTCTCAGAATGGAGCCCACATGACCACGGACAGTTGCAATGTGTAACCCATGTCCAGGCACCTTGGTCGTCTAGGTATAACGTACAATTGTAGAAGGACATGCTTACTTTCAGCCAAAGTCAACGTGACTATAGAAACAATATGGAGTTAGAGTAGCACCGGGTTTACACCATAATATTGAAAAAGATATTCTGTCTGGAAAAAAAGACTGCTTCGTCTAAGTGATGCGTCTCAACTGTTCATGAATCATAAAAAACCAAGGTCATACTCTTAGGAAGTGGCACGTCACAACTGGATCTGAAAAATATGAGAACACCTCATTATATGAATTCGAACGTCACAACTGGAGCTGGAAAACTAGAGACCAAATCATTATATGAAGTGGCGCGTCAGAACCGGAGCTGAAACATAGGAGAACATGTCATTATATGAAGTGGCGCGTCACAACCGGAGCTGAAACATAGGAGAACAAATCATTATATGAAGTGGCGCGTCACAACCGGAGCTGAAACATAGAACAAGTCATTATATGAAGTGGCGTGTCACAAACGGAGCTGAAACATAAGAGACCAACTAATTAAATGAACTGGTGAATCACAACTGGAGCTGAAAAAATTGAGACCAAATCATTATATGAAGTGGCGTGTCACAACCGGAGCTGAAACATATGAAAACATGTCATTATATGAAGTGGCGTGTCACAACCGGAGCTGAAACATAGGAGAATAAGTCATTATATGAAGTGGCACATCACAATTGGAGCTGAAGCGAGAACATGTCATTATATGAAGTGGCATTTCACAACCGGACCTGAAACATATGACATGTCATTATATGAAATGACATGTTACAACCGGAGCTGAAACATATGAGAACATGTCATTATATGAAGTGGAATGTCACAACCGGAGCTGAAACATAAGGGACCAACTCATTATATCAGGAAGTGGCGCTCCTCAAATTGATCTGAAACATTGAAAGACCAATTCATTAAAATAGGATTTTGCATGTCTTAACTGAATCTGAAACATTTAAAAGACTAAATCATCGTTACTGGAGGTGGTACATTTCAACATAGACTATACAGTCTTGATTTTGTTTCCACAATGATCCTTTGGTAGACAGCGTATCTCTTCAGTTTAACCTGAAGCTTAAAGCTTTTTAATATCTATCAGTATATGTGCTCTAGAGATAAGACTTCCAGACGACCTCAGCTGACACTACAACTGCCTTTCTACGGTAACTGGGGTATCATTGGGTGTGGACAGCACCCGCAACTCATTCTTACACTTCACCATGAATGCGGAAGGTTATACTTTCCCTACTACTCGGAACATTCGGACCAGCAAAATACACCCCTATATCTACTGACCACATTCTTCACAGAGAAAGTCCAGCATAGCATGGCTTTCTCAGAATGGAGCCCACATGACCACGGACAGTTGCAATGTGTAACCCATGTCCAGGCACCTTGGTCGTCTAGGTATAACGTACAATTGTAGAAGGACATGCTTACTTTCAGCCAAAGTCAACGTGACTATAGAAACAATATGGAGTTAGAGTAGCACCGAGTTTACACCATAATATTGAAAAAGATATTCTGTCTGGAAAAAAAGACTGCTTCGTCTAAGTGATGCGTCTCAACTGTTCATGAATCATAAAAAACCAAGGTCATACTCTTAGGAAGTGGCACGTCACAACTGGATCTGAAAAATATGAGAACACCTCATTATATGAATTCGAACGTCACAACTGGAGCTGGAAAACTAGAGACCAAATCATTATATGAAGTGGCGCGTCAGAACCGGAGCTGAAACATAGGAGAACATGTCATTATATGAAGTGGCGCGTCACAACCGGAGCTGAAACATAGGAGAACAAATCATTATATGAAGTGGCGCGTCACAACCGGAGCTGAAACATAGAACAAGTCATTATATGAAGTGGCGTGTCACAAACGGAGCTGAAACATAAGAGACCAACTAATTAAATGAACTGGTGAATCACAACTGGAGCTGAAAAACTAGAGACCAAATCATTATATGAAGTGGCGTGTCACAACCGGAGCTGAAACATATGAAAACATGTCATTATATGAAGTGGCGTGTCACAACCGGAGCTGAAACATAGGAGAATAAGTCATTATATGAAGTGGCACATCACAATTGGAGCTGAAGCGAGAACATGTCATTATATGAAGTGGCATTTCACAACCGGACCTGAAACATATGACATGTCATTATATGAAATGACATGTTACAACCGGAGCTGAAACATATGAGAACATGTCATTATATGAAGTGGAATGTCACAACCGGAGCTGAAACATAAGGGACCAACTCATTATACCAGGAAGTGGCGCTCCTCAAATTGATCTGAAACACTGAAAGACCAATTCATTAAAATAGGATTTTGCATGTCTTAACTGAATCTGAAACATTTAAAAGACTAAATCATCGTTACCGGAGGTGGTACATTTCAACATAGACTATACAGTCTTGATTTTGTTTCCACAATGATCCTTTGGTAGACAGCGTATCTCTTCATTTTAACCTGAAGCTTAAAGCTTTTTAATATCTATCAGTATATGTGCTCTAGAGATAAGACTTCCAGACGACCTCAGCTGACACTACAACTGCCTTTCTACGGTAACTGGGGTATCATTGGGTGTGGACAGCACCCGCAACTCATTCTTACACTTCACCATGAATGCGGAAGGTTATACTTTCCCTACTACTCGGAACATTCGGACCAGCAAAATACACCCCTATATCTACTGACCACATTCTTCACAGAGAAAGTCCAGCATAGCATGGCTTTCTCAGAATGGAGCCCACATGACCACGGACAGTTGCAATGTGTAACCCATGTCCAGGCACCTTGGTCGTCTAGGTATAACGTACAATTGTAGAAGGACATGCTTAATTTCAGCCAAAGTCAACGTGACTATAGAAACAATATGGAGTTAGAGTAGCACCGGGTTTACACCATAATATTGAAAAAGATATTCTGTCTGGAAAAAATTGACTGCTTCGTCTAAGCGATGCGTCTCAACTGTACATAAATCATAAAAACCCAGGTCATACTCTTTGGAAGTGGCACGTCACAACTGGATCTGACAAATATGAGAACACTCATTATATGAAGTGGAACGTCATAACTGGAGCTGCAACAGTAGAGACCAGCTAATCAAATGAAGTGGTGCATCACAACTGGAGCTGGAAAACTAGAGACCAAATCATTATATGAAGTGGCGCGCCACAGCCGGAGGTGAAATATATGAGAACAAGTCATTATATAAAGTGGCGTGTCACAACCGGAGCTGAAACATATGAAAACATGTCATTATATGAAGTGGCATGTCACAGCCGGAGCTGAAACATAAAAGAATAAGTCATAATATGAAGTGGTGCATCACAACTGGAGCTGAAACATAAGAGACCAAATCATTATGTGAAGTGGCACGTCACAACCGGAGGTGAAACATAAGAGAATAAGTCATTATGAAGTGGCGCGTCACAACCGGAGCTGAAATATTAGAGATAAACTCATTATGTGAAGTGGAACGTCACAACCGGAGCTGAAACATGAGAGACCAACTAATTAAATGAAGTGGTGAATCACAAATGCAGCTGAAAAACTAGAGACCTTCATTATATGAAGCCGCACGTCACAACTGGAGCTGAAACATAAGGAACCAAATGATTACATGAAGTGTCGCGTCACAACCGGAGCTGAAACATTAGAGGCCAAATCATTTTATGAAGTGGCGTATCACAACCGAAGCTGAAACATATGAGAACATGTCATTAAATGAAGTGGAATGTCACAACCGGAGCTGAAACATAAGGGACCAACTCATTATACCAGGAAGTGGCGCTTCTCAAATTGATCTGAAACATTGAAAGACCAACTCATTATAATAGGCTTTTGCATGTCTGAACTGAATCTGAAACATTTAAAAGACTAAATCATCGTTACTGGAGGTGGTACATTTCAACATAGACTATACAGTCTTGATTTTGTTTTCACAATGATCCGCTTGTAGTCATACGCAAGTCGTTATCAACCTCTACAACGTTACTTGCCGGAACGGGTACACACCACAGAGATCTATAACTCCAAATCTTAGCATTGACTATTGTGCTAATTTAATGGTCAAACGGAGACAGCGTATCTCTTCATGATCATTTTAACCTGAAGCTTAGAGCTTCTTAATAACATTGTGATTTTCTCGCTGTATGGTAGCGGTCTGTAAATAATCGCGCCTGGGCCAGACAATCCAGTGATTAACATCATGAGCATCCACATATGGAACATCGATCCACATAATTGGGATACCATGACATGCATCAACCAAGTCAGCGAGCCTGACCACCCGATCCCGTTATTCGCCTCTTACGACAAGCATAGTCCCCTTTTACGGCAAGCATGGGTTGCTGAAGACCTGTACTAACCCGGATCTCCACGGACTCTAAAATAATGACAGCAATACCTTGCTATAAAGTTCAATTTTTATTTGTTTTTCCTTTCATTGAAACTGTGATAATGGCACTATGATTGGTTTGCTGAAATAGTATTTTCCTTGAGTCATGGTACATGCTGTGATTATACGAGATAATTGATAATCAATTATGTATGTATGTACATCATCAAATACACATTATAAATCTCCTCAGAAAATGGAATATATTATCATAGGACGACTGCTCGTAGTTCCAACATTCTGCCATGGATATTAGATCCAATTGCTAATAAAGTTACAAATTATTGATGTAGAGAACTCTCGATTAACGTAATGATAATCTGTTGCAAGTCTTCAATTCTTATTTCATATATTATCTGAAAAGTCAGCAGTGAGTAAACGTTTTACTTTTTTTCGTTCAGTGACGTTTCAATCTTCAATTTTCTTTGTGTTGGCTAAATAGACGGTCGGTGATTTCCCGCCGCTGTGATTCTGTCGTCTGAACAGGTGCCCGTGATTTGACCTCGCATGTTGTGACGTGGATGCCGTCACCTTAAACAGCTGATCTAATTTTGTGGTCGTGTAATGGATAACGTGGTTTCAGTTCCAAATAATGATATATATTCTTTGACAGCACTAGAAAGTAGACTAGTACATTACGAATGGGAAAATTACCACGGCGACCGACAAGTGAATGAGACCGTTTATCACTGACTAACACTGTTAGAATATTTGGGGCCGTTTTCTAATTGTGGTATGTTGACGAATGTGCTTTTCATATATGTTTAAAGGTGTGATAATCAAAGAAAATAATTTAGTTGAGTAAGGGAATGGAATGTTTGATAAAGAGAAAGCTGTCAAAATGGACCAAATAATAAACAACCTTTTTAATTTTTTAGCCTCATATATTAGAATCTCGCATGCTTCAATTTATAACATAAACAGTAAATACCATTAGATCTACACGCCATATATAGATAAGTTCATTATCGATTTCTGAATGACAAAATGATTCCAGTGTAGACGAACTGTGATTTCGTTTTGAAGTTTTAAATAGTTTTCATTTTGTTTTTTTCACTGTGGCAGGGTTAGAAACTAACAGTTTTCGTCCACTAGTCCTTATATTGATAACATATAGCAAAACCCTAACAAAGGGCTAATTTCTACTAGTCCTTATGATACCTTTACCATAGGGTAGTTTGGCAAGGACTATAGGACTAGTGCCAATTTCTAACGCTGCTGTGCGCGTGCCTTATATAAGTTATCAAATACTTCGATCAGTGACATACGTATTTAGTAATAATAATTACTTTGTTTTGCATCATCAGTAAGAACTAGAAGTAGTAACCGAAAAATATTGTCTGAGAGCAAATTGAATGCGTTCTTGTGGTTCTTTTTACACAATTTTGACGCCGCACTCAGCAATATTCCAGCTATATGACGTCGGTCTGTAAATAATCGAGTCCGGACCAGACGATCCACATGATCATCGATCCACGCAATTAGGATATGAGGGGGATGAAATGGAAAACTGTAGTGGAAATAAACTATCACGAATGTCTTTGAATGTGCATGTACATACCTAGGTGTAAAATACACTTCTAAAGTCTCATTTATAAAACAATATGAAAGAGAAAGTTGTATTTTAAGGACTGACCACACAAGTATATTTTGAGCAAAGGTCTAAGTGAGGCAGCCAAGTTCGAAAAAACATGCTGAGACGAGGATGTATGTTTTCTAATGGTAATATGTGAAACAAATTTGTTCAGAGTTTTGAGCACATGAACTGTATATACATTGAACACTGCTTCAATTGAAGCAATTCATATTTTCGTAATGTTCCCTTTCACTTGATTTGGATATTACTCATCGTACCGCAAAAACAATAATACTGCCTTCTTTTACCTGTGCAAGTTATCAATTCCTTTATTAAATATAGCCTACTCTATGCTTCTTGAGCTTTCAAATACAAGTATTAAAATTGTCCAATTACGTCTCGTTTCAAGCTTTTTCGTAGATTTAAACCATTAACAACACATCATAACACCCGAAGTATAATTAAGCGGTCTGTGCGATTGCACAACGAAGCAATATGCTTGTATGACATACAGCGCCCACGTTACGAATCATCGAAAATAGGTTTGTTGAATAGATTTGCTGCCCATGAAAACGTTTCAACAATTTTGATTGAACCTACATGTACTTACTCTTGGGTGGTATTACGTTATAATCTTGTTAATCATTAAGAAATAATAATGATGTCAGGTATTGAGCGATGTCAATTCGAGTATTGTTAGGGCTGTTTAACGATCTTTCACATTTTGTCCTTTGAAAATGTCCGATGTCAATTACCCCGAAGTTGTTTTTATCACAAATGAAAGAGCACGGACACGGAAACCTACTTGGACGTAATCGTAATTTCTTCACGATACATTCCAAACTGTGATTCGTATTGTAACATTCTCTTTGACAGTCTGCGTACTGACTAATCACGACCACTTCCGTCAATTTTGTTTTGATTTTAAAAAACACTGACAATTTTATTGGGATTTTATATCGGTATTGACCAGTTATCACTGAGGACCAATTATCGCCAGCTCCCCGTTATAGCGCGCACATGATCGCATCTCATTTTACTTTTGCTCGTTTTCATTAGAAGAGAGAAATATTTATCCGAAAATGATGAATAAAATGAACTCTTGAGAGGAAATAAACAGACAAAAACACCAATATCACCTTGCTGAAATACAACTTTAGTCACGTGAGTATTTCATGCAAAAATATAACTCAAACAACACGATGATGCATTTTCAATTCTGTCATTGCTTTCTATCTGTCTGTCATTTCTTCCACAAAATACAAATCTGAAACCTATTTGGGTGCACATGCATTATGCCTGACACCAATCCGCCATGTTTCTTTGATGCTACGAAGTCGATCGAATTTGAGGAATATTTGTTTTTGTCAGTTTGCAGACGACCAATTGATAATAGCATTTCTTATACATCTTGATGAAAAGAAATTGAGTGCGATGCCCGAGATACTAAAAAATGCGGTGCGCGTGATCACGTGCTGTTAAGACGATGTCGAAAAGTCGACGGGAGAGTTCTATTTCCATTGTTTTGATTCCCTATCGTAGCGTTATAATAGAAATCAACCGAATCTTATTCCACGGACAGAAATGAGCTCATTCGCTCATAGTTTCACCAAAATAAAAGTTATTGGTACAATCAACTTTGTACACGGAATATATCAGAAACAACATGAATAAAATAACAGGTCGGTGACCAGTAAACATTAACCACGGAAAATTATCAATGAATGTGTACTGCGACATAAATGTCATATGTCTGTCACCGTCAGGATATGTACTTTCCAATGATATGAATTATTGAACATTTAAATTTCAAACAAGAGCGGTTACTTGACTTTACTTGCCACATTCGAGTGCTTCCATATTACGAATAATGAAGAAAGGTAGGAACCTCACAATACCGGCACTTTTATCGATGGCTTGGCAGTGCATATAGGCCAGTAGAAATATTGAAACACCTAGACAATTTGTTTAACAGACAAATTGTTATGTTAAATGAATCATATTCATATTCTGTCACACCATACCAAACCGAACCGAAATCAACCTCTGGCAAATATATTTTCAACCATTTTATTTATCGGGACAAATATGGTAGAAAAAGGGGGAAATGATTTCTTTATGAAGGCTTTAATCAGGATGTCTTTCAACATATAATGGTGATTATTTGCCATGTTTGGTAAACATATACAGATTATGATGATAGAAACTAGAATTGGGATTAATTAAAGATTAACAAGGTGATGCGTGGCAAGGCCATACTTGAGTTGTCTCCCTTTAAACATACTTACATCAACAGTCAAAATGTTGGTCTTCCTACTTGAATGTTTGCAGCAATTTTATGATTAAAGTAAATATTTAGAAGCAGCAAAATAAAGTCAAGGTGACATAGCCATATTAGTCAGGTAGACATGCTCCCATTTTCATTTTTTTGGTAATGACATATGAACATGAGAATACCTTGGCACACATATTGTCTGTTATCGAAAATGTCTATGTGTAATTAAATTAGGGGATTTCCCTACTGGCCTAATAGACCTTTTGGATTTCTTTACTTCAGATACTGTTGGAAAGGCAATCAACCCGAGTTGCAAGCTGTACAATTCGGTTACACTGTGTGAAATAAAAAGAACTTTGCAGCACTTTAGGGGTTAATACAATGTACATGTGTTTGTACCCTCGACATCATCACAGTACGGCACTGAGCGGTGTACAAAGCCAGCTGTCGGACCCATAATATGGCAAGCCGTTTTCACATTTATTACTGAATTACTGATATCTTCAAGGTATCATTAAACAATTACCATCCTACTGTACATAATCATATTAGAAATAGGGGCGGTCGGGTAGCCTAGTGGTTAAAGCGTTCGCTCGTCACGCCGAAGACCCGGTTTCGATTCCTGACATGGGTACAATGTGTGAAGCCCATTTCTGGTGTCCCCTGCCGTGATATTGCTGGAATATTGCTAAAAGCGGCAAAACCATACTCACTCACTAATATTAGAATAAATTCAAGATTTCTTAAATTCAATTTAAGATATCTTGAAATAAGTTATACATAAATGCATTACAGATGTCATTAATTCGTTTTAGATATCTAAAATTAAAGATATCATTAATTCTGACCGTTACTGATAACAAAAATCAAATTAAAGATATCATTAATAATTTTGAAGATACCTTTTTATATCAGTTGTTGATATAGGCAAAAGAATTAGTCCCCAAAAGAGCGTCCAATGATTTACAGATATCTTCAAATACTTCCAGTCTGGCTACATATCCGTAAATTCTTCCAGTTCCAAAATGGCGGCAAATCATGCCCAACTTGTGCAGGAACTAGTCTCAACAAGCAATTCGCGGAGGAGTTGAGGGGACTGACTATGACAGCAGTGATCAATTTGAAAACATGGTCTCCGTAGTGAGAAGAAATTTTCCGCCATAGTTAGAAACATAACCCACAGTACTTAACAGACAGAATTACTTGAAGATATCTGTAAATAAGCGGAAGTCTTCAATAATGGCAACAATTGAAGACATCAATAATTAATTATTTATTGATATCTGTATTTAGTTTCAAGATATTAGGAATTGAATTACTGATATAACAAAACATGACTTTTTGATATCTTTAAATTATATTTTGATATCATTAATCGAATTTAATATGTCAGCAATGTTCTTTTCAAAGATATCAGTAATAAGCTTCACCATATCCTTAATTCATTTCGTGGTATCTTGAATGTTATTGCAGATATCTACAGTTATCTGTATTTAAGATATCACCAATTCACGATATCTTCAATTCAATTCAAGATATCTAAGACTTTAAAACAATTGAAGATATCAAATAATCCGTAATAAATGTGAAAACAGCAAGGCACCATGAGACTCAGCGTTGTGAGACCGAGCGGGTCACGCGGTAGCTGCGCAACAATTGCATTATGCGCTGAATGCAGTGGGCTATTGTCAAATTGAGCAGAAGTGCTGTGAGTAAGCGAGGAACAAGGCGCTAAGGGAATCTGTTGTTGATTGCTACCCGAATGCGAGCCGCGAACTGTGATAAAACAGCTAACGCGCGCTGTGCCACATTATTTGAAGTAGGGTGCGTACCGGTTGATTGAACCGGTGGTAAGCTTGATACAAGTAAGTCTGGATTAATATTTACTGTTGCATCTACACCTGCTCCTAGCGACAACATGCCCGTACTGAGTAGCTCCGAGTTGTTACTTGTTGAAGCGACTGCTGCACACCCCCCTCGCCCCAGCTGCCGTTGTCGCTGCCGTTGTGGTTTTCTTGGCTGCAGGATGCTGTCAAACTTACGTGTGAGCTAACGATGCTTTCCTTTTTGGTGGTATTGCTAGATCTATTACTGATCTACTACTAACTACCAGGCCTAATTGTTATGTAAGTATAATCGCGTACCGTAGCAGTTAAGTGAACGTTTTTGAGATAACGTAATAGCAAGTGGCGCATCTCAACTGGAGCTAAAGTATTAGAGACCAGCACATTATATGAACTAGTGCCACACACCTAGAGCTAAAGCATAAGAGACCAGCCCATTATATGAACTAGTGCCACACACCTAGAGCTAAAGTATAAGAGACCAGCCCATTATATGAACTAGTGCCACACACCTAGAGCTAAAGCATAAGAGACCAGCCCATTATATGAACTAGTGCCACACACCTAGAGCTAAAGCATAAGAGACCAGCCCATTATATGAACTAGTGCCACACACCTAGAGCTAAAGTATAAGAGACCAGCCCATTATATGAACTAGTGCCACACACCTAGAGCTAAAGCATAAGAGACCAGCCCATTATATGAACTAGTGCCACACACCTAGAGCTAAAGCATAAGAGACCAGCCCATTATATGAACTAGTGCCACACACCTAGAGCTAAAGCATAAGAGACCAGCCCATTATATGAACTAGTGCCACACAACTGGAGTTAAAGTATTAGAAACCAGCCCATTATATGAACAAGGGCCACACACCTGGAGCTAAAGCATAAGAGAATAGCCCATTATATGAACTAGTGCCACACACCTGGAGCTAACGTATTAGAGACCAGCGCATTGCGACATGACATATCTTAACTAGAGCTAAAACGTGAGAGAACATCATATAATAACAGAGAGACGAATTCATTATATGAATTGGTGCGTCACAACTGGGCCTGAAACATTAGAAACCACGGTCTAGATTTTCGAAGCGATCTTAGATACGGTTAATCTTAATAACTTACGTTCAAAGATAACAGATCTCAAGTTTAAGATCAGGTACATTTTCGAAACCATCTTATATATGTCGCAGATCGTATAAAGTTACGATCCCTATCAGAGCACTCATTTGTGTGTGAGATTGAAAAAGCGGGGTGTTTTCCAGGGTATGTCCCAGCTGCTGACAATAACAACAATATGGAGAAGTGACACGGACTTCATAATCACATTGTCAGGTCACACTGTTGAACACGCAACTATTTGAGTGACAGTCCGTTCAATGCTACATATGTCCAATATGTAGACGTTTGGTTCTTATGATAAATGATACCACGACTAATCGAACGCAAATGGCATTCGTGTGGGTGAATAAGTATGATTTCACGCTGCTTTTACCAATATTCCAGCAATATCACAGCGTAGCCATTGTAACCATGCCGGGAATCGAACCCGGGTGTTCGGCGTGACGGGCGAACGCTGTGCAAAAAGAACTTCACTATTTTCCCTTCTAATGATCTTTTCGCGAGCTCGCTGAGCTTTATTATATAAACACATCGCGTACAAAGTCAAGGACGAAAGTAATTGAGGGACGTTATTCTAAATGACAATGACGAGACCTATGATCGAACAGCAGGCGTTCAGCATTTAAGATGCGTGTTCAGGTCTGATGTTACGTGATGTATGCTGGGTTAATTTCAAAATACTGCTTATTTTTTGTGTTTATGTCAAAAGTCAAGTTTATAGAGAAATCACTAAAATTATACCTGGAAACACTCAAAGCAAATAATTGTTCAGGAAGCCGCGCACCGACGGGCGAGTTATAATGACAATGTAAGTTTCTTTCGTTTTTTACATATCCAATATATTTCACGAATAAAAAAAGGACTCAAATACAATATCAAGCTATTAGCATTTAGGTGATGTAATTTTTTTACCTATCTAGATCCATAATTCTATCAAAATTTGAAAGTGACACTTCACAAAGGGAGATAATTTAGGAATTGTCAAGCTATGTTGTCGAATGGAACACGCCACACAAGAACGTGAACATACATATAATGTAGTCCTTTTCTATCCTTTTAAATAAAGTAGAGCTCATAAACTGATTTGTCTGATTTGATTTAAATCTGGTTGAGGAGCGAAATATCTACATTGTCAATGTGTAAAATTTATTCCAGAACGTAGTTCCATGTCGTTTGGCTTGTCTGACTGCATTGCTGAGGTTCAATTCATTATAGTATTTGTCCGGTGACCCTGTCCTTTACAATGATATTATTGTTTAAATGGTATCAAGCATCTATATTTTGTTAATATAAAACGTTTAAATGTACACTTAAATTTTAAAAAGACCAACTTCAATCATTATTTTAAAATCGGTCCATTATATGCAAAATTCAAAGAATATTGTGGTGAAAATGTCTATTTTATATTGATTTGTAAATTTTATTCAATAAACATATTGGAAAGTAAATTTTGGATAATGTTCACAATATGTTACTTCTATACGACATTCCCAAATGAGCATGGGAACCCATTTTTTACTTGATTTTTCAAATCGCAATTCTCGAAAATACGATACGAAAATATGTGCTTAAAATTCGTCTCAAAATGTCAATAAATTGCTTTATTTAAAGGAATACATCTTTGTCGTTAATCACCTGTTTTTAAAGAATGCAGTTATATTCAATAGACAATATTTAATCATTTGTCAAATATTTGTCTTTCAGTAATATAGATAACCTAGGTGTTGTTTTGAAAACGAAACCAAACACAATAACTTTTGCTAGAAAAACATTTATTATACTCTTTATACAGAGAATCTCTTCCAAGTGTCTTTTGATGTCAAATATATCAACACGAATTGATGAAAGTGAAAAAACTTTTTCCACTTTTATCAACGAATGTTGATATAAATTTATTTGATGTAAAAAAACACAAGGGTGAGATTTCATTTATCATCCAACATCATTCTTCCAACTTTTTCAGTTTTTAGACAGTAATAAGCAGTGTCTTAAGTGTAAAACATACTGCTAACTACCCGTAAAGATCCGGTGTAGAATAGGTCTTCAGCAACCCATGCTTGTCGTAAGAGGCGACTATCGGGATCGGGTATCCACATGTGAAGGCAAGTTAATTGTTCACCTGAAACAACACGGGAACATACCCCATGCAGCCACCATACCCGCCGCCATTGCTGGCGCCAGTCATGCCCCGACGACGTTCATTCAGTTTGGACCACATTCCATAAAGGTTCATACTTCAATGAACTCACACAAAGTGAAAGTCCATTCTTAAGTAATCCCTAAAACTGGAACCTCCCCAACACATAGATGTAGCTGAAGCTAGGATACATAATATTGTAAACATGGATCGTACAAAAACTCTACCCAAAATTTATGTTTCACCATGATTCCATGGAAACGGCAAAAATAAAGAAAATCAGAATCTTCAAACTAGCAAAAGGCACAAGTACTCATTGTGGTTAATGTGTGTAGAAAGTTAGGTGAAGCTAGGGTGCATAGTTAAAAAGATATAGGCCGTACAAAACACCTACCCTAAAAGTTTAAGTTTTTTAATGTTTCCATGGAAACGGCAAAAATTAAAACATTCAGAATCTTCAAACTAGCAAAAGGCACAAGTACTCATTGTGGTAAGTATGTGTAGCAAGTTTGGTGAAGCTAGGGTGCATAGTTAAAAAGATATAGGCCGTACAAAACACCCACCCTAAAAGTTTAAGTTTCTAATGTTTCCATTGAAACGGCAATAATTAAAACATTCAGAATCTTTAAACTAGCAAAAGGCACAAATACTCATTGTGGTAAGTATGTGTAGCAAGTTTGGTGAAGCTAGGGTGCATGGTTAAAAGGTTATGGGCTGTACAAAAGCTCGGACGGACAGACGGAACTTCGTAAACGGGGGTATAATTAGTAATAGTAACGTATGGATATCTCACATAAAAAGTATTTTAAACAGTTGTGGCTTGACCTATGTATTTGATAATCCTGGTTGCGTTTGTAAACAGTGGCTTGTCTTTATGGTAGAAACAGTACTTAAAGATCATTTTATACAACAATGGAGGGATGATATAGATAAAAGTTTAAAAGGTAATTACTATAAATTGTTCAAAGATCTACCGTCGTTTGAAAAATACCTCCTGCTACCTGATTATTTCTCTCGACCTATTATGTCATTTCGGACATCGAATCATTATTTACCTGTAGAGACATGCCGCTGGAAAAATATACCGAGAATCAAAAGAAATTGTTACGTATGTAGCTCACCGGCGAGTTTCATTATTTATTTAAAGGCTCCTTTTTTGATGCCATGAGATCACATTATATTCCAATTTATCTTTGTAAATGGCCGAATCTCGCAAAGTTCAAAGTTTTGTTTACCTCAAATTATTGCTTAATCTTGAAAAATATCTCCAGATTTATAAGAATTATTAATAATGCTGTCAGAAGATGAGTATAACACTACAATCTACAATTTACCAAGTGATCACTACAATTTATTGTTTATGTTATAACTTTATTTGTATTGTTCCTGTAC
The DNA here is from genome assembly GCF_023055435.1 of Haliotis rufescens. Taxonomy (NCBI): domain Eukaryota; kingdom Metazoa; phylum Mollusca; class Gastropoda; order Lepetellida; family Haliotidae; genus Haliotis; species Haliotis rufescens. The sequence goes on from NW_025964046.1 coordinate 3,637,879, forward strand.
CACCTATGGTGGTTTGTTGGAATAAAACATTGATTGATTGATTGATTGATTGATTGATTGATTGATTGATATATGGGCATAAATCTCTTCACACTAAATTGATTACTAAAAGGCACATTTTTTCCTAACTCGACCCATTTAGACAAAATAAGTTCAAGAATTCACAGAGCCATTGTAGATCTAAACTCTGCAACTAAACACCACAGTGATCAATGTACAAACTGCAAAACGATGACCTTGAAAACTGATCATTATATCACGACATGTAACAAACTTCTGTTCGAGCTCTATACGTCAATATATAAACAATCTAGCTTTACTCTTCGGGCCATTTAATGCATCGACAGTATTCTCGGCAATTTCAAATTTCATTCTGATATGCAGCAAACATTTTAAACTAACTTTGACAAAACAAAATTCCAAACATACCAATTGCCATATATATTGAATCTAAATTCGTTTTTAAAAAAATCTTTGTATGCATGTCGATGTCGGTCAATGGGTGCAGGGGTTTAGCAAAATCTCACCTTGTGAAGATTTGTTGATAAAAATTCCGAAGGAAAAAGTGACACCTAACCTCACCCCTCCCTATTTAAACACTGGTACTAAGTTTGCGGTTGCTTACATCGGACCAAACAACTACCCTCGTCGGAGTAAGACTGCTGAATCGACGGAGCTAAACTCGCTTTTATTGTATGTCGTTACTACTCGTTGGTGTTTTCAACTTAGCCAACAACACAATCATAATTATATATCAACCACATTACGACGGGACGACCAAGGATGGGTTTCAAACATTTTATTCAATTTCGGTACAGGACCCGGATTTTCGTCACAGGAGCGAACGTTTCAACATGGTTTCTCCTTACAACACAAGTGATGTAAACAAGAGAAAACAATTTCGTTGCCGTCCTAACGGCTTCTTCAACACAATTAGGCAAAGTTAAAATACCTTTTCGAAACTCCACCCGTACGAACAAGTGGTATATCATTAATCAGATGTTTTAGATAATGAATGAATGAGTATGGTTTTACGCCGCTTTTAGCAATATTCCAGCAATATCACGGCGGGGGACACCAAAAATGGGCTTCACACATTGTACCCATGCCGGGTTTCGAACCCGCGCGTGCACACTATACACACACCGAATTATTTTTTTCAATAAAATTTCACAATGAGAATAATGTCCAATGCCTCCACACATTGGCATACATACAGAGTATTTGCTGAGAAACAGAATTTGGAATCAATATGTTGTATGTAAATGCTGTATTATTATATTAAATAATATGCTTCATTTATTGACGACATAATCTCCCCCTCCACACACACACACACACACACACACACACGCAAACGGAGTGACAGAGAAATGCTCTTACTGGCCCCGTACCCTGGTGCTATCGAAAATAATAACATCACATCATCTGCGAATCGTTACAGGCACAGCGATTATTCGTTTACATAATTATATGTTCACCAACAGATTGTTTAATTAAATATTGCTGCACTTACCATGTCGTTTTGTTGAACGTCCTCTCCAGAGTGAAAAAATACGGCAGGGCAGGAAATCAGCTGAAAAATGTTTCTTCATGAAAAGTCTTCATACTGCACATGACATTCCAAAGTTTAAAACGCAGCGTTCAAAGTAGCGCGTGAATAACATAAACATGAAATGGGGGTCTAAGCCAATTGTAATCTCGATTTTAAATGAATTCTAAACAGCTCGTTGAAATTAATTTAAAATGCACCGGTGCATTTGATAAAGTAAGCGTCGTCTGCTTCAATCCACAGAGTCTGGATGACGCGCTGGAAAATCTCGTGCACCGGAAGTGTTCCCCGATTGGCTAAACTCGTAACCATGACATCATGTGACTATTCTGGTGAACACCTGCATGAAATTAACAACACTTCTAACCTGATTTGAATTTGTTTATATAAATGATCTTAACCGACAAAGCCATTGGCGGTGGGGTTTGTCTAGCAAGGTTAAAGCGTTGACTCGTCACACCAATTCACCACATGGGTACACCATGTAGAGCCGATTTTGACGCCCCTCTCCGTAATATGGCTTGGATTTAGTTCCAAATTTCGCAAATGATTTTGTAATAATAAATGGTCATTTTAAGCGGTACTCATCATAACAGAATGGCGATGTAATACAGAGGATGGACGACCATGAGTTACCAAGCGCCTCAACATTTTAATGAATAATGATGATTAAGAAAGAGTAATTTCTTTGTGGTAGTTAAAACGATTGGTCATCACGCCGAATGCCCGGGTTCGATTCTCCACATGGTTACAACCCGTTAAAGGCGACTATGCTTGTCGTAAGAGGCGACTAACTGGATCGGGTGATCAGGCTCGCTGACTTGGTTGATGCATGTCATCGATCCCAATTGCGTGGATCGATGCTCATGATGTCATTCACTGGATTGTCTGGTCCAGACTCAATTATTTACAGACCGCCGTCATATAGCAGGAATATTGCTGAGTGCGGCGCTAAACAACAAACCAAACAACCAACCAGAAACCTTGGATCGTGGGTTCAAATCTCTGTTCGCCCTGATCATGTGTCTTGGTTTGTCAGCTCCATACTCCAGCGTTCGCATTTCGGCACACATGTACCTACGCTCACTGACATGCGTTCACTGGAGATATAGAGGATGTGTTATGTGTGAATAATACTGAAACTTTTCTCTTAAAAAATAGCAATCTTGGCCACTTCTGGACACAGTGGTATATGAAATTATAGTAAATCTTCGTTAAAGAAGCAAGAAAAAAAGGAAATCAAATTATTCTCAAACTAATGTTTCTTAAAAATGTTATGCCACTTCTGGATTGGGATATATTATATTAATTCGTACAGATTCGTTTTGTGTGTATAAAATCTTGGGATGTTTGTGTTATGCTTTTTGTGAGAGTTAATAAAAGTAAGATATATATCGTATGCATGTTTATACATTAGAGAATTATAAAGGGGGGGAAAAGACTTGGGGGGGGGGGGGGGGGGGTGAAGGGGGGGGGGGGGGGGGGGGGGACACCCCAATGAACCCCGCTGTGTTGTCCGTCTTACAAAATATATTTTTCCTGTATCAGAATGTGCTTGCAATTATATTTACCCCCCTAGAACCCTCGTGATCTGCACACAGCGTTCGGTAGAACAATGGCGGTCTACAAATCCTCTCGTTTCGACCATTAACAACAAACTGCACATGCGTGGAACGTTTTTCATTCGACAACTTAATAATAATAACAATACCACTAACAATAATGGCGCCTCCAAGTACCACTGCGCACAAACATCCATGTTTGAATCCTCAAAGGGTTTTAATTGTACCATATTCTTCAAATGTAGGCACCACTTGCAGGGTATCGCCGCTACGAGTGTGTCGGGGTGTCCACGTCTGTTCTAAGCCCATTTCCGACCTCGAACATGTTCGAATCCTCAAAGGGTTTGCTTGTACCAACTCCGTCAAAAGATAGTCACCGTTTGCAGGAAATCGCCGCTACGAAATTGGCGTGTTCCAGGGGTGTTCCAAATATTAATCATATAATACCACCAAGTGGTATTACTTTTAGCATGCAACCAAGAACAACAAATGAGATGCATATGTCAGACTAACTTCATGTAAACTTTCAATAGTTTTTTTGGAGAATTTACAAGATGTATTTTTAAAGTAACATTTTGGTGAAAAAAATTGTCAAATCAAAATCCAATATGGCTGCAACTAAAAAAGAAATCCAAAAATTCTTTCAGAGTTTGTTGTGTTATGTATGGAGACAATTCACATAAATTCATTTAAATTTATATTCATATAAAAATAAACCTTATTTTACTAAGAACGTGTTATCCTAAATATAATATTTGTCACATTTGACCACTTTCTAAATGGCGTTGTGAATTCATAGCTTTCGGCCATGGGAGCCGTGCCAATTTACACTTGTCAGAGGGGTACACAAAGTACGTGATCTGGACTACCAGTTGTCGGACTTTCATTTTGTGGAAGCCTCGGTGGCTGAGTGGGTTAGATCGCTGACTTTATGTGCTGGTTATTAGGTACCTCCCACAGGCAGCGTGGGTTCATATCCAGGAAGGGACTCAACACTCAAAAGAACGAGAATATGTACTTTACTATGAAAGCGTTGTCCTAATTATATCATTTGCTATATTTTACTTGTACTTTTTCATCATAAAAGGTATTTACCTCGTAGTTTCAGAGGCAAAACCAAAAAAATATCACAAGTATCTAATTTATATTACTCATTAAACCAGTTCATATTTTTCACATTTACCGAGAGTTCTATTTCCATAATAAACACACCATGGCTTATGCCCCTTGCAACACGACGTCATTGGTGCCAATTGAAAAAGGTCGTTATCTTATCTTATATCAAATAATCATGAATAATCATTATGATTCAGACTGTTGAAGTAAAATGCCACAAAAAAATTGTTGCAACATGCTGTTTAATTTTTTTTATCAACGCCTTATACTTTTTATCTGAAAAGATATCTGGTTTTGCTGGTTTGTAGCTGACAAAATATCCAGTCTTTATACAAAATCGTGTGCCTCATATTTCATGTTTGATGCAATTTACACGCATATACCATTTACAGTGCACTGATACATGAAATATATCAAGTTACCATTTTTTATTTGGTGACAGTGAGATATAGATGACAAAACTGTTAATGTTTCTATGGTGTATCATTCAGATATGTTGATTTAAGCCAAGTCACACCATCCACTGATGCCCAGAAAGTACAGGTCCCCAGAAGAGCCTCAGTCCAGCATGGTGTCCAGTCGCTGTCCAGTGTACACCAGAAGCATGGCACACCGTGCTTCACAGTATGAGGTACAAAATAATATTTTGACAATAAATAATAATACAATGTAAATACTATATATCTATTATATTCTATATTGTAGCAAGTTTGTCTTTTGATGTAAAAGTGTAGTGTGGATGACATCTGAAAGTACAGTGTGAATGACATATACAAGTATAGATCTGATACAATTTGTACACAGTTAACTGATGACATTTGTATTTAGGCACCCAGTGAGACTCAAGGTGAGAGTATCCTGCCCCACCGGTGTCAGAAGAAATTTCTGGAGATCCATTTTCATTGTGTCGAATTGTGTTTATTACCATGCAGTGCTGCAAGTCATACACTATTAGTGTGTCTTGTGACCTACAGTGCTTGAGACAACAAGAGAACTGTGCTTTTGAAATAGTCAACCAGGGCACTAACAAGTTGCCACTAAGCATTTAGCCAGTGCTTGTGATATTTTCTTCAGCCTTTTCCCCCGGCCTTCGCCCTTGCCCAAAACTCCCTCATCCAGCATCAGCCATCCTGTATTACAGAAACTTATAGAAAGAAACAGCAAAGGCTGATTGTTGTCAGAGACCATAAAAAAGGTTTCAATGAAAAGAGTTTATTTTAGTGAGCATAGAGAAAAACAGTACATACATCAGACGGAAATTGTTCACGAATCACCACGACACAAGATTGAATAACTTTGATTCTTCAACTATTCTGCAACTATTTCTGCAAATCCCAAAAGTAAACCTCTTGTTTATGAGGTGTGGATAGATTCTGAAATGAAAATAAGTGTCTTTTATTAGACGCACAGTACAAAACATTACAAAAATATCATACGGTTTATATAATTTATATAGTTTTGTCATTCAGTCTGGAGGGAAGCCTATAGGAGAAGCAACTTATTTTAATGATGTAAGCATATTTTTATACCTTGTTAGTAATTCAATAATAGCCAAAACAGTTCATAGTTTTCTAGCATGTTGACATGATGTGTTTCTTACTATTGGTTTGAATACTTCCTGAAATATTGTGGACATGTTTCAATATCACTGATGTAATTTAAAAACCTTACAAGTGACATAGATTTTCATAACCGTATCGCAAATAAACATTTATGGTACTGGATATTTATTTAAATTGTCATATGTGTTTGTTTTGCATGATAGATCCTTAAATGCATAATAAAATAAATTGATGAAAGCAAATCATGTTATATTATTTCTAACCTTTATTTCAAGTGTTAATATAAAATAGGGTGGTCGGGTAGCCTTGTGGTTAAAGCGTTCGCTCGTCACGCTGAAGACCCAAGTTCGATTCCCACATGGGTACAATGTGTGAAGCCATTTCTGGTGTACCCCGCCGTGATATTGCTTGGATATTGCTTAAAGCGGCGTAAAACCCTACTCACTCACATAAAAAATGATAACAGATTTCATAAATCTGAACTTATTGAAGATGCAAAACTATCTTAATCTGAAACTGTTCCAGATGATTGCTGGAGGGAACAACACTAGAGAATTATTATTATGATTTACCCTTTCCTTGAGTGTGGGGTTCTAAGGTTCTTCGTTTTAGGACATATACATCTGTTTCCACCTTTCTTTAGAGTCAAAGCATTACATTCATAAAGCGAAGAATTTAATCAAAGATTTCGGGTCATATTTTCATATGAAATTTGAGCTCTGGTTCATCTTTTACTGGTCCACTGGTGTAAACAGCTCATTGCATTGGGCCTACATACTGTATTTTGAAATTGTATTTTTACCACATGATATAAGGTATGTTAACATTTAGAACACACTGAACACAGGTTATGGGGTTGATCTGCATGCGATTATTTCCAGTCAGATAGGACAAAGTTTCAGGGGGTGGCTGTTACAGATGATTTGCCCAAAAAGTCACGTCAGGAGGTCTAAAATTCCAAACAAAACTTTACAATTTCAAATATATGTTTCATTAATTTTCAACAAATTTAAATTATAGTTTCTTAAAAAATGTAATTTAAATATATTGATAGTGACAGTAAGTGAGTTTTTTGTAAACATTATACATATATCTGGTCCACTCAATTAAACAACCCACTGTCTATAATAATTAATTATATATTAAACCTTTCAAATTTCTTTTACTTTGTATACATTTAAAAAAAAATCTGGCCACATTGGATGATAAATAGTTTCCCTGAAATGTTGCAATGCATTTTCTATGAATGGTTGTCAGAACAAACCAAAAACCAATTATCTATTAAACGGACCCTTAATTTCGAGCGCCAGACAGGGTAACAACAAGTACCATCTTTCTTTTGGTATGACGCGGCCGGGGCACCTGGATGTGAGTGAGTGAGTGAGTGAGTGAGATGGGTTTAACGCCGCTTTAAACAGTGTTCCAGTTATATCGCGGCGTGTCAGCTTAATGTGGGAGGAAAGCCCAAGTGATGCAGGTCTCAGACGTTTACCACTTCGGTGAAACCCGCGAGCACGGGTATGGTGCTGACAAACCTAGAAACATAATCGGGGCGAACCGGGATTCAAACCCACAATCATAGGTTTCTGGCGTGTCCAAGGGACGCAAATCTGCACATCGAATCGCGGCGCCTTAGACGACTGGGCCATCGTGCTCCCCCCCTCCACCCCCCCCCAACCTGGATGTATATCCAACAGCTTATAAAATGACAACAAAGAAAACCACTTTAAAAAAGTTGCTGTCGGTGACTTAAAATATTTTCTACATAGTGTATACACGGAGACTACAAATTATAACTAATACAACGCTATTGATTTCCTGTCCAAAGAAGAATCATGCCTGCCTCCCGTCCGCTGCTGGAGGCTGATCAGAGAGTCCAACTATATGTCAGTGGAGTGTTTGTGTTTAATCCACCAATTGTTTCTTTCATATATAGTTTTGGGGCAGTGGGGGAGTCTAGTGGTTAAAGCGTTCGCTCGTCACGTCGAAAGCCGGGGTTCGATTCTCCTAATGATTGAATTGTGTGAAGCCAATTTCTGGTGTCCCAAGTCGTCAAATGGCTCCGTTGAATATTGCTCAAAGCGGCGTAAAACCACATTATAGTCACTGAAATTCACTTCAAGAAGCGCGTGTAAAATAACGTAAAGGCATACTTCTGAGAGAAATACTGAAAACCATTAACAGTTGAAATTATTCCCCGGAAAAGAGATAAACTGAATTGAATTCCCGAATGACAACCAGGAGACCTATTTCGAGACAGAATTCTTTTTCAGTCCGCGTGACTAAAATGTATTTTCCCTCAGAAAGAAAGAGCTCAAACGTCCATTTTTGAACATTCTGCACGCCCAATGCCAAGTTACATTTTTTGAGTGATACCTGAGGTAGGACAAAGAAGCTTTATTCCGTAATTTTTTTCAGAAAAGATTTTTTTTCCAAATCCACACACACACCTCCCCAGAATCCCGAATTCTATCTACAGTAAACTACGGTTATTACGAACTCAAAGGACCACTATTTTTAGTTCGTTATAACCGCAGTTCGTTATATGCATATATACAGCAAATACACAGCAAATTGCCGGGACCAAAATATATGTTCGTTATATCTGTGGGTTCGTTATAAGCGCGTTCGTTATAAACGTAGTTTACTGTATTGTCTTATTGCTAACCTTTTAATCTTGAAAAATAATTACTTGACACAAATCTCAAAAGTCCCGAATAGAACAATCTCATATTAACGTGATCAGTAAATAAAGTTCTTTGTTGAATTAATATTTTCAACAAGGTGTTCATCAAAATTTAAAATAACGAATTACACTCAATTTATTCTTTAAAATGAAATAGGATTATATTAATTTCTGCCTTGTAGTGTTCCGGTTATTAAGAAAAGTTGGCCTAACCAGGAAAGTTTTTTCACAGGCACTTGTGACACATGTTTTGTCAAATCTATGCTGTTTCATTAACAAGCTGGCGTGAACACGTCGCGCCAATGGTGTCACGTGATTCTTTCGCGGGAAATTGGTTACCGGAAGTGCCAATGTCGTCTGCTGTTAATACTGGCGTCTGCTATCTATTGCGCAACCCATTCTTGAACTCAAATTTTAGAGAGACACAGACAGGGCACCCAGTTTTATGTTTCCAATGCGAGACAACTGCAGAAAGCGCTGAGAATATTCTTCTTAGAGATTTTGTCTTTTTTGATCAATTACTGTCAGGTAAGATCCAGTTTTATGTTTTTTAATGTTGTGACATTGATCATATTGATTCGTGGTCGATTTCAAAACAGTAATCGACAGTTTTGTGTGGTTACAGGAACAATTAAATTAGGCTATTTGGTGACAAGCTGACTTCACCATGTTCACATGTGGATGAATGTCATCTAGTCTGTATATATATGTACAGTGTAAGTCTAATCGCCGTTGAATACACAGCGGAAACTCCGTACAGGTTAATATTGTGTAATAATGTTATCATGTATGTATGGGTTTACATGCTCATGATCTAGCTAGTCTGAAACGTACAATCGACTGTTTTTGACAGTTTTTAAGAATATGTAAAGTGTTTTGTCTCTTTTATTTGTCTATGAATGATTCCAAGTTATACACGTATCTTCGTGTTCTCAGTCAGATTTCGTTTTTCAGAGTGAGCTCTTGACTGTGAACATCGAAGTCGACAATCATCATGGACATACCGGTAAGTAGGCTAGATCTGCAAAATGTGTCTTTCAGTTCGTTACTTACTTAGGTCACAGGACCATGTAACAATAAAAATATAAAAAAGTCGCAAAAGAAATCACAGACGTGGCCTCGTCTTTGATTTGTTTTGCGACTTTTTTATATTTTTACATTGTTACATGGTCCTGTGCTTAGGGCCTATCTGTAACCGCAGTGTTAGAAATTGGCAAAATTTGCCATTTTTAAGGGTTTTGCAAAATGTTATCAATAATGTAACCATGTATTTACGGCCATCGTTTGGCCTACAAGTTTGATATTAATTTTCCAGAAATTGCATACAATGAGGGTAAATTTTATCTCCTTTTTGAACCACTTTGATGAGATTTTACTGAGCCACAAGCTGACTTGTGACGGAGTGGAGATACATTTGCATGATTAGATGACTTGGCCCAGCTGTTGTTGGTATCAGTATGCTAGACATAACATAAGTTTGTTTTGGTCTTGACACATATTGCTGAGTGCGGCATTGAACAACAAACCATCCAGCCAACCAAAAGTATCCATGTTAATGTCTAACTTCGTCAATGAAAAGGCCATGTACTGGTTATCAGCCATTGGTAAGGGGTCATTGGGACAGGCATTTGTGAATGTTTTTACCTAGATCTACCAATGATTTGAAGTTTATGGATTCAGTCAAGCTCAATGGCTGTTCTGATGCTCCTGTACTGAGTAGTGAGTTCATGTCGTAACTGTGACAATTACATCAATGACATAATTGGCATATCAAACGTTTCTTAGTAAGAGTGGGTTCAGGATCCAGAATTTCCTTGATAAATCTAGTCAACATGTTTCAGGTGCTATAAATGTTTAAACATGTCAGTTACACTGATAACTGTCCTGGCCAAATGTGTTTTGCAATTCTTAATGTAACTCACCAAAGAATGAATTATTAACAGCTGGATAAGTGTGTTGTAGAATAACTCAATATTCAGAGTCCGCTAAATAAAAACAATGCTTACATTCGACTGTCGACTGTTTACTTATGCAAATCTAAGTACGATATATTTCATCGCATGATCGAATTCAGGACTGGTTGCCGTATGTCACTGCTACTTGAATGAAAACACACGTTAACTTTTTATCCCCCTGACATATAATGACGGGGGGGATATAGCCATCAGTATGTCCGTCTGTGAGTCTGTCTGTCCGTCTGTAATCATTCTTTATCCGGAGCATATTTCCTAAACCGTACAACCTAGCTTCACAAAACTTGGTACACTTACCAGTCAGGCTCAGTAGTAGTGCCTTTTGCTATTTAGAGATTTTTAGAATTTTATATTTTTGTCGTTTCCATGGAAATATGATGAACTTAAGAAATTTGAGGTTAGTGCTCTTGTCCGGAGCATATTTCCTAAACCGTACAACCTAGCTTCCCAAAACTTGGTACACTTAACAATCAGGCTCAGTAGAAGTGCCTTTTGCTACTTAGAGATTTTTAGAATTTTATATTTTTGTCGTTTCCATGGAAATATGATGAACTTAAGAAATTTGAGGGTAGTGCTCTTGTCCGGAGCATATCTCCCGAACCATACAACTTAGCTTCTCAAAAGTTTTTACGCCTATCAAGCAGGTTATGTTTTGGTGCCTTTGCTATTAACAGATTTTTTCTTCTTTTTTTCTTTTTTCAATTTAAATTGAAAATTGATGAACTTAGGGTAATGTCCTCGTCTGGAGCATATCTTCTAAGCCATGCGACAGAGATTCACCAAACTTTATGCAAATATCAATCATGTTCACTAGTAGTGCAGTTTGTTATTTTTTTATTTTAATCTTTTTAATTTGTAGCCCCTGACATATAATTCTAAGGTGTACTATTAACTGATATATACTATATATGATGTGAGCTACATAACCTAGTACATTCTCTTTATGCCTTTGTGTCATGAGGCTACTACAGAGCTATTCATATGCAAATCTGCGAAGTTATTGTTATTACAATTTCATGACATCATCAGAAAGCGAGCTACATGAACCAATATTTAATAACCTTCATTATATTTCTGGTTTTGGCATCAAGGAAAAATATTTCCTTGCCAATCTAAATTCATTTGAAGGTACACACAGTTTATCGACATGCCACGTCGGGATGTCTGGGATGTTTTTAAAGTGGAATTATTCGAAATTGATTAGAAAAGAACCAACTTAATCCAGACAAAGTTCCTTGACCCAACCTCGGTCGTATGCATACTGAAGTGTTAATCACCTTGTTTCGCTGTCTTGTTTGGCAATAAATACATTTACGCAACGATGTATGGCTTTGATTTACAATAACAGTGGCATATAACATTGGATATGAAATTAATAATGGTCCAGCCTCTGCGTCCACGAGACCCACACATGTTACGCAGGTGCGTTCAAACTAAAATTTGTGCGTCCAAAACACAAAAACGCGCTCTTCAGCCAACACTGCTGTCTGAGGGGCTAACTTTTTGCAGTGTGTGAAATAATTTTACTCTAGCCCGTTACAAAGTTACTGGCCCACTTTTAGATAACACCTAAAGGATAATGTGAAGTTCAAAATAAGAACAAAGAAGAAAAAACTATTTCCATTTGTAAGGGAATATGTAATAAGTCAATAAACCAGTTCAATGTTAGTTTTGTTTTTTTCACCACTTCCAACATATGAGAATAATTTAGAGTTCAATATCAGATTCATAATCTAAATAATCAGTGCCATCTTCACTGACATTTGTGTCATAACAGCTGGAGAATCTTGTGTGATAGATGAAGCAAACATTTATCAAAGAAAATATCTCCTTGTAAAACATCGTTGCTACTACATGTAATACATCATTTGAAAGGCCTGATCCTATTGTTTATAAATATGAAGGTTATGTTTATCACAAGACACATTATTTAAATAATGCATTTAACTGAATTAAGTTCATTGTAAATAAAAAAATGTAAGCTGACACATTCATAATGTCCAGATTAAGGACCAAGTAAGCGAAAATTTGATGATTTTCAGCAAATATAAGATTTCATGAAATACACTTACCTATTTTTTTTTTATTTTCATTGTTTACGTAATTGGAAAAGCATTTTAAAAAGAATTATAAATTGTATCTGTCATCACCCATTTCCCGAAAACAGCGGCTGTCTGCTCAGTAACATGAAGAAATACCCCCGATTTCGAGGCTTCTCATGAATAACACGTTTGTCGAAGACTGGCATATGAAACCCCGCAAGAATGCTTATTCTTTAATCTACATTCTCGTAACATTGCCTGGAGTCTTTTCGTAGTTATAACAAGTGATTTCATTGGATACAAATTGGTTTCTAATGACGCTTTCTTGCCGAAATCTGCTTCAAGGTTTGTGATTGGTCAAATTTGAGCACTTGACCTAAGGCAGCCAATCACTTTACAGCTATGGTACTGTCCTCGTGTATGATGAATTTCAGAATTTTGTTAAATTGCTTTGAACGTTTTAAGCAGGAAATCGCGATCTATATTAAAAATATGGAGCTTCGTGGATGTATCGTACAAGGTTACGAGCTGTGACAAAGACTTTTCATGCATATATTTTGGCATTAAAACATCGTGTTCGAGCCGAGATGTCATTTGATTTACATTACACACGATTGCATGAAAATGTGGGAATAATAACTTAGCTGTATTTTTGACAACTTTTAAATATATATTTGTTGATTTTATTTATTACTTTGCATACTATGTTTAAAGAGTTGCCTGAAACGTCTTTATGTTGCTCTTTGACATGTTCGATGTGGACGCATTCTCGAAGTGCGTGCCCGAGAATTTTATTTTCAATAACATTACGAGCAATAGTGAATAATTTCTTAATCTATTGATAAAAAATGATAAACTGTAATGGAATACGTATTTCAGACATTGTGAAATGTGATAGCAGGGTTCCCCCTAGACACCAATATCTGAGAGTCACCTATTTTTTGAGAGTCAAATGTTTTATTGTATGATAAATGAAATTTAAAGTGTTCACCGTTAATTTTACACTTAACTAACTTTTAACTTTTAAATATTATGTCTCAAGTTTAAGTTAACAAGTACTAGTCAGTGTACTCAGCTGATTGTACTACAGAGAAATAAAGGATATATGAATGACAAACAAAGTTTGCTGGTTTTATTTTTTCACTATCTTTAATTATTTCACAGATCATAAAACAATTTACAGTAACACTAATGTCAGGACGAAAAAATAACATCAGTCTCAACTGTGAGACAGTTCTGAATCATGGATGGATATTGAAATACATTTCATGTAAGTTGATGATATAATATCACCAACTCATTCAGTGAACAGTGAAGTTGAACTGAACTTGTGAAGCATTTTCTCAGAAACACATTTGTGTTAAATAGTGTTCAGTAGTATTTAATTACTACATGTAGTACTAGTATCTCAGTCTACTTTCTACTTTCTCTCGTTTGAAATAGTTCGACAGCTTTTCCAAAGTCAAATTGTGTCACTTGTGGCGGGCCTTGTAATCTTATGAACATAGGTCTATTGAGTCTTTGGTTAGTCAGTCGATTGCATACAGGATTCTTTATGGCATTCTGAACACTGAACCCCCCTCTCACAGGGTGTTGAAGATACAGGTATAATGCATGCTAATTAGAGGTGTAACGATACGGGAGGGTAGCGATACGATACGTATCACGATACAGTGATTACTGGTACAAGCTAAGCCAAGTTGATGTCCTTCTGCTCTCTAAAAGATGTGACAAGTACAGTTGAAGAAGGTATAAGGTGTTTATTTACTGTTATAGCAAATTGTCAGCAATACAGTATGTTTTACTGAAACAACAAACTGGCTTTGAAACTGTTAAACGTATTTTCTTGAGTATAGTGTGCACCCATGTATAAGGCGCACCCCCCTCTAGCGGGTTCAATATTTAAAAAAAAAGAAATTTGAATATTATGCGCAGAAAAAAATTACACCGTACCCCTTCAGCAGAGTCCGGCAAACGAATGGGTGATGAGAAACTTCGTCAGTACAAATTTGAAATTTGAGATAAAAAATCACCAGACATGTTGATTTACCGTTTAAATTGTATTTTTTGTTCAGCTAGGCATTGTTAAATATCCAGGGATTAAGATTACCTTGTGTATTTTCTCGTAAACTAAGCCGGACCCAGCAATCAGCTGTACACACGTTTTCTTGGCATCTACCGGTGATTCGGTCAAGACACACCCAATGATATAACTTTACAGGATCTTAATGCAAGGATGGGCAAAAGTTGTATCTGAAACTATTTTTTTATCAGGATTAATATATTCCAATATCTTGTTAATTTAGATGCAGCTGTTACTAAACATATTTAAAATAATAATAACCCTAAGCGAAGCAGCTGATCGCTATTGCCGGGTATTATTTTTTACATGGAACCAGTCTGACCAGTCACCGTCAAGGCTCCCGTGCACGTGATCGTGAGAATTACGTGTTGACATAGAATCGTCCAACAAAAACAAAAATGACTTTTAACGAATCAAAGTAAGGCATTTATGATATATGTATCCATTCTCTGTCAACTAAAGTTCGTTTCAAGGCGTCAATAGCGGTAATCTGACCGTGGTTGCTGTTAATAACGGTGAGTTGTGCGATCTTCCGATCACTTCACACACGATTTCGCCGAAATTAATTAAAACAGTATTAAAAGGAATTTTGAATAAAATTAATGAAATAAGTAACAAACATAAGTCCAGATATACAATGAACACTTTTTATAGCCAGACAGTGTAATTACATGAATAATTTGCGAACTTCAGTATTGATTTGTTGACATGGTATTTCCAGTGTTTCGTGCTCACGGTAATGTCTTTCCATGGGGGGAAAAAACATCAAAACTCATTAATTTGTGTATAATGCGCACCCCCTTCTACACAGTTGTGTTTGTTTTTTTTTAAAAAGTGCGCACTATACTCAAGAAAATATGGTAAGTAAAACTGTGTTATGAAAATATCGTATGTATCGCGATACATGCTTTACAAATCGATGCATCGTATTGTGGGCTGTGCATCGGGATACAATACTGTATCGCCGTATCGTAACACCACTAATGCTAATATAGCTAGCTTCACAATATCATGATATGTATCTGCATCATCTCTGATGAGATGTTTACATAGTTGGTCAAAAGTAAACACACCCTTGCAGCCTCTGACATAATGTTTAAACAAAAGGAACTGGTTCAAGTCTCTGTCCCTCTGTAAAAGTTCTCCATAGTTTTCCAAAAGCTTCTCAAGCTGTTCCTGACCATAGGTGACAAGATCATCTGGATATCTTGAAGGTTTGAGAAGCATGTCAAAACACTCCAAGATATCGAGATCATCTTGAGGGAACCTCTCTGACAGCTTAGTCTTAAGAGAATTAATGTAATTGACAGGAAGAGAATTAAACTCTCATTGGGCTGTTGTCCACTACCTCAACATTTTTATCCCCCATACATATAATGACAGGGGGATATAGCCATCAGTATGTCCGTCTGTCCGTCCGTCCGTCTGTAATCATTGTTTGTCCGGAGCATATTGCCTAAACCATACAACCTAGCTTCCCAAAACATGGTACACTTACCAATCAGGCTCAGTAGAAGTGCCTTTTGCTATTTAGAGATTTTTAGAATTTTATATTTTTGTTGTTTCCAGGGAAATAGGATGAACTTTGGAAATTTGAGGTTAGTGCTCTTGTCCCAGAGCTCCAGATAAGCTGCGTATCTGCATGAAATACTCATAAAAACTGCAGAAATACGCAGTAAAATAAAATCCAAGCGTATCAAATACGCAACGAATATTACAGATACGCTACAAAAATAAAACTTGTGCGTATCATCAAAATAGTGTTAAGTTACCCTGCGTATTCGATTAGCAAATCAGCAACTTATTATCCCCCGCCGCGCGAAAGCCCGAAGCGGGGGATATAGTATTCACGACTGTCCGTCCGTCCGTACGTACGTCCCACCTGTTTGTTGCCGCGATATCTCAAGAACTAAACACTGGATTGTCTTCATATTAGGAACTATGGTGTATATACAGACTCCGCAGACACCAGTCGGTTTTGGTGACCTTGATCCCATTTTCAAGGTCACAGCAGACAAATCTGCTTTTAGAGTTGGAAAACGGTGTTGCCGCGATATCTCAAGAACTAAACACTGGATTGTCTTCATATACACCATTTTGGAACTATGGTGTATATACAGACTCCGCAGACACCAGTCGGTTTTGGTGACCTTGATCCCATTTTCAAGGTCACAGCAGACAAATCTGCTTTTAGAGTTGGAAAACGGTGTTGCCGCGAAAAGGCCATGTACTGGTTATCAGCCATTGGTAAGGGGTCATTGGGACAGGCATTTGTGAATGTTTTTACCTAGATCTACCAATGATTTGAAGTTTATGGATTCAGTCAAGCTCAATGGCTGTTCTGATGCTCCTGTACTGAGTAGTGAGTTCATGTCGTAACTGTGACAATTACATCAATGACATAATTGGCATATCAAACGTTTCTTAGTAAGAGTGGGTTCAGGATCCAGAATTTCCTTGATAAATCTAGTCAACATGTTTCAGGTGCTATAAATGTTTAAACATGTCAGTTACACTGATAACTGTCCTGGCCAAATGTGTTTTGCAATTCTTAATGTAACTCACCAAAGAATGAATTATTAACAGCTGGATAAGTGTGTTGTAGAATAACTCAATATTCAGAGTCCGCTAAATAAAAACAATGCTTACATTCGACTGTCGACTGTTTACTTATGCAAATCTAAGTACGATATATTTCATCGCATGATCGAATTCAGGACTGGTTGCCGTATGTCACTGCTACTTGAATGAAAACACACGTTAACTTTTTATCCCCCTGACATATAATGACGGGGGGGATATAGCCATCAGTATGTCCGTCTGTGAGTCTGTCTGTCCGTCTGTAATCATTCTTTATCCGGAGCATATTTCCTAAACCGTACAACCTAGCTTCACAAAACTTGGTACACTTACCAGTCAGGCTCAGTAGTAGTGCCTTTTGCTATTTAGAGATTTTTAGAATTTTATATTTTTGTCGTTTCCATGGAAATATGATGAACTTAAGAAATTTGAGGTTAGTGCTCTTGTCCGGAGCATATTTCCTAAACCGTACAACCTAGCTTCCCAAAACTTGGTACACTTAACAATCAGGCTCAGTAGAAGTGCCTTTTGCTACTTAGAGATTTTTAGAATTTTATATTTTTGTCGTTTCCATGGAAATATGATGAACTTAAGAAATTTGAGGGTAGTGCTCTTGTCCGGAGCATATCTCCCGAACCATACAACTTAGCTTCTCAAAAGTTTTTACGCCTATCAAGCAGGTTATGTTTTGGTGCCTTTGCTATTAACAGATTTTTTCTTCTTTTTTTCTTTTTTCAATTTAAATTGAAAATTGATGAACTTAGGGTAATGTCCTCGTCTGGAGCATATCTTCTAAGCCATGCGACAGAGATTCACCAAACTTTATGCAAATATCAATCATGTTCACTAGTAGTGCAGTTTGTTATTTTTTTATTTTAATCTTTTTAATTTGTAGCCCCTGACATATAATTCTAAGGTGTACTATTAACTGATATATACTATATATGATGTGAGCTACATAACCTAGTACATTCTCTTTATGCCTTTGTGTCATGAGGCTACTACAGAGCTATTCATATGCAAATCTGCGAAGTTATTGTTATTACAATTTCATGACATCATCAGAAAGCGAGCTACATGAACCAATATTTAATAACCTTCATTATATTTCTGGTTTTGGCATCAAGGAAAAATATTTCCTTGCCAATCTAAATTCATTTGAAGGTACACACAGTTTATCGACATGCCACGTCGGGATGTCTGGGATGTTTTTAAAGTGGAATTATTCGAAATTGATTAGAAAAGAACCAACTTAATCCAGACAAAGTTCCTTGACCCAACCTCGGTCGTATGCATACTGAAGTGTTAATCACCTTGTTTCGCTGTCTTGTTTGGCAATAAATACATTTACGCAACGATGTATGGCTTTGATTTACAATAACAGTGGCATATAACATTGGATATGAAATTAATAATGGTCCAGCCTCTGCGTCCACGAGACCCACACATGTTACGCAGGTGCGTTCAAACTAAAATTTGTGCGTCCAAAACACAAAAACGCGCTCTTCAGCCAACACTGCTGTCTGAGGGGCTAACTTTTTGCAGTGTGTGAAATAATTTTACTCTAGCCCGTTACAAAGTTACTGGCCCACTTTTAGATAACACCTAAAGGATAATGTGAAGTTCAAAATAAGAACAAAGAAGAAAAAACTATTTCCATTTGTAAGGGAATATGTAATAAGTCAATAAACCAGTTCAATGTTAGTTTTGTTTTTTTCACCACTTCCAACATATGAGAATAATTTAGAGTTCAATATCAGATTCATAATCTAAATAATCAGTGCCATCTTCACTGACATTTGTGTCATAACAGCTGGAGAATCTTGTGTGATAGATGAAGCAAACATTTATCAAAGAAAATATCTCCTTGTAAAACATCGTTGCTACTACATGTAATACATCATTTGAAAGGCCTGATCCTATTGTTTATAAATATGAAGGTTATGTTTATCACAAGACACATTATTTAAATAATGCATTTAACTGAATTAAGTTCATTGTAAATAAAAAAATGTAAGCTGACACATTCATAATGTCCAGATTAAGGACCAAGTAAGCGAAAATTTGATGATTTTCAGCAAATATAAGATTTCATGAAATACACTTACCTATTTTTTTTTTATTTTCATTGTTTACGTAATTGGAAAAGCATTTTAAAAAGAATTATAAATTGTATCTGTCATCACCCATTTCCCGAAAACAGCGGCTGTCTGCTCAGTAACATGAAGAAATACCCCCGATTTCGAGGCTTCTCATGAATAACACGTTTGTCGAAGACTGGCATATGAAACCCCGCAAGAATGCTTATTCTTTAATCTACATTCTCGTAACATTGCCTGGAGTCTTTTCGTAGTTATAACAAGTGATTTCATTGGATACAAATTGGTTTCTAATGACGCTTTCTTGCCGAAATCTGCTTCAAGGTTTGTGATTGGTCAAATTTGAGCACTTGACCTAAGGCAGCCAATCACTTTACAGCTATGGTACTGTCCTCGTGTATGATGAATTTCAGAATTTTGTTAAATTGCTTTGAACGTTTTAAGCAGGAAATCGCGATCTATATTAAAAATATGGAGCTTCGTGGATGTATCGTACAAGGTTACGAGCTGTGACAAAGACTTTTCATGCATATATTTTGGCATTAAAACATCGTGTTCGAGCCGAGATGTCATTTGATTTACATTACACACGATTGCATGAAAATGTGGGAATAATAACTTAGCTGTATTTTTGACAACTTTTAAATATATATTTGTTGATTTTATTTATTACTTTGCATACTATGTTTAAAGAGTTGCCTGAAACGTCTTTATGTTGCTCTTTGACATGTTCGATGTGGACGCATTCTCGAAGTGCGTGCCCGAGAATTTTATTTTCAATAACATTACGAGCAATAGTGAATAATTTCTTAATCTATTGATAAAAAATGATAAACTGTAATGGAATACGTATTTCAGACATTGTGAAATGTGATAGCAGGGTTCCCCCTAGACACCAATATCTGAGAGTCACCTATTTTTTGAGAGTCAAATGTTTTATTGTATGATAAATGAAATTTAAAGTGTTCACCGTTAATTTTACACTTAACTAACTTTTAACTTTTAAATATTATGTCTCAAGTTTAAGTTAACAAGTACTAGTCAGTGTACTCAGCTGATTGTACTACAGAGAAATAAAGGATATATGAATGACAAACAAAGTTTGCTGGTTTTATTTTTTCACTATCTTTAATTATTTCACAGATCATAAAACAATTTACAGTAACACTAATGTCAGGACGAAAAAATAACATCAGTCTCAACTGTGAGACAGTTCTGAATCATGGATGGATATTGAAATACATTTCATGTAAGTTGATGATATAATATCACCAACTCATTCAGTGAACAGTGAAGTTGAACTGAACTTGTGAAGCATTTTCTCAGAAACACATTTGTGTTAAATAGTGTTCAGTAGTATTTAATTACTACATGTAGTACTAGTATCTCAGTCTACTTTCTACTTTCTCTCGTTTGAAATAGTTCGACAGCTTTTCCAAAGTCAAATTGTGTCACTTGTGGCGGGCCTTGTAATCTTATGAACATAGGTCTATTGAGTCTTTGGTTAGTCAGTCGATTGCATACAGGATTCTTTATGGCATTCTGAACACTGAACCCCCCTCTCACAGGGTGTTGAAGATACAGGTATAATGCATGCTAATTAGAGGTGTAACGATACGGGAGGGTAGCGATACGATACGTATCACGATACAGTGATTACTGGTACAAGCTAAGCCAAGTTGATGTCCTTCTGCTCTCTAAAAGATGTGACAAGTACAGTTGAAGAAGGTATAAGGTGTTTATTTACTGTTATAGCAAATTGTCAGCAATACAGTATGTTTTACTGAAACAACAAACTGGCTTTGAAACTGTTAAACGTATTTTCTTGAGTATAGTGTGCACCCATGTATAAGGCGCACCCCCCTCTAGCGGGTTCAATATTTAAAAAAAAAGAAATTTGAATATTATGCGCAGAAAAAAATTACACCGTACCCCTTCAGCAGAGTCCGGCAAACGAATGGGTGATGAGAAACTTCGTCAGTACAAATTTGAAATTTGAGATAAAAAATCACCAGACATGTTGATTTACCGTTTAAATTGTATTTTTTGTTCAGCTAGGCATTGTTAAATATCCAGGGATTAAGATTACCTTGTGTATTTTCTCGTAAACTAAGCCGGACCCAGCAATCAGCTGTACACACGTTTTCTTGGCATCTACCGGTGATTCGGTCAAGACACACCCAATGATATAACTTTACAGGATCTTAATGCAAGGATGGGCAAAAGTTGTATCTGAAACTATTTTTTTATCAGGATTAATATATTCCAATATCTTGTTAATTTAGATGCAGCTGTTACTAAACATATTTAAAATAATAATAACCCTAAGCGAAGCAGCTGATCGCTATTGCCGGGTATTATTTTTTACATGGAACCAGTCTGACCAGTCACCGTCAAGGCTCCCGTGCACGTGATCGTGAGAATTACGTGTTGACATAGAATCGTCCAACAAAAACAAAAATGACTTTTAACGAATCAAAGTAAGGCATTTATGATATATGTATCCATTCTCTGTCAACTAAAGTTCGTTTCAAGGCGTCAATAGCGGTAATCTGACCGTGGTTGCTGTTAATAACGGTGAGTTGTGCGATCTTCCGATCACTTCACACACGATTTCGCCGAAATTAATTAAAACAGTATTAAAAGGAATTTTGAATAAAATTAATGAAATAAGTAACAAACATAAGTCCAGATATACAATGAACACTTTTTATAGCCAGACAGTGTAATTACATGAATAATTTGCGAACTTCAGTATTGATTTGTTGACATGGTATTTCCAGTGTTTCGTGCTCACGGTAATGTCTTTCCATGGGGGGAAAAAACATCAAAACTCATTAATTTGTGTATAATGCGCACCCCCTTCTACACAGTTGTGTTTGTTTTTTTTTAAAAAGTGCGCACTATACTCAAGAAAATATGGTAAGTAAAACTGTGTTATGAAAATATCGTATGTATCGCGATACATGCTTTACAAATCGATGCATCGTATTGTGGGCTGTGCATCGGGATACAATACTGTATCGCCGTATCGTAACACCACTAATGCTAATATAGCTAGCTTCACAATATCATGATATGTATCTGCATCATCTCTGATGAGATGTTTACATAGTTGGTCAAAAGTAAACACACCCTTGCAGCCTCTGACATAATGTTTAAACAAAAGGAACTGGTTCAAGTCTCTGTCCCTCTGTAAAAGTTCTCCATAGTTTTCCAAAAGCTTCTCAAGCTGTTCCTGACCATAGGTGACAAGATCATCTGGATATCTTGAAGGTTTGAGAAGCATGTCAAAACACTCCAAGATATCGAGATCATCTTGAGGGAACCTCTCTGACAGCTTAGTCTTAAGAGAATTAATGTAATTGACAGGAAGAGAATTAAACTCTCATTGGGCTGTTGTCCACTACCTCAACATTTTTATCCCCCATACATATAATGACAGGGGGATATAGCCATCAGTATGTCCGTCTGTCCGTCCGTCCGTCTGTAATCATTGTTTGTCCGGAGCATATTGCCTAAACCATACAACCTAGCTTCCCAAAACATGGTACACTTACCAATCAGGCTCAGTAGAAGTGCCTTTTGCTATTTAGAGATTTTTAGAATTTTATATTTTTGTTGTTTCCAGGGAAATAGGATGAACTTTGGAAATTTGAGGTTAGTGCTCTTGTCCCAGAGCTCCAGATAAGCTGCGTATCTGCATGAAATACTCATAAAAACTGCAGAAATACGCAGTAAAATAAAATCCAAGCGTATCAAATACGCAACGAATATTACAGATACGCTACAAAAATAAAACTTGTGCGTATCATCAAAATAGTGTTAAGTTACCCTGCGTATTCGATTAGCAAATCAGCAACTTATTATCCCCCGCCGCGCGAAAGCCCGAAGCGGGGGATATAGTATTCACGACTGTCCGTCCGTCCGTACGTACGTCCCACCTGTTTGTTGCCGCGATATCTCAAGAACTAAACACTGGATTGTCTTCATATTAGGAACTATGGTGTATATACAGACTCCGCAGACACCAGTCGGTTTTGGTGACCTTGATCCCATTTTCAAGGTCACAGCAGACAAATCTGCTTTTAGAGTTGGAAAACGGTGTTGCCGCGATATCTCAAGAACTAAACACTGGATTGTCTTCATATACACCATTTTGGAACTATGGTGTATATACAGACTCCGCAGACACCAGTCGGTTTTGGTGACCTTGATCCCATTTTCAAGGTCACAGCAGACAAATCTGCTTTTAGAGTTGGAAAACGGTGTTGCCGCGATATCTCAAGAACTAAACACTGGATTGTCTTCATATTTGGAACTATGGTGTATATACAGACACCGCAGACACCAGTCGGTTTTGGTGACCTTGACCCCATTTTCAAGGTCACAGCAGGCAAATCTGCTTTTGGAGTTGGAAAACGGTGTTGCCGCGATATCTCAAGAACTAAACACTGGATTGTCTTCATATTTGGAACTATAGTGTATATACAGACTCCGCAGACACCAGTCGGTTTTGGTGACCTTGATCCCATTTTCAAGGTCACAGCAGGCAAATCTGCTTTTAGAGTTGGAAAACGGTGTTGCCGCGATATCTCAAGAACTAAACCTCTCGATTGTCTTCATATTTGGAACTATGGTGTATATACAGACACCGCAGACACCAGTCGGTTTTGGTGACCTTGACCCCATTTTCAAGGTCACAGCAGGCAAATCTGCTTTTGGAGTTAGAAAACGGTGTTGCCGCGATATCTCAAGAACTAATCGCTGGATTGTCTTCATATTTGGAACTATAGTGTATATACAGACACCGCATACACCTGTCAGATTTGGTGACCTTGACCCCATTTTCAAGGTCACAGCAGGCAAATCTGTTTTTGGAGTTGGAAAACGGTGTTGCCACAATATCTCAAGAACTAATCGCTGGATTGTCTTCATATTTGGTACTATGGTGTATATGGCGGGGGATATTTCGTCACTCTGTGACAAATACTTGTTCTGAAATTATAAACAGGCATTCCGTCAACCTTGCCAAACTCCACGATGACAGTTACATCATGATCATTTGCAATCACACTTTCTTGTGGAAGTATCGTGGTATTTTTGAGTCCTTTTAAGCTCTCGAACCCACACAACACTAGTTTGCAGGGACTAGATGAATAGTGTTTTTAAATATTTAACTTAAATACCCACATGTGTAAAAACAAGTGGGTAACAGAAATTTGAATACCCAGATAGAATTACTGATACCCAATGATTTTAAAATGCATGGGTAAAATACCCACAACACCAAAAGCCTATCTGGAGCTCTGTGTCCGGAGCATATTTCCTAAATGTCCATGTTTAGATATTACCAGCGCCTGAGAGGCTTGGAAGGTGACAGGCTCTTATTCGATGCATACCAGGAGGATATTCTCTTGGCCTCACAAAAAATATCCTGGACATCCTCGATCAAATATATGATGGCACACCTACTTCCCAAATCCAACAGTGAAAATGCCCCTTGCTCAAAATTCTATGAAGCTCTTCAAACAAAATTTAGAAATATATTTCTCATTGAAAGTGACCAAGTAAACACTGATAACTCCCACAAACTTAGGCATCTAGGACTTAATAAAGATAAATTTGAACTTAAGAAGTATGTTTCAGCTGTAAAATGTAAAGATCATAGATTAGCTTTAACCAAATTAAGACTCAGTTGCCATAATCTGGAGATTGAAAGAGGCCGATACACTAACACGCCTGTCGACCAGAGAATATGTAAATTATGTAACCTAAATAAGATAGAAGATGAGAAACACTTCCTTTTGTACTGTCCAAATTATCAGAACGAAAGGCAGATACTTCTTCGAACACTAGACCTCCAAACCTGCAAAAATGATAATAAAATCCTAGCAAATATCCTGAACCCCTGTCCTGAAAGTGCAAAATATGTTTCACAAACTATCTCCGACATGTTTATTAAAAGAACCTCTCTTATAGACAACATCAAGATATGACCTTATGACTATTATTATGTCTTATCTGTACAGTATCAGCATCATTAAAGTACACGCTGCCAGCCACCTCATGATATATATATATATATAAATGTTTATACACTATGAATGAAATAATATGTAATATTTAATATATAATGTACATTATGTATATATACCTCTCATGTTGATAGTTATATTTATTCCATATGTAGTTAGTTTGTACCCTGCCCTACGAGGGTGTTCCGTACAATAAAAATTCTTCTTCTTCTTCTTCTTCTTCTTCTACAACCTAGCTTCACAAAACTTGGTTCACTAACCAATCAGGCTCAGTAGAAGTGCCTTTTACTATTTAGAGATTTTTAGAATTATATATTTTTGTTGTTTCCATGGAAATATGATGAACTTAGGAAATTTGAGGGTAGTGCTCTTGTCCGGACCATATCTCCCGAACCATACAACTTAGCTGCTCAAAAGTTTTTACGCCTATCAAGCAGGTTATGTATTGGTGCCTTTGCTATTAACAGATTTTTTCTTCTTTTTTTCTTTTTTCAATTTAAATTGAAAATTGATGAACTTAGGGTAATGTCCTCGTCTGGAGCATATCTTCTAAACCATGCGACAGAGATTCACCAAACTTTATGCAAATATCAATCATGTTCACTAGTAGTGCAGTTTGTTATTTATAAATTTTAATCTTTTTAATTTGTAGCCCCTGACATATAATTCTAAGGTGTACTATTTACTGATATCATAAACTATATATGATGTGAGCTACATAACCTAGTACAGTCTCTTTATGCCTTTGTGTCATGAGGCTACTATAGAGCTATTCATATGCAAATCTGCGAAGT
Organism: Haliotis rufescens; assembly: GCF_023055435.1. NCBI lineage: Eukaryota > Metazoa > Mollusca > Gastropoda > Lepetellida > Haliotidae > Haliotis > Haliotis rufescens. Next base: position 3,663,966 of record NW_025964046.1, read on the forward strand.
TATTGTTATTACAATTTCATGACATCATCAGAAAGTGAGCTACATGAACCAATATTTAATAACTTTCATTATATTTCTAGTTTTGGCACCAAGGAAAAAGATTTCCTTGCCAATCTAAATACATTTGAAGGTACACACAGTTTACCGACATGCCACGTCTGGGGGATATGTCATCTTCGGATGACTCTTGTTGTAATTCGTCTTCTGCCCCTGTTGTGGAGCGCCTAGGTCTTGAAGTACAGTATTGACATGATGTGATCGCTGTTTCATGGCTTCCAATGTCTCCATCGTTGCATTCACACAGTGTCTAACCGCAGACAAATTGACTTTGTCCTTTTGGAATGTAAGGCTTAAAATCCCAATTACGGACAAGACATTTAAAAGAGTAAAGCTGTTACAAGAACGAACAAGGAGCTAGCCATGAAATTATGTCACCCAACTGCTTTAGGATCTCGCACTGCTTTTACATCTTCAAATGACATAATAATGGTATCATTGGTCTGTATGGTCATTGTTTTTGTGATAGTGGTTTGGGTAGGGGACATCACAAGCTGCTTGTGATGCTGCTAAGTTTAATCTGTGAGCTGCACAATGGACCTGCACCAATTTGGGATTTCTTCTTTTCAGCCTCGCCCCTAACCCATTCAATCGCCCAGTCATTGCAGCGGCAATGTCTGTGCCAAGACCCATTACTCTGTAGAAATTGTCATTGTTCTCATTTACTAGAGTAGATGTTTTCTGTAAAGAAATTCGATCAGACATTCCTCTATCCCTGCAGCAGTACAATCTTGAACGTGTCATTTCCAGTAAAGCCAACCTTAACTTCGCCAGTGTTTACAGAGTCAGAAAGTAACAGTTTTAGTCCACGAGTCCTTATAATGATAACATATAGCAAAACCCTTAACATGAGCCAATTTCTACTAGTCCTTAGGATACCTTTACTATTGGGCAGTTTGGTAAGGACTACAGGACTAGTGCCAATTTCTAACGCTAGAACTTTACATCAACGTATCTAACATAGATAGCAAGTTTTTTTTCTACATTCACATCACATGTTTCATGTAACATGACACTAAAGAAGGGACTGTCTTGGATAGCTTTGATTTGATTTTTTTCTGGCACATCAAACACACACTGTTCCATCTCGTCAACGATTCCGTGATTTCTGTAACAATTGTTGCAATTGCTAATCCCGTTTTCAACTTGCATTTCCATCAAATCACATAAACAGTTCTTAGTTGTTTCACATGTGATTCGGTTTGTGCATTTCTATTGTCTTCCACAACATTCAGTATGTTTGCTTTTGCGGTTTCAAATTGTCTTTGCAATTCTAAAATCTTAGAGGAATCAACACGATCTTTTGATTGTTCATGTCAGGTGAGATTTGAATGTTAGTAATTTGTGTCTTGCACAAAAGTATTGTTTTCTTTTGCATTCAAACAAATGTCACGTGTAATTCCACCTGTTCAACTCTCATATCTTAGCCACATGAATTTTGACAGCCTTTCCGTGAGGAAATCGCAACTTACTTTCGGCTTCTTTGGACTAGACCCTTCTGTGTCACTTACAGTACTTGAATTGTTTTTAATGCTTATCTCTTCCGTTTTCTTCGGAGACTTTTTCATTCACGTTTTCTTTAAATTGAGAAATTTTCCCAAACCAAGTTGTTTCTTTTTGTATGCCATAGTGACACACGGAAATGTCAAACACAACGAATGTATTGACCCCTCTAGGAAGCAATGGTTCAACCAATCAATAGCGTGAAACATTACTCGCCAGAGGGGTCAATGGCTTAATTTAGTATTAATAATTAGGCCGGGGAAATCCCAAATAGCGAATCGATGTTGCGTATAAACACTTGTAATATTTTCTGGTTGAATACAGTTTATTAGCAACAACAAACACGTCCGAAGATTTATATTTCATATAGACCGTATTTTTTATGGGCAATTAAATTCTGGAAAAAATATCTCTCGTGTATAATACAGCGGTAGAAACTAAAGCCCCATTCACATGGACAAAATTTACTCATGTAAGCAAATTTACTCATGGAGTATATTTACTCATGTAAGCAAAAATATATTTACATTGCGTTCACATGAAGTTTATGCAAGGCAGAAGTAAACATCATTTCATAAATAAATTGTGGACTTTTATCATTTGAGGCCATGTCGCTGTCGAAGATAGTCAACCAGAGGCGAAAGAGAGACTTTCCATACTTTCTTAGTATGGGACTAGTCTTAGGATTATGCCAGGAAAGAGAACTATGGAAGAGAGAACGTTCTCAACACTGGTGGAACAATGTCGTCAAACGATCATTTGATGATAAACTGTGGATCGATAACTTTGGCATGACACGCGAAACATTTTATGTTCTTTGCAAGGAACTACTGCCGTATTTTCCTGCACAGGAAATGTATGTGAGGGAACCATTGGAGCTGGATCACAAGGTGGCCATAACAATTTACTGGCTTGCCTCCTCTGCGGAGTTTAGAACAATAGAGAATCTGTTCACATGACCAGAAATACTCCAGGAGCATTTATACTTATGAGTAAACAGGGATTGACTTAGGGCGCGATTCCGCGATATTCTCGCACAGTTACCACAGATATCGCGTCAACATATATTCAGTGCGATTGAAAATCGCGTACATATATCCGTTTTCTGTTCAACAGTTTCATCTGCAAAAACCTAGAAAAAAGTCGTTTTGCATAAATAAAAATATACAGTATCTTATTTCTAAAAAATATCAATAAAAACGTACACGACACGGACACTAGCCGAAAGCAGGTGCTGTCAATCTGTAAACAACGAGTTGCATACTCGAAACACTGCGTGCGATCTCTCACTGTGCATAACCGATTCGTATGTCACCGTATGGAGCTTTGCCGCGGAAGTGCGCAACCAAGCACGGGGAAAAACCTGGTTATGCCAGCGCCTTTTGTTGGCAGATTGGACTTTGTCATGTTTCTTGGGATATTTAAATTCTGACGATGCCACCTAAAAGAAAACATCAGAAACTGCCTTCGGAACAAACCATACTAAAATTCTTTGGAAATGAACATGATTCAGGAGATGGGGGTGATAAAAGCCACGGAGTTGACAATGATGGAGTTGACAGCGAATGTCATCACGAAAAGCAGAATGCTAGTTCCGGTTGCATCAACACGGGTAAAACCCTGAAGTTTCAACAATCGTGGCTGACAAAGTACGCACCGTGGTTAAGACATGATGCAGAAAATCAACTGATGTACTGCAGTGTGTGTCGTGAACTGCGACTTGATAATGCCATGGCAGTTGGAACCAACAACTTCAAGACAACGACTATCACTCGACACATCACTTCTGCAGACCACCAACGATCTGTCGCTGCACCTTTCGAACAGAAAAATCTAAAAGCTGCCGTGTCTGGGGCGAAATCAAAGGAAGAACGGGCAATCGTCACATGTCTTAAAGTTGTCTACTGGATGGCAAAAGAGGGAGTTCCATTGTCGAAGTACGAAAGTTTACTGAGTTTATTAAGTGATCTCAATACACCAAATGTTGAATCTCTGAGCGTCAACAATCATGTCACCTACGCCAGTTACAAGTCTGCCTGTGGATTTCTAGATGCAATCTCGACGACTATTGACAGATCTGTGACCGAAACACTACACAAATCCCCGGTCCTGACAATATTGACCGATGAAAGCATGGACACTGCCGTCCACAATAAGTTGTGTATCACTGCCCGAGTGATAGATCCACACACCATGATGCCAGCCACAATGTTTTTGACAGATCTAAGGATAACCTCAGCAACTGGCAAAGGAATATTTGATGCCATCCAGGGTCATCTTGCGGAAAGGAAGATTCCGATCATGAAAGTATCAGGTAATATTTTATTTCAATAATTAATGAAATTATTGATATTGCAATTAATTGTGTAGTCTGACCCTTATAGTATCGCAGCCTGTATATTATCGTGATACTGGTAGACTAAATCTCATAATCCACACTCCCTTTTGACTGTCTACTAATTCACAATATTTCATGGCTTGATCGAATACAGGACTGGCTGCAGTATGTCACGGCAACTCATAACTATATACAGCAACTTTTTAAAAAATAATTTCTGGATTATATTTTCGAAATTGGTTAGAAAAGAACCCATTTGTTTGGGTGATGTCCCTTGACACAACCTATGTCGTATGTATGCTGATTATGCATTCATAACAACAAGATAGGATACCCATAACCAAGATAATAGAGTTGAGTAGCTAATGACAGGTACAAACATTGTTTATCAAACTCCCAGACGTCCCTTAAGAAAAGCAGCGTGGATCAATCCTAGATGTGTCATGCTTAAGTTTGATAAATAACAAGCACCATTTTGCATATGACATGAATAGGTTTGTAAGCGTGCCGTGTGCACCATTACGATTATTAATTAACTACCACGATAATCAATTGTCATGTTTTTTATCTGCAGGATTAGGTACGGATGGAGCATCTGTGATGACTGGAAGAAAGGAGGGGCTTACTGGCCAATTTCTGAAAGTAAACCCGCACATCATAAACACGCACTGCTCTGTTCATAAAGTAGCACTTTGTTCAGAACAGGCAGCCGATCAAGTTCCAGGTAAATTGATGTCACATGTTATATTGTAAAAAAGGTGTTATTGAAATATAATGATTAATCTGTATTGTCATTGATATACAAGGTATAATTTAATTAATGAACTAAATATAATATTGTTTTACACAGGAACAATTCTAAAAAAATAAATATAATATGATATAATAATAAATCCACACTAAATATAATATTGTTTTACACAGGAACAATTCTAAAAAAATAAATATAATATGATATAATAATAAATCCACACTAATGACTTGAAATGAGTTTTAGGTTGCTTTCATTTCATATTTCAGGAATGAAGTACTACCAGATTATTCTTGAATCCATATTCTATTACTTCAAGAAGTCAGCGTTAAGGGTGGACAACCTGTCAGCAGTGCAAAAGCTTCTCAATGAACCAACACTGAAATGTAGAGAAGTCCATCAAGTCAGATGGCTTAGCTTCTTTCAAGCCCTGGAAGCCATATACAGGACATTAGATTCTCTCCTCTCTTACTTTAGCACAGCAAGTGACGCAAAAGCACAGGGCCTTAAAAAGAAAATTGGACAAGATTTCTTCATAAGCATTACCTATGCCCTCATGGACATACTTCAACCTATCATGAAGATGACTTTATTCTTCCAGCGGAAGGATATCGATATTGGCAGTGTTCAGGTATGTAACATTCATTTTAACCTTGTATTTTGAGATTGTATTCAATGGCTGAATGCATTATAAAACTAAGCACTAAAACCTTATTGGTTCTGTTATTAGGGAAAGACAGCAGCAAAGCCATAACATTGATATTAAAAGTGAATTGAGAATGTAATTCCTATTTGGGAATTTTTAATGACATTTGCTCAAGACTTGGTGCCGAATATTGGCCTCTGAACAGGTCTTGATTGATCCTGATGTTTAATGTTGTTACAGGTACACCATAGACGTAACAGATATAATTGTTTTAGATTTTGCTAGTTTCTTAATCATGAAATGACTGTTGTTTGAAGTTGTTTTGACACTCTACGTGTCTTGATTGAAAAAAGGCAGAAATTTATGATAACTTTCATTTTTAAGTGATTTTCTGTTCACAGGCAGTGATTGATTCCTGCATTAGAGACGTTAGAGCACTCTTGGAGCCAGAGGTTGATGGGGAAGGACTGCCAAAACCAACATTCATGCACCAGCTGAAGACCCATCTATGTGATGGGTTTTTCAAAGGGAATCATGCAATCAAGAAATCCTCCTTCAGTTTCGAGAAGACCAGAGTGGACTTCATTAAAGGTCTCATCGACAACATCAACAAGAGGTACTGAAACATTATCAAGATATTTAATTAAAGCATAAAATGTATTAGTATTTCACAATAGAAATACATACATGAACATGCTGAATGTCTTAAAATATGCATCACAGTGAATGAATGTGTGGCTGTCACTTCAGCTTTACAATAGCAGATAATGATATGAGTACTCCCTTCCTGTAAAAAAGCAACACAACATATTTGATGTCAGTTTATTATTTTTTTATTTCAGATTCCCAGACAAGCAACTCATGACAAGTATGTGTGTCTTTGGCATGAGACCTGTTACCTTCTTGTCTGAGGAGGAGCTCTCTGAGTGGGGCAATGAGTCCCTTGATGTTCTTCTTGATCACTTTGCTGTTGACAAAAGTCACACTTTCAAGGATGTGTCTGGACAGAAGACATCAGTCAGCCCAGCGATTATCAACAGAGAGGAGAGTAAGAAGGAGTGGACGAAGCTCAAACAAGTTGTGAGAGTTCAAGGGTATCCCAGACACTCCACCAGTGCTCTGTGGGGCTTGGTTCAGCAGTACCATTCTGCTGACTTTCCCAATATGTTGAAGCTGGCATCATTGGTTTTAACACACCCTGTTCATACATCTGACTGTGAGAGAGCTTTCTCTGCACAAAATCTAGTAACAACACCCCTCAGAAATAGGCTATCAGCAGAACACTGTGACAGATTAATGCGTGTCATGATTCAGGGGCCACAGTTGACAAAATTTAATTTCAATTCTGCTTTGATTGAGTGGAGAGGGCAAAAAGAACGAGCAATCTTCCGGCAGAAAACGTGCACAGACAGTTGCTGATTAGTCCCTCAGTGGTTAGACGTTATTGTTACAATGTTGCAGTTATCGTTTCATTGATCTTGTCTAAAAAAAAGAGGAATAAAGACTTGTGTGGAAATTGAATACAAATCAAATGAATTATAAGTCTGCCAAACTACATTTGTTCTGTTTTTTATTATTGATATAAGTTAAAACATGTAACATTCATTGCATTATAATTCGAGTCACAAATAACGAAATTCAAATAGTTTCAACTGTTTTAAACAAATATCTCTATTCTAATCTAATGATTAGCAAAATCTCATCACACTCCAAAAAATCTCATTGCTTTTGGACCAGGGGAGATTTTCTCTCACAGGTAAAAAGATCCAGGATAATCCCTGAGTAAATATACTTTTACTAGACCTCATCAGGTGTAGCAAATATACTTTTACTCATGTCTCTTTACTCCTGGAGTATATTTACTCACGTAAGCAAATGCGTTCACATGCCACCATAAGTAAATTTACTAATATAAGTATATATACTCACGTAAGTAAAAGTGTCCATGTGAATGGGGCTTATTATATCTGGTCCACTAGTCCTTATTATAATGATAATATATAGCAAAATCCTTGAAAATGGCAATTATCTACTAGTCCTTAGGATACCTTAACTATTGGGACTAAACGAATAGTGCCAATTTCTAACCCTGTAATATGCACAGGCTTTTCTTGACTTAAGTATCATTTCAGGCGGTCATGATTCATCATCGGAAATAGCATAACAAATCTGAATAGAATTACGCAAGTTAATCCTGTTGTTACACTATCTGGTGATAAAAATGTGTTCTCTTCATATCTGACCTTTATGTTTGTCATCTGTTTTTATTAATTTTAATTAAAATTTCATTCAAAAATGTTTTTTACGATGTCAAAACCTGAAAACATTTTCCTTTGTTTACATCATGTTCTGTCATCGAAGCCACACGAAGTAAGAGGGACGATCACTTTGATGAATAAATGTATTTTGTTGTGTACCTCACAGTCGCGAGGTTTTGGTAGCATATGCAAAACAATATGTAAAGCCCCCCCCCTCCCCCCCCGTCTGTTCTGATTTTAGCACTTGTTTAAAAACGAGAGAAAATTCTGGTCATGTGATAGGCTCTGTAAATTAGCCCGCTGTAGCGGTGTTATGAGAAGTTATGTTACTTCTTAAAACAACGATTAACTTTTAAGACAATATATTGTCTTCGGAAAATGTTTATAAATAAGTTCAGGTGGGTAGTTGTAATATTTCATTCCAAAGCTGGTAAACAAGCACCAGAGACCATATACCGAGCGGTATGTGGTCTCTGCAAGAACTTAGATATTTTTTTTAACTGCGTCAGTTATGACGCAGTCATTTATTTCTGGACGGAATTTTCCTTAATTGAGTGTCATATATGCAAGAATCCTGAGTCAGGGGAAACCCTGTTACTGGCCTACGTCATTGAAAGAGTTAAGACCTGAGAATTAAGCAAGAAAATATCCTTAGACATTTGAAAAAGGTAACTAGACAGGTGGGCTGATAGGTGAAAAAATTATCTATCCTGACTGAAATGTTACTGGCCAGGGGATAGCAGGCAGGCGGCTGTTTCGGACGCTGGATCTAAGGGGGTTATACCCCCTTCTAATGCATTTTCAAGCATGGGAGCCGAGGTCATGAAGCGTGCAAATAAATGCACTTGTCGGGGTATTCTATTTTCCTTTATTTTATTTTTTTTCCATTTTCATGTGCATTTATTTTTCTGACAGGGACGTCAACCACTCAACAGGCTTTTACTCACTCACTAATAGTTCAAAAGCCGACTCACCGTCGTGGTATCAGTAGCCATGCCTGTGTCTTCCTAAGTATACCCCCGGCCTTTTAGTTCGGGTGTATGTAGTTATACCAAGGTTCTGTCCGCCTGTCCGTCCGTCCAAATACTTTGTCTGTGTGATTTCTCTTAAACTATTCAGTGGATTCATCTCAAACTTAGTACATATAGTCTGTGTCATATGGAGGGCTGCAGTCAAAAGAAAAAAATGAATTTTTCAAACCCTAACCCTATCCATTATTTAATTTGAAACTATTGACACACTAGGCGAGTCGGGGATATTGTATATGATATTAGTGAGCCACGCTCACTTTTGCCCTTGTTCCTTACTGTGATCCAGGTTATCCTTACAGTGTTCCCTCCCACAGATTTCTGCGACAAAATCACCCAACGAATCATTTAAACCCTGTGATTTATGCGTACTGGTACCTTGAACGCCTGACGCCTGGAGCTGTTCGTGCCTTGTCGGCTCCATCTTCCCGAGGCTAGAGAGTTAACTGACTTTAAAAGTCCAGTTTCCACCCTCGCCGAACTAGGCTGGAATTCCTGGGCTTGATAGTTGCGCCACCAGTGGCTATTACAAGTTATGTCCCTTCTATGCCTCTCCTATGGATGATTCAGATTCCACCTGACGTATCACTTCAAACAAAACGGCGGCGCCCAGTCAAGACAATCTGATCGATAATCAAGATCTATATATTGTGATAAAACGAGTCTTACATTGTGAAATGCATCAAATCACGTGAGCACCTTGATTAAAAACATGGAAAGATTAAGAAAATATCCGTTAACAAAGAGTTAATGGTGCACATGCTTTGCAAATCCTGCGATCGACCAAAATCTGCATGACAGTTTACACGATTTTGATTGGACTATGCATAGACTCGTTAGTCCAGCCAAAATGTAACTCCATAATACCATCCTAGTTCGGCAAGGGTGGAAACTGGACTTTTATAGTCAGTTAACTCACTAGCCTAAGGAAGATGTGTAGGCTCATTCCTTACCTCTCAGTATCTTGTAGATTACAGAATGGGACGAGGGTGCCAAATGACATGCAGGTTCCTCATGAGTGTCCGTTGACTAAAGTCACGAGACACCATGTCTACCCGTAACCTTCAGAATAAAATCTTGTTTGTCTTTCGTAGAAAACAATTACATCGTATTCCTTCTGAGTTCAGCAAATACAAGTTAACGAACAGGTGATGGCAGTTAAACTTGGTCAATACAAATTTAGGTAAGTAAATTTAGGTAGCACTACCACTGGATGTAGCTAGGTCGGTTTGCTGTCAGGCTAATAATCCGAAGGTCATGAGTTCGCATCCGGTGGATTCTCACTAAAACAGCTACAGAAACTTTTCAAACTAACAGTTTTAGTCCACTTGTCCTTATAATGATAACATATAGCAAAACCCTTAAAAATGGAAAATTCTACAAGTCCTTATGATACCTTAACTATTGGGCAGGTTGGACTATAGGTCTAGTGCCAATTTCTAACGCTGTAAAACTTGTTGCTTGTCTTTCTGCAGCAGAGAATGTCCTCACGGGAAGTTGTGGTACTTTATTCTAAAGGCATCACACCGTATCACTTCAGGTACGAACAGGAGATAACAAACTTGGGACAATACAAATTGGAACACATTATCAGTAGAGGTGTAACGATACGGGAGGGTCGCGATACGATACGTATCACGATACAGGGGTCGCGATACGAAACGTATCACGATACAGTGTTTACTGGTACAAGCTAAGCCAAGTTGATGTCTTTCTGCTCTCTAAAAGATGTGACAAGTACAGTTGAAGAAGATTTAATGTGTTTATTTACTGTTATAGCAAATTGTCAGCAATACAGTATGTTTTACTGAAACAACAAACTTGCTTTGAAACTGTTAAACGTATTTCATGTATTTTCTTGAGTATAGTGCGCACCAATATATAATGCGCACCCCCCTCTAGCGGGTTCAATATTTTGGAGAAAAAAAAAATGTGAATATTATGCGCAGAAAAAAATTACACTGTACTCCTTCAGCGAAGTCCGGCAAACGAACGGGTGATGAGAAATTTCGTCAGTACAAAATTCGAATTCTGAGATAAAAAATCACCAGACATGTTGATTTATCGTTTAAATTGTATTTTTTGTTCAGCTAGGCATTGTTTTATATCCAGGGATGAAGATTACCTTGTGTATTTTCTCGTAAACTAAGCAGGACACAGCAATCAGCTGTACACAAGTTTTCTTGGAATCTACCGGTGATTCGGTCAAGACACACCCAATGATATAACTTTACAGGATTTTAATGCAAGGATGGGCAAAAGTTGTATCTGAAACTATTTTTTTTATCAGGAATAATATATTCCAATATCTTGTTAATTTAGATGCAGCTTTTACTAAACATATTTAAAATAATAATAACCCTAAGCGAAGCAGCTGATCGCTATTGCCGGGTATTATTTTTTACATGCAACCATGCGACCGCTTCACACACGATTTCGCCGAAATTAATTAAAACAATATTAAAAGGAATTTTGAATAAAATTAATGAAATAAGTTACAAACAAAAGTCCAGATATAGAAAGAACACTTTTTATAGCCAGACAGTGTAATTACATGAATAATTTGCAAACTTCAGTATGGATTTGTTGACATGGTATTTCGGTGTTACGTGCTCACGGTAATGTCTTTCCATGGGGGAAAAAACATCAAAACTCATTAATTCGTGTATAATGCACCCCCTTCTACACAGCTGTGTTTTTTGGAAAAAATTGCGCACTATACTCAAGAAAATACGGTAAGTAAAACTGTGTTATGAAAATATTGTATGTATCGCGATACATGCTTCCCAAATCGATGCATCGTATCGTGGGCTGTGCATCGGGATACAATACTGTATCGCCGTATCGTTACACCACTAATTATCAGATAACTAGACAGTAGACATGATGATTTACAATTTTATTTGTATTTTTCATTGTGCAAGACATTTTGTATATATGCAGAGATTAAGCTTATTGTGTGTAATTGTCACATGAAATAAGCTGGAAATACCAATCATATTTTCTCCGATGATTCAAATTTCACTTCGGACCTGTAGATACTTTTGGTAAGTTGTCCAAGATTTCTGAAGGGTTAAGATAAAATGGCCATGTAATGTTAACGCAATAGGGAAATTGTTACTAGCGGCAGGAATTTGTACTAGCCCCGGGCTAGCGGCTAGTGGTGGTAGATCTAACCCTGTATATGGATATTTAATTAACACTTGTCAAACTCATGGGTTGAGTTACGAAACAGTTATCAATGGACTGTTACGATTCACTGAATACTTGGCTGATTATTCATTTAAAGTTCAACCCTTCAGGCACCTGTTAGGACTATCTGAGTTTTCTTGACAGTTTACATTGTTAAATGGTTAACCATATGAATTTAATTACCAGCTGATTTCTAGACAAAGGCCCATCTGGGTCCCCCTGCGGGTGGCTGTGATAGCGGTCACTAACCCGTGAGCCTGCCGGACAGATCGGGACGTAAACTTCCCGTTCTTTGTTTTTACTCACGCGACAATGTAGGCAAATTTTTATAATTATGATGAATTCTGTTTTGCGGGAGAAATAGTCCATCATGCGGGAGACTGGGAGATTTCATCAAATTGCGGGTTGACAGGTCTGAATTTCACAGTAATGTGGTCACTGGTCATTGTCGCATTTAATCAGATACTAGTACCTGGATAAGTGCAGTATATCAGGGTATGAAACTCCCAAAAATTTCAGCCAGACCACAGGACTGGCTAGCTGAAATACTTGCCAGCCCTGACCATAACCTGCCTGCCCACTATAATCATATGTTTCTCAGGATAATTTAATTAAAAATATGAAAACTGATTGCTTGTAGCATAAGCGCATCGCGAAATGTTAGGTTGTCTAAAAGCTAACAGGGTTTCTTTTTGGTTACATTTTATCATTCATCTTTACATGTGAATTAATGCTTATAATAGGGAAATATTTAGAATATTTTCACCTATGAAATATAACCCGACCGTCGGGCAGGGGGATTTGAAAATCTGGCAGCCCGAGTTGAAATCAACCCGTCTCGGACGGTCGGGCAGGCAGGTATTTCGAACGCTGAGTATATAAATGTATAATAATAAATAAATGTATAGTATAAAATAATAATCATTAACACTGTCAACATGGTCAAACCATGTCAAATAATTTGTTTTATTGTTTCACTGAATATAATAAATAATACATCAAATGCTGACTTCTTATTGTATTCGTGAATAAATATTCATATTCGTTAACTTACCCTATATTCCTGATACTATCGTATTCGCCTCAAAGCGTATTCGGGAGACGAAATCATAACTTTTTGAGTGAGAAATAGCTTTTCACGGACACTGTTCCTGTTTATGAATCTACATATTAATACAAAGTATTTATTTTCATGTTGATCATATTTTATTTAATGTACAAAAGACATGACAGCCATATCTGTATGACCCAACAGTGGCAGTGTTAGCATTGGTCACCATAGTAATAGGATATCCTTGGATGAGTTGCCTGCGGTCGCTGAAGGCAAGAAGCTCTCTAGAAGGTTTTGGGCATGGCCCTCTATGAATTTTTGTCAAATGTAGGCCTGAAATGGTGTATTTTAAGCCATTCTGAGCACAAATAAAGTATCCAGTTAAAATCTTTTAAGTGTTTTTAAGTGTGTATTTCTGTAAACTCATTACTATTTTCTTTATCATGTCAATTTTCATTTATGTTTTGAGATATCATAAGGTCTGACGAACAATTTTCTTTTGTGTAAACATGTATTTTATTATTAAAAACAAGATAGTCATCAATTTATGAAAGGTGAACATTAGGGCTGTTACGATTCACTCGCGTATTCGGTGAATCGAACTGTATCCTTTCATGAATTGAATTCGTTATTCGTGACCAACAGAATCAAATATTCATAATATGCAGTCATTTTCATTTATATACCCTGTATCTAAAAATATACATAAAAGCATATTATATGCATAGATTTCTTGAAAGACAACACTCTTATAACATTTAATTTGACAATATGTCACTGGTCATTGTTGCATTTGAGCAGATAATAGCACCAAATGAGTGAAGTATATAAATGTATAATATGTTATTATTTAACAAACCATGTCAAATAATTTGTGTTATTGTTTCACTGAATATAACAAATAATACATCAACAGCTGACTTTTTATTGTATTTGTGAATTAATATTCGTATTTGTTACGAATCCCATTCGCCTCATAGTGTATTCGTTGCAGCCCTAGTGAACATTAACAACATGTAACCATTCCATCCCTCACGATGAAACTGTCATGAAACAGTTTGAAACTCATCACATCAATTTCAGCCGGTACAATACTTACAGAGATTCCTCGTGAAGCCATCTGACGTTGTAAAGCTCCTTCAATGCAACAGTAGCATCGATGAGGAACTATCCAATCTCCCTCAGCCTGTCAAATAAGAATAGGAATTGTAATCAGGGACAGAAATTGGCACTTATCATGTAGTCCTTGCCAAACTGCCCAATAGCAAAGGTATCATAACGATGAATACAAATTTGCCATTTTCAAGGGTTTTGTTATTTCGAGGACACATAATATTATGAATAAGTTTTGCATGAAGTACATTCTCAATGAAGGTTGGTTGTAGGTTTGTTTTTTTTTCGCATCCCAGTATTTTTCAGTGCGTATTTTTGTATGACTGGAGAATCACTTATTTTACAGATCCTACCAGCTTTGAGCAGAGAAGGTGAGCGTCCTATCGACTACAAAGCCATCATGAAGAAGAAAGTTTGTGATGAAATCGAACAGTTCTTCACCAAGACTGAACTGACCACCATGTCCAATTATGAAAAGCTACGACTACGAAATATGAGGAAAAACTATGAGATGATGGCTGAATTAGGTATTCTGTTGATTTATTAGATTCCATATTTAGCATAAGATAAGTGGTGACAGTAACCTGTGCTTGTTGTAAGAGGCAACTGAATAACTGTTCAAAACTATAGTGGAATCCTGGGGTCCTTCAGACATGTTCCAATAACATGTATAGTTGTTGAATATACTGGGACCCCTAAGTTGAGAGAAGTTTTGACACCAGAGAAATAGGACTTCAGGGTTTCATGCCAGCAGAAAAGGGTGCAGGGTTTCAGATCTGTCCATTTTCTAGGACATTGACTTATTATTATCCAAAATGTCCTGAACATACTTTTCAAATTTGGAAATGATCTGGAAGAATGTCCTCTCAAAAGTAGAAAAAATCATGAAATTTCCTGTTGGCATTTGTCTATAGCACAATCACTGGGGTGTAGTAATTCACAGATTTCAGTGAACAGGGTATGTGATGAAATTATAATTTGCATCTCGTATCATGAGCTGATGGCGTATCACTAGGTCTCCAAGTTGTATCAACAGAATATTTTGTTTGTTGTTGTAAACCCTACTCCACAATATTCCAGCTATGTGACAGGTGTCTGTCAATAATCCGACCAGACAATCCAGTGATTGACATCATGAGCATCGATCCATGCAATTGGGATATGATGACATGCTTCAACCAAGTCAGCGAGCCTGACAACCCGATTCAGTTAATCGCATCTTACGACAAGGATAGTCACCTCTTAAGGCAAGCATGGTTGCTGAAGACTTGGATCTAACATGGATCTTCACGGGTCGTAATATAAGTAATTCCTTTGAGTTAAGAAACAATTACCATTTTACCCAGGCTATTTTTGGATAGACATGACCTTCGTCATGTAAAAAGAAATTAAGAAATAACCAATGAATACCATTCATAATGGGTTGTTTTTTTCAGGTTTACCAGTCATCAAACCTGAATTTATGCGAGGACCCAAGGGCAAGAAGAGAGTGAAGAAAGTCGTCGAGGAGTCGGACAGTGACGAAGAATGGATACCAGCATCAAAGAGGAAAAGTAGCAGAAGTATGTGCTCTAAAATCAGTACTTCGGAAGTAAAAAATATCAGGGTTCGAAATCAATATAAGTCTGCTAGTTGTAGACTTGAAAAATTCAGAAAGAATGAGTGACACATAAAATTACAGTATTATTAATTTACAGTAACTAATGGCTTGGTGTATAATGGAAGAACTTCACTGACTGTACAAATTATGATTAATTCACTGAGAATAGAAATTTTAATTATTCTATTAGGTGTATTATGGTGACACATACTGTTAGCATTACGCTATGAAGTTGGCATGGAGCCATTGTCCTTATAAAATGTGTGACTATTGGTCTGGAAATCACGATTGCAATAACTATTGACATAGAAAGAAACTATTGCTATAACTATTGATATCGAAAGAAACTATCGCGATAACTATTGATATCGAAAGAAACTATTGCGATAACTATTGATATCGAAAGAAACTATTGCGATAACTATTGATATTGCTAGTAACTATTGTGATAAGTATCGATAGTTTTCAGTGTATCATTTTAGATGGATTTTAGAGTTCAATTAAACCTTGGAACAGAAGTTTCCTTTGAATGTGATAACCATAACAACAAATAAAAAGTAAAGTTTGAGATATGACTGATTTGTTTTTTCTTTACCCTAATAATTTAAGAAAAAGAAACTTCCACATTACCATGTGTAAGTTACTACCACTCATAATCAAAAGAAAAACAAATTTGTACAGCATTGCATGTATTTTATTGAAACTGTATGATATGGTAAATACAAACAAACTATCACTATTCCTGACTGAAATCGATACTATTGATCAGAAACTGATTTAACAATCGATTTATTGACCTTAAGTGCTTACCAATAGCAATATATATCGATATTTTGATTTATCGTGACACCCCTAGTCATTATCTTAAAGTTAAGTTAAACTATGGGTATCAAGATGGAAATATAAAGTAGGAAGTGATTAACAATGTACCCTAACCTCCATTATTTCTAATGCTGATAGTGGGTCCAGGTGAAATATCATTGAACAATTTGAGCTTTTTGTATTTAATTGTTTGTAACTCTGAGTCATACATTGCAGCTGTCAAGCCAGTAGCTACATTTAGGTATCCTATCAAAGAGGAGCAGAAAAAGAGAAAGGTAAAGCAGGTGAAGAAAGAACCAAGCGTCAAGGTAATACTGTAAAACTAAGCATTGAAACTGTTCCTCTTTTTTTACCTGCTTTCAGTGAACCTCAAGTCACTTTTACCAGGCCTTAACATGAAAAAGGAAATTTGTTATTTCAATTTGGGTATATTTAGTGACATTTAGTGATTTACGTGTTGGTCTTGTGAAACACTCGTCTGTTCCCCACATAAATAAAGTGTATAATGCCAAATCTTGGTGCCCTTGGTGAAATATGCATCAGAAATGCAGAAATTTGCAGTCAAATAACATCCAAACGTATCAAATACGCAACAAACATTACAGAGATGCTACAAACATAATGAGCAACTTATAAAAATGAGCAACTTATTTTGAAATTATAAACGGGCATTCCGTCAACCTTGCCAAACTCCACGATGACACTTACATCATGATCCATTTGCCATCACACTTTCTTGTGGAAGTATCGCAGTATTTCTGAGTCCTATAAGACTCTGGAACCCACACGACACCAGTTTGCAGGGACTAGATGAATAGTGTTTTTAAATATTTAACTTAAATACCACATGTGTAAAAACTAGTGGGTAACAGAAATTTGAATACCCAGATAGAATTACTGATACCCAATGATTTTAAAATGCATGGGTAAAATATCCACAACACTGAAAGGTTATCTGGAGCTCTGATGGCTGAAATCTTGTTTAAGCTGCACAATACCATCATAACAAGTCGTATGGCCCTTTAACCCAACTTTGCTGTACTGTCCTCACATATCAAGAGACAACATTACCCAATTCAAATCCTTGTATTAATCAATCCTGGAGTTTTCAGTGTGTATCTCCATTCTATTTTAAATAGCATAAAATCTGCACCATAGCGTCGTGTTTCGAAGTGAGTTCACCACCTCCATGGCGCCTACTTTTACCTGACTACAGAAGAATAATTTGATTGGACGAGCATTGTGCCAAACAAATTCTGCTACAAGCAAATCTATGGCGATTGAGTCAAGGGTATGGACAGATATAAATACTGATTCAGTGTTTGCTCTGGCTTAAATTTTCTTGGGGTTCATAAAATTAGGGGTCCCAAACAAAAAAGGAGGGGTCCAATTTATAGCATTATAACATAACATTAACAACAGAACACAGTGGTTGTAAAAAATCAGAAATCTTTTCGCAACTGCAAAATATCAACAAACAGGCAAAGTGAGAGAAAGGTTCACATCAGGGCACATCCTGCTCTCATGACCAAGAGGTTTACATTAAGGGACAAACAATTTCTTAAAAGGGACATTTGATATCAATGAATATTTTAACACAAAATTATCCATGTTAATATGATATCTAATTTCGTAAATGAAAATGCAGTACACGGGTTATCAGCCATTGGTAAGGGGTCATTAGGGCAGCCATTTGTGAATGTTTATATCTAGATCTACCAATGATTTGAAGTTTATGGATTCAGTCAAGTTCAGTGGCTGTTCTAATGCTACTGTACTGAGTAGTGAGTTCATGTTGTAACTGTGACAATGATCAAAGAGTCATAACATAATTGGCATATCAAACGTTTTTTTAGTAAGTGTTTTCAGGATCCAGCATTTCCTTGATAAATCTAGTCAACATGTTTCCAGCATTTCCTTGATAAATCTAGTCAACATGTTTCAGGTGCTGTAAATGTTTAAACATGTCAGTTACACTAATAACGGTTCTGGCAAAATGTGTTTTGCAATTCTTAATATAACTCACAAGAGATTGAATTATCATCAGCTTGATAAGTCTGTTGTAGAATAACTAAATGTTCAGAGTCTGCTAAATAAAAACAATGCTTACATTCAAGTGTTCGCATTTATTCTTTATCATATACAGTATCTCGGTATAGATATATCTCGAAATCCACACAACCTGTCGACTGTTTACTAATGCAAATCTAAGGACGATATATTTCATCGCATGATCGAATACAGGACTCATTGCGATATGTCACAGCTACTTGTACACACGTTAACTTTTTTATGATAGTTTCTGGGATGTTTTTGAAGTGGAGTTACCTGTACCTCCATTCAAAATTGATTAGAAAAAGAACCCATTTGTTCAAACGAAGTCCCTTGACCAAACCTCGGTCGTATGCAAAACACAAAACAGTAAGTGATGTAACCATATAATCCACATAGCCTTACTTACTGCGGTAAATTTCACCAATGACAGGTGAATCACATATTTAATAAGTTTGTAAGCGTGCCCCATTACGATCCATTATAAATTAACTACCGCGATAACATAGCGTACCATCCTACACGGTCGCTCAATTTCGCGTGTCACTGTTACCACGTTCTGAAGTATACCCTTGATGTGCCTGGCTATTTTTAGTTTGACACAAGGTCGGGATATTTTCGACCAATCAGCAAGCTAAATGAATTACGACTATATCCGACCTGCTTAATATGCGGCACCTGATTGGCTGAAGCAAAGCTACGGACCATACCGAACATCAATACATGCAAAACCGAAAATAGACATAGGTCAAGAAACCGGTTTGGATATTTGTCATAAAAAGGGAGAGAATAATGAAACTGGTTTGGTTTAGCAAACGGAAGTGTTAATCAACATGCCTCGCTGTCTTGTTTGGCAACAAATACCTTTATGCAAAGACGTGTGTCTTTGATTTACGATAACAGTGTCAATTCGATATGAAATTAATATAGCCCCAGTCACTGCGTCCACGAGACCCACACATGTTATGCAGGTGCGTTCAAACTCATTTTTGTGCGTCTAAGACGCAAAAAAGCGCTTTTCAGCCAATACTGCTGATTATTCGAGGATGGTATGTAAATTGTAATTGCCACATTTCACTATTTCAGCTCACTCAGAATGTACCTGGTGAGCACAAGTGCCTTATCCATTGCAGATAGTTGTATATTGTACTTTTATATCACGATTGCGAATGTATACATGTTTGATCCTGAACTTGTCAGCTTTGTCTGAGAGTTCAAGTGATGTAGTATCAATAATACTGCAATCGAATGTTGCAGAGAACCGCGAAACCAACAGCCACTGAGACTGTCAGCTGCCCCTACCCCCTCCGACAGAGACCCGACACAAACTACATGATGATGGAAGGCCCTGATGATGACCATTTTCTGTGTAAGTTTGATCTGGAGCATTATTAATATATTCTAGGGCTGGAACGATACCTTTGCTGATGATCTGATATACATATCACAAACAAAACATGCAAAATGTATCATACACGAGGACGGTATCCATTGCTGTCATTTGATTGGCTGCCTTAGGTCATGTGCTTGAATTTGACCAATGACGATCCTTGTAGCAGATTACAACAGAAATTAAATCTCTTTTTGGTTTAATCCATCAAGTACTCTATGGTTCATTGGAATGGGAAATTAGGTGTGTCTGGGATGGACTGAAGGTAATTTTGGGAGATCAATCAGTAACTGAGCCTGTACTTCAAATAGCATTTGCTGAAAATGAAGTATGTGCGTGACATAAGTCCCATTACTCCCAATGTACTGCTGATGGAACGCCTGGATCAATCCTTCCCAGGGGTGGTCTACCCTGCCAGTGAAATCATTGGATGGTGCAGGTGGCACCATAGTCAAATCCTTGCAGATCACTTTTGGAAGCACTATTTGAGACGATATTTGCCAGACTTGCAGTTAAGTAAGTGAGTGAGTATGGTTTTACGCCGCTTTTAGCAATATTCCAGGAATATGGCAGGGGACACCAGAAATGGGCTTCACACATTGTACCCATGTAAGAGGCGAATAACGGGGTCAGGCTAGCTGACTTAGTTGATGCATGTCATCGTATTCCAATTGCGTGGATCGATGCTCATGACACCAATCACTGGATTGTCTGGTCTAGACTCAATTATTTACAGACAGCTGTCATTGAGCTGGGATATTGCTGAGTATGGTATTAAGCAACAAACAAAGAGATAATTTGTGACTATGCCTTGAAGCGGTTACTTTCTTTTTCAAAATTTTTTGGGCGGCTTTGCCAGAAAGTAATTGCTAAGCAATATTAATAAGAAAAGTAGGGCTATTCGCTTTTTGACAATGCTGTGTACATGTCGTGGGTGTAATTTGCGTTTATCTGCCATTTCATTGCCAGTTCAACATTTATCTGCCCCAGATTTGTACTTTTTTATGTAACCATGTGAGACTGATAAGGCATGTAACTGCACAGCAAATTGCAGCTCATTATCCCCCGCCGCGCGAAAGCGCGAAGCGGGGGATATAGTATTCACGACCGTCCGTCCGTACGTCCCACCTGTTTGTTGCCGCGATATCTCAAGAACTAAACACTGGATTGTCTTCATATTTGGAACTATGGTGTATATACAGACTCCGCAGACACCAGTCGGTTTTGGTGACCTTGATCCCATTTTCAAGGTCACAGCAGACAAATCTGCTTTTAGAGTTGGAAAACGGTGTTGCCGCGATATCTCAAGAACTAAACACTGGATTGTCTTCATATTTGGAACTATGGTGTATATACAGACTCCGCAGACACCAGTCGGTTTTGGTGACCTTGATCCCATTTTCAAGGTCACAGCAGACAAATCTGCTTTTAGAGTTGGAAAACGGTGTTGCCGCGATATCTCAAGAACTAAACACTGGATTGTCTTCATATTTGGAACTATGGTGTATATACAGACACCGCAGACACCAGTCGGTTTTGGTGACCTTGACCCCATTTTCAAGGTCACAGCAGACAAATCTGCTTTTAGAGTTGGAAAACGGTGTTGCCACAATATCTCAAGAACTAAACCTCTCGATTGTCTTCATATTTGGAACTATGGTGTATATACAGACACCGCAGACACCAGTCTGTTTTGGTGACCTTGACCCCATTTTCAAGGTCACAGCAGGCAAATCTGCTTTTGGAGTTAGAAAACGGTGTTGCCGCGATATCTCAAGAACTAATCGCTGGATTGTCTTCATATTTGGAACTATAGTGTATATACAGACACCGCATACACCTGTCAGATTTGGTGACCTTGACCCCATTTTCAAGGTCACAGCAGGCAAATCTGTTTTTGGAGTTGGAAAACGGTGTTGCCACAATATCTCAAGAACTAATCGCTGGATTGTCTTCATATTTGGTACTATGGTGTATATGGCGGGGGATATTTCGTCACTCTGTGACAAATACTTGTTTATAGATCACTTGGCCACCTGTACCTGTACAGATTTATTACTTACTAATTTAGTACCGGGCAATAAAATGTATGTCAGAAATATTGTCTGATATCTGTGTTGTTACACCAACAACTGCGGATCATCAGTTCTAGTATGACACTTGAGAGACTCCTCTGCTGTACAATTGTGTTCCAGACTGTGAAGAGTGCAACAAGGAGTATGAGGGTGACTGTCCTGTTCATGGACCTCTACTCGTCGTCATGGACACCCAGGTATGTACAGACATTAAAGTCTCGATGATTTTAATGTAACAGGATTGGAAACATATTTCTGTTTTCACTTGTTTGGAAATATGATCTGCTACATTATATTAGTTGTGAGTCAGATTTTACAGAATTGTTTCCATGAGTCAAGGAACTTTTGTCATGTTGTATTTTGTAGCAATAAATTTATTTTGACTGAATCATTTGGTGCTTGTTGTTGACTGCATTTCATTTTGATTGACAGTTTTTTATCTTGTCCGATGACATACTGATCACGCACATTTGAATATTTTTTTATGTTAAGTTTATGTGAATAATATTCATGATTTGTATCATATTCAGCTTTTCTATTGGACGAGAGGCCAGTCACAAGGGTTAGAACTTAATACAAGCCGGGGGCTACTACAAATGTTCTTGATTTCAACATTGTTTTGACATTACAAAGGCAGTTTATCTTTACCTGAGCTAGTAAAGCTTTTGGGTTTAGTTCTAACCTTGCCAGTAAGTGATTGCAAAACAGATGTGCAGAAGCGTTCAGAC
Source organism: Haliotis rufescens (assembly GCF_023055435.1). Lineage (NCBI taxonomy): Eukaryota > Metazoa > Mollusca > Gastropoda > Lepetellida > Haliotidae > Haliotis > Haliotis rufescens. Next base: position 3,686,570 of record NW_025964046.1, read on the forward strand.
ATATTTTTCACTAGATCAGGAGTGGAAATTTGCCATTTCCCGACTCCCGGGGCAAGTAGAAATACGAGGTCGGGCAACAAAATCACTTACTTCAACTTGTCCGGAGGCAAGTAATATTGGAAATTACTATCACTGTCTACATGTCTAACTACTGGTAAAATGGTACAATAGATGAGTTGAGAGAAATTTCGTAATCCCGCTTTCGTAACATCACCTGTTTTTTTTCCGTAGTTATAACAAGCGATTTCATTGGATTAAAATTGGTTTCTAATGACGTTTTCTTGCCGAAATCTGCTACAAGTTTCGTGATTGGTCAATTTTAGCACGTGACCTCAGGCAGCCAATCAAATTACAGGAGTGATACCAAGCTCGTGTTTGATAAATTTCAGAAGTTGGCGAAAGATTTTTGTTAAATCGTGTTATTCTGAACGTTTAAGCAGGAAATCACGATATATATTAAAAATTTTGAACTTCGTGAATGTATCGTGCTAGCTTACGAGCTGTGACAAAGATTTTTCATGCATATATTTTTGCATTAAACATCGTGTCGCAGTCGAGAATTCAAGGCGACGAAAGCCAAGATGTCATTTGACTTACATTACACGCGATCGCACGAAAAGATGGAAATAATAACTTAGATGTAAGTTTGATTACTTTTAGATATATTATTGTTGATTTTATTTATTACTTTGTATAATATATTTAAAGATTGTTTAAAACGTCTTTATTTTGCTCTTTGACATGTTCGATGTGGACCCGTTGTCAAAATGTGTGTCCGAGATTTTTATTTTCAATAACATCGCGAGAAATAGTGAATAATTTTTTAATTTATCGATAAAAAATGATAAATTGAAATGGAATACGTATTTCAGACATTGTGAAATGTGATAGATTTAATAAATGAATGATATTACAGGTAGATCCATAAAAATATATACTATTTTGACGTGACTACGGCTTGGCCGGAAAACCGGCCTACGGTGTCTGGGGACTCGATGCTTCTTGGCCGGAAAACCGGCCTACGGTGTTGAAAGAGATAAACACATATTGATGATTTGAAGATTTATTTTGAAATTAATTGGGCAAGTGAAAATGAAATCAGTGAAAATTGTCTTTAAACTTGTCCGATGGCAAGTGAAGTTTTTTTTAAAATTTCCACCCCTGTAGATTCGTAGGGATGACCCATGGTCATTCCATAACACGAATAACAGAAGCGTTGTTTCTGATCATTTAGACCCTTTAGTAAGTTTGAACTCTGCGTCTTAGCATTCATTAGGAAAAGTGCATGCCCGTGTATGAATATCAGGGTTAGAAGTAAACTAAAACGCTTTACTTGCCCAGGTAAGATCAAGTGCCCTTGTTAAGTTAAAACAAAGGAGAAATTGTGAAATGTGTACTACCCTGCAGGGCTAGCAGGCTAGTGTTACGTTCTAACCCTGGAATATCCTCGCTACGACCCATCCTAGTAAACTGCACACCTAAGAAATGCTCACCCAAACCTCACTAACAACTTCATACATCTTTATAATTACCTTTCAATGATTGGCCGGGGCACGGGTGGCCCAGTCGTCTAAGGCGCTGCGATTCACTGTGCAGAGTTGCGTCCCTTGGGCACGCCAGAAACCTATGATTGTGGGTTCGAATCCTGGTTCGCCCTGATTATGTTTCTAGGTTTGTCAGGACCATACCCGTGCTCGTGGGTTTCACAGAAGTGGTAAACGTCTGAGACTTGCATCACTTCGGGCTTTCCTCCCACATTAAGTTGAGAGGCCACGATATAACTGGAATAATGTTAAAAGCGGCGTTAAACCCGACTCACTCACTCAATGATTGGCCAAATGATCAATGATGACTAACACTTGTAATTGTCACATTTTCGTTGACAACTTCTGAAGTCTCTCCGGTCACATTAATTGTGTCGTCCATTTTGATTCCCTGTACTTTATGTAAAGTATTATTCACTGTCACTGTGAGTGACTTACTGAGGTATTCCATCTGAAGTCTCTCCGGTCACATTAATTGTGTCGTCCATTTTGATTCCCTGTACTTTATGTAAATTATGATTCACGGTCACTGTGAGTGACTTACTGAGGTAGTTCTGGTTTGTGCTATGTCACAAATACAAACTGAAATTGTGGATACATTCTTCAAGGTATTACAAGTAATATCTGAAAATTGACACTCATTTTGTGTGATGAGTTCACTGGAGTATTAAGCTTCGTAGAGGGAGGGACAAACTTTGTATGAATGTCATCTCAAGCTCCAACGTTCTAATAGTTGAGCCCTCGCTGAAATCAGCTGTTTTCAATCAGAGGTTGTTACTATGATTTGATACATCTGATTTGCAATCAAAATTGAGGTTTGTCCAGTGTTATGACAGAACTCATGATCATGATTGTATAATTATCCGATATGTACCAACAGGGATTTACCTGGGTTATTTATTGTGTGGGTTCAGTGGACTCACAGTCTTTAACTAATGCCCTGCTGAAACACTTCTGCTAATCTTTTTATTGTACCATACTTTGACCCTTGACCCTTGACCCCGATCAATAAAGAGATATTTTGAAAATACATATGGAATACCCAAACTTAAATGAAACTACTCTAGAAGCATTGAACGTTTTATTGTAAGTTTTAAAATATTGCATGTAGAAATTAATTTTACGTGGTACCGAATTTGGAAATAGTAGCATTCATTGGAAAACATGCATACAAATTTCCCCATCACAGTGGATACACTTTGTATATTTTTGCATCTGTTAAAATTATTCTGTGTATAAGACGTAGGATGTCGTATGCATGAAATGCCTGTACCTGTTCCCTGACAGAAGCAATATTTATTGCCTTTTTATGGCAATTACTTGGACATTTATAACAAATGTTGTCTTTGGATAACATTTTCTTAGCAAAGTACAGATTCTAGTACTTTTGGGGTTGTGTCCCATCCGGTATTCGAACCCACACTACCAGAGTGAGACACCTAATGCCAGCACACAAGGTCAGCATCTAACCCACTCAGCCACTGAGGCTCACAACTGGTAGTCTAGATCACTTACTTCGAGAAGTGTAAATTGGCCATTTTTCTTCTAAATGTACTGACATGTTACAGTGGGATTTGACCGACTATTTTGTCATTTGCAACATATTTAATTTTCAACTTTTCCATTTGACCATGTTCTTACAGTCTCTCAAAATGCATGATTTGCTCTGTTAGCATCCTTGCCATTTATTTTGAAACTGTTGGACTGTGGAAGCAGTATGTTTCTTATGTAACAGGGGGCACGGGTGGCCCAGTCGTCTAAGGCGCCGCGATTTGCTGTTGTGCAGAGATGCGTGCACGCAAGAAACCTATGATTGTGGGTTCGAATCCTGGTTCGCCCCGATTATGTTTCTAGTTTTGTCAGCACCATACCCGTGCTCGTGAGTTTCACCAAGTGGTAAATCTCTAGACCTGCATCACTTTGGGCTTTCCTCCCACATTAAGCTGACACGCTGTGATATAACTGGAATAATGTAAATGCGGCGTAAAACCTGACTCACTCACTCACTCACTCACTCACTCACTCACTTACCCACTCACTCACTCACTCACTCACTCACTCACTCACTCACTCACTCACTCACTCACTCACTCACTCACTCACTCACTCTTATGTAACAATATATTCTGTTCTGGGCCCTGTTCCATGGCACTAGGATGATCGTAACTCTCATCCTTTGACATTGATTTACAATGGTTGCAGCACTCATTGTTTCATGGAACGGGGTCCAGATCATTAGGATTTTATTGTTCAAAGTTCAAATTGAACAAAAGGATCAAATACCGTATTCGACATAATAAGCGCCCAGGGCGTTCTCAAAATTAGAAATGGGGGCTCTTATTAGAATATTATTTTGGTGAAAAACAACAGAGTTGAAAGATCTTACATTTCATGGTTTATGCTGACAGCCTGAAATGTTTATATACGACAGATATATTTTTCTAGAATTTAATTTCCCATATTTAAGGGTGCATCTAACATACGTATTATACAAGAATAAATATGTCTTGTGTACATTGATCAATCGGAAGGGGTGCTATTTGGGATTGTTCACTAGCCAATATAAACTGACGTCCAAAAGAAACTTTACCAGAGTTTGAAATCACTCTTGCTCAAAAACAACAAAACATACATGCATGAAGTAAAGTGTATTGAGAAGATCAATATATCAACATAATCAACATTGAAAATGACAATCATACCGCGACCGAGAATGACGTCAGAGCCCCCCCAAAGTTGGGTGTGGTACAAAACTCGAGCTAACAGAATCATGGACAATAGGCAGAGTACATAATCAATCGCTCAGGTTCAATAACAAGTCATTAGTAGCGTGTGTGACCACCAAATGCCTCAATACACGCAAAAACTCTTCGACGCACAGAAAAAGTCAGTCTGATGAGGTCACGTGGGATTTGATGCTATTCTTCTTGGAGGGCCAAGATCAGTTCTTGCCGGTCGGCTGGAGAGTGTGGTCGTTGTCAAACACGATGATCCATCAAGTCCCAGAGGTGTTCTATGGGGGACATGTCGGGTGAGCGTGCAGGCCACGGCAGGACGTTGACGTTGTTGGCTGCGAGAAAGTTAGTGACAATTCTGGCTGTATGGGCTCTAGCGTTGTCATGCTGATAAATGACACCACGTGGCTGCTGTTGGAGAAATGGTAGGACAACTGGACGAAGAATGTTATCCATGTAACGCTGAGCTGTCAAGTCTCGTCAACGATGACCAGCGGTGTCCTCTCCTGCCCACAGATCCCTCCCCACACCATGACACTCCCTCCACCATATGGTACGACCTCCTGCACGCAACACGCTGCCGTTCGTTCACCCCTTTGGCGGTAAACACGTTGTCTTCCATCGGCCCTAAACATACAGAATCAACTTTTGTCAGTGAAGACAACCCTCTGCCAGTCACGTTGTTGCAAACGTCGTACAGTCCTGGCCCATCTCAATCGCAGACGACGATGTTGCGCTGTTAATAGCTGTCCTCTGTATGGTCTAAAAACCCTGGTTCCATGAGCCCTGAGTTTCCTGGCCACTGTCTGTCGACTAACCCTGTGACCTAAGGCATTTGTCGCCGATAACGTCACTGTCGGGAAGCGATTTCAGAGGTGCAAGGTACACAATACCGGTCATCATGGGGCGTGGTCACCCTTGGTCTGCCTGTTCTTGGCCTGTCAGCGGTCCGCCCTGTCTGTCTGTAACGTTGCATCAAGTTGGTAATGGCAACATGGGAGCAACCGAAGGTTCTTGCAATATGGGCGTGGGTGGCTCCCATCTGTACCATACCCAAGGCTTGTTCACGTTGTTGGACTGTGAGTCGTGGCATTTCTTTTGTGTTTTTTTTATCACTGTGGATGTCTGACTTGCCGTTGCAATCGTTTTATACCCTTACCCGCACATGCATTTGCAGTTGTCCGTGGTGCATGTGTGTTTCACTTTTTCGCGTGTTATCTTGCAAACATGTAACAGACTATTAACGTTTTCTGCATACACTATTGTTGTATTTAGGTTATGTGTTTTAGATAGACTTCATCGGGAAAAAAAATTATACTTTGTCTGAAATTTATATTTTCAGTTGGTAAAGTTTCTTTCGGACGTCAGTTTATTAGCAAATATCGCCATGGGCGCTTATTAGAGCGGGGTGCTTATTACGTTGAATACAGTATTTGATTATCAAGTACCACAAGTCTCAGAAAGCTGAACCTTTGTGTGCATGATAATGTCTATCAAGAGTATCAAGGCATCTTTGAAGGCATTCAAATTTGCAGGCGATTTTGCCGAAACAATTTTTTTATTTTTCAGATCCTGTTTCATGGAATATATGTAAGAGTTTTAGATCCTATATTTTGGATCAAAGTATTTTTATTGCTTGTTAGAGGGATATGCATGATCTGTGAAGTTGTGAACAGTTTTTCACTTGAAAGCTATTTCTTTAGCATCCTTGTTTCTGTATGCAGGTATCGTCACCAAGCAAGAAGGGTGAACGAGCTGAAAAGACACTGCCACCAGGTCTAGAGATAAAACCTTCCTCAATCCCTAATGCTGGCCTGGGGGTGTTTGCCATCGCTGACTTCCCCACACGCACAAGGTTTGGTCCGTACGAGGGAGACAACATCAAAGATGCTGATGTGGCACACAACTCTGGATACTGCTGGCAGGTGCTGAACTTCTCACCACAGCCACATTGTGCAATAGCTAGTTAGCTCACTTAGTCCAAAGGACCAAGATGAGCTTGTGCCATATTGTATCGTCTGTGTTACGGCAAATATTTTTTCAAAGGACTTTTTCTTCTGAACCACTTATTGGAAATTAATGAAATTTGACCAGAAGCATCCCCAGGTGGTGATAGGTTGGAAGTCCAGATCAGAAAAGTGTTAAGAGTTAATAGTTGATAAGAAATACTATTATATCAGACTCTGACACTAAGAAAGGGGTATATTGATCATGTGAGGGGGTATGTTGATCCCGAGGAGTATGTCAATCCTGAGATGGTGTGTGTCGACCCAGTGAAGGAGTATGTCGATCCGGAGAAGGGGTATGCAGCGTTAGAAATTGGCACTAGTCCTATAGTCCTTGCCAAACTGCCCAATAGTTAGGGTATCATAAGGACTAGTAGACACTTGCCATTTTAAAGGGGTTTGCTGTATATTATCATTATAAGGACTAGTAGACTAAAACAGTTAGTTTCTACCGCTGGTTATGTCTATCCCTTGAAGAATGTCTGTCCGTCCCTTCAAGAGGGGTATGGATGTCGATCAATTACTTCTAAAAGGAATTCTTGATCCCTAGATGTGGCATGTCAAGCCCTTGAAGAGGAATGTAGATATTGATCATCCGATCCCATAGGGGAGAGATGATCCCTGGAATTTGGATGACTATTCCATGGAGAAGGGTATCGATGTCGATGTGTAGAATCTAGCTGTTGTTGATCAGTAGATCCTAATGGGAAATGTCTATCCCTTGAAGTGGAATGTCGACCCCTAGGAGAGAGGTTTTGATGTATTGTTTTACACTGCTTTACCTGTATGCCAGCAATATCACGGCAGGGAACCCCAGAAATGGGCTTCACACATTATACCCATGTGAGGAGTTTTAACTCTTTCAACAATCCAGAAATGTTTACTGCTGGGACACCGAGACCCAGAGACTCTTGTGTGATAGATGAAGCCAACATTTATCAAAGAAAATATCTGCTTCTAAGATATCTTTGTACTACTAATTTCGTTGTAAATAGAAAATGTAAGCTAACATGTTGTTAACGTCCATATTAAGGACCAAGGAAGCGAAAACTTGACGATTTTCGGCAAATATAAGATTTCATAAAATCCAAATAAAGAGTTGTGTACCATCAACCTGGAAAAGGGCCTCCCTACATAAGTGAGTGAGTGAGTTAAGATTTAACGTCACATCAGCAGTATTTCAGCTATATCGTGACGATCTCCCTACATAAACAAGCATACAAACTCTTCTTGCCACCACGACCATAACATGGGATACACAGTATAGCAGTGCGCATGTGAAGGGAAGAACTGCTATATTGGATCACATTGTTTTAAAGGGGCACTGATTTAACGCAATCCTCGGGACTGGTGGTTGCCTTTGTTATTGTTTTTTCCCTTGAGTACCCGGATGATATAGCAGAAACCTAGACTAGTTCGAGACCTGTGCTGCGCCATTCGTAAGCGCATTTGTCACTTTTATTGATAGTATAAGGGCGTATGGTCACATTGATCAACAAAATGAAATACAGATTTGGAAATAATAAGTTATTTTACAAATTGACTGATTATATGTCCATCTGTATTATTATTACAACGAATTCCAAACATTTTTATGTTTAATATCATCACCAAGAGACTGAAAATGTTACGATGAAAAGTACATTTCAATATTGTTTGGCTTCTAATCCTACATAATAATCTATTATGATGTTTTTAGGCATTTTTGATCGTCTTAATCAATTTTAGTCAATCTGTTAATGAAATGGACGGATTTTTCAGTCTAAATGACTGAAATATTTACACATTTCATAAATTGCCTGAGAGAATCACATTTTACAAATTGACTAATATATTCACGCTTACAAAGGAAAAGACTTGAGAAAACAACGTCTATCGCGCATCAAAGAATTTCCATACCAAGACGTAGAGAAACAAGAATGAATCTGTCCAATGCTACAGAAAATGAAGGAAATCAAAATGCAAATATCATAATTAGAACCTACCAAATTTATGTGTATAAGTTTAGGAAGCTTCCTTGTTTGAGGAATGTATCCGTGAATATCCACACAAAGGAAAAATATTCAACACATCTGCAGCTGTACAAAGAAACTTATTCGATGTCGCGTGTCTCTGTAACAATCAAATATTTTAAAATATGTATATCTTTATGGATATCATTATAACCCGTGTTCGTTTCTCAACTGATCACTTAGATTGTTTCAAGTGTTTCACATAGGTGTCAAGTCTCAAAGGTCGGCTGAGAAAGTCCACGTGACAACTATTTTCATAACGTCCACTGTTCCTAAAAAAATCCATTGATTTAGATAACAATGAGCAATCAATCAACGTATTAACCCTTTAAACAAAGTATGTTGTTTTTACATCGGCACTTGACGCCATGATATGAGTGTATTTCCTTTGTTATAGTAAACCTAGACATGTAAACACTCACTTTTGACATAACCATTGTGCAAGATAACTGATTATTTAATCAATGTATTTTCTTTTAATCCTTTGATGACTAGAAACGACCCCTTGATTTACAAATAAAAGTAAATCACCTGATCATTGACCTCTTGCTGGGCTGCCAAGTGCATATTACATAACAAACATTTCACCTCACTTCAAACCTGAATTTAGATTGAATAATTACCCCACACACAATAAATGCCAAATGGGAACCTTTGTCAGGTAATCTGAGTGGTGCTACCACTAATTATACCTGTAATCTGAGCATCAAGTGAATGACGACAAATACACAAGTGTAGGGTTATACCATAAAACGTGGATGACAACAAGGGAGTAGTAATCGTATTATCGACGCAATACGAAATCCGAAAATGCTTTCACTGCATGGATACTTTTTTTAATTATTAAACTATAACAATCAGGGGTATTTCCAAATGACGACATCCGATCAGCTGCACCGTTCTTTCTGCTTTAGGCTGAAGAAATTAATTAACATGCGCCCTTTGTCGAAATCTTTTTAGATCACGGTTAACCAATCAGTGTTCAAAAATGAGTAAAACAAATATTACCTCCAAGTTTATTAAGCTGTCCTTGCAGACGGTAGCCCAGTCTCTGGTCACGCTCAGTTGCGTTCCGTATCATCCTGGTACTCATGGGGAAAAAACAATAACAAAGGCAACAACCACTCCCGGGGAATTGCTTTAGATCAGTGCCCCTTTAACTCTTTCAACACCGTAGGCCGGTTATCCGGCCAAGAAGCATCGAGTCCCCAGACACCGCAGGCCGGTTATCCGGCCAAGCCGTAGTCACGTCAAAATAGTATATATTTTTATGGACCTACCTGTAATGTCATTCATTTATTAAATCTATCACATTTCACAATGTCTGAAATACATATTCCATTTCAATTTAACATTTTTTATCGTTAAATTAAAAAATCATTCACTATTTCTTGCGATGTTATTGAAAATAAAATTCTCGTACACACATTTCGACAACGGGTCCACATCGAACACGTCAAAGAGGAAAATAAAGCCGTTTTAAACAAATCATTAAATATATTATACAAAGTAATAAATAAAATCAACCAAAATATATCTAAAAGTAATCAAACTTACATCTAAGTTATTATTTCCATCTTTTCGTGCGATCGCGTGTAATGTAAGTCAAATGACATCTTGGCTTTCGTCGCCTTGAATTCTCGGCTCGGACACGATGTTTAATGCAAAAATATATGCATGAAAAATCTTTGTCACAGCTCGTAAGCTAGCACGATACATTCACGAAGTTCCATATTTTTAATATATATAGTGATTTCCTGCTCAAAACGTTCAGAATAACACGATTTAACAAAATTCTTTCGCAAACTTCTGTAACTTATCGAACACGAGCTTGGTATCGCAGCTGTAATTTGATTGGCTGCCTTAGGTCACGTGCTCAAAATTGACCAATCACGAAACTTGTAGCAGATTTCAGCAAGAAAGCGTCATTAGAAACCAATTTTAATCCAATGAAATCGCTTGTTATAACTACGAAAAAACACCAGTCGATGTTACGAGCGTGTAGATAAAGGAATAAGCTTTCCAGCGATGTGTCATATGCCATTCTTCGACGAACGTGTTATTCACTCGAAACCTCGAAAACGGGGGTATTTCTTCATTTTACTGAGCGGACAGTCGCTGTTATCGGGAAATGGGTGATGACAGAAACTATTTATAATTCTTTTTAAAATGATTTTCCAATTACGTAAACTATGAAAATAAAACAGAAATAGGTACGTGGATATTATGAAATCATATATTTGCCGAAAATCGTCAAGTTTTCGCTTCCTTGGTCCTTAATCTGCATGTTAACAACGTGTTAGCGTACATTTTTTATTTACAGCGAATTTAATTATGTTGTAAATGCATTATTTTAAATAATGTGAAAAACATAACTTTCATATTTATAAACCATAGGATCAGACCTTTCAAATGGTGTATAACATGTAGTAGCAAATATATTTTACAAGCAGGTATTTTCTTTGATAAATGTTGGCTTCATCTATCACACAAGAGTCTCTGGGAACTCGGTGTCCCAGCAGTAAACACTTCTGGTTGACTGGTGTTGAAAGAGTTAAAGTATTATAATCACTTTATTTTTATGAAAATGGAAATAAAAACGAAATGTGCAGCGGACTGTATGATGATGCAGGTGGTGCCCCGAGAACCAAGACTGTTAATTTTATTTTTTTTAGCCTAAACTGCCGACAACGTACTTTGTTTAGGTTTCTTAGGCAATGATGGGCCATGTTCAATCTCCTAGATTTAGATTTAGAGTGGCAATCAATAATTCATTTCTGATGTTTTATTTGTAAAGTTGAAAGTCTGAGTCCAAGAGGTTCATGCTCTGGTTACGACAGTCACAACATTAGGGGTGAGTGTCTGACACAGACAATGATTGCTTGCACTTCTCACAAGTAGGACGTAGTTATTATCCATATTAACTTAAATGAGACGTTAAAAGCGGTGTTAAACACAACTCACTCACTCACCGTTTACGAGACTAGTCAGACTAAACAAAACCCAAACTATTCTCTTCATTTCAAAACAAGTCTCCACACCAAGGCGATTAGAAAGACAATGAGTATGCTGTGGATGTTATGTGATCAAATTGTGCGGGAATCCAAATGTTTATGGTGTAGCCAAGGTGACGACTGGGATATTTTGGGGTGAGGTTTGTTACATGCCAGGATCGAAGAAGAAGGAAGACCTGCTTGTTTGGTTGGTTGTTTACGCCGCACTCAGCAGTATTCCAGCTATATGATGGCGGTATGTAAATAATCAAGTCTGGACCAGACAATCCAGTGATTGACATGAGCATCGATCCACACAATTGAGATACGATGACATGCATCAACCAAGTCAGCAAGCCTGACCACCCGATCCCTTTAGCCGCCTTTTACGTCAAGTATGGGTTGATGAAGACCTGACCCGTAAAGATTCCGGGGTAGAATAGGTCTTCAGCAACCCATACTTGCCGTAAAAGGTGACTATGCTTGTCGTAAAAGGCGACGAACGGGATCGGGTGGTCAGGCTCGCTGACTCTGTTGGTCCATGTCATCAATCCCAAATGCGTGGATCGATGCTCATGATGACTCGACTCGATTATTTTACAGACCGCTGTCATATAGCTGGAATATTGCTGAGTGCGGCGTTAAACAACAAAGAGAGATGATGAAGACCTATTCCTGAAGCTGAAACATTTACATAGACAGTCCAGCACACTATGATATATGTGGTGTTTGTAACAATGGTGTCTGTCTGTGACTTAGGAAGACATGCATTAATAGGGCATAGTGTGTGATAGTATGTTTAAAAAAAGTGATTTTCTGCAATATGGGTACGTTTCTGCATCAAGAGTACGATTCTGCATAATATTCTGCAACATGGACTGATTTTCTCATGGTGTTTCAGGTCTGTGTGGATGGTCGAGGTTCTCACTTTGTGGATGCTGCCAATGTGGAGACTGCCAACTGGATGAGGTTCGTCAACTGTGCGAGGACAGAGGATGAACAGAATGTTACAGCATATCAGTTTGAGGGAAGCATATACTACCGATCATACAAGCCTATATTACCAGGTGAACTTCCTGTCTGAAATAGCCTTTCTTCATTTGACTATCTAAAAGACCATTTCAAAATCCTCTTTTTTTCAGTATAATGAGCTTGTCACCATGAAAAGACACATATTCACCTAAGTTTTAATTTGATTAAAAATTAGCTAAAATTATTGTAATTGAGAAAATAAATACCAAACTGTAAGTCAATTCTAGGGCAACATTTAAGACATCTGAAAAATATCGGAAATAAAAGAATCTGATAATGGCCAGGGTGGTTGCTGATGGTAGATATGTATGATCCAACCACTCTGTTTTGTTTATTAACAGGCGACGAGCTGCTGGTTTGGTATGGACAGGATTATGCAAGAGACCTGGGAATAAGAAGAGAGGTGAAAGTGCATCATTCAAAAATTCCAGGTGAGTTTTGCCACGAAAACAAGAATTATTTGCAATCCTTCCTGACACAGATACTTACAATTTGTTACAATACAATAAATTGTACTTTGACAACTGTCATCGTATATAGAGAGGTAGTTTCTGTGATTTTGACATACACTAATGGCAATGAGACAATTTCCTCAACTTTGGATGGGACATTTTTGGATAACAAGTCAGTGTCCCAGATAATGAACGGATCTGAAACACTTAAGTCCTCGACTTTCACCACTAGTCTGAAGCTGAAGTCAAGTAAATGTTGAATATGAGAGGTTTACTAAATGTTAGTACACACATAATAGTATTTTACAATATATTTCACGCCATTTGATTGTCCTAATGGGTCGATATCAAGAGAGAAATCCATCCAGTACACAATTCATTTTGAATTACTAATAAAAAATGACTAGATTTAGGAGAAACAATAATAACTTCACAGGCTGTTGATTCGGCCGCAGAAAGTAACAGTTTTTTTAGTCCACTAATCCTCAAAATGATAACAGATAGAAAAATCCTTAAAAATGGCAAATTTCTACTAGCCCTTGTGATCCCTTTACTATTGGGCAGTTTGGCCAGGACTATAGTGACTAGTGACAGTTTTTAACGCTGGTTTATTTAATGATTAACAAATACAAATGTGTAGACAACAATTCAGAGACCAAAACATCTGTCTGCGCTATGATGCAACTTGTCCCATCCATTCTATTATTATCCGATCAGGAAACATTGTTAGTGGATATTTCCAAATTTATTTTCAGTTTCTGGAAACAAAAACTTCAAAATGATTGTTTAGGCAATCGACACCATTTTGTGATCTTGTTTTATATGTGTGATGTTTTTCCTTCCACCAATCACTAGTTAAATTGTGGCACTTTCAAATACAATGTCTAGAGCTTAACAATATAAAGGCACCAGATTCTGTGTCCTGTGCTATATTATTATTATTATTTATCAAATTGATCAGTGTTGTGATGTGATGAAATGCGTTATGTTTTTTATATATTTGTGTTCTTAACTTCCAGATATTTACCCTTGTGATAGCTGTTATCTAAGCTTCCATTCTGTTGGCTATCTGTGGAAACACATGAAGAACAAACACGAGGGTCGGGTCACTGATCAGATCTGTGCCATGGCCAAGTTGTACGGATACAGTGTCAGAGATTTCACGTTCAAGTTGGGTTCTGGATTCATCTTTGTGCCACACTCAGCTATGGGAGAACAGAACCTGAAAAACAGACAAGAATGTGTAAAACTGGAACCCACAGTTGATTCAAAGATCCTACAAAATGATTGTTACAATACGGAAGTTAGAAGAAAACATTTTAGATCAGCTCAAGTGATATCTTGTCACAAATGTGGTAGGGCCTTTAGTCATTCAGTGTCTTTAGAGAGGCACACATGTGTGATCAGAGAAAGACCTTTCAAGTGCAGTGAGTGTGGGAAGGGGTTTACAGTAGCATGTAACCTGCAGAACCACATGAGATGTCACACTGGAGAGAAACCTTTCAAGTGTAGTGAGTGTGGGAAGGGGTTTACATTAGCACATCACCTGCAGAACCACATGAGATGTCACACTGGAGAGAAACCTTTCAAGTGTAGTGAGTGTGGGAAGGGGTTTACATTAGCAGGTAACCTGCAGAAACACATGAGATGTCACACTGGAGAGAAACCTTTCAAGTGTAGCGAGTGTGGGAAGGGGTTTACAGTAGCACATCACCTGCAGGGACACATGAGATGTCACACTGGAGAGAAACCTTTCAAGTGTAGTGAGTGTGGGAAGGGGTTTACAGAATCAGGTCACCTGCAGAAACACATGAGATGTCACACTGGAGAGAAACCGTTCAAGTGTAGTGAGTGTGGGAAGGGGTTTACAGTAGCATGTAACCTGCAGAGACACATGAGATATCACACTGGAGAGAAACCGTTCAAGTGTAGTGAGTGTGGGAAGGGGTTTACACGAGCATGTAACCTGCAGAGACACATGAGATATCACACTTGAGAGAAACCTTTCAAGTGTAGTGAGTGTGGGAAGGGGGTTACACAGGGGGACTCTCTGAAGAATCACATACAATGTCACAGTTGATTAAAATTCTTCATTTGGTAGTGCAATATGAAAATAAGCATGGTAGATTTTGTTTACTAGATAAGTACAATACTTGATTGGAATTATAGGAATTCTTTACATTCTAAAACAAATAAACTCCAGCCATTGTTGGATTTATGATTGTGTACAGTCTTTTAATAATATATACATTTTGTTATGTGATTGAAATTGTTAGGCAATTATATTGCTCGATGAAATGTGTACATATATTTTTTTAGAAATAAATTTAAAAAACTCAGTTCTGTTCTGTCTTCTTGATGAGAAATAAAACCACCAAACGACAAGCTACATGTAGTTGCAGTTTGAAAACAACACCCACACACTATCTTCTGCACATTGCTCTAACCTTTATGTTAACCATACTTTATTGCAACATTTCTGGGATGTTTCATACATTCTACGTTTTGTATGTTTACATTTTGTAAGTCTGTACTTGTAATTGTAATTGGTGAAATATGTGTGAAAGTCAGTACCACAAAACCACAATTCGTCACGTGCAGGGCGTGCTTATCGTGCAGTGGGAGTGATATTTGGACTGATGCCAGATTCCTGGCGGCGGTAAATTTCTGCTCAACAGTGGTAAAAAAAAGTAGAGATTGCTGCAGAGCATCAATAGCTCCGCAATATAATGTTATGTGCAGAGGAAGGAAGTGTAAGCTATGGGATGAGAGAATTTGTGTTAAGTACAAATCGGTTGTTATTAATGTACTTATCTTTGGAAAGCACAATAAAAGAAACAGTGTCTTTAATTGGTCAGCACAAAGAAACCCCAGGCAAGAAAACTGGGCCTGTCAGGCAAAACTTGATATATACCCACTATTAGTACCAATAAAAAAAATCCTATATAGATAACACAACAAATGTCATTTGCTTTGCAGCAAATATCAATATTTCTGGTCAAAATGTTGGTTGGGTTAAATAAAGCAAACTTTTAAAATAGTAAACACAAAAAATGTAATGAATCCACTCTAAATATACTTCAGTTCAAATGTAAAAATTCACGCAATCATTAATGGATTCCCATTTATCTAGCAGCAAGTTAGGAACATACAGTTTGGTCACGTTATCTATAAATATTGAGAATTATCTTACATATTGTAAAAACAAAGACCATAGGTCACTTTTCTCAAAACTTCGTTTAAGTAATCACAAACTAAAAATTTAAAAAAGTGTAGATATACAAAAACACCAACCCCATTTGAACAACGTCTCTGTGAAACATGTGATGTCTCAGAAGATGAACAACATTACGCACTGTCTTACATAATACAACCAAGAAAGAGAATCACAAATAATCCCCAATCATGATAAAGAATTTGGTACACTCTGTTTTTAACAGATTCTTAATAAGTTTACCAACAGTTATCCAGAAACAACTTCCAAGATCTGTTAACATATCAACAATTACAAACAAATTCATGTACATGTATGTACAACATTACCATAGTTTTGCTCAATTCTCATATTGTTTCCATGTCATTATAAAACACTTGTTTTGGAAATAAAATTGTTATAATGTACCTCCTTTGAATGTTGAATGTTCCTGTGTTTTTTAATTGTCGTTTATTGTGCATGTATTTTGTAGTTTGTGATTGTGTAATATTGCCACTGTTTCTTCGTGGAATGTTCCGCAATACATATCTCATCTAAAACATCTTTGTTGTTCGATAGTTTCTTACAGTTGTTTACGGGGTCATGGTTGGCCCAGTCGCCGAAGGCGCTGCAATTCGCTATGCAGAGTTGTGTCCCTTGGGCACGCCAGAAACCTATGACAGTGTGTTTGAATCTCGGTTCGCCCCGATTTTGTTGTCAGCACAAAACCCTTGCTCGTTGGTTTCACCAAAGTGGTGAACGTCTAAGACCTGCATCACTTCAGACTTTCCTCCCACATCAAGCTGACACGGAATACTATTCAAGACGGCGTTAAACCCAACTACCTCACTCACTCTTGTGTATGGTTCCGTTTGGTTAACTGGGTTTGTGTTGTGATTGCTTCCGGCTTAGATTTGAAATTTGTATAGAAGAATGTTACTATGTTCAACCCAAACATCGTGAAGATATCATGCAACCGTATTATCTTTTTGGAAAATAATTGCAAACTACAGACCAACCTGTTGATTTCCTATGTATTCAGAAGCAAAGAATATGTACGGGTGTATGATCTCTGCTGGAAGTTTAATTTTTTTTGTCAAAGCAATAAACCATGCAGAAACGTAAACCGCCGCATGAAACGGTATGTACCATACATTACATACAGTGAAGTATTTAAAACTATGCACAGCAAGCGCCATACATGTGATTATGAAGACAACTAATAAAACAATTCTCATATCAAACCCGTTGTTTTACATGTGTTGTTTATTGAACAAAGTCATACTTTATAGAAGCCTGTTATTTAATCGTGTTGAGCAATATGTTGCAATAGCAGTGTGAAAATTGAGTGCGCGTGACAGGCTTGGCCTAAATTCCTTCCTGGAACGTTTCTCGATGGCAGCCTGAATAACATACGATACATTGCAAAGGTAGTGCGCAATTGAGCTGTTCGGGTAAGGGAGATAATCACTCACTCTCAGTGATACAGCTTGAATAAGATACGATGTACAGCAATGCAAGGTCAGTGCGTGATTTATCACTTCTATACTACGCCTATAGCTAAAGGAGATAATCGCTCAATGCCCAATAGTTTATTCTTACAAAATATAGACCGGTTAACTTTAGCGAAATGGGATCATTTTTAGCTCTTTTAAAAACAAAATGAATAAATTTCATGGGTTATCAGCATTACGAAAAGTGACTAAGTCTCTGAATAGCAAGACGATTTTGAAGTATCTCTTATTGCTGGAAAAGATAAACATCAACATTTCACGCACATTTCACATGATTTGTATGTTTCGTTTCGGTAACTGTGTGGCTTGAAATTTCAAAGAAACCAACATGTCGACTTACATGCTATTAAATTAACTTCTCCCGTATACTTCCCCTCCTTAAGGGCGGGGAAGAATAATTAATCTCCAGATTCTTTCAGCTTACGGAAAAACGTAATTACGGAGTAGTTCAGATAGGGATTTGTTTGTGAAAATAGTACCCGTTAAGGACTGCTGTAGTAAGCAGGAGAGACGGACGGATATCGTTTGTATATCCCCAACTTAACTTGGGGAGGGGGATAATATGGAAAAAGGCGCTGTCCGTCAAATCTTGGATCTAAATGTATGTTCTTACAGTCCCCTTTAATAATCTTAGCCTACGACTATACACAACGACTCTTATACCTTAACATAGGGGTTTGTTTACCATATAGTCCTAACCCTAATTTTGAATTCACGGAGTATTTAAAAAAAATATTCTTTCGTTCCTACGGCAGTAAGTGTTGGACCTCAGTTCAAGGGAGGGTAGGGATTGTTTCTAGAACTGAACTTTATATTAATTCTTTGTGACGGTTTTACTACACATCAGGCAAGTGTGGAACTGAAGCTTGTTGTCACTCTGGCATTTCTATAGTTTTTGTCTTTTGAGTTTAACATTCAAAGCCAACAAGGTGGACCCAGGTTGAAATAAAGTAGAGTTCCTTTCGTTGGTACTCATTAACTGCATAATATTCTTTTTGTGAAACTTTGTACGAATGTATTACAGCAGACAAATCCTGAAATGGTGCCAAATTTTAAAGTTTTACGTTTCTACGGCAATTTCTTGGTTCAAATGAAGATTATATTTTGCGAGAACATTACACTTAAAAGGTGAAACTTTCTACAGCACGTCTGATAATCCTACAACCGGCAGTCCTTAACGGGTACTATTTTCACAAACAAAGATATTTTTCTTTCGTTCCTACGGCAATTAGTGTTGGACACCAGTTCAAAGGAGGGTAGGGATTGTTTCTGGAGCTGAACTTTGTGTATTAATTCTTTGTAAAGTTTTTTTTTTCTACACATTAGGCAAGTGTAGAACTCACGCTTGTTGTCAATCAGGCATTTTCATAGTTTTTATCTTGTGGTTTTGACTTGCAAAGTCAACAAGGTGGACCCAGGTTGAAATAAAGTAGAGTTCGTTTCGTTAGGATAACTCATTTACTGCGTAATATTCATTTTGTGAAACTTTGTACGAATGTATTACAGCAGACAAATGATGAACTGGTGCATTTTGCCCATTGGGAGTTTTAAAAAATATTAAAGTTTTACGTTTCTACGGCAATAACATGATTAGACGTTTCTTGGTTCTTGGTGAAACTTTGTACATCATGTCTGAGAATCCTACAACCCGCAGAGCTCCAGATAACTTTTTGAGCAATTGTGGTTTTGCTCGAAGGTTTCTATTTTAATTTGGTTATTACATTTTTCAATGGGTAATTAATATTTTTTGCACTCATCTATTCCTCACTCGGTTTGGTTTTTCCAAAAATGAGTAAACATTTTGAGATTTAAAAAAATATGAAATAATGTTTCAGATGTAATATAACGGTTCTAAATATAGACTTGGAAAGTAAATAAGCTCCGTTGTACGCATGCCGAAAAAGCTTCTTTGGGTATTTACGGGTGCTGTTTTCAAACAGTTGAGTTTTCCATTTAATGCATGCGCATTCGTTTCTGTACGTAACTGGGTTTGAATAGTTTTGGGGGGTATTTTACGCAAATACGTAGCTTATCTGAAGCTCTGAACCCTGTTGGGATTCCGGGTTAAAATAGGCCCCCAGCAATATGCTTGTTTGAAAGGCGACTAAATGGGGTGGGGTGATCACGTTTGGTTTGGACTTGGTTGACAGTGGGACATTGTACCCTGATAGTGGGACGTTGCTGTAAATTTAAAAATCCGAACAAAAAACATGGTACATCAATTAGGGAATTATCTTTTTTGCTGTAGAAAGGTATACAATAGAAATCAGTAAATAAAAACAGAATAATTTGGTTTATTTAGCAGTCATTATTTCAGTTGTAATCACAAGCTTCAGAAATCAACGTTTTGGGTATTTGAGGAATATGAGATATTTCTGAGGAGATTTATTGCACGTTTGAAGCGCAGGGGATATAAAGGACTTTGTCTTCTGCAGTGTCTCGGTCAAAATGAATTCTCATATGAATCAGTACAAGTCACACCAATACAAGTCTTGAATCAGTACAAGTCACACCAATACAAGTCTTGAATCAGTACAAGTCACACCAATACAAGTCTTGAATCAGTACAAGTCACACCAATACAAGTCTTGAATCAGTACAAGTCACACCAATACAAGTGTTGAATCAGTACAAGTCACACCAATACAAGTGTTGAATCAGTACAAGTCACACCAATACAAGTGTTGGTGTACTTTGAAGCACATCTCAGATCAACGTCTGTCTTTAGGTCCATGTTCCACCAGGCGACCTAAGCCTGCGACTATAATCCAATACTCGTATACTTAAGCACTGATATACCATGGCATAGTCCTAACGCTGAGAATCAATTTATGAATAAAGTCGCGAAACCATTTCCATAATCCAACGAAATCTACTCGAGTCCACAGTACGATTCCGACTACAATGCATACTGAGAAGATATTGTATGGGATTAAGCACACAACGACGATGAATAACATAGCAGGTGTTTGTCAATCACTATCAGTGCCGGTGATTGAGGTGTTTATCAATCACTACCAGTGCAGACCCGTGATGATACGGGTTAGAACAGGTCTTCAGCAACCCATGCTTGCCGTAAAAGGCGACTAACAGGATCGGATGTTCAGGCTCGCTTACGTGGTTGATGCATGTCATCGATCCCAATTGCGTGGATCGATGCTCATGATATTAATCTATGGATTGTCTGGTCAAGACTCGATTATTTACAGACCGCCGTCAAAAAGCTGGAATATTGCTGAGTGCGGCGTTAAACAACAAACAAACAAAAGAAAACTATCAGTGCAAACACGTGACACAAATTGAGTACCAAATAATGAAAAGTGAGTGAGTGAGTTAAGATTTAACGTCACTTCGGCAGTATTTCAGCCATATAGTGACAAATAATGAAAAGAATTAGCTTGTGTTATTTTTGTATATTTACAGATATATGTTGTCAAAATTATCAGCTTATGTGTAGGTTTAGCAGATTTAATGTTGAATCAATACAATGTAAGGTAGTGTCTGTAACGTACTTTACCTCATGTAAGGGTAAGGTTGGTTGGTTGTTTAACGCCGCAATCAGCAATGCATCAACCAAGTCAGCGAGCCTGACCACCCGATCCGGTTATTTGCCTCTTACGACAAGCATAGTCGCCTTTTACGGCAAGCATGGGTTGCTGAAGGCCTATTCTACCCTGGATCTTCACGGATCGTAAGGGTAAGGAAACATTGGTTAATGTTTATGTGTGTGCCTCCATGTGAAACTGATGGGTGTTGAATAATATACGTAGTCCTGAGAAATGTATAAGTGTATGCATCGGATTATCATCGGATTCCCAAACTGGATTCCACGGGAGAAATCATTGGTTGAGATAAGCGATCTCGCCCCACTCTCCTACCCAGAGTTCCTTGCGTCCGGCAGCCAGCCAGCATAGTACCTCTGCCACAGGCCAGCGTCATGTGACGATTTGTCACATCTTACACAGTCTATTCAAGATATTGCGTATCCTGTTCATCCGTTTCATTTTTGACAAGCTTTCACATTGTGATGTACAAATGTCAAAGAATAGTTACGGTTCATTTGGAAGGTATCCTAAAACGTGAAAATCTACTTGCTTTTGCCAGAGACCATATAATAGATTATATGGTCTCTGCTTTTGCGCAGTTATCGTTTGTTTACATTGGTTGTACGGCTCCACGTGCTGTCGTCGAAGCCCTACGGGGAGCTAGCGATACGGTCACTTTGATACATAAATATATATTGTCGTGCAACTCACTGTCGCAGTTGTGGTAGCATATCTATATAATTATGCAAAACAATATCAAAAGCATATACCAAATACTTGCATTAGTCCGTTCTATACTGATTTCTGAAGAAGCGCGTTTGTTTACAAACAAGAGAAAAGTCCGGTCACGTGATATGCAAATTAGCCTGTGGCAGTGGTATGGTGTTATGCTGAGTCACCACTGCGACGGAGTGTGATCTCGCCCAGGAATAATCGCTGCAAAGAAATTGCAGCACAATGCTTTGCAGACTATTATGACATCATGGTCTACGATTACGTCACAATCAAATGACGTCACTAATGCATCTGCCACTGAAGCTGGATAGCTACTATTTACACTCAAGACAATGCTTATTACTGTTTTCAAACAACAAACAAAACAGTCAATTCGTAATAATTTTTTAATTTGAAGTTTACACGATATACGGCTTTTCCATTGGACGAGAGGTCAGTCACATGACCGCGAAATTGACGTATATAAGTGTATGAACGACACAATTTGACGTTCATACGTTTTTCACGATGCCGTGTTCTTGAAATGACGTAAACACTGACGGACTACTTCCACATTCCTGGGGAAAACCCTGGGAATTCCCTAGCACGAAAACATACATAAGCGTTCTTTCTGATCATTTAGAACCTTTATTCTTGGTCTCAGCGTTTCAGTATACATTGAGAAATGTCAGCGGGCGTGACTGCATGATTGTTCACGAATATCCTCGCTACGGCCCATCCTAATGAATAAACGAAGAAATGCACATCTAAACTATCGTAGTCTCGACTTGATCCGTGCCTAGGCTGACATTGACCGTCTCCAGCAATCTATGAATTTACCTAAGTGTCTGTTTGACGCATCTTTATTCACCTTTCAATGATCGGCCAGTTGATAAATGATGACTGACACATGTAACCGCCACAGGTTCATTAACAACTTCGGAAATCTCTCCCGTCACGTTTATCGTGTCGGCCATTTTGACGTCTTGTACTTGATGTAAATGTATTACGACGCGCGGTCATTGTGACTGACTTACTGAGGTAGTTCTTTACAGACCTTTCTCATCTAATGAGGATATGATTTGAACACATGTGATGCGTAAGATGTTTCTGAAGAGCAAGTTGTGCATACATACGCTCATGTCACCTCTCTTTTTGAGGAACTATTTTACTCCGCGATATAGCTGGTTGTTGTATGGCTGTCAGTGTAAACATGAAGTCAGACGTACTAAATAAAATTGTGTTTAGATCTTGACATACATCCTTTGAGGTAAGAAATTGTGATAAAAAATTATAAGAATTGACTTTCACTTTGAGTGAGTTCATTGGAGTATGAAACTTCATACAGTGAGGGCCAAACATTGTATGAACGTCGTCGCAAGCTCCGACGTTCATACAGTTTGGCCCTCACTCTATGAAGGTTCATACTCCAATGAACTCACACAAAGTAAAGGTCAATTCTTAAATAAATTCATACTGTGAAGTTTACACTGTTTATTTCATGCTGATTGGCTGAAGGGGTAGTCACGTGTAATTAATATTTTTTTTAATTTGAAGTGTCACCTCTCTTTTTGAGGAACTATTTTACTCCGCGATATAGCTTGTTGTTCTATGGCTGTCAGTGTAAACATGAAGTCACGCGTACTAAATAAAACTGTGTTAAGATCTTGGCCTACATCCTCTGAGGTAAGAAATTGTGATAAAAAAATTATAAGAATTGACTTCGCAAGCTCCGACGTTCATACAGTTTGACCCTCACTCTATGAAGGTTCATACTCCAATGAACTCACACAAAGTGAAGGTCAATTCTTAAATAATTTCATACTTCGAAGTTTACACTGTTTGTTTCATGCTGATTGGCTGAAGGGGTAGTCACGTTATCTGATATTTGGAGTTCACACACCTGTGAACGGACAAAAAAACTTTTGAACTTTTGCCGGAACTACTTTCCGGGGTGTCCCCGAATTCTCGATCGCTGTTTACGATCAACTCTATTTCTTTTTAATCCCTGCATTTATCAGCAGTATAATTAATTTAGTATTTTTGCCTGGTCTTGTAACATTTCATCTGACTTATGAATAAATAAATGCTTTGATTCTGGTGTTTAATGTCGTCTAGCTGCTACATGAAACACAATGGATTGTCCTTACGGTGATTTGGATCGATGTGGAATGGCTATCTTTCAATACTAATAACGCAAGTAAAGAAAATTAATTCTGTAAAATTACTGAGGTGAACGAAATTGATTTATTAAGCGATATTGACTTTGATGCCTTGTTTTCGGTAATGACAGGAATCTAGCAACAGTGAAAACAATGTAGAACCCTGCTCAGACGTGGCCGCTGACACAGAAAAAGCAATCAAGTCAGCGAGCCTGACCACCCGATCCCGTTAGTCGCATCTTACGACAAGCATAGTCGCCTGCTACGGCAAGCATGGGTTGCTGAAGATCTTTTCTACCCCGGATCTTCACGGGTCTTATGGGTCTGAAGTGTGGGGTGTTGATATATACAATGCTGTTGAAACTGTCCATGTTTCTGCCTGTAAACGCTTGTTACATGTGGAGAATGCCACTTCAAATCATGTTGCAAGAGGAGAATACGGCCGATACCCTCTTCGTGTTTATATATATATATATACGTGTTTAAAAAATTATTGCAGTATCTTACCAATGCCTGAAAGTAGATATGTCAAAAAGTGTTATAATATGATGTTTCAAGCAGCAGAAAATGGGAAAATTAAGTGGGCTGCAAAAGTAAAAAAATATTATCTTTTCTGCGAATTTGGCATAATACAGCTGCTTTTTTTTGTTGCTTTTTTTCGTGTGACGACAAAATACGAGCAAGACTGGCATGATGTGCTCCTTCGAGGCACCAAAACAAATAGTTGTACCCTCTTTAAACTATCCTTCTGCTCGGAATTGTACCTTAAAGTTATAACAGTTTCAAAATTTAGAGTAGTTTTAGATATAGTTCACACCAAATAAAAAAAATAGAAAGAGGAAGATATATTCGGCAACCAGGAGAACTGCGAGTGTCTGAATTATGTACTATTGACTTTGTTATGATTTGTAATGCTTATAATGCCATTGGGGCAAAATATGTTTGTCAAAGATTTTATTATTACTCATCTCGTTATAAATCTAATCGGTTGATGACCTCCTCTGATCCATGTGCAGTTAGAAGTATATATATCATGCAATGTTCTTGAGACAATGTAAATTGAATTAACATAGAATGTATTGCCCTCTCTTTCGCCAATTTGTGTGTTTGTTTATTTTTAACGCCGCACTCAGCAATATTACAGCTATATGACGGCGGTCTGTAAATAATCGAGTCTGGACCAGACAACCCAGTGATTAAAATCATGAACATCGATCACCGTAATTGGGTTCGATGACATGCATCAACCAAGTCAGCGAGCCTGACCACCCAATCCCGTTAGTCGCCTCTTACGACAAACATAGTCGCCTTTTACGGCAAGCATAGGTTGCTGATGACCTATTCTACCCCTGATCTTCACGTGTCGTATTAAAGAGTGATGCGACCTTGATGGCTCTTATAAAGGTGTGTAGACGCCTAGATGGGAGAAGGTGCATCGTTCGAATTGTCATTCCACAATGATCCAGTTCAATTGATGTTTGTTTGTTTGTTGTTTAACGCCACACTGGGCAATATTCCAGCTGTATAACGGCGGTCTGTAAATAATCGAGTCTGGACCAGACAATCCAGCGATTGACATCATGCGCATCGATTCACGTTATTGGGTCAGCTAGCCTGACCACATGATCCCGTTAGTCGTCTCTCACAGTCGCCTTTCATGGCAAGCATGGGTTTGAAATGTATGGTGATCACCTGCTTGATAACGGCGTTAGTATCTACACCGAAACGTCATCACTGTTATAGAGCAGCTGTACATCCAGAACACTGTCTTCTTATTCTTCATGCCAACTTCTAAATGCCACTCAAAGAAGAAAAATCGATATAAGCGGATCCTTGCACTACTAAGGGACGGAATATTACACAGCACATCACTTCACATCTAATCAGACCACATCTGTACATCGTGGAATGTCCAACCTAATAAGGGTTCATGAATGGTTTGACTCGGTATAGACATTAGGACACATACAAAAACGCATTTTTGTCACCTAATATGATGCATGTATATTGCTTGTGTCTGACAAGGCACAATAAGCTCCAAACCACAATTATCAGTTCAAACCAGAGACCGGCCTCATCCTACATGTAGGGAAGGAAATGCGTGATCGCAGATTAAGTTGGCGGTTACGTCCACGGTATGTCAGAGGCACGCCTAGCACTGAATCAGCCTGAACGTTCATCTGTAATTGACATGAGTATACTTTGTGTGTTGCTACCGAGGATACACTGACGATTGATTGAGTGAATCTGAAACTATCTTTCAGGTGTGCAGGTATGTGTCTGTTGTTTGTTTGTTTGTTGTTTTACGCCGCACTCAGCAATATTCCAGCTACATAACAGCGGTCCGCGCGTCTCGTTATTTAATTAACCATTACAACGATTAGACACGGGGTTCGAGTGATCTAACCTTTACCTAAGTGAGTGAGTTGGGCTTAATATCACGGCGTGTCAGCTTAATGTGGGAGGAAAGCCCAAAGTGATGCAGGTCTCAGACGTTTACCACTTCGGAGAAACCCACGAGCACGGGTACGGTGCTGACAAACCTAGAAACATAATCGGGGCGAACCGGGATTCGAACCCAGAATCATAGGTTTCTGGCGTGTCCAAGGGACGCAACTCTGCACAGCGAATCTGAAAACCATGAGGAGTGTAGCTGTCTTATATCTATGAAACAGATGACGAGTGGGAGTTGTTTATCGTACAATAAAACACTACAGAGAGAATAGACCATGAGGGATGGGTCGTTTATTTCTTATATGAGATATCAACATTACTACAATCTCATTAAGGACTGATTTAAAAATATTTACTCGTATTTAAACAATGAAACTTCATGAACAGAATCTGACCGCGGCAATGTCGCACAAGTCATTCCCGAACATTCTCGCAATTTTCACGTCGACTATCTGTACCTTTTCTCGCAATACCGATTATTATATCTCTCCCACTTTTGGGTGCTATCGTTCGGCGATTCTGTTCATCTGCGATGACCAGCTACATCAATGGGGAACAACTCACCAGATACTTCCCTCCCAAACAACAAACGTCGTCAACGACGTTATCAAGTTACGAGCGCATATTCGAATCTACGAAAGCATATTAGGGTCACAATTCAAATATGGAAAAGACTTACAATTTAGAAAATCAATTTATCATCCAAAACTGGCTCCCACAGGAGATATCGCTCGTATGAGATCAAGCGATATCTACACTGTAGATATCGCTGCAATGAAATTGCATAAACAATGCTTTGCAAACCATTAGCAGTAGAAGAAGCTGTTAACAGTACTTTATACGCCGGAGACACTGCTAATTACTGTCCACAAACTGAAAAAGTTGGAAGAATGATGTTGGATGATAAATAAAATCTCATCCTAGTGTCTTTTGATATCAAATATATCAACACTCGTTGATAAAAGTGGCAAAAATCCTCGGCAAGCCTCGGTATTTTTCCACTTTTACTAACTCATGTTGATATATTTGATATCAAAAGACACTCGGGTGAGATTCTATATATAACGGAAAAAAGATTCGTTATTACGGAATTAATTTCGTTATAACGAATCTTTTTTTTCGTAATAATGAATCTTTTTCCGTATTCCGTAATAACGAAATTATTTCGGTAATAATGAATCTTATTTCGTAATAACGAATTTATTTTGTAATAACGAATCTTTTTTTCCGCTATAACTAAATTATTTCCGTAATAACGAATTTTTTTCAATTTTGAACCCAATAAGTGTGTTCAACAGTTACATGAACCTACATACACTTCGCACTAAGGACATAACACAATGCATTTTTTATTGCAGATGGCAGTTCAGCATACAGCCGATGTTCATAATTTACGCGCGGGATCTTTACAATCAACACTCCTCATCGTCCTGGCAACACAGACCTGCTACAGTGAGTGGCCAGTTAGATATCTTTATATAAACACATTGCTTCCGGTAAAGATACAAACTGCATTACCCTTTAAACAGTTTGTTTTCATTAAAGGGATTAACCATAAGGGGTTATATTTCTCTCTGAAATGCAAACGTTGACCAGAAAGGACATACAGTTGAACCTCGTTATCTCGAACTCCGTGATCTCGAATGTACCGATATCTCGAACTCAGTGATCTCGAATGTACCGATATCTCGAACTCCATGATCTCGAGTGTACCGATATCTCGAACTCCATGATCTCGAGTGTACCGATATCTCGAACTCCATGATCTCGAGTGTACCGATATCTCGAACTCCATGATCTCGAGTGTACCGATATCTCGAACTCCATGATCTCGAGTGTACCGATATCTCGAACTCCATGATCTCGAATGTACCGATATCTCGAACTCCATGATCTCGAGTGTACCGATATCTCGAACTCCGTGATCTCGAGTGTACCGATATCTCGAACTCCATGATCTCGAGTGTACCGATATCTCGAACTCCATGATCTCGAGTGTACCGATATCTCGAACTCCATGATCTCGAGTGTACCGATATCTCGAACTCCATGATCTCGAGTGTACCGATATCTCGAACTCCATGATCTCGAGTGTACCGATATCTCGAACTCCATGATCTCGAGTGTACCGATATCTCGAACTCCATGATCTCGAATGTACCGATAACCCGAACTCCGTGATCTCGAATGTACCGATATCTCGAACTCCATGATCTCGAGTGTACCGATATCTCGAACTCCATGATCTCGAGTGTACCGATATCTCGAACTCCATGATCTCGAATGTACCGATATCTCGAACTCCATGATCTCGAGTGTACCGATATCTCGAACTCCATGATCTCGAGTGTACCGATATCTCGAACTCCATGATCTCGAATGTACCGATATCTCGAACTCCATGATCTCGAGTGTACCGATATCTCGAACTCCATGATCTCGAGTGTACCGATATCTCGAACTCCATGATCTCGAATGTACCGATATCTCGAACTCCATGATCTCGAGTGTACCGATATCTCGAACTCCATGATCTCGAGTGTACCGATATCTCGAACTCCATGATCTCTAGTGTACCGATATCTCGAACTCCATGATCTCGAGTGTACCGATATCTCGAACTCCATGATCTCGAATGTACCGATATCTCGAACTCCGTGATCTCGAATGTACCGATATCTCGAACTCCGTGATCTTGAGTGTACCGACATCTCCAACCTTTTCTCGGGTACCGACCGCCTCCAAATAGACATACATAAATTTACCCGCTTATCTCGAAATTATTACCGTTATCAACGCATAGCTGCCCTTGAAATTAAAAAATCACTGACACGGATGCCCAGTCGCCTAGGGCGCCGCAATACGCTATGCAGAATTGTTCCCAGGGCGCGCCAGAAACTTATGATGGTGGGTTCGAATCCCGGTTCGCCCTAATGATGTGTCTAGGTTTGTCAGAGCCATTCCCATGCTGTTGGGTTTATCAACCTGGAAAACATCTAATTATGAGACCATTTCGCCTACTTCAAGGGGGCACGCCGTGATAGAACTGGAATACTGTTAACAGCAGCGATAAACCCAACTTACTCACTCTATAATTCGACCCGCGAAGATCCGGGGTAGAATAGGTCTTCAGCAACCCATGCTTGCCTATAAAAGGCGACTAAAGGGATCGGGTGGTCAGGCTCGCTGACTTGGTTGATGCATGTCATCGATACCAATTGCGTGGATCGATGCTCATGGTGTAAATCACTGGATTGTCTGGTCCAGACTCGATTATTTACAGACTGTCGTCATATAGCTGGAATATTGCTGAGTGCGGCGTAAAACAACAAACAAACAAACAAACACACACTCTATAATTCAAGGAATCCAGTCCAAACTATCGCGATGTAGGATTAAGCTTGAGTTCCGCTATCACGATAATGATAGACCTTATCTGTTCCATTGTTTCTGAGGATACTGTTAAAACAGCGTCTGCTTATTGAACTTGAGTTTGTTTGTTGTTTAACGCTGCACTCAGCAATATTCCAGCTACATGACGGCTGTCTGTAAATAATCGAGTCTGGACCATGCAGACAATCCCGTGATTGGCATCATGAGCATCGATCCACGCAATTTGGATCGATGACATGCCTCAACCAAGTCAGCGAGCCTGACCACCCGATCCCGTTAGTCGCCTTTTACGACAAGCATAGTCGCCTTTTACGGCAAGCATGGGTTGCTGAAGACCTATTCTACCCCGGGTCTTCACGTTTATGAACTGGGGCATTGCATCAAATGTTTCCAGTAAAGTTAATTGATGACGGTATATACTTATACTTAACACATAGTACCAAGTGGGTGAGTGTGATTTTACAATATTCCAGCAATATCACGGCGGGGGACACTAGAATGGGCTTCACACATTGTATCTATGACGGGAATCGAACCCAGCGTGACGAGCGAACGCTTTAACCACTAGGCTACCTCACCGCCCCCGTGCAGCAACAAATGTCTCGTATACGGAGTGAGTGAGTGAGTTGGGTTTAACGTATTCCAGTCATATCACGGCGTGTCAGCTTAATGTGGGAGGAAAGCCCGACGTGATGCAGGTCTCAGACGTTTACCACTTCGGTGAAACCCACGAGCACGGGTATGGTGCTGACAAACCTAGAAACATAATCTGGCTGAACCCACAATCATAGGTTTCTGGCATGCCAAAGGGATGCAACTCTGAACAGCGAATCGCGGCGCCTTAGACGACTGGGCCACCCGTGCCCCGCAAAGGGAAGGAAATACATGATCACAGGTTAACTCCCATTTCTTATCAGAGATCGGTGTCCTGTCGGAAATACGTCATCAAGTAGCGAGCGCATGTTCGAATCTCTAGACATGAGGTCATGAACAATGTTTTATCTTGAAATAAACCACGCTTCGTTCTTCGATGTTTTTTGTCGTTTATCGCGTAGCTATATATCTTATATTAGCAGATAAACAAAGTTGTGTTTGGGGAATACAGTAAACTACGGTTATAACGAACACGCTAATAACGAACTGACGGATATAACGAACTTACTTTTTGGTCCCGGCTATTTGCTGTAGTTATGCTGTTTATATGCTTATAACGAACTACGGTTATAACGAACTAAAATTAGTTGTCCATTTGAGTTCGTTATAACCGTACTTTACTGTATAACACAACTGCTAATTGACACGAACCTCGTGTCCTTGACAAGTACATGCTGATCCTGTTTAGAGATAAGCCATATTTTGCTACAGGTGCTCCGTATTTGGTCTGCCCAGGAATCAGAGAAGATGGCGCTACTGCAAACCTCACCTGCATCAGCGGGAGGAACGAGACCACCGATGGTGGCGACTGGCGATGTATTCCAGGTGCTGCTGCAGCTGATGCAGTAGCCTGTCACATACCTGCAAACCGTAAGTTCACAGTGATGAGGACCGCCTCCGTGGTCTAGTGGTAGAGCGTCCGCCCGGAGAGCGGAAGGTCCGGGGTTCGATCCCCTGCCGCGTCATACCAAAAGACGTTAAAAGATGGTACTTGTTGTTACCCTGTCTGGCGCTCGGCATTAAGGGGCTAAAACAAGGACTGGTCGGCTCGGAGTCAGTATACTGTGTCTGAGTGGGGTATTCATGTTAAACTGCGGCATGGCTTCTCAGTGAGCTAGCACTATAAATCGGCATCAGTCCGGACTAGTACAAGCAGCCACTCAAACACACACACGTACATGCACGTCGCTATATAAGTGCAATAATCTTGGACGCGACGTTAAACCCCATTTCACCTCACCTCACCTCGCCTCACCTCATAGTGATATACAATTAAAGATTAAGGGTTGTAGTTATAATATTAATGATGATGAATATATTGTTTGTTTGTTGTTTAACGCCGCACTCAGCACTATTCTAGCTATATGTCGGCGGTCTGTAAATAATCGAGTCTGGACCAGATAATCCAGGGATTGAAATCATGAGCATCGATCTACGTAATTGGGATGAACACCCCATCCCGTTAGTTGCCTCTTACAACAAGCATAGTCGCCTTTTACGGGATCTTCACGGGTCGATGATGAATATAATTAAAGGCCATATTGGGCATAGTTCCACACCACTCAGGGGCATGCTCAAAGCGATATTATTACCCCGGCCACTGGATCAGAGTGCACTCAAGAACTATTCTCAACTCCCTGGGCAGTATACAACCCAAGCTGCCTGTTTGTCGCTAGAAGGTTATCAAACCACATCGCCATCTCATCCTACCAGGTACCCACTCACTGCTGGGTGAACAGAGGCACATTTCGAATCAAGTCACTTTTACGGCAAGCATGGGTAACTGAAGACCTGTTCTAACCCGGATCTGTGCTGGTGGTGACCTACATTAAAACAGACCCACTCAGCACCTTGTCCTTATTTTCAGTGGTCCCGACATGTGCTTATACCGTGGCTGTTCTGGGCGAGGGCGAGGAGGCATCACTGACAGTCAACATCACTGGCTACTACTGCTCTGAGACGGTTCAGTTAATGCTAGTTGTGGGAAACATGACAATACGTCTTGCCAATCACACCGTCACTGACGTCACAGACGACGTGTTTAACGTCAGCCTCAGAGGAACAGACTCCCACGTTGAGGAGGTCAGTCTGCTGTACGCCTGTGGCCCGTACAACTTGGGAATGTCCTGCGGGCACTTGCAAGAACAGCCATTGGGTACGTATACAATATACCAAGCTTATTTATGATTACTGCTCAGTGCCATGTGTGGTTTCCTGTATGCTTCAGGGCGGTCGGGTAGCCTAGTGGTTAAAGCGTTGGCTCGTCACGCCGAAAAGACCCAGGTTCGAATCCCGGTATGGGCACAACGTGTGAAGCCCATTTCTGGTGTCCCCCGCCGTGGTTGCTGGAATATTGCTAAAAGCGGCGTAAAACCATACTCACTCACTCCTATATGCTTCATAAAAGCACTATGGGGGCACGGGTGGCCCAGTCGTCTAAGGCGTCGCGATTTGCTGTGCAGAGTTGCGTCCCTTTGGCACGTCAGAAAACTATGATTGTGGGTTCGAATCCCGGTTCGACCCGATTAAGTTTCTAGGTTTGTCAGCACCATACCCGTGCTCGTAGGTTTACTGAAGTGGTAAACGTCTGAGACCTGCATCACTTCGGGCTTTCCTCCCACATTAAGCTGACACCGCGATATAACTGGAATGATGTTAAAAGCGGCGTTAATTCGTACACACTCACTCATAAAAGCACTCACAAAATACGCGTAACAATCTTTGAAATCAAAGTACAAATATTTATCTCTGCATTGTTTGATAGGTATTACTTAAACATCGACGGATGACCAAGTAGACACAATATATGGGGATCATTAACAACAACTTTAAAACTGTAAATGCGACGTTGCGGCATAGATCCTATACCCTTGTCAAGCAAGACTGAATGAGGGTTGTTGTTGCATTAAGTGTTTGAAGAGGTCGCCTTCTGCCTAAGCAATTGCAGCTGATCTGTCCCCTTTGGGGCTCCTGAGTGTGAGTAGGTGAATGAGAGAGAGAGAGATATTTGGTGATTTTACGAGCGCTTCAGCCTCTGGCTATTTCGCACTCGGTGAATGAGGGACATTGTACAGAATATATATTGCAGGTGGAGGATTAACAGTAGAGGATTAACAGTAACATCAATTGAATACATAAGTGGGATAACGTGAGTAAATAATTTATTATGACAACAGAATGATAATACTGTCACAACATGATGGACAGAGAACACATAGGTGGAAGCCAATGGGACATGAAGTTAATTAAACAGGATAAGTGATTATGGCTTGATGAGTTCATAGTAGGCGAATTGGACGAAATAGCCTTGATCTCTGTTGATTGATGGGTTGTGGCGGCGAATGTGGACTGCTTCTGTTAGTTTTCTTTTGGTGAAATCATGGAGGTTGTTGGCGAGGATTTGGACGTTGTCCTGGTTGATGTTGTGATTAGGACAGTTGCTGATATGGTCCGAGACGGCTGTCGGATTTAATGGTGGAGGTTTTGTGCTCTTTCATTCTGGTGTTGATTGGGCGGGAGGTTTCACCTACGTAAGATTGTCCACAGTTGCAGTCAATTTTGTCAACTACACCTTCATGCAGAAGCAATCCACATTCGGTCTTGCTAGACAACGGTATAAGGATCTATACGGAAACGTCGCTTTTTACAGAATTAAAGTTTGTTTGTTTGTTTGTTGTTTAACGCCGCACTCAGCAATATTCCAGCTATATGACGGCGGTCTGTAAATAATCAAGTCTGGACCAGACAATCCAGTGATTAATATCATGAGCATCGATCCACGCAATTGGGATACGATGACATGCATCAATCAAGGTGCATAGGTGTGGTGATTATCGCTTGATGAGTACAGCGACCCGTGGAGATCCGGGGTAGAAATGGTCTTCAAAAATCATGCGTGCGTAAAAGGCGACTATGCTGTCGTAAGAGGCGACTAACGGGATCGGGTGGTCACCGGATAATCACCGGACTGTCTAGTTCTGACACGATTAATTACTGTCCGCCGTCATATAGCTGGAATACTGCTGAGTGCGGCGTCATTTACACAGACGGATCCTCAGATCCGATCTCCAAATACACAGGTTTCGGAGTTCACATCATACAACCAACTAAAGCCACACAATCCTACCGACTCCCAAACAATCAATCAATATTCACGGCCGAACTAATGGGCATGGCCTCAGCCCTTCATAATCAACAATCTAAAAAACAACAAAAAATCCTAATACTTACCGACTCGCTCAGTGGACTACAAGCCCTCCAAAATAAAAACACCAAAAACCACCCTGAACTAATCAATCAGATACTAAAAAGCTGAAACGATTTAACTAAGGCAGGCAAACAAATAGTATTCATTTGGATCCCCGCCCACGTAGGAATATACGGCAATGAAAACGCCGATAAAGCAGCTAAACTATCCCTTAAAATCCCAGAAATAAGCTTAAACCTACCCATCTCCAAATCAGAAATTAAAAGTGTTAACAAACAAAAAATCACCAAAAAATGGCATAACCTATATCAAAACTCAAATAGCCAAATCAAAAAGGTTCTAAAAAAACCCCAATTCAAACCAAAAATTCTACATCCGTCCAAAAAAATCGACAGAGTAATTACTAAATTCCAAACAGGACATACCAACCTAAATAACCACCTCAAAATAATAAGAAAACACGCACCAGGAACCCAGCCCACATTGCAAACAACAAGAAACCCCAGAACACGCACTCATACACTGCACCCACTACCTAACACACCGAACTACACTACAAACCACCCTAAATTTAAATAAGGCTCTTACTCTAGAAGCAATCCTAAACCCACAAAATAAAATAGAAAAATTCAAAGCCTTAGGCGTATACTTACACAAAACAGGACTAATAAATCGCATTTAAAAACCCAATAAACTACCAAAATCAGACCACATAATCAAACTAACAAACTTCCATACTCAGGTCCCTTAGTTCGTCCCCAAAACCCTCTTGGCATTTTTTCCAAATTTCCAAATTTCCAAAATTCTATATAAACAACCACTAAAACACCCCTACTGGATTGCCAAACAACTTTTTCCCCTTTTCGGAAACACATTAAATGGCTTCGCCGGGCCCGTGTGCGAAATACGCGGCAGTCGGAAAGCGCACGTAAAATCTCCAATATAAGTAAGTAAGTAAGAGTGTGGCGTTAAACAAGAAACAAAAATTTTAAATGCACTCACAAAATACCAGTAACAATCTTTTAAATCAAAGTACCTACCTCAGTGTATCGATTTTGCTCCTTTTGCCCCCCCCCCCCCCCCCCAGGGCATCACTGCAGCAATAGCGACATAAAGCCGACAACTCCAACATGCAAACCAGGCTTGCAAATCACGTTTGCCATCTTCTTGAATTCTAGGTCCAGGAGATCACTCAACCGCCGTCATTGTTGGAATCATTGTGGGGGTTGTCCTGGTGACGGCGGTACTGGTCATCTGTCGGATCAGGCGATCCGTCCGCACATACAACAACGCCTATAACGCAACGAGCACTGATTCCACAGTCACGAATCATTCCGTTGTTTAATATGTCGGGAGTTGGAACAATGTGGTTGATAACAAGGAACCCCAGCCTCTGAGGTTACAGGAACAGCGTTCCAGCGGTTTACAGTGGCGGGTTATTATCAACACAGAATCATGTAGGAGTAACAATATTTAGGGGAACCCCTGTCATTTCAACTTAAAGAATGAAATGACACAGTTACTGAACGCGGATGGCTAAAATTTGCACATTGCACACGGAAAACGTGACTGTGAGTGTGAGTCACATGATCACAACCACGTGGAGACCGCCTCCGTGATCTACTGGTAGAGCGTCCGCCCGGAGAGCGGAAGGTCCGGGGTTCGATCCCCTGCCGCGTCATACCAAAAGACGTTAAAAGATGGTACTTGTTGTTACCCTGTCTGGAGCTCGGCATTAAGGGGCTAAAACAAGGACTGGTCGGCTCGGAGTCAGTATACTGTGTCTGAGTGGGGTATTCATGTTAATCTGCGGTATGGTATCACAGCGAGCTAGCACTAAAAATCGGCATCAGTCCGGACTAGTACAAGCAGCCACACAAACACACACACGTGCATGCACGTCGCTATATAAGTGCAATAATCTTGGACGCGACGTTAAACCCCATTTCACCTCACCTCATAACCACTTGGTTCATTGATCTGGAACAACGCAGGAACCTGCCTCCAAACGTGTACAAGACAGAAAATAAAAACTTGAGCGCAATAGGCAGGATTGGAGCTGGCCAATCACAAAATTGCCGGACACTTTGGTAAATTAAAAGTGCGATATCCCGACAGATGGAACGGCAACGGGTAGGTTAAGATTAAGGAGGGTAGATGAAGGCCAAAAGACTACCCTCAGGCAGGATCAATATGAACGCACCATTACGTTGAGGAACTGATTCATTTCTGCATCAGAACTGAGGGACAACTTCAGGACTGCCACAGGAATCTGACTTTCGATGTCAAAGACACGAAACAGGTTGAAAACTTCTGGTCTGAAATCAAGACGTCATTTCAGAGGAATGTGCATGGCAGTGGCACGCAAACGCCTGAGACTGCAATGGTACAGCCGTTTGGTGGCCATCATCAGCAGCAGCATTGGGGATGCACATGTTGTCTTATTAACCGAGGTTCTCTACGTATGGTAAGGCTGAGTGTCTAGTCTTTCGATAGACACTCGTAGGTCTAAGGGTGTCGACTGACAGATGGTAGACGTGCTAGGAGGTAGGCACTATCCGGAGGCAGTCCAAGAGCACGATAGGTAGTGTAGTGGCAGTATCATGGCCTGGGCGGACATCTCTCACGTCAACAGGACGAATCTGATGATCGTACAAGGGTGCATGACCAGTCAATGTTTTGTGGACAAATTTTACTTCCAGTGGTCATCCAGTTTGCCCAGTGGGTAGAACTTTGTGTTCCAGGATGACAACGCACGTCCTCACAGAGCCTGTGTTGTAGTCGACTGTCTGAGGCAGTAAGATGGCACAAAACAGCGCTGGCCAGCCAAATCTCCAGACATGTCAACGATTGAACACCTCTGGGATATTCTGGGCCGATAGTTCCCATCCGACCTCAGCGTTTCCAGAATTTGCAACAGCTATGCAGGCCTTACAAGAGTGAGTGAGTGAGTGAGTTTGGTTTTACGCCGCTTTTAGCAATATTCCAGCAATATCACGGCGGGGGACACCAGAAATGGGCTTCACACATTGTACCCATGTCGGGATTCGAACCCGGGTGTTCGGCGTGACGAGCGAACCCTTTAACCACTTGGCTACCCGACCGCCCCTCCTTACAAGAAGAATGGCGGAGGATACCAAGGGGGGTTCCCTTAAATATTTGGGGGTTCCCTTAAATATTGTTACTAGTATACATTGTATATAGCCTGGACTGCCGTAACACCACTGTATATCCTACTTATCAGTATTGGGAAATATAGTTTACAGATTCCGCCGTAATGATCGCGAAAAGGTTTTGAAGTTGCCTCTCTAAGGTTGAGTCGTTGCTCTGTTAATGGTAATACTCATTTCATAATGCTGTACATTAATTTACCTTTTCTCACAAAGATTTCTGTGCTAGTAACCTGTTTTAACTGGCTTGTTTCCTACTTTTGGCTGGCTTGTTTCCTAATTTTAACTGACTTGTTTCCTAGTTTTAACTGGCTTGTTTCCTAGTTTTAGCTGGCTTGTTTCCTAGTTTTAGCTGGCTTGTTTCCTAGTTTTAGCTGGCTTGTTTCCTAGTTTCAGCTGGCTTGTTTCCTAGTTTTAACTGGCTTGTTTCCGAGTTTTTGAATGTGTCGACCTGTTTGGCTTTATACTCACATACGAATACCAATGTCCTATTATTTTAACGTGTTTATGTATTCAATCCCAAATATTGTATCACTCTATATCAATAACATATTATACATATTATATAAGTATTATATGCACATGTATTCCTGGATAATTCGACAATAAATAATCAGATAGTACATGTTTACATATGGCTCGACCTTTGATGTGACCTTTATGACCTTTGACTTATCAGACACAAGGGGAAGTAACTCCAGAGACTGACTGAAGCAGGACGGCGGGACCCGAATAATTTGTTTTTGTTTGTTTGTTTGTCTGTTGTTTAAGTCGGCAATATTCCAGCTACATGACGGCGGTATGTAAATAAACGAGTCTTCACCAGAAAATCCAGTCATTGGCATCACGAGCATCGATCCACGCAGTTGGAATCCATGACATGCATCAACCGAGTCAGCGAGCCTGACCACCCGATCCCGTTAGTCGCCTTTTACGGTAATAAGTTGGTGACCTCGTTCTTTGCAGGATGTTCTCGATATCCTTTAATTACATTCCTTTGCCCCCATCCACAAAGCGTTAGTAACTTACGTGGATCGTAGGAGTTTACGATCGAAATAAAGATAATTTTACTAATATTTACAACCGTTCTTAATCGTTCTTATTCCGTTCGTAAATTCATTGACTTGCGATCAATGTCGTAAATTACGATCGCACTCCTGTGATGGAGTCGGAAATGTAGGGGATTTCTCAATGACGTCATTACTTGACAGGGGAATCCCTTCACCCAGTCAGCAGATGACGCCTGTGGTATTGTTGTTATTATTATCACCGCGATCAATGGAGAATGTTATTATCTATACTAGACAGTGTTCACCGTAAAACTAGACTCACAGTGAATGGGCCCCTCTCTCAGAGATCTTGCACTTTATGTAACGACCAAATAGGAGATGAATTTCACTTTCTATTAGTATGTCCAAGACTAAATGACCTTCGAAAACAATACCTTCCGGCCTACTATACTAAATATCCCTCCACTCTAAAATACAATCAATTAATGAAATGTTCATACAAACCCATTCTAGTAAAACTGGCTCAGTTCTGTAAAAAAGGTTTAACATTATTTACATAATTAAATATCAGAGGATCGTCGATCTATGGCTGGAAAATTGCCCTTGCGACGTTAAAATTTGTGAATTTCACTCTACAATATATAATATATGTGTATATTATATGTGTTCACGTGTGTAGTTATGCAGATCATATATGTATTATAGAAATGCATTATGGGTGCATGTATGTATTCATGTATGTATATATTATTAGATATTATTGTTGGTGTGGTTGTGTATATATTCAACCTCATGTATGCTCTGTAATCACTCTGTGTGATTTTCTTACGAGCAATAAACTTCTGTTCTGTTCTGCTCAGTCCAAAAAGAGCGTGCTGTCTTTTAATTAAGAAATAAGAGGGTTTTTTTTATCGTACAATAAAACACTAGAGGGAGAATAAACCATGAGCGGTGCAGCAGGTTTTCTCCCTGCAGTGTTTTATTGTACAAAAAACAACGGGCACGAGTCGTTTATTTCTCATATGCGATATGAACATTATGTACAGGTTCTTTAAGGATGATTATGAAATGTACTAGCTTTAAACATATTTAGCCGTATTTTAATAATGATGACTCCCTGAATAGAATCTGACCTCGGCAATGTCGGACATATTCAGTTTATGCACAGGTGGGTTAAGTTTATTTATGTTTATTTATCGCGTATTCTCACCATCCACACGTCAATCAGCTGTACCTTTTCTCCCAATGACGATTGTCATATCACTCCCGCTCTTGGGTGCGACCGTTCGTCCATCGCGTGTATCTCCTTTACCCAGCTACATCTATGGGGGACAACTCACTAGACACTCCCCTCTCGCAAATATAGTCGTCCAACATACGACGTCATCAGGTTGCGAGGGCAAGTTCCGATCTCCAGAAATGACGTCATGATACAGAAATGTTTTATTTTGAAATAAACCACACTTCGTTCTTCATTGTTCTTTGCGATATATAGCGTAGCCATCTTCTGCTAATAATTTGACGTACATCATGAAGGTGTGTGTGTGTGTGTTTAGCAATATTCGAGCAATATCACGGCGGGGGACACCAGAAATGGGCTTCACACATTGTACCCATGTGGGAATCGAACCCGGGTCTTCGGCGTGACGAGCGAACGCTTTAACCACTAGGCTACCCGACCGCCCTAATAGTCATGAGTTCCGAGGGTCTGCAATGAATGTTATTGACATGCTATGTACTTTTAAAGTATGTGTTTCATTCCGAACAAAATGTTGTTGTTGGTTTGTTGTTTAACGCCGCACTCAGAAATATTACAGCTCTATGACAGCGGTCTGTAAATAATCGAGTCTGGACCTGACAATCCAATGATTAATATCATGAGCATCGATCCAGGAAATTGGGATCCATGACATACATCAACCAAGTCAGCGAGCCTGACCACCCGATCCCGTTAGTCGCCTCTCACAAGCATAGTCGCCTTTTACGGCAAGCATGGGTTCCTGAAGACCTATTCTACCCCGGATCTCCACGTCCATAACGTGAAGAAACGGAACATTATGTGAACCACCTGGGGTTGCAAACATGAAGCAAGCCTACTTGTGATTTTACACTTGGAAGACAATTTGTATTGAAGTATGGAAGCTAGTTCCGGTTCAGCAGGACATGCTTACCCTTTTCGCGAACACCTGGTGCCAGTCACGATCAGCGCCGTCGGGGTATGCTGTCACGCCCACGGTCACCGAGCCTCACTCCCGATCCCGTTAGTCGTCTCTCCCGATCAGCATGGGATGTCGGGATTTATCCTAACACGGAATCCCCACGAGCGCTTGCCTGTACCTGTCTCAGTTACAAATTAAACATTTCCAATTAATAAAATAATTCATGTTACATGAAATATACAAATGTAGCTATTAATTTAATTTTGTTAATGGATTGAATGAGTACTCATATTCACCATTCTGCCCTTAATTTATGTTGGTTTGTTGTTTAACGCCGCACTCAGCAATATTCCAGCTATATGACGGCGGTTTGTTAATAATCGACAGACAATCCAGTGATTGACATCATGAGCATCGATCTACGCAATTGGGATACCATGACAACCATCAACCAAGTCAGCGAGCCTGACCACCCGATCCCGTTAGTCGCCTCTTGCAACAAGTCGCGTTTTAGGGCAAGCATGGGTTGCTGGAGACCTGGCTGCCGTTGTTCAAAACAACCTTGGCCCTAAGATTGTCTTAAGTCTATGTTGATGCATGGGAGTTACGATCGCCTTAGAGCTTATATCGCTTTGTACAACGACACCCTGTTCCCTACCCGGATCTTCACGGGTGGTCGATACATAGAGGTTATCACGCGAGTGTGTTTGGGGATGGTAAATATCCTGCATTAGGAATAAACATTGTATTTATCGAGCTTTGGCGAGCTAAATACATAGTGTTTATTCCTAATACAGGATATTTACCATCCCCAAACACACAAGCGTGATAACCTCTTTATCATATAATGTCATTCTTTAATTCTGTGCTTCAAAATCGCTTTCCCTCTCTCACATACATAACCGAAACATTGCGAGTTTTTCTGGAATGCGCGCATTAATATTTATTACGTCACAGGGTAAGTGATGTGTCAGTCGGACAGTGACAGTAGCCAATATAGTTCCAACTGAAATCTGTTTCTTATACAGTGGCGAAGCAACATATACGCTTGACAACAATTGTTTTTAATTGCCTTTCGCGGCAATCCATCGGTCTGTCCGCTAGAGTAACTGCCTTTTGTCAAAGGGAAGCTACTCTAACCCTAGTCTATGAGACGTCATGGCCACAGTCAGACGTTGTTGACAGTCGGTCTGTCCTTTCATAACGTTAAGAAGTGTAGTCAGATGTACACACAGCGACAAATCGAAACAAGGTAACAATTCAAACATATTTCGGACAAATCCAACTATTTTAATTTGTGGAGAAGGTTTCAAGCCGCAGAGGTCTACAAGCACAGATATGGCTACTGATCCCGCTTGGCTAGGCCTCGTGCCCTCGCAAAATTGTTTCGAAATTTATATCTCTAAAGTTGCCCAAACTCATAAAATGCCTTAGCTACGTCACAGTTAGAGACTGATTTTCAGTATATTAAACTGTTCTTTTGATAATGATAGCAATTATCCCTGTAGTTTATCCAGATTCCCGATGGTTAATTCTGACTCGATCGCCGAATGATGAGGGCGACGCCATGTTTGTTTATAAACAGTGAAAGTAGTCCTACTTGACCTTTGATATTTGCATCTCTATCCGCATATGACCCCAACGGATATCGTTTTTATCCGTTGGCTTTATCCTGCCGAGAAACCTACCCATTATATGATAATTTAAAATACATATTCACAGTGATGGAAGTATCTACACAATCAAGCAAAACAAAGTTGACTGTCAATCGAAATTGACAGTCACAAGGAATACCAAGCGGAGGATCCTCACCTTTCTACAGATGTCTGCAATCTGGGATAAAGTATTAACACTACATCGTCCTAGACCGCATGAATCCTTAATAGGTTTACATGTTTGGAAAGCCCTATTAGATTTTAGAAGGGCTATTAGGTAGCTCAGAGATTTCTGAAATTGATAACTGCCGATTTTATGGGAAACAATCTGGTCATTACAAAAGTCGTTGTAATATGCAATCGCCATTTTAAATTTGAAAAAAAACCCCTGTCTAATAGTGCAGTTCTATTCTGGAGTAGTTTAATTCCAATAGAATGTAAATTAATTTATTTCAGATTGTCTGGTCCAGATTCGATTG
This sequence comes from Haliotis rufescens, assembly GCF_023055435.1. Classification (NCBI taxonomy): domain Eukaryota; kingdom Metazoa; phylum Mollusca; class Gastropoda; order Lepetellida; family Haliotidae; genus Haliotis; species Haliotis rufescens. Next base: position 3,729,653 of record NW_025964046.1, read on the forward strand.
TCTACCAATCGTCGTCACATAGCAGGGATATTATTAATAACGGTAGCAGGAAGACATTATATGAATGGATCACCGCAAATCAGTGATTGCACCAGCTGAGTGAGTGAGTATGGTTTTACGCAGCTTTTAGCAATATTCTAGCAATATCACGGCGGGGGACACCAGAAATGGGCTTCACACATTGTACCCATGTCGGGAATCTAACCAGGGTCTTCGGCGTGACGAGCGAACGCTTTAACCACTAGGCTACCCGACCGCCCCTTGCACGAGGTGTTCGCTAAGTTCCGTCGTTTATTTCTCTGAAAATTCATCAACGGTGGTACAAGAGTATATACATATTTATAAACATATAATATACAAAGCAGATCAAGATGGTAAAATTCCTTAATAAGTAATGTAGACGCTTTAACGCAATAATGTGTTCAAATGTACAATGAATCTGGACAGATGTTTCAAAGTTGATATATATATAGGTGATAACGTTTTAAGCAGTTTACACGCATTTGGCCAGATATAACAGTTCTTTAGGATGTAAAGAAGTCGTTGTTGGAGAAGTGCTTCACACCGAAAAAGATAGTGAAATTCGTCTCCCAACAGCAGATGAATTTGCATAGTGTGCAGACACGGTCTTCTCTCAGTAACCATCTCCATCGGCCGGTTTCAATGGGCAAATCATGATTTGAAGTGCGAAATTGTAAGTAATAATTTTTTTGTGGCTTTTGGTAATTCTTTTAAATGTTGGTAGTATAAACCTTTTGAAGTCGATAAGATACATTCTCGCCACTGTTGAATAAATTGGTCTTTAAGAGAGTAAGCATATCCTTAGAAAATGTTCACAAAACTGTAAGTGTTTGTTGCAAAAAACGATATGCTAATTTTAAGTTACGTCTGATGTGTATACGTGAAGGGATTCTGCAGCTTATAAGTAACAAACACAAATAAATAATTTGAAACACATAACGCGTGTTCGCTGGAAATAATCTGGACCGGACAATCCAGTGATTGATATCACGTGCATTGGTTGGTTGATTGGTTTGTTGTTTTACGCTATATGGCGGCGGTCTGTAAATTAACCTAAAGTCACGTAGACATTTTAGAAAACTGTTGCAAATTGGAAAAAAAGGTTATTCAGAATTTTATATCAACACAGACAAATTTAGAAGAAAATGCATTATTTGACTCACAATAAAATACAATCGAGCAACGAACACCATAACGGGAATGTGTAAAACACACACACATATATATATATATATATATATATATATATATATATATATATATATATATATATATATATATATATATATATATATATGATGGACCAACGTGGACTTTATTATTTTATTATATATTACATGTACACCGAGTGAACATTTACCTCATTTTTGTGTGTGTGTATATATATATATATATATATAAAAGATTGACACAGACAATTGTAGGCAAAATTAGAAATTTCATGAATTTCCTTTATAATTACCCATAAATGCCATGTCACCACAACTTTTAACAGAATTATGGCAATGGAATAATTGCAATCGATTTGTGTTTTATTTCCCAGATAGTGAATATTAAGAGAAAATGGCAGTTGTTAATGCCCTCTAGTGCGGTTGATAGAACATAGGACACTGTCGCTATCTCACAGTAGAATTCCACACGTAGGACGATACAGAACCGGTTCTCGTTGATTCAACATGATTCAAATATCATTTCAAAAGTCCGTGATGAATTATTCATGATGAACCCGATACAAACTGTAGCTCACCTGGAAGGGCTGTCAACAGTTTTGCCAAATATACGTGTATGTATTATCAGCACGCATACTTGTACTGACGAGTCATTGATAAGTATTGCACAAGTGGACTGCCTCCGTGGTCTAGTGGTAGAGCGTCCGCCCGGAGAGCGGAAGGTCCGGGGTTCGATCCCCAGCCGCGTCATACCAAAAGACGTTAAAAGATGGTATTTGTTGTTACCCTGTCTGGCGCTCGGCATTAAGGGGCTAAAACAAGGACTGGTCGGCTCGGAGTCAGTATACTGTGTCTGAGTGGGGTATTCATGTTAACCTGCGGCATGGTATCTCAGTGAGCTAGCACTATTAATCGGCGTCAGTCCGGACTAGTACAAGCAGCCACACCCACAAACACACACACGTGCATGCACGTCGCTATATAATTATATATAAGTGCAATAATCTTGGACGCGACGTTAAACCTCACCTATTTTACAAGTAGCCATATTTTATCAATGCGTCAGAATCTGCAGCAAGACAACCTAATTACTTTGTTAATTCTTTATCACTTCAACTTTTCAACAACAGCCAAAAATTGTTTACCTTAAACAAAACAATAACAACTTAAAGATATAGTGACGCTAAGTTTGAAGTCTTTGGCGCAATTTCGGTCACACTACATGATCACCCTTGATTAGTAAATAATTCATGTTTTTTTTTCTGGCTGTGGAAGTTTGTTTGTTGTTTAACGCCGCACTCAGCAATATTCCAGCTATATGAGGGCGGTCTGTAAATAATAGAATCTGGACCAGACAATCCAGTGATTGACATCATGAGCATCGATCCACGCAATTGGGATCGATGACATGCATCAACCAAGTCAGCGAGCCTGACCACCCGATCCCGTTAGTCGCCTCTTACGACAAGCATAGTCACCTTTTATGGCAAGCATCGGTTGTTGAAGATCTATTCTACCCCGGATCTTCACGGGTCTGGTTGTTGAAGTCCAAGTACTTCGCTTCATACATTTCCGAGAAATGTTTGCTCCATTCCATTTCCTGGAAATGTTTGCCATATTTGGAAGTGCTATATCGTTTTACTGGATTCTTGAATAACATGTTCCTCGTTGTCGCTGTTGGTCGACTGATTGGTTGACTACAGTTGTATGTAAATTAGATTGTCGATCTTGTGTTGATGTGTTACTTTTGTGCAGACGAATCACGATGAATCACAAAATGCAAAATAACATTGCTATTTGATTTCAAACAAATATTTCATTCCAACCAAAGTTGTTGTACCGTTGAACAAATGTGTAGTATCAGTGACAGCTGCATAAAAAAAATTAAAATAATCGAACGTTCCGTGCCTCGTGGCTGGACAAATTCACGTAGTTTCCGGGACTGCACGTTTCAAAGTCCCCTTGTTATTTAGCCCATGGGTTAATAAAGAAAAGATAAAACGTTTTGTAACTAAAATTTTAAAAAAAATGAGTGATCTCCCTTACCGGATGCTCTTCAACACGTGTTGAACCATTCGTGACCAACTCGTGTTATTCCGGTAAGAGCCGGTTACGGAAAGGGGCGAGTGTGACGAATGGTGTCATTCGTCACCACTCGCCCCTTTCCGTAACCTGCAAGAAGACTCGCTATTCGGCTTGTCCCGGAATAACACGTTGGTCACGAATGGAATGGTGTTGAACGGTTCTCTATGGCCATTGCGCACCAATATTTCACTATAACGCTGTTAGGAGTTATCGCATTTACAAGGCGCATAGGCCCCTGATGTCGGCAATGTTGAGGATGCTTAGTGTGATAATGTAAACGCATATGACAGACACGCTGTGTCGGTTGAGTCGATAATCACATCACACTGGGTCCCGTTTCCGTTCAACACTGTGAATCTCCTTTCTTCGTTTAGGCGTAATTAAAGTCAAATTGGTCTTTGACGGTTAGGGGCGGTCGGGTATCCTGGTGGTTAAAGCGTTCGTTCGTCACGCCGAAGACCCGGGTTAGATTCCCGACATGGGTACAATGTGTGAAGCCCATTTCTGGTGTCCCCCGCCGTGATATTGCTGGATATTGCCAAAAGCGGCGTAAAACCAAACTCACTCACTCACTCTTTGACGGTTAGGGGCGGTGGGGTAGCCTGGTGGTTAAATCGTTCGCTCGTCACTCCAAAGAGCCGGGTTTGAATCTCCTCATGGGTACAAATTGTGAAGCCAATGTTCCGGTGTCCCCCGCCGTGTTATTGCTGAAATATTGCTTAAAGCGGCGTAAAACCACACTCACTCACTCTTACGACAAGCATAGGTTCATGGCGGCCTTTACTCTCATCCGGAATCCTGAAATTAAAGTGACAATGTCAAATTACGGTCAAGTATCGCAAACCAAAGTGACCAATGTGTTAGTCAGACTACGTGTATACCAAAATTCATTTTATTTTTAAACAAAATTTTTGTCATTCCCACAGACAGGTTTTTGATATGTTTGTCATGACGGCCATATTGAAAATCGAATTGAACAATTTGGTGTTTCATCATTGGTGGAAATTAACGTGCGAAATTTCAGCGTTTTCGGAGCCGAGGTTTCGGCCAACATGTTTAGGACGGACAGACAGGCAGCGACATGGGACCACTTTGACTTTGAGTCAGGTGAGCTAAGTAAGAGTATCACTGTGAAATGCGTCACTCCATTCCACTAGTGTTAAGATAAATACTGGAGTCCGTGAGTCAATACTCTCCACGAACTGGTTTCTCTGCAACATCCAACCCTTTACCAGGTATGTGTTGATCTTACCTGATCATTCGTTCCCCAGGGCGCCCGTTCATTCGAATTGTCAACTTTGTGTCGGAGCACGGAGCATAGTATTCCAAGTCTACATCACAAAAATACCAGACACCGATTGTATTTTACATCCGTTGTCACCGTAGGTAGACTCTAATAATTTCAGACCCGTGAAGATTCCGGGGTAGAATAGGTCTTCAGCAACCCATGCTTGCCGTAAAAGGTGACTATGCTTGTCGTAAAAGGCGACTAACGGGATCGGGTGGTCAGGCTCGCTGAGTTGGTTGATGCATGTCATCAATCCAAATTGCGTGGATCGATGCTCATGATATTAGTCACTGGATTGTCTGGTCCAGACTCGATTATTTACAGACCGCCGCCACATAGCTGGAATATTGCTGAGTGCGGAGTTAAACAACAAACCAACCAATCTAATAATTTCAGTACGTTTAGCTCCAAATGAGAACGATGAATTGCAAAACAACTCAAAATCGGGAATAATATATTTAATGTCAACACGATACCCGGCAATAAATGCCCAGTACCCAACAATATCTATTGCTACTTTATTCCCAATACTGGAAAAGGTTGTTTTATGTGTACAAGTTGACATCTTGAACGGGGGGCCTAACGGTAGGAGGAACAGCGCAAACACGTACTGCACGTGCTACATGGTACACGTTGTTGTTGACTGACAAGATACGCTAGTCAGGTGTTGTGAAACAGTTAGTTTTAAAGGTGTTTGATTTCTTTCAAAGTAAAGCAGAAAGAGCATTAATAAACCCATAAAACGAGCATCTGAAGCCCTTAGTATGTCTCCCAACAAGCCGAAAAATGTTATCCGTCGACGGGACTCTAGTAATCAGGCAAGCAGTTGAAGAACCATGTAGGGTTAATAAATTACACAGTTTTTAGAAAAATCAAGTTAGACGTGCAATCGTTAAACTGCATTCATAAAGTGTACCTGTTTTCCTTGATGAGACGTGGGTAAATGCCTCTCACACAGCCAGCAGTCAATGGGTACCCGGTGGGGACTGTAAGGTGAGTGAGTGAGTGAGTGAAATTGGGTTTAACGCCGCTTTTAACATTATTCCAATTATATCACGGCGTGTCAGCTTAATGTGGGAGGAAAGCCCGAAGTGATGCAGGTCTCAGACGTTTACCACTTCGGTGAGACGCCCGAGAACGGGTGTGGTGCTGACAAACCTAGAAACATAATTGGGGTGAACCGGGATTCGAACCCACAATCATAGGTTTCTGGCGTGTCCAGGGGACGCAACTCTGCACAGCGAATCGCGGCGCTTTAGACGACTGGGCCACCCGTGCCCCCGGGGACTGTCAGGAGTCTTGGAGGACGTTACCAATGGGAAAAGCTGAAAGACGTATCGTTCTCCATGTTGGCTGTGCTAGTCAGGATTTTCTCCCATGCTATGATTTCGTCCTTCGAGCCAAGGTCAAGGACAACAGGGACTACCACATAGAAATGAACGGCAGGGTATATCTGGTGTGGGTGAAATATAACTCGGTTCCTGCTTTACCTGCCAAGTCCCATAATATCCTGGACTATGCACCATATCACAGTACGCAGGATCCAGACAGCAAGGCCCTAATAGCCTTGAGTGAGTGAGTGAGTATGGTTTTACGCCACTTTTAGCAATATTCCAGCAATATCACGGCGGGGGACACCAGAAATGGGCTTCACACATTGTACCCATGTCGGGAATCGAGCCAGGGTCTCCTAATAGCCTTGAAGGCAATATGGTGACGTGGCTGCAACGGATGAATATGTCTTTTCCTTCGAAAACTATGAAATCATCGAATCTAACACACCTGAGCCCGTGTGCATGTTTACAATTACATCAAAGGTCAAGGTCACGCCGTCTTACGACTTCCCCTTAATTACCACTGCGATCTGAATGCAATAAAGTTGATAAGGGATACCGCCAAAGGTGACGTTGGACGATTGAACACGACGTTAAAATTGCAGGATGTTTGAAAGCTAGTAAAGTAATCCCCTGATCACGTGAGGGACTTCAGCAAGCAACAGGCCCACGTTATAGATGTGACCATCAGGTGACACAAGCAATTCTGACTACGAGTGCTGTAACATGAACTGTCATTCTCTGTACCGTTGTATAGCACGTGCATTACGTGTTTGTGCTGTTCCTCCTACCGTTGTGACTCCCTCCGTTCAAGATGTACACTAAACATCGTAATAGTTTCTGAAACAACTTTTTCCAGTGATGCAAATAAAAATAAAATAGGTACGTTAGGTACAGGGCATTGATTTCCTCGTACCATTTAATGACCAGCGTAATATACAGTAAACTACGTTTATAACGAACACGCTTATAACGAACTGACGGATATAACGAACTAATTTTTAGTCCCGACCATTTGTTGTATATATGCTGTATGTATGCTTAAAACGAACTACGGTTATTACGAACTAAAATTAGTGGTCCCCTCGAGTTCGTTATAACCGTAGTCTTCTATAGCTGGAGTATTGCTGTGTCGGCGTTTAACAACGAACAAGCAAATGATAACCTACTTTTTCACTTTATATCTACATAGATGCTTCCAAGAGTTTTTCTAATTTTGCTGTCGGCGGTGACCGATGCCACTCGCCATTCCACGGAGGAGATGAAGGACGTTCTCTCCGCAGCAACCAACATTGGCGTTCAGATGTGTGCTGCAAGATGCTTTGAAATTCGCTCCTGCAAAAGTTTTGCCTTCAAAGGTGCCGACCTCACGTGTCATCTGTTGAGTCTTGTGAAGAGGAGGCACTTGGATGGGTTTAAGGTCATTCCAAGAGTAAAGGCAGGTGGAAATCGGTTTGTCAATTAAATTGCTGTAAATTCAAAATGTCATCACCTGTGAAAAAATAAGTCTCGTATCTTCTGAAAATATTGGCGTAGAAGCAAAATAGTTATGAAACTTATGAACGAAAGCCCTGAGAACAAGTGGCGACCTTAATTGTTCCCGGAGAGGGTAAGCATGTCTACCGTCCCCCTCTACCGGCAGAACCCACCACTAACACAATCTAGAATCTAGTCAAGACCTGTAATAAAATATATTAACATGTCACAATTGGTAAAATATTGATTAGGCTTGTATGTGTGTGTGTGTGTGTGTGTGTGTGTGTGTGTGTGTGTGTGTGTGTGTGTGTGTGTTTGATGTCTGGACGAGACCACCCACTGGTCGATATTGTGAGCAACGATCCGTACCATGGGTACGAAGACATGTTGGTTGGTTGGTATGTTGTTTAACGCCGCATTCAGCAATATTCCAGCTATATGACGGCAGTCTGTAAATAATCGAGTCTGGACCAGAAAATCCAATGACTGAAATCATGAACATCAATCCACGCAATCGGGATACGATGACATGCATCAACCAAGTCAATGAGCCTGAACACCCGATCCCGTTAGTCGCCTCTTACGACAAGCATAGTCGCCTTTTACGGCAAGCATTGGTGGCTGAAGACCTATTCTATCCCGGATCTTCACATGTAAAGTCACCTAGCCTGACCAAGCGATATATTTGGACGACTCTTACAACCAGTATAGGTTGCTGAGGACCTCTTCTCCCCCCAAATCTCCATGGGGGCTTGTTTGTAAATGTCCTGTTCACAACGGTTGTTTAGTTTATTAAATGTGTTTTACAAGCACTTCAAATAAGTACATGTTTTCTCATGTCTTCGATTGATTGCTGTAAGAGCGGACTAAGAGGGTAGGGGCTAGGCTATAGGGACGTGGGTAACAGGTCAGTGTACCACTATACCAGACCACATCGTGCCCAGTTTGTCACCGATTTTCTCCGACGGGCACTGGGCTGGCCCACAAAGTTCCTTGAAATGTCCCCAATAGAGCTCCTGTTGGGTGTTCTCGGGTGTTCTCGTGTGTTCTCGTGTGTTCTCGGGCGAAGGGTGTACGCTAGAGAACAAACACCTGCCAACGTGGCCCAGCATTGGGTACGTCAAATGACTCAATTGTGAATAAATTAACTTGGTCTCGTCGCTATATGGCTGAAATAATGCCGATATATTTTAACTCACTCACTCTTCAGACGTAATGGCGGGCAATACCAAGGACAACCATGTGCAAGCTCATCAACAGTATACCATCAGGGTGTCGTGTATGTAAGACCCAATAAGGGACAAACAGATATTGATTTACACGCCGGACTAAGCGCCCCGTTCTAATAAGCGCCAACGGCGGTATTTGCTAATATACTGGCTAGTGAACAATCCCAATTAGCGCCCCTTCCGATTGATCAATGTTCACAAGACGTATTTATTCGCGTACAATACGCACTCGTGTGTTATATGCACCCTTATTTATGGGCAATTAAATTCTAGAAAAATATATCTGTCGTACATAAACATTTCAGGCTGTCAGCATAAACCACGAAATTAATCTTTAAACTCTCTTTTTTCACCAAAAATATATTCTAATAAGAGCCCCCTATTTCTAATTTTGAGAGTGCCCTGTACGCGTATTACGTTGAATACGGTAATGACACTTATCGCCATTACCTCAGCTCCCTTATTTTGTTTATGTGGTATGAATTCGTTCGCCCTCTACACGTAGACACAATAAATGGATAACCACTTCTTATGGTACTGTTATAGCGACGCTCCCGAAAAGAAGTCTCTGAACTTCTGAGAAATGCCTATGAAACAATTCATTCCTGAATTAACTCAAAACTTTTTATGATATAGATGCTAGATCACCCTTGTGCCAAAACGAGATGCGACGCTGGAACAAGATGCGTGAAAGGCCGTCAAGACAACATTGCCTGCATTAACGGTAAAACATTCATTTTTTTCTGGAGTTTTTGGTGCTGTTACCCCTGTAACAGTCTATATGTCCTCAATTATCCAATGAAATACGATTATTGAATATCAGATTAATCAAGTGAGAATACTAGTACCTACTGCCGATTTACTTTGTTGTTTAAGGCGCACTCAGAAATATTCCAGCTATATAAAGGGGGTGTAATTACTCAAGTTGGGACCAATCTACTGATTGCTATGACAAGCAACGATTGACACCTTTTGTGTATTGCTACACGAAAGCTATTAAAATAGGAATGGAAATAATTCCAGACACATTTTGTGTCTTATTTTGTCGGAATGATGAGTTCTGATTGGTCCACGTGATCTTTATAAAATACTTTACCATGCCTCCATGTCAGAATGATGAGTTCTGATTGGTCCACGTGATCTTGATAAAATACTTTACCATACCTCCATGTCAGAATGATGAGATCTGATTGGTCCACGTGATCTTGATAAAATACTTTACCATACCGCCATGTCAGAATGATGAGATCTGATTGGTCCACGTGATCTTGATAAAATACTTTACCATACCGCCATGTCAGAATGATGAGATCTGATTGGTCCATGTGATCTTGATAAAATACTTTACCATACCGCCATGTCAGAATGATGAGATCTGATTGGTCCACGTGATCTTGATAAAATACTTTACCATACCGCCATGTCAGAATGATGAGATCTGATTGGTCCACGTGATCTTGATAAAATACTTTACCTTACCTCCATGTCAGAATGATGAGATCTGATTGGTCCTCGTGATCTTGATGAAATACTTTACCATACCTCCATGTCAGAATGACGAGATCTGAGTGGTCGACGTGATCTTGATAAAATACTTTACCATACCGCCATGTCAGAATGATGAGATCTGATTGGTCCATGTGATCTTGATAAAATACTTTACCATACATCCATGTCAGAATGATGAGATCTGATTGGTCCACGTGATCTTGATAAAATACTTTACCATACATCCATGTCAGAATGATGAGATCTGATTGGTCCACGTGATCTTGATAAAATACTTTACCATACCGCCATGTCAGAATGATGAGATCTGATTGGTCCATGTGATCTTGATAAAATACTTTACCATACATCCATGTCAGAATGATGAGATCTGATTGGTCCACGTGATCTTGATAAAATACTTTACCATACATCCATGTCAGAATGATGAGATCTGATTGGTCCATGTGATCTTGATAAAATACTTTACCATACCTCCATGTCAGAATGATGAGATCTGATTGGTCCACGTGATCTTGATAAAATACTTTACCATACCGCCATGTCAGAATGATGAGATCTGAGTGGTCCACGTGATCTTGATAAAATACTTTACCATACCGCCATGTCAGAATGATGAGATCTGATTGGTCCATGTGATCTTGATAAAATACTTTACCATACCGCCATGTCAGAATGATGAGATCTGAGTGGTCGACGTGATCTTGATAAAATACTTTACCATACATCCATGTCAGAATGATGAGATCTGATTGGTCCACGTGATCTTGATAAAATACTTTACCATACCGCCATGATAGAATGATGAGTTCTGATTGGTCCACGTGATCTTGATAAAATACTTTACCATACCTCCATGTCATAATGACGAGATCTGATTGGTCCACGTGATCCTGATGAAATACTTTGTAACCTGTCTTGGAGGGTAATAAATTTCACAGCGGGGCAATAAATCTTTTGTACACCGCCATGAGTACTACAGGCTGCACATGCATTTCTGAGACAGAATAAAACCTTTATATCCCTCTTGAAAGCAAAATTATTCCGAACAAACGGTTGTCACATGACAGAGCACAAGCTAACCTAAGCTCAATCAAGCAGCTGTTTTCTATCAATTTGGAATTTATTTGAATTATTTTACAATGTCATATTAAAATATGTCGGTAAGATAAATTTATTGTAGCAGGGTCCCTCGGGGTCCCTGGTGAGGTTTTATAACACTCGCCAAAACTTAACACTGGACGCATAGAACACGATGTACCCAGAGTGATCCTGCCACAACTAATACTACCTTGAAAAACGATGGTGTCCCTATCGTCGTCTACGAAACTATACAATTGCGGATCCAATTCACGCCAAATATTTTTCTAGATTTGCCAGGGACCTGGGTTCCTTGGTGTCAGGATGTCATTTAAGAAGAATAAAGTAATGACAGAAAACGTGGTAAAAGTTTTCGGTTTTATTACTATCAGCTAAAAGTATCTAAAAAAGTCCCCAATTGACACAGACAATGTTCGATGATTAACAACCCATTAACAAATATACAAGCTGATCGGCTAATCAACATCTATTACAAGAGAAAGCTAAATCAACACTCTGACAAGGCAACCAACCCGATGCGCACATAGTCAATTAAGGCAACTGTGACAATTGACATCTAAGAGTTCATTAACTACACTCTTATAAATGAATAACATGGACTTTGTTGGATAGGGAGAACTGAGCACTGAGGGGCTATCCCTAAAATATGTATCATCGCAACAACAAAAAGAGTTTTGACCAAAAGAGTAATTTGACTCAAATTATGAAAAGGCACGTGACTAAAACCAGAAAATCCAGGGAAAATTGATTAATCACGGATTTCTTGTAAAAGAGAAATAGCACCTTGGCCAATAAACTCAGCTCAAAACCACCTTAGTAAGTCTATACTAGATCAAATTTGTTCTACATTTTGTTACTTACTAGCTAAACTGGCAAGGTCTGACCAGCTAGTAACAATAGGACCATTTTTCGGCCTAACGAATCCTGGCGGCAGCTACACTTGAAAGGGCTAGGGCTCATAAATCATACGCACGGACGTCGGAGACGACAACCTCTCCATGCTAGCCAGGCGAACTGTAAAACCGGGTGAGCTTACAGAAACGTGTTTTCTAAAATAGGGAAAACTCTTATAGCATTTACTCCTAAACCAATATGGAAGATGTAGGTACCAAAGTAAGGACTGTACACAAGCTACCGATAGGTACTGCTAGACATTTACGGACCGCCTCCGTGGTCAAGTGGTAGAGCGTTAACCCGGAGAGCGGAAGGTCCGGGGTTCGATCCCCTGCCGCGTCATACCAAAAGACGTTAAAAGATGGTACTTGTTGTTACCCTGTCTGACGCTCGGCATTAAGGGGCTAAAACAAGGACTGGTCGACTCGGAGTCAGTATACTGTGTCTGAGTGGGGTGTTCATGTTAAACTGCGGCATGGCATCTCAGTGTGCTGTCACTATAAATCGGCATCAGTCCGGACTAGTACAAGCAGCCACACACACACACACACGTACATGCACGTCGCTTTATAGGTGCAATAATCTTGGACGCGGCGTTAAACCCCATTTCACCTCACCTCACCTTACTAAACATTTACAGCCAGATATGTACAATTAGTAAGGTGGCAATTCATTCCATACATATAAGTCACTTCCTCCGAACATCAAGCTGACACACCATAACATAATGAGATACTGTTTTAAAGTTCTTCAAAGAACCAGAATCAGAATCCTAGGTCACGTGATTAGAACAAACTTTTCGTCTTCCTTTTACGTTTGTCTTTGCCCAAAAATATGGGTCAGCAGGTCGAAAAATAGAAATCCCTATTCGTCATAATTCGTTGTATTTGGAAGACTTTAAGATAATATTTTCAAAAGGTTTTAGTTATAGTACTTAAGATAATTTCTTGATACTGTTAGCGACAGTAAATGAGTTTCTTTTAACACTTTTATATTTTTTGGTCGGTAGAATATAAACAAAAATATTGTTTTTATTTTATTCTTCACATTTCATTTGTTGAAAGGCTTTAAAAGCTGTGGTATCCCGATGCACACCCTGGGTGCTGAAGTCATCTATGGCGACCTGTTCCTCGGGGACAAGGCGGAGTTCACATGCCAAGCAGACCACAGACCTTGCACAGCGAGGACGACCAGCACATGTCTCTCCAACGGCAAGTGGGAAGACATGACGGATTTCTGCGGATTGTTCCGGTGGGAGTTCCCAGTAGGTAGCCATTTTGGTAGCTGGAATTCTGCAGAATGCGGCTTTGGGCAATACTAGTATACAATAACTGTGCCCCCTTAAACAATCACGAATGTTTCAGATTCATAAATTTAAATTATAGTAAACTACGTTTATAACGAACACACTTATAACAAACTGACTGATATGGCGAACCTTTTTTTAGTCCCGACCATATGTTGTATAAATCCTGTATATTTGCTTATAACGAACTGCGTTATTACGAACTAAAGTTAGAGGTCCCATTGAGTTTGTTATAACCGTAGTGTACTTGCAAATACTTTGTCATAAACGTGGCATGAAAGAGACGCTATACACCGACGACGTCCTTGACGTCCATCACTCACGTCGGCAAGATAGATAATCGTATCCTTCTGGTCGATTCCCGACATGGGTACAATGTGTGAAACCCATTTCTGGTGTCCCCCGCCGTGATATTGCTGGAATATTGCTAAAAGCGGCGTAAAACCATACTCACTCACTCACTCACCCTGGTTCACCTGCGAGGTTAGTTTCGGACTGCATCTTTGACAGCCCTCGGCGTTCCTCGGCTACGTCCGATGTTTGAGTATAATGACCCGTGAAGATCCGGATAGAGAGTAGGTCTTCAGCAGCTCATGCTTGCGACTACGCTTGTCGAAAAAGGCGACTTACGGGATCGGGTGGTCAGGCTCGTTTGGTGCATGTCATCTCATCCCAACTGCGTAGATGGATGTCTTATACTCAGTCGATGATGTCTGTATTGTCTGGTCCAGACGCTTATAACTAACTGACGGATATAACGAGCTATTTTCTGGTCCTGTCTATTTGCTGTAAATAATCCGTACATTTGCTTATAACGAACTACGGTTATAACGAATAAAAAATTAGTGGTCCAATTGAGTTCGTTATAACCGTAGTTTACTGTATTGCTGTAATAAGTGCGGTGTTAGACAACAAACAAAGAGAAACTAACACCCGACCACGCCATCCACGACATCGGCCACATAATCTAGTTGACATGGTCAAGAGAACATCAGAGGCTCAGGTCACAGGACTAGAGTTTAGTCCAGGTTTCATCAGGGTAGAATAGGTCTTCAGCAACCCATTCTTGCCGTAAAAGGCGACTATGCTTGTAGTAAGACGCGACTAACGGGATCGAGTGGTCAGGCTCGCTGACTTGGTTGATGCATGTCATCGATCCCAATTACGTGGATCGTTGCTCATGATATCAAACACTGGATTGTCTGGTCCAGACTCGATTATTTACAGACCGTCGTCATTGAGCTGGAATATTGCGGCGTGCGGCGTTAAACAACCAGCAAACCAACCAACCAGGTTTCATCATAGCAACAGTGATGACCGCCAGCGTGTTAACCGACGTCAAATTGACGTTACGCTGACGCGTTTGTTGTTCACCGTTCTGCATTGCATTAGCTGTGGGAGCGTGGTCATAATTGACATCAAGATCAAAATCGTTCTTTGGTTGCGCTAATGTATCCTTTTACGTGATGGTCAGTGATGCACAGGAACCTTTTCCCCCTGGAACCAAACATTAGAACACATCCTTGATTCGTGGGGTTACACTGTAACTAACATCTCCTCTTCCAACAGGACCAGATGCCCTTCGAGACGTCATTTCCTTGCGGTGGGCAGCGTCAATTTCTGTTGTCTATACACGGCCGGCTGACTGGAGAACATTCGTAAGTACCCTTTGCTGCTACTCTTTAGTACTCTTTACTGCTGGAGAGAAAATATAGAAGTTTGTTTCCCACGTGTCTTTGACGGTCCATTGTCTAGGAATGACAAAATATGAACACGTGCTGCGTGTGGTCTTGCATTTCCGTTGGAGTAGCATGAGTAATGGGAACAACTAGTGTCTGTAGGATTGCATCACACTAGCGTTCGGCCGTTAAGTTGCCTTGCACTTGCACTGGGTTCGTTCTGGTTCACTGTGGGAGAATCCCGCCCACATAATCAAGCTGCCACCGCCGGAGCTGGCGACGTCGTTTGCCCAGCAACCTTTGCTGTTCGTACGAGGCGATCAAATGGATCGGGTTGTCAGGCTCGGTGGATCGATGCTCATAATATCAACGCTGTTGTCTGGTTCAGACTTTATTATTTCCAGATTGCCGTCATCATCATGAACGCGGAATATTGGCGTTTTAGCTGCGTACGGCTTCACGCAACAAAACAAAATAGATATTTACTCGTCACCAAAGCCAACAGTCCCAACAGCGTTGTTTAGGTCACTCTCTTCGAACCTGACACCAACGACGTTACACCTCAGACATGACACCAATGACGTTACTCCTCTGACCTGAAACAAATGACGTTACACCTCTGACCTGACACCAATGACGTGACACCTCTGACCTGAAACCAATGACGTTATATTTACACCCCTGTCCTGATACAATGACGTTACACCTCTGACCTGATACCAATGACGTTACACCTTTAACGTGACACCAATGACGTAACACCTCTGACCAGACACCAATGACGTTATATTTACACATCTGTCCTGATACAATGACGTTACACCTCTGACCTGATACAAATGACATTACACCTTTAACCCGACACCAATGACGTTACACCTCTAACCAGACACCAATGACGTTACACCTTTAACCTGACACCAATGACGTTACACCTCTGTCCTGACACAATGACGTTACACCTTTAACCTGACACCAATGACGTTACACCTCTGTCCTGACAGAATGACGTTACACCTCTGTCCTGACACCAATGACGTTACACCTCTGTCCTGACACAATGACGTTACACCTCTGTCCTGACAGAATGACGTTACACCTCTGTCCTGACACAATGACGTTACACCTCCGACCTGACACCAATGACGTTATATTTACATCTCTGACCTGACACAAATGAAGTTACACCTCTGACCTGACATCAATGACGTTATATTTACATCTCTTTCCTGACAGAATGACGTTATATTTACACCTCTGTCCTGACAGAATGACGTTATATTTACATCTCTTTCCTGACACAATGAAGTTACACCTCTGACCTGACACCAATGACGTTACAGCAATGACGTTACACCTTTAACCTGACAACAATGACGTTACACCAATGACGTTACACCTCTGACCTGACACCAATGACGTTACACCTTTAACCTGACAACAATGACGTTACACCTCTGTCCTGACACAATGACGTTACACCTCCGACCTGACACCAATGACGTTATATTTACACCTCTGTCCTGACAGAATGACGTTATATTTACATCTCTGACCTGACACAAATGAAGTTACACCTCTGACCTGACATCAATGACGTTATATTTACATCTCTTTCCTGACAGAATGACGTTATATTTACACCTCTGTCCTGACAGAATGACGTTATATTTACATCTCTTTCTTGACACAATGACGTTACACCTCTGACCTGAAACCAATGACGTTACACTTTTGACCTGATACCAATGACGTTACACCAATGACGTTACACCTCTGACCTGATACCAATGACGTTACACCTCTGACTTGACACCAATGACGTTACACCTCTGACTTGACACCAATGACGTTACACCTCTGACTTGACACCAATGACGGTACTCCTGTGACCTGACACCAATGACGTTACACCTCTGACCTGACACCAATGACGTTACACCTCTGACTTGACACCAATGACGTTACACCTCTGACTTGACACCAATGACGGTACTCCTGTGACCTGACACCAATGACGTTACACCTCAAACATGCTGTCCTAGACCTTCTTTTTCGTCACACATCCTTTGAAGTCTTGGAATTGCTGCTGTTGTCCATTTTTGCCGCAAATGACGTCGTCGTACAAATCTTTTGTGACACGGGGTTGGTCACGTGCGATAACCCTGCTTCTAAACGCCGCATCAGTTAAGTGTCGCATGACTTTTCAGTTGAAGCTGCTAACAGACAAAGTTATTCGTAAATCGATCCCGTAACTTTTCTGTATACAAATTGCTAGTTTTGGCTATGCGTGAGGTCGTTCCAACAATGGCGTTATAATTTGGTAGCAAACCCTTTACATTTATATATAACATTTATGTCCTATGGTCTTCCTTATGTATATCAGTGTTACCCATGCGTTTCCTTTTTTTAAATATTGATTATACATTTTCAATAATTCGATAAATTAAAAGTGCAGTTTTCTAAAACGTGTCCCAAAAACATTCCATACAATCTTGTGGATACGGATTTGTATATTCAGAGAATGGGGATCCAATATGAAGTTTTAATAATTCCTTTTCTTAAACTTTCTTTACACACACAACCTCAAATAAAAAAAGCGGATGTTGTCATGATATTAATTAGGCACAGACCGCCGTTATATAGCTGGAATAGTGATGAGTGGCGTTAAGAACAAACTGAAAAAAAGGTTTATCTAGCAAACTTGTGGGGATACGTTGACACGCAGTAACGACCAAACCCACCATGGCTGTGTTATGAAAAAATTGGAACTGATCTAGCAACGTGTCTGTTTCTTTGTTTGTTGTTTAACGCCGCACTCAACAATATTCCAGCTATATGACTGCGGTCTCTAAATAATAGAGTCTGGATAAGATAATCTAGTGATTGACATCATGAGCATCGATCAACGCAATTGGGATACGATGACATGCATCAACTAAGTCAGCGAGCCTGACCACCCGACCCCGTTAGTCGCCTCTTACGACAAGCATAGTCGCCTCTTAAGACAAGCATAGTCGCCTCTTAAGACAAGCATTGTCGCCTCTTACGACAAGCATGGGCTGTTGGAGATCCACTCTACCCCTGATATCTTCACAACTAACAATGTGTTTATTATAAAGTGTTATCATACGTGTACAATTTATTTTCCAGAATGACATTTGTTCTGAAGAAAGGGCTGGACATACTGATGTATCTCTCCTGTCGAAAGAATTATCCGGAAAGAAAAAACGAAAATAACATAATGGTCACGAACACTAAAATAAATAGTAAATGGGGCTACGAAAAGAAACATAAAGTATTCCCCTTTGAAGTTAACAGGAGATTCGTCTTGGATATCACGCTCCAGGACGGTATGTACAAGGTAAGGGTACCACCACAACGAGCGGATTATTTGTTCCTTAGATTATTTTCAAAGGTATAGACATAACATACGTTTTGCTGGTTGGTCAGAATAAAGAAAATAAATAGAGGATATTTCATGTGTCTCACGAAGATATCTCCTTTTCCCCATCACTCGATGAGAGGAACATGATATCTCACTTGACACGTGGGATATCCTAATTTTTATATACTTTTTGTGTAGTTGTCATCCGGAAAATCAAGTTATTTCATTACAAATGTAAAACCTTGAAATGTAAATTCTCACTACCCAACACGCTGGGACGGTTCACCACCCCTTGTATTTGCGACTTAAAAAGTAGTTTCGTGTTTGCAAAATCTTAAAAAGTACAAACAAAAGTATGAAAACATATTTAGGGTCAGTAAAATGCTTTAACATACATTTCGATATGATTCTATACAAAATCAACTTCAACAAAAAATATTCTTGAAAACAAGGAGACCGCTGTTGGAAGCGGAAGAATACACGCTGGTCAAGTAACATATATGGCGCTTTGCGAAACGAACAGTCCCGATTGGCGAGTTAAATGAAAAATTTACAGAATAGAAGGAAACATTTTCGAGAGAATAATAAACGGCAAGGAGTGATATTTACTCCATAAATGACCTTCTGTCATTATTTTCCTTGTCAATGTCGAACTAACGTAAAAAGGACGTTAACAGTTTGTGTAGGGGCTTAAAACTTACGATAAAGGGAGATAATTTAAGGGGAGGTAACTGTTGTATGACAATAGTTCTGTCAAATTGTTATGTTTACTGCAGTGTCACTTTCTCAATCTAAACTATTTCAAAAGAATTACATATTCATCAGAATTGATGCTTTCCATTCAGATTTTACATGGTGAGTGAGTGAGTGAGTTAGGTTTAACGCCGCTTTTAACAGTATTCCAGTTATATCACGGCGTGTCAGCTTAATGTGGGAGGAAAGCCCAAAGTGATGCAGGTCTCAGACGTTTACCACTTCGGTGAAACCCACGAGCACGGGTGTGGTGCTGACAAACCTAGAAACATAATCGCGGCGAACCGGGATTCGAACACACAATCATAGGTTCCTGGCGTGTCCAAGGGACGCAACTCTGCACAGCGAATCGCGGCGCCTTAGACGACTGGGCCACCCGTGCCCCCCAGATTTTCCATGGAACATGTTAACAACACATATACCAACAGCTTAGGACACCAAACAGAGGTGGTGTCAATTCAGATGTATAATCATAGAATACTGACACAGCCTAGACACATGTATTGTGTGAACCTGAGATATGATAAAACGTTATAACCTTACTAGATGTGAGACTGAATCAGATTCAAAACTACCTATTTGTTGTTTGTTTGTTTGTTGTTTAACGCCACACTCAGCAATATTCCAGCTATATGACAGCGGTCTGTAAATAATCGAGTCTTGACCAGACAATCCATTGATTAACATCATGAGCACGCAATTGGGATACGATGACATGACATCAACCAAGTCAGCGAGCCTGACCACGCGATCCCGTTAGTCGCCTCTTACGACAAGCACAGTCGCCTTTTACGGCAAGCATTGGTTGCTGAAGACCTATTCTACCACGGATCTTCAGGGGTCGCATACACGTTTAGAATGGAGGCAAATGTAGAATGGATCCAAATGCATACATTATAAGTCCGGGGAATGGTCACAAAAAACTATGTTGTGCTGTTAAAGACATTACATCAAATATATTGCCGAAAAATAATGTATAGGACATATCCACAAGACAACATTGTTAACGGTCAATGGTTGATTTGAACAGAACACTTAATTCATCGGTGTTCAGCCACGGTGACCTTATCTGATCTTTTTAGAACATTTTCTGACCACCTTATTTTTGCATAACAGGTAAATCCATCTTTAGGAAAATATATGTCTTGATTTTAGTTTTTTGCAGTTTTTCAAATTTTAATGCGATATTTCAGTGACTTTTTATATCACTGTTATTGATTATGTTCACATATGGTTAGACCGCCTCCGTGGTCTAGTGGTAGAGCGTCCGCCCGGAGAGCGGAAGGTACGGGGTTCGGTCCCCGGCCGCGTCATACCAAAAGACGTTTAATGATTGTACTTGTTGTTACCCTGTATGGCGCTCGGCATCAAGGGGCTAAAACAAGGACTGGTCGGCTCGGAGTCAGTATACTGTGTCTGAGTGGGGTATTCATGTTAAACTGCGGCATGGTATCTCAGTGAGCTAGCACCATTGATCGGCATCAGTCCGGACTAGTACAAGCAGCCACACAAACACACACACGTACATGCACGTCGGTATACAAGTGCAATAATCTTGGACGCGACGTTAAACTCCATTTCACCTCACCTCACCTCACATATGGTTAGACTAGACAATCTCGCCGGGAATAGCTACAATATTACTGACGCGGCGTTAAATATATAATAATCACTCACGCACTCAATCATTCCTCGTGTTACAGGTGACGGTGAATGGGAAGACATACGTGACTGTCATGGAGGAACTAGCCGAGGCACAACCTGACACACTCAGAGTCGTTGGTGATGTGAAACTAGAGTCTGTTAGAGTCGACTAGGTTGGTTGGTTGGTTTGTTGTATAACGCCGCACCCAGCACTATTCCAGCTATATGACGGCGGTCTGTAAACAATCGAGTCTGGACCAGACAATCCAGTGATTGATATCATGAGCATCGATCCACGCAATTGGAATCGATGACATGCATCAACCAAGTCAGCGAGCCTGACCACCCGATCCCGTTAGTCGCCTTTTACGACAAGCATAGTCACCTTTTACTGCAAGCATGGGTTACTGAAGACCTATTCTACCCCGGAACTTCACGGGTCTAGAGGCGACTAGGCCTTCCGCAGTTTGAAGTGAAATGTGTGACAGCATTGCTGTGTTTATCTTGTGGAGGAGACAGTCATTTGCCGTCAGTGAGATGTGCCACGTGTGTAATTTTTTTCTTGCTTCTCCTGTGCTGTGAATCAGCAACTAAAGCGAACGTAAAATGAACACTAAAGCGTCTGAAAGTTGGGACAAACAAACAATATGTGAAATTGTGTTTGTTTTTTGATTCCACATTCGAAATATTGCAGCAATGTGACGGCTTCCTGCACACGACCAGACAATCCACACCGTCGGCCACCTGGACACATTGTCAACCTAGTCACTGAGTCTGACCACCCGATCAAAAAATATATTCCGTATGGGATAGGAAGGGAGTCTTATTCTGTTCTGACTTTGATTCTCCACTATGAGTTCACGAAATATTAAACAGTTTAATTATCAGCCATTTTATATATTAACACTAACGCTCACGCACACGCGCACGCGCATACCAAAGACATGTACTTCACACACACACACACACACACACATATACCGACGCAACCCGGCCGCGTCATACCAAAAGACGTTTAAAAGATGATACTTGTTGTTACCCCGTCTGGCGCTCGGCATTAAGGGGCTAAAACAAGGACTGGTCGGCTCGGAGTCAGTATACTGTATCTGAGTGGGGTATCCATGTTAAACTGCGGCATGGTATTTCAGTGTGCTAGCACTATAAATCGGCATCAGTCCGGACTAGTACAAGCAGCCGCACACACACGTGCATGTACGTCGCAATATAAGTGCAATAATAATCTTGGACGCAACCAATTTTAACAGAAGTGCGTTCAGGCGTGTTGGGTATACAACGCCTGGCCGATATCATCGATGACACACTCAACACATTTTAGAAACACGCGTGCTGAAAAGAACAGTCACAAAATAATATAATAAAGTGAATGAGTTGGGTTCAACGCCACTTTGAACAGTGCTCCAGTTATATCAAGGCGTGTCAGCGTCATGTGTTTGTTTATTTGTTTGTTGTTTAACGCCGCACTCAGCAATATTCCACTGTTGTGTAGTCTCATTGCGGTGAACTCATCAATTGTTAGAAATCACTCAGCAATATCATCTGGGTCTTCTTTAACACGACGTCAATTCTCCAGACAGATGATAACCTGGGGCGTCTGTGATGAGGATTCAGATTCCGCGGAACCCAGCGTGATGGAACCTACGGTGGCCCATAAGGGACATGGAGTCTGTTTTTCAATATTTTTACATTTCAATTACTGTTATGGTAATCTTTTGCAAATTAACACGATTTGTCATACAAATATGTGATAAATTATGTATAAAGAAGATATTGAATCGTTGAAAAGTGAAGCGGAAATGTCAAAAACAAAAACGAAAAGGTCAAAAACTAAAATGAAAATGTCAAAAACCGCGTAGGAAAAATTATGACCGCGATGGAAATAGTTTTCTGTATTTTCATTTTAGTTTTTGACATTTTCGCTTTTGTTTTGGACGTTTTCGTTTTGGTTTTTGACATTTACATTTTAGTTTTTGACATTTTCACTTTTGTTTTTTGACATTTCCATTTTAGTTTTTGTCATTTTCGCTTCACATTTCAGCGATTCAATAGCTACTTGAAAGTACATTTTCCATGTTTTCGTTTTTTTTTTCATGATTTATCACATATTTGTATGACAAATTGTATTAATTTGCAAAAGGTTACGATAAAAGTAAGTGACATATCAAAATATTGAAAAACAGACTCCATGTCCCTTATGGGCCATCGTAGAAACCTTTGTCATGCCCAGGTCATACCTGAGAATGTTCTCAATTCTGTCATGAGATATGTCTACTGTATTGGCTGTGTTTTGTTTGTTGTTGCATCCCGTTCGCAATGGTGTTTTTACTTGGTTTTTCAGCATCGTGCCTTTGCTCGTACTTGGGGCTTTCCTCCCACATCACTCTCACACACACTTACTCCTCCCACATCAAGCTGACACGCCGTGATATGGCTGAAATACTGTTCACATCAGCGTTATCCAAACTCACTCACTCCGCTAAACATTTTTATGGTGAAATACTCTCGGTAAGTTATTATGTTATATTGTTATTATTAATAGATAATAGTTAGGAACGGAGTTCTTCCGTCCGGTTCTCAAAGGGGACAAGTTTTATTAAAAACTATTTAAGTCAGAGAAATGCAATTTGTACACACTGATGTCACTGGTCATCATCTCAACTGAGTTCGAAAATTGGTGTCGTAAATTCGTTGTTATGGCCCTTGCTCCGTGCTTTTGAACTTAGTTGATACTGCGTGAAATTGGGACAGGGTTTCTCAGAAACTGCTGAAGTTACATGAATGAAAGTGTGCATGCTTATCTAAGAGATACTTTTCAAGACTGAGTTAGAAAATTGGTCCCATAAATTATTTTGTTACAGAGCTACGGCCCTTGATCCACGTTATTGTACTTGGTGCATAGTGTGTATAGTTTTCAGAAACAACTGAAGTCAGCTTGAGGATTCAGTTATTTTTTTCCAGAGCTGGGTTTTTTGCGTGTATTATTTCACATCTAATTAATTTTGTCTAATGACATAAAGAAGACCAAGTGCCTATCTCTTATTAAGGCTTTGTATGACTCTTGTTGACGGTTTATATTCACTACTATACGAACAAACAGAATTCTAATGTGCCCCATGGCGGGGGATAGTGATAACGCTGTTTTCCTGTTAGACGTACCTTCAGGTTGGGCTGTTCATGCTGTGGAAGTGTGAATGTTTCATAACGTTGCCAAGGCGATTAGGTTTCCAACAATATACCTACCTCACGTGCACTGTGAAGAATCCCACGTGGCGTCTTGTGTTTAAAGGTCAGGTTCGTGTTAATATACATCCCATTATTGTCTAAGGAATTTTGTTGGGTCAAGCTGAGACTCGCGGTCTGACATCCACAACAATAGTGAGTGAGGTTTTACGCCGCTTTAAGCAATTTTAGCAATATTCCAGCAATATCACGGCGGGGGACACCAGAAAAGGGCTTCACACATTGTACCCATGTCGGGATTCGAACCCGGGTCTTCGGCGTGACGAGAGAACGCTTTAACCACTAGGCTACCCGACCGCCCCTTCCACAACAATAACTTTGATAACTTCAGCCGCAATATGATTCCTGTTCTCCCATACTTCACTGAGAGGAACGAACATTGCTCCTTCGGGAATATTTTTTTAATAATGTGCCACCGTCCTTGGATCCATCTGTAAAAATGGAACGGTGGGATTCATATTTAGTTCTAACTGTAAATATTCTTGCTGATATATTAATTGATTTGTGTCTGATTTTTTAAATTGTGTAAGAGTTAAGTCCACTTCCGGTCTGATAAGTTGCCAAGGACGAGAAGACAGAAGCCTGAACGGAGAAATAGTATCTAAATCAATATTGGCAGCTGTAATGTGGGGTTTAATCCAAATGCCTAGTGGTGGGGCCAGCTTAGGCTTAGTATGAAAAAGCTCTTCGTAAAGGGGTTGAAATATACAGTTATATGCAGGGTGTAATGGGTTAGAGCGTAATTTTGTAATGTATTGAAGCGATAATTTGATACGCCGTTGCTTCAACGATGGTTCATCAACTTCTACATATAAGCTATCTACAGGAGACGTACGAAATGCGCCAAGACATAGTGTTAGGCCCTGATGGTGAATTGAATCTAATATTTGTTAATTGCTCTTACAGGCTCCACCATAAGCGATGGAGCCATGATCTAATTTAGAGCGGATCAGAGACCTCTACAAGTGTGGGAGGTTTGTCTGATCACCTCCCCACTTTGTATGGGCAACAACTTTCAACAAATCTAATGCCTTCAGGCAAGTTTTGAGATAATTAATATGTGGCTTAAAAGTTAAATGGTGATCGAAAATGAGACGCAGGAACTTGGCCCCTCCTACAACCTTGATAGGAGTGCCATGTAAAAATAGCTCTGGATCTTTATGATGTTTGTCTTTCCTACAGAAATGTGTACAATTGGTCTTAGCTTTGGAAAACTTAAAACCATTTTCGAGACACCATTTGTGGATTTTGTTGAGACAAAGCTGCAACTGTCTCGATGGTATGGATATTTTTGCCACGACATGAAATATTAAAATCGTCCACAAAAAGTGAACCATCAATGGAATCATTTAAAACCTTTGACAGACTATCGATCTTTATACTAAACAGAGTTACAGACAAAATACTGCCTTGTGGGACTCCCTGATCCTGATTATAATGGTCAGACAGGGTGGAACCCACACGATCCTGAAATTGTCGGTCTGTTACAAATTGGGATATAAATTTAGGCAAACGTCCTCTTAACCCCAAATCATGTAGATCTTTTAAAATACCATGCTTCCATGTGGTATCATACGCTTTTTCTAAATAAAAAAAAGATTGATACTGCATGCTGGTTATTTACAATTGCATTTTTGACAAAGGATTCTTAACGTACTAGATGGTCAATGGTACTTCTATTCTGACGGCAACCACATTTTATGTTACTTATGAGATTTTTGGTTTCCAAGTACCACACCAGTCTATTGTTTACCAGTCGCTCCATGGTTTTGCATACACAGCTGGTCAGTGATATTGGTCTATAATTAGATGCATCCGTATGGTCCCTACCAGGTTTAGGTAAGGGAACAACTATTGCATTACGTCACGAAGGAGGAAAAGTTCCCGATGTCCAAATGTGATCAAATATATTAGGTAATGTCTCTAAACGTGAATCAGGCAAATGCTTCAAGAGCTGATAGTGAATATTATCAGCTCCCGTTGCAGTATCTTGCGCTTGACCTAGGGCAGTATTTAGCTCATGGAGTGAAAATACCTCATTATAATCTTCTCCATTTTGAGAAGTAAAATCAACCCTCTTCTTTTCCTGTTGTTTCATAGTTCGACGATGAAAATACCTCATTATAATCTTCTCCATTTGGAGAAGTAAAATCAACCCTCTTCTTTTCCTGTTGTTTCATAGTTCGACGATGAAGAATGTTTGGTCAGCGTTTTGCCCAATATATTGGCAAAGTCCGATTTATCTGTGAAAAAATGGACACCTTCCAGCTGTTACAGCTTTGTTTGTCCGTCTGGTTGTTGTTTAACGCCATTCAGCAATAATTCAGCAATATGATGGCGATCTGTAATTAATCAAGTCTTGGCCACACAATCCAGTGATTGACATCATGAGCATCGATCTAGGCAATTGGGAAACGATGACGTGCATCAACCAAGTCAGCGAGCATGATCACCCGATCCCGTTAGTCGCCTCATACGACAAGCATAGTCGCCTTTCACGACAAGACGGATCTTTTCGGGTTGCTAAAATTGCTTTGGTGTGAGTGAGTGAACTGGGTGATATGTCGCTTTGAACAGTAATTTAGCAATAGCAGGTCTTAGATGTTTACCCCTTTAGCGAAACACACGGGTATGGTGCTGATAAACCAAAATACACAGGGCGAATCTAGAATTCGAACACCTGGTCAGCGGATCCTGTCAAACCGTCTTTGAGTATTGGCTGACCGTGCTCACACCTCGGAGTGAGTGTGTGTTCTTCAAAGCCACAATCAGCGATGTTCCAGCTATATATCGGCCGTCATAATAAACCTTATCTGGACAAAGCAGTCAGCCAAATCACTGATCCTGAACACCCATATTTAAAAGTCGATTTTGTGCCCAGCTTGAAAAATTAATATATGAAGATACGAGATTAATTTCCAGTGCCCTGGTGTCTTCCGAGTGCATCAAAAATTAAATAGTTTGACTTTTTACAAACAATGCTCAAATATTTATTTCATGTTGCACTTTGTTGGTTTGCTCGTTTAGATCACACATTGTGACCAACAGATCCACACAGTCGACTCTATCCCAACTGCGTGGATCGATGCTCATGATGTCAATCACTGGATTGTCTGGTCCAGACTCGATTGATTACAAACCGCCGTCATATAGCTGGAATATCGCTGAGTGCGGCGTTAAACAACAAACAAACAAACATAGCCGGTTCTGGGCCACACAAACCAGTGGGTGACATTGTGAGCAAAGTGCTGTCGTGGTACAGTGGCAGGCTTGTTTTAGTCACACATTGTGGCCACCCGGTCCTCACGTGTCGACACGTAGGCTTTGTGTGTTGGTGTTTTACGCCGATGTCAACAATAGTCCAACTCAATAAATAATCTTCCAAACCAGTGGTTGACATTGTGAGCAAAGACCCACCCTGGCGAGGTACATTGACAGGCAAACAAGTCACCTACCTCGACGATCCGAATGTTTGAGGTTACATCCGGCTAAATATATCCCAGAATCCCCACGAGATCGCGACCCGTGAAGATTCCGGGATAGGATACGTCTTCAGCAACCCATGCTTGCCGTAAAAGGCGACTAACGGGATCGGGTGGTCAGACTCGCTGACTTGGTTGATGCATGTCATCGATCCAAATTGTATCTGCATCCTCACTTTAACGGATGCATATGATTTACAGAAATCAGACGACTAAACGCGTGTTCAATCAGTGGCCTTTATTTGACATGTTAATATGGCCTTTCACAGATGAAATTGTTGACAAGTTTGCAGTCAACATCATTCCATTGATATCCATTGACCTGCCATATTTGAAGACAGTGTTCCACATTAAAATAATTGCTGGGATTTCCTGGTGACCAGTTGGTGTAGGTAAGGAGTTGATCCCCGTCCCACACGTATCGCCCCTCCAGCCCCAGGTCACTCCCGCCGATGTAATAGGCAAAAGCTAAATAGAGGGAGAGAATCTTATTCAACCTGCTAGTGTATAACATATAGTATTGGAATGGTGAACAAAACATGGAACACACAGTTGTCAGCAGAGAATGTACTGTGTAACAAGTGTGAGTGTTTGTTTGTTTGTTGTTTAACGCCGCACTAAGCAATCCTCAAGCTATGAGACGGCGGTTTGTTAATACTCGAGTCTCGATCAGATAATCCACCTATTCCAACCCGGATCTCCACGGGTCTAAGGGAGAATGACTTCGTTCATATGAAGCATCGCATCAGCAATCTTCCCGAAATCTTTAGTGAAGTGTGCATGTTTCACAAGTATGCAGAGACGCAGCCTATCCTAACCCCTCACACCAACCCAACCCCCTACACACATACTTTAAGGAAGAGAACATATCAACGAAATGGATCCCAACGCCAATGGGAACCCTCAAAATGAATTCCCGTCTCTGTCATGTAAATGTACATCCCGGTTGAGAGAAGTCTCTCACACAACCCCCAATCCCCATGGAAGTATAGCTGCATGTTAAAAATAATGTAGCCTAGTGGTTAAAGCGTTCGCTCGTCACGCTGAAGACCCGGGTTCGATTCCCGACATGGGTACAATGTGTGAAGCCCATTTCTGGTGTCCCCCGCCGTGATATTGCTGGAATATTGCTAAAACCATACACCCCCCCCCCCCCCCCCATACACACACACGCGCCCACCCCCACGCCCACCAAGATAATAAAACGTCGATCCGCGTCTGGTATGGTAAACTTACCCTTGCCTGTTTGTGTTGCATAACCTCTAATAAAGGCATCCTCGGGAGCACTTGTGATGACGACCAGGTGGCTGCCCAAGAACCGACAGATCGACTGAAATTGAATTACCGAATATTTTCCAAATACGTAAAAATGTTGTAAATGGGCCGTGTTAATGTGTATGTTTGTGCAAGTTGTATGTATGTATGTGCATGTGTATGCAGGTGTCAGTGTGAAGGTGTAGGTGCGTGCATATTTGTATGCAGGTGTGTATGTGTAATGGTGTGTGTGTAGGTGTTTGTGTAAAGGTGTAGGTGTGTGTGTATTTATGTGCGCACGAACATGTATGCAGATGTGTGTGTAGAAGTAGATGTATGTATGTTGGTGTGTGTGTGTGTGTGCGCGCGTGTGTGAAGGTGTGTGTGAAGGTGTGAAAGTGTGTGAAGGTGTGTGTGAAGGTGTGAAGGTGTAAACTTGAGGGCGAAAGATGAATTATCAACGGCACGCAATTCATGATTACTTGTTTACTTTCGCCATCAATTTCATTTCATTGAATTACCAATCATTTCGCGTTAATTGGGGCACCGGAAGCAAATAGTTGTACTCCTACTTGAAATATGGCGCGGAAAAAGGGCTGTGCTCTTTCTCAAATCTACCATCTGAAGCAAACATCTGGTTCATGCAATCAGTCCGGACTAGTACAAGCAGCCACACACACACACACACGTACATGCACGTCGCTATATAAGTGCAATAATCTTGGACGTGACGTTAAACCCTATTTCACCTCACCTCACCTCACCTCATTGAGTGAAAGTACGCCTTAATCATCCATTATTTGACATGACCTTACATGATAAAGGGCTTTATAAGCCTCGTGTGTTTCCATATTGTATATATCATATATTAGGAAAACATAAAATGTATATTGCTCGACTCAGGGATGCATGGTACAATTTGTATTCCTAATAAATAATATATAAGATACGGAAACACACTCGGGAAATAATCTCTGTTTTACAAAAACATCTTTATGACCGACAATTTAGTGACACGTGTTGGTGCAAGTAAGGCCTAGATTCTTGCAGTGTTATATAGGGCACTCTACGTGCTGCCACACCGTGGGCACCATTCTCTGTGCAGAGTTCGACCCGTAGTGCCGGCAGGATCCAACGATTTTGGTTCCAAGCTTCGCCCTCATTTTCATTCTTTGTTTTTAAGCACCAATTATTCTCGTGGCTTTCACCAATGTCGAAAATGTCGATCACCTGCATCACTTTTAATCCAAATCTCCAATCATAAGTTGATATTCGGTTTTATGACTGAAATACTGTACAAATCAGCGATAAACCCAACTCACTCACTCACTCACTCCTCCCTCATCATGATGACACTCCGTGATATAACTGAAATACTTTCAAAGTAGCGTCACACGCAAATCACCAACTCACTCCTCCCACACCAAACTGACACGCAGTGATATAACTGAAATACTGTTAAAAGCAGCGATAAACCCAACTCACTCACTCACTCCTTCTACATCAAGCTGACACGCCGTGATCTAACTGAAATACTGTTCAAAGTGGGTGTTAAACCCAACTCACTCACTCACTCCTCCCACATCAAGCTGACACCCAGTGATATAACTGAAATACTGTTCAAAGCAGCGATAAACCCAACTCACTCACTCCTCCCACATCAAGCTGACACGCCGTGATATAACTGTAATACTGTTCAAAGCAGCGAAAAACCCAGCTCACTCACTCACTCCTCCAACATCAAGCTGACACGCCGTGATAGAACTGAAATACTGTTCAAAGCAGCGATAAACCCAACTCACTCACTCACTCACTCCTCCCATCTCAAGCTGACACTCAGTGATATAACTGAAATACTGTTCAAAGCAGCGATAAACCCAGCTCACTCACTCCTCCAACATCAAGCTGACACCCAGTGATATAACTGAAATAATGTTCAAAGCAGCGATAAACCCAGCTCACTCACTCCTCCAACATCAAGCTGACACCCAGTGATATAACTGAAATACTGTTCAAAGCAGCGATAAACCCAACTCACTCACTCACTCACTCCTCCCATCTCAAGCTGACACTCCGTGATATAACTGAAATAATGTTCAAAGCAGCGATAAACCCAGCTCACTCACTCCTCCAACATCAAGCTGACACCCAGTGATAGAACTGAAATACTGTTCAAAGCAGCGATAAACCCAACTCACTCACTCACTCACTCCTCCCATCTCAAGCTGACACCCAGTGATATAACTGAAATAATGTTCAAAGCAGCGATAAACCCAGCTCACTCACTCCTCCAACATCAAGCTGACACCCAGTGATAGAACTGAAATACTGTTCAAAGCAGCGATAAACCCAACTCACTCACTCACTCCTCCTATCTCAAGCTGACACTCAGTGATATAACTGAAATAATGTTCAAAGCAGCGATAAACCCAGCTCACTCACTCCTCCAACATCAAGCTGACACCCAGTGATATAACTGAAATACTGTTCAAAGCAGCGATAAACCCAACTCACTCACTCCTCCAACATCAAGCTGACACCCAGTGATATAACTGTAATACTGTTCAAAGCAGCGAAAAACCCAGCTCACTCACTCACTCCTCCAACATCAAGCTGACACGCCGTGATAGAACTGAAATACTGTTCAAAGCAGCGATAAACCCAACACACTCACTCCTCCCATCTCAAGCTGACACTCCGTGATATAACTGAAATACTGTTCAAAGCAGCGATAAACCCAGCTCACTCACTCCTCCAACATCAAGCTGACACCCAGTGATATAACTGAAATACTGTTCAAAGCAGCGATAAACCCAACTCACTCACTCACTCCTCCCACCTCAAGCTGACACTCCGTGATATAACTGAAATACTGTTCAAAGCAGCGATAAACCCAACTCACTCACTCACTCACTCACTCACTCCTCCCACCTCAAGCTGACACCCAGTGATATAACTGAAATACTGTTCAAAGCAGCGATAAACCCAACTCACTCACTCACTCCTCCCACCTCAAGCTGATACTCCGTGATATAATTGAAATACTGTTCAAAGCAGCGATAAACCCAGCTCACTCACTCCTCCAACATCAAGCTGACACCCAGTGATATAACTGAAATAATGTTCAAAGCAGCGATAAACCCAGCTCACTCACTCCTCCAACATCGAGCTGACACCCAGTGATATAACTGAAATACTGTTCAAAGCAGCGATAAACCCAGCTCACCCACTCCTCCAACATCAAGCTGACACCCAGTGATATAACTGAAATAATGTTCAAAGCAGCGATAAACCCAACTCACTCACTCACTCACTCCTCCCATCTCAAGCTGACACTCAGTGATATAACTGAAATAATGTTCAAAGCAGCGATAAACCCAGCTCACTCACTCCTCCAACATCAAGCTGACACCCAGTGATATAACTGAAATAATGTTCAAAGCAGCGATAAACCCAGCTCACTCACTCCTCCAACATCAAGCTGACACCCAGTGATATAACTGAAATACTGTTCAAAGCAGCGATAAACCCAACTCACTCACTCACTCACTCATCCCATCTCAAGCTGACACTCCGTGATATAACTGAAATAATGTTCAAAGCAGCGATAAACCCAGCTCACTCACTCCTCCAACATCAAGCTGACACCCAGTGATATAACTGAAATACTGTTCAAAGCAGCGATAAACCCAACTCACTCACTCACTCCTCCCACCTCAAGCTGATACTCCGTGATATAACTGAAATACTGTTCAAAGCAGCGATAAACCCAGCTCACTCACTCCTCCAACATCAAGCTGACACCCAGTGATATAACTGAAATAATGTTCAAAGCAGCGATAAACCCAGCTCACTCACTCCTCCAACATCGAGCTGACACCCAGTGATATAACTGAAATACTGTTCAAAGCAGCGATAAACCCAGCTCACCCACTCCTCCAACATCAAGCTGACACCCAGTGATAGAACTGAAATACTGTTCAAAGCAGCGATAAACCCAACTCACTCACTCACTCACTCCTCCTATCTCAAGCTGACACTCAGTGATATAACTGAAATAATGTTCAAAGCAGCGATAAACCCAGCTCACTCACTCCTCCAACATCAAGCTGACACCCAGTGATATAACTGAAATAATGTTCAAAGCAGCGATAAACCCAACTCACTCACTCACTCCTCCCACCTCAAGCTGATACTCCGTGATATAACTGAAATAATGTTCAAAGCAGCGATAAACCCAACTCACTCACTCACTCACTCCTCCCATCTCAAGCTGACACTCAGTGATATAACTGAAATAATGTTCAAAGCAGCGATAAACCCAGCTCACTCACTCCTCCAACATCAAGCTGACACCCAGTGATATAACTGAAATACTGTTCAAAGCAGCGATAAACCCAGCTCACTCACTCCTCCAACATTAAGCTGACACCCAGTGATATAACTGAAATACTGTTCAAAGCAGCGATAAACCCAACTCACTCACTCACTCACTCCTCCCATCTCAAGCTGACACTCCGTGATATAACTGAAATAATGTTCAAAGCAGCGATAAACCCAGCTCACTCACTCCTCCAACATCAAGCTGACACCCAGTGATAGAACTGAAATACTGTTCAAAGCAGCGATAAACCCAACTCACTCACTCACTCACTCCTCCCATCTCAAGCTGACACCCAGTGATATAACTGAAATAATGTTCAAAGCAGCGATAAACCCAGCTCACTCACTCCTCCAACATCAAGCTGACACCCAGTGATAGAACTGAAATACTGTTCAAAGCAGCGATAAACCCAACTCACTCACTCACTCCTCCTATCTCAAGCTGACACTCAGTGATATAACTGAAATAATGTTCAAAGCAGCGATAAACCCAGCTCACTCACTCCTCCAACATCAAGCTGACACCCAGTGATATAACTGAAATACTGTTCAAAGCAGCGATAAACCCAACTCACTCACTCCTCCAACATCAAGCTGACACCCAGTGATATAACTGTAATACTGTTCAAAGCAGCGAAAAACCCAGCTCACTCACTCACTCCTCCAACATCAAGCTGACACGCCGTGATAGAACTGAAATACTGTTCAAAGCAGCGATAAACCCAACACACTCACTCCTCCCATCTCAAGCTGACACTCCGTGATATAACTGAAATACTGTTCAAAGCAGCGATAAACCCAGCTCACTCACTCCTCCAACATCAAGCTGACACCCAGTGATATAACTGAAATACTGTTCAAAGCAGCGATAAACCCAACTCACTCACTCACTCCTCCCACCTCAAGCTGACACTCCGTGATATAACTGAAATACTGTTCAAAGCAGCGATAAACCCAACTCACTCACTCACTCACTCACTCACTCCTCCCACCTCAAGCTGACACCCAGTGATATAACTGAAATACTGTTCAAAGCAGCGATAAACCCAACTCACTCACTCACTCCTCCCACCTCAAGCTGATACTCCGTGATATAATTGAAATACTGTTCAAAGCAGCGATAAACCCAGCTCACTCACTCCTCCAACATCAAGCTGACACCCAGTGATATAACTGAAATAATGTTCAAAGCAGCGATAAACCCAGCTCACTCACTCCTCCAACATCGAGCTGACACCCAGTGATATAACTGAAATACTGTTCAAAGCAGCGATAAACCCAGCTCACCCACTCCTCCAACATCAAGCTGACACCCAGTGATAGAACTGAAATACTGTTCAAAGCAGCGATAAACCCAACTCACTCACTCACTCACTCCTCCTATCTCAAGCTGACACTCAGTGATATAACTGAAATAATGTTCAAAGCAGCGATAAACCCAGCTCACTCACTCCTCCAACATCAAGCTGACACCCAGTGATATAACTGAAATAATGTTCAAAGCAGCGATAAACCCAACTCACTCACTCACTCCTCCCACCTCAAGCTGATACTCCGTGATATAACTGAAATAATGTTCAAAGCAGCGATAAACCCAACTCACTCACTCACTCACTCCTCCCATCTCAAGCTGACACTCAGTGATATAACTGAAATAATGTTCAAAGCAGCGATAAACCCAGCTCACTCACTCCTCCAACATCAAGCTGACACCCAGTGATATAACTGAAATAATGTTCAAAGCAGCGATAAACCCAGCTCACTCACTCCTCCAACATCAAGCTGACACCCAGTGATATAACTGAAATACTGTTCAAAGCAGCGATAAACCCAACTCACTCACTCACTCACTCATCCCATCTCAAGCTGACACTCCGTGATATAACTGAAATAATGTTCAAAGCAGCGATAAACCCAGCTCACTCACTCCTCCAACATCAAGCTGACACCCAGTGATATAACTGAAATACTGTTCAAAGCAGCGATAAACCCAACTCACTCACTCACTCCTCCCACCTCAAGCTGATACTCCGTGATATAACTGAAATACTGTTCAAAGCAGCGATAAACCCAGCTCACTCACTCCTCCAACATCAAGCTGACACCCAGTGATATAACTGAAATAATGTTCAAAGCAGCGATAAACCCAGCTCACTCACTCCTCCAACATCGAGCTGACACCCAGTGATATAACTGAAATACTGTTCAAAGCAGCGATAAACCCAGCTCACCCACTCCTCCAACATCAAGCTGACACCCAGTGATAGAACTGAAATACTGTTCAAAGCAGCGATAAACCCAACTCACTCACTCACTCACTCCTCCTATCTCAAGCTGACACTCAGTGATATAACTGAAATAATGTTCAAAGCAGCGATAAACCCAGCTCACTCACTCCTCCAACATCAAGCTGACACCCAGTGATATAACTGAAATAATGTTCAAAGCAGCGATAAACCCAACTCACTCACTCACTCCTCCCACCTCAAGCTGATACTCCGTGATATAACTGAAATAATGTTCAAAGCAGCGATAAACCCAACTCACTCACTCACTCACTCCTCCCATCTCAAGCTGACACTCAGTGATATAACTGAAATAATGTTCAAAGCAGCGATAAACCCAGCTCACTCACTCCTCCAACATCAAGCTGACACCCAGTGATATAACTGAAATACTGTTCAAAGCAGCGATAAACCCAGCTCACTCACTCCTCCAACATTAAGCTGACACCCAGTGATATAACTGAAATACTGTTCAAAGCAGCGATAAACCCAACTCACTCACTCACTCACTCATCCCATCTCAAGCTGACACTCCGTGATATAACTGAAATAATGTTCAAAGCAGCGATAAACCCAGATCACTCACTCCTCCAACATCAAGCTGACACCCAGTGATATAACTGAAATACTGTTCAAAGCAGCGATAAACCCAACTCACTCACTCACTCCTCCCACCTCAAGCTGATACTCCGTGATATAACTGAAATACTGTTCAAAGCAGCGATAAACCCAACTCACTCACTCCTCCAACATCAAGCTGACACCCAGTGATAGAACTGAAATACTGTTCAAAGCAGCGATAAACCCAACTCACTCACTCACTCACTCCTCCTATCTCAAGCTGACACTCAGTGATATAACTGAAATAATGTTCAAAGCAGCGATAAACCCAGCTCACTCACTCCTCCAACATCAAGCTGACACCCAGTGATATAACTGAAATACTGTTCAAAGCAGCGATAAACCCAACTCACTCACTCACTCCTCCCACCTCAAGCTGATACTCCGTGATATAACTGAAATAATGTTCAAAGCAGCGATAAACCCAACTCACTCACTCACTCACTCCTCCCATCTCAAGCTGACACTCAGTGATATAACTGAAATAATGTTCAAAGCAGCGATAAACCCAGCTCACTCACTCCTCCAACATCAAGCTGACACCCAGTGATATAACTGAAATACTGTTCAAAGCAGCGATAAACCCAGCTCACTCACTCCTCCAACATTAAGCTGACACCCAGTGATATAACTGAAATACTGTTCAAAGCAGCGATAAACCCAACTCACTCACTCACTCACTCATCCCATCTCAAGCTGACACTCCGTGATATAACTGAAATAATGTTCAAAGCAGCGATAAACCCAGATCACTCACTCCTCCAACATCAAGCTGACACCCAGTGATATAACTGAAATACTGTTCAAAGCAGCGATAAACCCAACTCACTCACTCACTCCTCCCACCTCAAGCTGATACTCCGTGATATAACTGAAATACTGTTCAAAGCAGCGATAAACCCAGCTCACTCACTCCTCCAACATCAAGCTGACACCCAGTGATATAACTGAAATACTGTTCAAAGCAGCGATAAACCCAGCTCACTCACTCCTCCAACATCAAGCTGACACCCAGTGATAGAACTGAAATACTGTTCAAAGCAGCGATAAACCCAGCTCACTCACTCACTCACTCCTCCCATCTCAAGCTGACACTCAGTGATATAACTGAAATAATGTTCAAAGCAGCGATAAACCCAGCTCACTCACTCCTCCAACATCAAGCTGACACCCAGTGACATAACTGAAATACTGGCTAAAGCAGCGATAAACCCAACTCACTCACTCACTCCTCCCACCTCAAGCTGATACTCCGTGATATAACTGAAATACTGTTCAAAGCAGCGATAAACCCAGCTCACTCACTCACTCACTCCTCCCATCTCAAGCTGACACTCAGTGATATAACTGAAATAATGTTCAAAGCAGCGATAAACCCAGCTCACTCACTCCTCCAACATCAAGCTGACACCCAGTGATATAACTGAAATAATGTTCAAAGCAGCGATAAACCCAGCTCACTCACTCCTCCAACATCAAGCTGACACCCAGTGATATAACTGAAATACTGTTCAAAGCAGCGATAAACCCAACTCACTCACTCACTCACTCATCCCATCTCAAGCTGACACTCCGTGATATAACTGAAATAATGTTCAAAGCAGCGATAAACCCAGCTCACTCACTCCTCCAACATCAAGCTGACACCCAGTGATATAACTGAAATACTGTTCAAAGCAGCGATAAACCCAACTCACTCACTCACTCCTCCCACCTCAAGCTGATACTCCGTGATATAACTGAAATACTGTTCAAAGCAGCGATAAACCCAGCTCACTCACTCCTCCAACATCAAGCTGACACCCAGTGATAGAACTGAAATACTGTTCAAAGCAGCGATAAACCCAGCTCACTCACTCACTCACTCCTCCCATCTCAAGCTGACACTCAGTGATATAACTGAAATAATGTTCAAAGCAGCGATAAACCCAGCTCACTCACTCCTCCAACATCAAGCTGACACCCAGTGACATAACTGAAATACTGGCTAAAGCAGCGATAAACCCAGCTCACTCACTCACTCCTCCCACCTCAAGCTGATACTCCGTGATATAACTGAAATACTGTTCAAAGCAGCGATAAACCCAGCTCACTCACTCACTCACTCCTCCCATCTCAAGCTGACACTCAGTGATATAACTGAAATAATGTTCAAAGCAGCGATAAACCCAGCTCACTCACTCCTCCAACATCAAGCTGACACCCAGTGATATAACTGAAATAATGTTCAAAGCAGCGATAAACCCAGCTCACTCACTCCTCCAACATCAAGCTGACACCCAGTGATATAACTGAAATACTGTTCAAAGCAGCGATAAACCCAACTCACTCACTCACTCACTCATCCCATCTCAAGCTGACACTCAGTGATATAACTGAAATAATGTTCAAAGCAGCGATAAACCCAGCTCACTCACTCCTCCAACATCAAGCTGACAGCCAGTGACATAACTGAAATACTGGCTAAAGCAGCGATAAACCCAACTCACTCACTCACTCACTCCTCCCACCTCAAGCTGATACTCCGTGATATAACTGAAATACTGTTCAAAGCAGCGATAAACCCAGCTCACTCACTCCTCCAACATCAAGCTGACACCCAGTGATAGAACTGAAATACTGTTCAAAGCAGCGATAAACCCAACTCACTCACTCACTCACTCCTCCCATCTCAAGCTGACACCCAGTGATATAACTGAAATAATGTTCAAAGCAGCGATAAACCCAACTCACTCACTCCTCCAACATCAAGCTGACACCCAGTGATAGAACTGAAATACTGTTCAAAGCAGCGATAAACCCAACTCACTCACTCACTCCTCCCACCTCAAGCTGATACTCCGTGATATAACTGAAATACTGTTCAAAGCAGCGATAAACCCAGCTCACTCACTCCTCCAACATCAAGCTGACACCCAGTGATATAACTGAAATACTGTTCAAAGCAGCGATAAACCCAACTCACTCACTCACTCCTCTTGTCGGTTTCAAATTAAATGTGGCTTTTTCTATGATGTACGGAAGCCTTTTGAGGGCTGTATTTTTTTTGGAAATTTCAACAAAGCATCTTGAAACTTCAACTTAGCATCTTGAAATTTCAACTTAATATCCTAATAATAAGTTAAAATTTCAAGATACTAAATTTAAATTTCAGGTCATACTCTAAAAAATTCAACTTAGTATGTATCTTGCAATTTCAAGTTAGTATTTTGAAATTTCAAGAAAAGAAAAACAAATTACCGTAAAAGTCTTCCGTAATAATGACTTTTCGTGTCATAATTCTGTATTAATGATATACGTGGGCTTGGGCCAATGGTCAACTCAAAGAAAGGAGATGATCCTCAATGAACCTTGAGTATTTTAACACAATCATTATCATCAGCGAAACTAAGACAAACAGATGTATATATCTTACCCCGGCTTCAGCAAAATTTCCCTTTACACGTGAAAACCAGTAGCACGATTCGCCATGATGATGAAAACCAACTGGGCATGCACCTGTGTTATTAAAACATTGTATTTTATAAATTATCAACAGGAAGCATACATATTACAGGAATAGCAATATCACCGCGAGGGACACCAGAAATGGGCTTCGCACATTGTACCCATGTCGGGAATCGAACCCGGGTCATCGGCGTGACGAGCGAACGCTTCAACCACTAGGCTACCCGACCGCCTCTATTACATGAGGGGGCACGGGTGGCCCAGTCGTCTAAGGCGCCGCGATTCGCTGTGCAGAGTAGCGTCCCTTGGGCACGCCAGAAACCTATGATTGTGGGTT
Organism: Haliotis rufescens; assembly: GCF_023055435.1. Taxonomy (NCBI): domain Eukaryota; kingdom Metazoa; phylum Mollusca; class Gastropoda; order Lepetellida; family Haliotidae; genus Haliotis; species Haliotis rufescens. The sequence continues at coordinate 3,769,596 of NW_025964046.1, forward strand.
CGAATCCCGGTTCGCCCCAATAATGTTTCTAGGTTTGTCAGCACCATACCCGTGCTCGTGGGTTTTACCGAAGTGGTAAACGTCTGAGACCTGCATAATTTCGGGCTTTCCTCCCACATTAAGTTGACACGCCGCGATATAACTGGAATACTGTTAAAAGCCGCGTTAAACCCAACTCACTCACTCACTCTATTACATAAATAAGAAGATACAAGACCTACCTTCAGCAAGTGTGCAGCATGTAACGAGCAGCATAAGGCAGACAAACGTTCCCATCTTGATGACAACAGCGTTCAATTCATGTGACTATCGCCGGCAGCTACAGCCAGGTACTTTGCGAGCCTCTTTTATAGTGACGATACTTGTATTGCGTTTGATCACACGTTGCAGAACGTGGCAGATGTACATGCACGCGCGAAACAGCAGGGCGGGGCATTCACGATCAGCTCATTGAGTGGGCGAACTTCATTTTACGGCGCAATATTCCAGCTGTATTGGCCTACAATAGTTAAGCCTGAGTCAGCATGAGGACGATCCATGCTCACAGGACACGGCCCCGGAAACACTAACGACGGTTCAAGTCGTACGGTACACACATATGCGATATCAGCAACTTTGCAACTGTCTGAAGTGGGTGAGTTAGTGAGTGAGTTAAGATTTAACGTCACATCGGCAATATTTCAGCCATATAGTGACGAGATCTTTTTTTACATCAATAATTAATACAGTTTGACAATATAAAAACCTGTCGACAAAGGTCAGTAAAACAAACTAGACTATCACAGATATGAATATAAAAATATGAATGTGAATGAATATAAATATAACTAAAAAAATATGTAACAATACACAAGATATGATACAAAAAGCAACTGATCGCCAACCAATAAAGGTAGATCACCATACTGGGGCCATGGGGACTTACAGTACATTTGCTACCTGCATGGACCCCAGCAGGATTTATACAATATCCTCAGTCGCTGGCGATTGTACGCATTTTTAGCCAGAATTAAAAGGACAAATATTCTACGTTTATAACACGAGGAGATATAAATATTCATTGAATAAACAGAGACTTACAATATCCTCTCAGGGGGATTATAATTTTACACTACTTTAACCCCCTCCGAGGATAGAGCCAATAACAATCTCAGATATAAATGTATTCCACCTAAATTTTAAAATGTTTTTGAACAAGACATATCAACATAATTGCAAATTGTTATACAATTCTATTTCTTTTTTAAACAAAACAAGAATTAGATAAAAACTAATGCTTTTAAAAAGATCCTTTGTCGAAGAAACTTTGAAATACTTATTCCTTGTGATTGAAAAATCAACACAGTCAAGCAGGATATGCTTGATGGTTATTCTCTCATCACAAGGGATCGAAGAGCACCTGTTTTCAGATTTGTGTCAGCAGCACAAAAAACAAATGTTACACTTTGAAATCGTTACCCAAAATAATTTTTTTAAAGTTCTTTAATAGTGTGTTCTTATTTCAATGGTTTGTATAGTTACACGATCTTTTGTTAATTTACAGGTTGACCCGCCTACTGGTGTCACAATTGTCGTTGAGTTGGTTCGATGTTGTTTGATTGTGACATTTCCTTGACCCTTTTCGCGAACACCTGGTGACATAACTTATATCCAATGGTTCATACATATAATTTTCACAGCTGTTTTTGTTTGTTTGATAAACGTTATGGGTGATTAAGAAAAATAGTGCTGCAATATGATTGCTTACATTTAAATTTCCCGTAACTTCGCCACTGATCACATAGAAAGCTGTAATTCAATACGGTTGGTATTATAAGAAAACTTGCAACAAGAGGATCGTCCGTAGGGATGTCTCCACTACTTGGATAAGGTGGTTGGGCGTGGCGGCGTGGTTGACTGCATGCCAATTCAATTCTTTATTTCTGTACTTGATGCCAGTAGTCCACATACAAGAATTATATATATGGTATAACTGCAATAATGAATTGTTTGCATGTCATTCCAGTTGGAATGAGTTGGATTTAACGCAGCTTTAAACACTATTTCAGTACTATCAGCATAGGGTGGTAGGAAATTCTGGACGCTTAATGTACAGACCGCCTCCGTGGTCTAATGGTAGAGCGTCCGCCCGGAGAGCGGAAGGTCCGGGGGTCGATCCCCAGACGCGTCATACCAAAAGACGTTAAAAGAATGTACTTGTTGTTACCCTGTCTGGCGCTCGGCATTAAGGGGATAAAACAAGGACTGGTCGGCTCGGAGTCAGTATACTGTGTCTGAGTGGGGTATTCATGTTCAACTGCGGCATGGTATCTCAGTGTGCTAGCACTATAAATTGGCATCAGTCCGGACTAGTACAAGCAGCCACACACACACATACACGTGCATGCACGTCGCTATATAAGTGCAATAATCTTGGACGCGACGTTCAACCCCATTTCACCTCACCTCATCTTAATGTACAGGTTTGACAAACCAAGGATTTACATTATCTGAGCGAATGTGGGCTTCGAACTAACTACACCTGCCTCTCTGCATATGATATCAATCACTGGTTTGTCTGGCGCAGGCTCAATAATTAACAGGCCGCCAGAATACTGCTGCATGGAACCTCAGTACGCGTAGGTAAGTATAATTGCTACTAATATCCCCTACGTAAAGTACATAAACTGATGGGATAAAGAAAGTATAGACTTGAAAATTAGATTTTTAAATGACAAACGTTATCAAAATCCTACTAGTTGGAAAACAGTTGCCGAAACACGGCAAACTTAAGGTCCAAAAACACAACAATGATACCCGCATCAAATACATCGCCATCGAAAAAACACTTCTTGTTTGTTTCATGCCCAGCCACTATCAAAGATGGGCTTAACTTTCTTCTTTTGCCCGGCGGTGTGTAAGCAAAAACTCGTACAACCGAGTGTGTTTTAACCAGAGATTTCTTTGGAAAATGGAAGGGGTCGCTTTTATTTATTATGGTATTTTTCACAATGTCACTACTATAAGTTTTTATTGGCAATGTATCGGCTTATACTGATACATGATTTTATATTATCAGAAATCGATCTAAGCAAACAAACCTTTTCCACTCTACAACACAAAAATCATTGATTCAGGTAGCGTCACGCGGTGTTAGCTAACGTGAAAGTGTCAGTGACGTCAAGCGTCCAGGTGTCGTGTGAAATGGTAATAGGCTTAACTGAAAAATCGCCATGATAGCTACCAGCGTGCAGGATCTGATAGCCATCAACTGTGGACGTGAGGACCTAATGGGCCAGTCACGCAGAAACTGTTTTTTGACACACCATCTATCTCTCATAGACAGCTGGGCCCCCGAATGCCGGATACAGAGGGGCGGGGTGTGAGGCAGAACACCGAGGTGAAAATGCGCATATCGAGTAAACTGAGAATACTCTAGGTTGATCAACAAATGCTTCATCAAATATCAGTTATTGTTTAATATCTCTCTCTCTCTCTCTCTCTCTCTCTCTCTCTCTCTCTCTCTCTCTCTCTCTCTCTCTCTCTCTCTCGGTCTTTCGGTCTCTCTCTCTCTTTCTCTCTCTCACTTTTTTTCTCTCTCGGTCTTTCGGTCTCTCTCTCTCTCTCACGGTCTTTCGGTCTCTCTCGCTCTCTCTTTATCTCGGTCTCTCTCTCTCTCTCTCTCTCTCTCTCTCTCTCTCTCTCTCTCTCTCTCTCTCTCTCTCTCTCTCTCCAAAAGTCAAATGATATAATTTACTGTATAATTCGATCAACCGGATCTTTCAAGTGTATCTTAAATTAAGTTGAATGGGTCAAATATCAATTCACTCGATATTGAGATGGCGACTGATAAGAGTCTGTTCAGGTTCAGCCAACGTGGTCGGTGGCTTATGAAGTCCTGAAAGACAAAACATCGACCCACACGCCTTGCCAACGAGACAACAAACGGTGTGAGTATGTTGTCACGACAGTACTGTTCATTAACCCCTCCTTGTACAATAAGGAATGGGGCTCGATCAGTTTTAGTGATAGCTATAACCGATCCACCATAATCTGTCATGAGGCCTCAGGCTGACGTTGGCTTGACGTTCATGTCGACGTTGCCGGGCACGAGCACGCCAATCAAGGACGTGCAAATTGTATAGGGAGCAATATTTCAGCAATATCACGGCGGGGGACACCAGAAATAGGCTTCACACATTGTACCCATGTGGGGAATCGAACCCGGGCCTTCGGCGTGACTTGCAAACACTTTAACCACAAGGCTACCCCAACCCCTATAATCCCGGGCCGCGTCATACAAAAAGACGTTAAAAGATTGTACTTGTTGTTACCCTGTCTGGCGCTCGGCATTTAGGGGTTAAAACAAGGACTGGTCGGCTCGGAGTCAGTATACTGTGTCTGAGTGGGGTATTCATGTTAAACTGCGGCATGGTATCTCAGTGAGCTAGCACTATAAATCGGCATCAGTCCGGACTAGTACAAGCAGCCACACACACACATACACGTGCATGCACGTCGCTATATAAGTGCAATAATCTTGGACGCGACGTTAAACCCAATTTCACCTCACCTCACCCAACCCCTATATATTTATAAGACAAAGAAACAAAGCCTCAAACACGTATTTATTTTTTTATCACACTTCCGGTTATAAAGTTACAATGATGACAACATAAAACAGCAGTAAGAATGGGACATCTCATCTTCCCGGGACAAGGGAGTTAATTGACTTTAAAAGTCCAATTTCCACCCTTGCCGAACTAGGCTGGAATTCTGGATTTACATTTTGGCTGGACTGACGAGTCTATGCATAGTCCAATCAAAATCACGCAAAGAACTAGACATTTTGATCGACTTCAGGATTTGCAAAGCATGTGTAACCTCAACTGGACGTCGACAAATATTTCTTTAATCATGTTTTTAATCAAGGTGCCAAATGATTTGATGCACTTCGTGAGGTAAGGCCCATTTTATTTTAATATAGATGTTGATTATTGATCAGATCGTCTTGACTGGGCGCCGCCATTTTGTTTGAAGCAAATGTAAGGGATGTGAGAAATGGAATCTGATAAAAGAGGGATAGAAGGGACATAACTCCTAATGGCAACGATCGAGCCTGGAACTTTGTAGTCAGTTAACTCCCTTGCCTCGGGAAGATGGGGACATCAAGGGTTAATGGTTGTCAATCAAGACACCAAGTCTGAGACGAGTCTCAGCACTAATCCCATCGAGTGTGTGAGTGAGTTGGGTTAAACGCCGCTTTTAACAGTATTCCAGTTATATCACGGCGTGTCAGCTTAATGTGAGAGGAAAGCCCGAAGTGATGCAGGTCTCAGACGTTTACCACTTCGGTGAAACCCACGAGCACGGGTAAGGTGCTGACAAACCTAGAAACATAATCTTGGCGAACCGGGATTCGAACCCACAATAATAGGTTTCTGGCGTGCCTAAGGGACGCAACTCTGCACAGCGAATCGCGGCTCCTCAGACGACTGGGCCACCCGTGCCCTCCTAATCCCATCGAGGCTGGTAAGATGAAATTAAAACCAAGAAAATATCTGGAGCAAAAACAAACATACTACATGAGGTCTGACATCGACCATTTGTGGCGGGTTCGTTACAAAGTTGCTAGTTGGCTGACTTTCGATCGATATTATTTCATAGCAATGAAGATATGGGAGGTGAAATGAACTGGGATAGATGGAATAATCACTCGAGATAGATATCATGTTTTGTGCACGATTTGCGATTTACTTGAGAAACGGGGAAAGAAGGAGAGTGGTGCTGTACCGAATGTCCGGCCATGTGTTAGGATGGGATAGCACATTTCTGATACGTTTGTTATATTAATAAATCTATAAATATCTAAACAAGGATATAGAGTCTGTGCTGTGAACGTGACAGTTGATGCCGAACGGACTGGTATGGTGTAATATCGTGATGATGGTGTTTCACTGATAGACAGATGGCAGTGTCAAATCGAGCAGTATATTTTATACAGATTTTGACAAGACTGATAGCACCCAGTAATTTGTAGTTTAAATTTAAAGTAAGTTGATACAACTCCAGTGTGCCAATATCTTCTGGGAGATATCCCTTGATTGTAACCCAAGTGATACATTCTGTGTAAAACTGTTTTGCATGATAAAAACTGTGTTTATGTGTACATGTCGACATCCACGTATCGCTACTACTTACTTTCTCCACACTGAACTAGACAGGGTTTGTCTATTTAATGCTGTTTTTAGTCTTGTCTAGTTTACAGTTTCAAGTTTCATCAAGGAGTTAAGAAAACATGTCATTCTCTTTGATGCCTGTTGCCATTTTCTATTCCATTCCCAGTATGGATTATGTCATCATTTATCGATATATTGTCGTAACTTGACGGAGGATGGGACTTGGGTTAGAAGAGGTTCCACCGCTATTTCCAAGCGGTGGAAATAGTTTTGTGTATTTTCATTTTAGTCTTTGATAATTTCGTTTTTGTTTTTGACATTTTCATTTTAGTTTTTTGACATTTTCGCTTCAATTTTCAGCTATTCAATATCTTCTTTATACATAATTTATCACACATTTGTATGACAAATCGTGTTAATTTGAAAAAGGTTACGATAACAGTAAGTGAAATATCAAAATATTGAAAAACAGACTACATGTCCCTAATGGGCCACCGTACATCATGCCCGATGGTGCGGATTGCTTCACGCATTATTGATATGGGTTATGTACGGTGGCCCATAAGGGACATGGAGTCTGTTTTTCCATATTTTGATATTTCACTTACTTTTATCGTTACCTTTTGCAAATTAACACGATTTGTCTTAGAAATATGTGATAAATCATGTGTAAAGAAGATATTGAATCGCAGAAAAGTGAAACAAAAATGTCAAAAACTAAAACGAAAATGTCAAAAACAAAAACGAAATTGTCAAAAACTAATTCATTTCCATTTTAGTTTTTGACATTTTCGCTTCACATTTCAGCGATTCAATAGCTACTTGAAAGTACATTTTCCACGTTTTCGGTTGTTTTTATACATGATTTATCACATATTTGTATGACAAATTGTGTTAATTTGCCAAAGGTTACGATAAAAGTAAGTGAAACATCAAAATATTGAAAAACAGACTCGATGTCCCTTATGGGCCACCGTAGATATGTTTGAAGAATTGGGAGGTTGCTGTTGTCTGATCCAGACTTAACTATGAACAGGCTGCAGACAGTATTGAATACTGTTAAGTGCGGCATGAAACAACAAACAAATACAACGAGTCAACCGAATTTTTGACGACAGTTTATATAAAAGAAACATTCCATGCGAATACTTTGGATATTGTCAGTGCGAACAGCTTCTTCTTCTTGTGTGCCTCTTCATGGTTGCACGAAGGCGGTAAAAAATGATAAAATAAAATTACGTTATGTTGTTTTAATAAATAATTTATTATTGGATATATTACAGAAACCGTTAGATTTGATCTCAAACACATTACATAAAAACAGCAAATCCTTACGAACCATTGTTTTAACCATAATGTTATTACTATGACATACTATGCTCAACATTACCACAAACACGTAACTTGGAAATGTAATTTCGATCTGATCAATATTCACTCCAGCAGTCCACGCACATAAATAGGTAACATATGGTAATATAGGTAATAGGAGGTAATATATATATGTATATATATATATATATATATATATATGAAAACTTTTGTGATTATTCTTCTTCAACAGTACTGAGTTAACGACTTTCCGCCAACATATACATTAAACACGATGAATACGCTCCAATCAATACGGTTGTTTGATTAATGAAATCGTAGGATTTTCAGAACTAATTACTTCTGCACAAACTTTGCCTGCCTTTCGCCCAAAATTTGTCAAAGCAGTAAAAAAAAAAGGTGGTCAATATTGATCAAAACCTTGCAGCATGATGTATTTTTTTCCTTTTGACTAGCAGAATGCAATTAAACAATAGCTAGGTGAGTGAGAATTGTTTAACGCTGCACTCCAAGCAGACAAAATCACAACATCGGACATTGGAAAATGGCTTGACAGATTGCATTTTGTAGGGACTAGAACTCGGTTCTTTTGCATGCCGAACACGCACTTTAACCACTAGGCCACCTCACAATCTGCGAAAACCAGTTGTGTTTAACCATCTCTGAACTTTGTGATTTGAGCATGCACACCCATAACCCTTAGCAATAATTTCAGGTTAACATCCACCACAAATTCAATTTCACTGATATAAATAACTCCAAGAAGCAGACTCTGGTGTACGATTCTAACTACAGTAAACTGCGGTTATAACGACCACGCTTATAACGAACTGACGGATATGTCGAACTGACTTTTTAGTCCCGACTATTTGCTGTAGTTTTGCTGTTTTTATGCTTATAACGAACTACGGTTATGACGAACTAAAAATAGAAGTCCCTTTGAGTTCGTTATAACTGTAGTTTACTGTATCAAAATCATAAGCATGTATTTTATATCGTCTGAGTTATTCTTCAACTTTATTCCCGACATGTTCATGTTATTGTATGCATGTACACCACATAAAACCTTTTTTACCTAGCATTTTCAATGATGCATAATAAAACAGTTTTTTTATCTCGTCTTTCCAATTGTCATCTGTCATTTCATTTTTTGATGATTTCTTGGCCTTGCCCTGTAAAACTGTATGTCATGTACTTGTGCATCCATGTTATAAAGTAATTGATAATTGAGACCAGTGATATTTGCAGGTTTTCCCATGACAGGCTTTGGGAATATACATACTGGTTGCTAGGCGACGGTTGTAAGACTGGAATGGAGGACTAAGGATCAAGAGGTGTCAGAATGCAACGGCTGTGTTACAGCATGCACTGTGTAAGTGATTAGCGTGAGTGAGTGAGTGAGTGACGCCGCTTTCAACAGTATTCCAGTTATATCACGGCGTGTCAGCCTAATGTGGGAGGAAAACCCGAAGTGATGCAGGTCTCAGACGTTTACCACTTCGGTGAAACCCACGAGCACGGGCATGGTGCTGACAAACCTAGAAACCAAGGTGCCTGGCGTGCCCAAGGGACGCAACTCTGCACAGACGACTGGGCCACCCGTGCCCCCGAAAAATTTAGAACTGTGTGCCAATACTGAACAGAAGTAGTAGAATACTGTAAAAATGTAGGGGATTGATTTGAGTTTGGTTTTACGCCGCTTTCAGCAATATTCCAGCAATATCACGGCGGGGGACACCAGAAATGGGCTTCACACATTGTACCCATGTCGGTATTCGAACCCGGGTCTTCGGCGTGACGAGCGAACGCTTTAACCACTAGGCTACCCGACCGCCCCAACTGGTCATTGGATCAGTGTGCACTCGCGATTCAACCCAAACTGCCCTGTCACGTGCTTGAAGGTTAGCAGTTACATTTCCACCACATCCCACCGGGTACCCATTTTACTGCTGGGTGAACAAAGGAACGTGCCTGGGGAGACACCACCTGCCTTACATGTGTTTCAGTGTGGGGCAGGGCCGAAGCCCTAGAAACTCTCAGGATTCAAGCTGCCGAACCCGGTCACCCATCCACCTACGCTCCACCACCAGCTTTGTGTAAGGTTATCTACTGTCCGTGACCGACCATATTTCATCCTTCTATCTTAAACTGGGTAAAAGAATGAATACGTTTTAATAATTCAGTAAACGATAAAGCAATGAGAGTCTTCAACAGATACATCAAATGTAATGCTATGTATGTTGATACTGAAGACGAATACGTCTATATATTAATGTTATAGCTGGAATTTTGCTGAGTGCGGCGTTAAACAATAAACAAACAAACAAACATATATATACATGTTCATTGATAACCCTTACAGATCAGAAGAATATCTGATCCATTATAAAGCCTACTCTACACTTGAACTGCCTTGTTTATACTTCTAGCACGACCCAGTGATCTGACCTGCCTAGTGCGTCATACATATTTTGAAGCAAACCATGAAAACAAAACCCATGCAAGTCTATGATAGTTTTAATAAGCAAGTCAAGATGTTGGCAGTTAGGTCTGTAACTTTGACATGCTGCCTTTTTCGAGTGAGTGAGTATGGTTTTACGCAGCTTTTAGCAATATTCCTCCAATATCAGGGCGGGGGACACCAGAAATGGGCTTCACACCTTGTACCCATGTTGGGAATCGAACCGGGTCTTCGGCGTTACGAGCGAACGCTTTAACCACCAGGCAACAACATTACGCAATTATTCAACATTATGAAATGCCACGCCTGTCCGAAAATGAGCGTCTGCGAGCCATTGGTATGCTTGAATCAGGATCGAGTCAACGTGATGTTGCATGCCAATTTAACGTCCACAGAAACACCATTTGGTGTTTATGGCAACGTTGGCAACAGATGAATGCAGTCAGAGACCATCCTCGGAGTGGCAGGCTACGCGTAAAAAATAATCGACAAGACAACTGAATTCGAACAACACACCTACGAAATCGATTCCAGCCAGCAACAGTGACTGCAACAGCCATCCATTCAGACAATAGTGTCACCTGCAGGGGGCGATGCTCTTACTTGCCACTGTTAATAGGAGGGCAGCGGAGATCAGAAGACCTCCAACTGCTACCTCTAAGAAACACAGTATGGTTATAATCATCATAGTGATCGATGACTCACCACACACCAAACAAGACCCATAAAGATCCGGAGTAGAGAATAGGTCTTCAGCAACACATGCTTGCCGTAAGAGGCGACTATGCTTGTCGTAAGAGGCGACTAACGGGATCGGGCGGTCAGGCTCGCTGACTTGGTCGATGCATGTCACTGATCCAAATTGCGTGAATCGATGCTCATGATGTCATTCACTGGATTGTCTCGACAGACTCTATTATTTCCAGACATGTAACTGGAATATTGTTGAGTGCCGCGTTAAACAACAAACAAACTAGTTTTCATAATGTGTTTGTTTTCTACTTTTATATTCACATAAATATTTAAACTGAATTGTGCCATGTTCTCATTCCTGATTCTGAAGGTACCACATGCAAATTACAGTTCGTTTTATCTTCTGGGTTAAACATGTGCGCCTATGCGTCGATAGCTATAGGTAGGTGTGCTACAAAGTTTCTTGGCGCCGTGTTGATCCTCTGATCCTCTACCTTGCTTCTCACGTTCTCTGTATCAGCAACTAAAGCGAACGTAAAATGAACACTAAAGCGTCTGAAAGTTGGGACAAACAAACAGGATGTGAAATTGTGTTTGTTGTTTGATTCCACATTCGAAATATTGCAGCAATGTGACGGCTTCCTGCACACGACCAGACAATCCACACCGTCGGGCACCTGGACAACCAAGTCACTGAGCCTGACCACACGAACAAAATAATAAATACCGTGGTGTGAATGTGAGTGAGTGAGTTAAAGCTTTACGTCACATCGGCAATATTTCAGCCATATCGTGACGATAAATTTCATTTATCAATACATATGTTTTAACCAAATTAAAACCTGTCATCGATGGACAGTAAAATTACTAGAATATCACAGATTAATATTTAAAACTAGCATACAACTATAAAAGATATCACTATATATAACGGTACAATATAAAAAAGGGATATTGATCGCCAGCAGCTGAAGGTAGATCACCATGCTAGGGTCCATGGGGACTTACAGTACTTTTGCTACCTGCATGGACCCCAGCCTGATTTACATCATCCCTTCCGCTGTTGGCGATTAATGACAAATCTAGCCAGAATAAATGAACATATATACTACGTCTAAAAACGAGCAGAAATAAACATACTTTGAAAGACGTGGTCTTACATACCCTCTCAGGGGGATAATAATTTTGCACTACTTTAACCCCCATCAAGGATATAGCCTCTAACAATCTCAGTTATTGAATAATCCTACCAATTATAAAGGTTATTTATTTATTGACAAAAAAAACCAATCCAAATTTATGTAGTAATTCGATTTCCTTTAAAAACCAATAATTAAATGACTACTTACCTGATAAAAAAGATCCTTGATACATGATACTTTGAAATATTGATCCCTTGTGATAGAAAAATCAATACAGTCGAGCAGGACATGCTTGACCGTGATTCTTTCATCACAAGGGATACAGAATGAAGGATCCTCACCTTTAAGTAAATATTCATGAGTATAACGTGAGTGACCAATACGACATCGTCTTAATACAACCTCTTCAAATCTGGACTGACAGCCCAAGTAGGTGTAACCAGTATTTGGTTTTATTTCATGTAATTTATTGATACCTACTTGGGTGTCCCACTTCTTTTGCATCAGATCACGGATGTAAGATCTAATTATAGGTTTATGATCACTGTATGGTAAAAGAAGTGGTGTCACAGATATGTTGAGTGCTGCTTTTGCAGCAGCATCAGCAATTGTGTTACCAGTGATACCAACATGGCTTGGTAACCAACAAAAGACGATGTCATATTGGTCAGTCGCAAGATCATTAAAAAACTCAAGAATTTCAATTAAAAATGGATGTTTACATGACATATTTTTAATAGCCTGAAGGCACGAAAGTGAATCTGAAAAAAAATGAAGTCTTTATATTTGGAATTCTTCTTGCTATATTTTAGTGCTGTTAAAATTGCGTGCGCTTCTGCTGTGAATATGGAACTATTATCGGGTAATCGTGAAGATACTGTTCTGGATCCAATGATGGTGGCACTAGCAACTGCGCCACCATCCTTGGATCCATCTGTAAATATAGATTTATATGTGTCATAAGTGCTTCTTAATTGATTGTATTCTTGTTTATAAATAAGTGGATTTGTATCAGATTTCTTAAGTCTAGTTAATGTGAGGTCTACATTTGGCCTTACCATTTGCCAAGGAGGCGATGAAAAATGTTTTGTGGGAGCTATATCCTGAAAGTTAATGTTCGCAGCAGAAACGACTGATTTAATTCTTATTCCTAGGGTTGGAACAAGAGATGTTTTCTTATTGTAAATATCTTTGTAAAGAGGATTAAATACGCAATTAAAAGCAGGATTGGACTGATTAGAATATAATTTAGTAATGTACTGTAAAGATAGTTTCAGTCGGCGTTGTTTAAGAGAAGGCTCATCGGCTTCAACAGACAGACTTGGAATAGGAGAAGTGCGAAAGGCTCCAAGGCAAAGCCTCAGTCCTTGGTGATGGATAGTATCAAGTTTCTTTAAATTACTTTTACAGGCTCCACCATATACGATGGAGCCGTAATCAAGTTTTGAACGGATCAGTGACCTGTATAAGTGTGGGAGGGTTGTCTGATCCCCTCCCCACTTTGAATTGGATACAACTTTTAACAAATCGAGCGCCTTCAGGCATTTAGCTTTAAGTGATTTAATGTGTGGTAAGAAAGTTAAATGGCTATCAAAGATGAGTCCCAAGCATATGGCCTCCTTTACAACTTTGATAGGGGTGCCATTCAAAAATAATTCAGGGTCTTTATACGGCTTATATTTTCTGCAGAAGTGTATACAGTTAGTTTTAGATTGAGAAAATTTAAACCCGTTTTCGAGAGACCACTTATGAATTTTATTGAGACAGATCTGTAATTACCTCTCTATGGTATGCATATTTTTTCCACAACAAGATATATTAAAATCATCCACGAACAGTGATCCATCCACTGAATCACTTAAAACCTTGGACAGACTATTTATTTTGATACTAAACAAGGTAACAGACAAAATACTGCCTTGTGGGACACCCTGATCCTGATTATAATGGTCAGACAGGGTGGAACCCACTCGGACTTGAAATTGCCTGTCTGTTAAAAACTGTGATATAAAATGAGGCAAATGGCCTCTCAAACCAAAATCATGTAAATCCTTTAGAATGCCATGCTTCCAAGTAGTATCGTATGCTTTCTCAAGATCAAAGAAAATTAATACTACGTGTTGTTTGTTGACAATAGCATTTTTCACAAAGGATTCTAATCGTACTAAATGGTCGATAGTACTTCTATTTTTTCGGAAACCACATTGGATATTGGTAATTAGATTATTGGTTTTCAGATACCAAATTAATCTATTATTAACCATTCGTTCCATGGTTTTACATACGCAGCTTGTTAAGGATGTAGGTCGATAGTTAGAGGGATCTGTATGATCCTGGCCAGGCTTCGGTATTGGGACTACAATGGCATTATGCCATGAAGTAGGAAAATTCCCTGATGTCCATATTTGATCAAATATGTCTAAAAGTGTCTCCAGACATGATTCTGGTAAATGTTTTAAAAGCTGGTAGTGAATGTTATCAGCTCCCGTTGCTGTGTCGTGAGCTTGCGGTATGTAGCTCATGTAATGAGAAGACTTCATTATAGTCTTCACCATTATCAGAAGTGAAATTAACTTTTATCATTTCCTGTTGTTTCTTAAATTTTTGAAACTCCGGGACATAATTAGATGTTGAAGAATGCTTCGCTAACGTTTCTCCAAGTTTATTTGCAATATCTGTTTTATCTGTTAATAACGTGTCACCTTCCTTAAGATGGTGAACAGATGATTTTGAACCTTTGCCTTTTATTTTTTGCACTATATTCCACACCTTGGATATGGGCGTGCGGGAATTTATTTTGGAGACATAGTTCCTCCAAGACTGACGCTTATTTTGTTTAAAAGCACGTCGTGCCTTGGCATTTGTAATTTTGACCTTATCTAGATTATGGACTGTAGGATGGCGGCGGAAATACTTTTCCGCTTTCTTCCTATATTTTCGTGCCTGTTTGCATTCGTTGTTAAACCATGGTTTACGAATATGTGGAATTGCAGAGGACTTTAGAATTGCTTCATCAGCAATTTCATTCAGCAAGTCCGAAAGCAACTGTATCAGATCTTGAACATGTTGGAAAATGACAGGTGTTAATTTTTCAGTGGCTTGTATATCCTTTGGAAAGATGATATTTCCAAAGGATATACAAGATTGGAATGATGATATATACAAAAATATACAAGTTTGTATATACGACATATACAAAAATATACAAATTTGTATATATGGTATATCCAAATTTGTTTTCTTTGTATATATTGGTAAAGGGAGATAATTGTTATGTATTTGTGTATAATTATTATTTATATATGCAAATTGAAGTGTTTAAAGTTGAGCACTGTGTTTCTTTGTATATGTTTGTAAAGGAGGATAATTGTTTTGTATGTGCAAAATAGTATCAGCAAGTTACAAAAAACTGATATAGTGGCGTGTAACATTACTGGAATGTTTAATTAGTACTCCACACTGTCAGCGGGAGTACATACTGTCCTTGCAATGATATTGACGGGTAAGCGATTGAGGCGTCTGGTACATTCCTGGCGCGGTGCTTGGTATGTGAGTAGACTTTATGGTCAAATGCACAGAGAGGATAAGCTGTCGGGGATGATTGCATTGGCGGTGACTTCTGTTTTGAAAGTGTTGAAATCAATTTGTGCTGAGCTTGGATTCGTTTGTACGGGGAGGCCGCGATGTGATTTGTAACATGCTCTCGTGCACATGGCAGATTAGCCAACAGTGTGGATTGCACAGAGGATGAAAACTATTTTATTATTAATTTAAAGTGTTGAATTTGGTTTGTTCTGAGGTGTCGGTTTAAATGTAGGGAAAACATTGTTATAATGTCAAATCTAGGCGGAACGCGGAAAATCACGTTTTTTTAAAAACGGCAGTCCTTGGAAAAATCCTTTTCAAAATATAATGAAAGATATTTTTTTTAAAATACTCCGAAAATATCGTGTTGCCGGACAACCGTTGCGGATTGTCCTGTTTTCGAGTTTTCAGCACAGAAATTGTTAATAATCCAATAATGACTTTTTTTATGATAAAGTTGTCTTTTATAAGTGAATGAGTTTTACAGTTGTTCATGTGAAAAAACTATGAATGTTTATTCAGCGTCCGAAAACCCATAACACGGGGATATATGCTGTATTAATGTTTTATGTTTTACAAAAGATAATAAGTACAAAGGTATGCTTTTCTCAATATGCTTCAACATGGGGAAAGGGACATTGCACGTTTGTGGCAGTATTGCTCCCAGATGGCGTCCTCGTCCACTAATGCCTACGGCCTACAATAAACAAAGTCATGCACCAGTGATTTTCAGCGACACTTACTATCAGTGCATCATTTCTGCATCATTGCATTAGTTCTTATAGTATATACACCAGCAGATATTTGATGATTTCAAAGAAATTTAAAAGAGTTCATTCCTAGCATGGGTATGTTGTTTTCATTGTGTAGGCATTATTCCACACTGTTTTATTTATTTGTAGGCAATAGTAACTGTAGGCAAAAGTGGACTTAGGCATTAGTGGCTGGAACCCAGGTGGCCGGGTGCGCAGAAACTATTCCCGATTTTTTAAAAGTACTGATTTAACTCCGAAATTTTACATCCGCCATCTTTGTTTTTTTTACTTTTGCCACTGTTACATTTGTTGGTATGAATATTGTCCAAACGGCACAAAATTGCTTAAAATGCAATCAAATGTTCAAAACATTTCTTGGGGCTCAGTCTAATATTGTTAGCAAAGTCAACAAACCAAGATCATAAATGTAATGTACAACAGGCGCAAGAAATTTAAAAAAAATTCTTACAAATACAAATGATAAGAAGTCGAATATGAATACTTATACCTGTACTTTTTAGAACAAGAAATTGACATATTGACGTATTCAGATTAAATTGATATGTTCTTTACTTATGTAAATGCAAATGATAAAAAAATAATTAACAGTGAGATACTATCGCTATTGTGCAAAGCATCCAGTCCCAATGAAAGTGAACAGCATGCCGATGTAATACAAAGCAATCATATAACATATCGCAACTGATAGTTCTAAACAATCAGGCAATCAACATAATAACGGTATCAGTGGGCACATCGTGATATTTGAAGATAAAAAATGATAACACATGTCAGCAGTCTGGGAAGTAATACACAGCATCTTGACAATGAACAAAAAGAAGAAGAAGAATAGTTTATTAAAGTGTCACTATTTAAACAACCAACCATTTTGGCTTTTGAGACAAAATACGCATCACCCCCCCCCCCCCCCCCCCCCCAACACACACACACACACACACACACACATCCGCAAAATCAGTCACTAACCCACCCACATATATTACGTTACACACACCACACCACACCACGGGATTCCATACTCGGTATTGACCCATGACATATCCTTCTTCATGTCAGTGAATGGGTTTTTGGATGGTGGTCAACGGACACGTCTTGCCTTAGGGAAAGCTGCTGTACTGTCCAGCTTCTTAATGTATGTCTCATCTGCGAGCCTCTTCGCCATCTGCAGTTCCGTCGACTCGCAGTTCTTTGGTCGTACTGTAAAAAATCTTGATGCCGTCTTCGTCATAGTTACTTTCCTCGGAGGGCATCAACTGAGCTATCTTTAATGCGTCCTCGTACCTCTGTTTCTTCTGGACGGGAAGGTTGCGATGGCGTATCCCGAGGACTCGGTTACGACTCTTCTGAAGAAAAACAACAACTTTATTTACAATTGCATTTCAAATTTATAATGCATATGTATGTATATCCGAGTATATGCTCATGAGCAATGGAGGAGAATATGTGAAATTCAAATTTATTCCGATAACCCTTAAGCAACGTGTCAGTATTATAGCTTGATGTATTAGAACAACACTATTTGGGAATGCCAGGTGCTACTGGTAGTGTTGGGTATGCTTACCCTTTTTGAAGATTCACTCTTTGTAATTCGACATCAAACGGATTACATCAAACTCTGAGTAAACAATCTCATTTAACCCTTAATTAGTTAATTAATCTGCAGTATATTGTATCACTTAGTATTGCCTTAACGAGGAGTAATCCCTTGTCAGTTGTTGGTGAGTGATCAATTTATGTCTGGAGAAAGGGATAAGCCTTACTCACAATAAATTAACATTTCACACTGCAACAGAAGAGATTATCGATCATTATGCCTTTATAAGAAAGTGAGAAAGATAAAGATTGAATGATACATAACGGGCCGTGCCTGCATTATATAGCCTGCAAGAATCGTCACTGTAAACTAATAGAGGATTAATTTAAATTTTACAGAATATTCAACTGCTAAGTATATGATAAAGTGTTGAAGTAGCATTAGATATGTTTGAGATTACAGTTTTCAATTAACTGTATAATGTAGCTTGCTGTCTTTGAGAGAGTCAGTATCTGTAGAGCTGTCTTGGTCTAATTGGTATTCAGTCCCTGGGACACAAATATTGTTTAATAGCATTATTTTGTGAGCAGCCGGATGCGTAAATGATATGTAATATATTTCCGTATTATATTTTATAGTACTTGTTGTTTTAATATTGTTAACAACAGAGAGAACGAAGATTTTTTTTTTGAAAAACCATAACAGCATGCATATGTTCTAGCAAAAGGAAACTTGATAAATATTCATTTTGCTTAATTTCTGCTTTGGAAAACTTATTTGGAGCTCTGAAAGCTTGACGCTGTATAATTTGGGACGCGCATGGTTGGATGCAAACTAAATGTTTAATTCTCGCAAATTAAGACACCAGCGGCGGTATAGGAGCATATATCTAATGTCATTCAATACAGAATAATACATGAAGATGTTTCAATGTTAAGATTAAATATATCTAACGATATGGAAATAAAATCTTGATAACTGTTTTTAATCTTTCATCTTTGGGGAAAATAATAGTGGAACTGGTTGAGTGACTGACGTATTCTACATTAAAAAGTGACAGATACGTGATTTACATCGTTAAAATTTAAAGTGATACAGTGATACAATTATAAGTGAGGGTTGTGATTTATTTAGGAACGAAGTCAGTATTTGGGGATTCAACTTGCGCTTTCCGACATTATGTGTATTTCGCACACGATTAAGAAAATAATGTAATTCATTTATTTATATGAAGTACAAATGCATCAATCCTAAATCACCCGACTTGTTGAATGTTATTTCGTGAATACACAAATTGCATAACACATTCCCTGAGGACAAACCCAAATGGCCCGTCCCTTTGTGACAGGTGTTAATAAGAGAATGTATTGCCACCACATTATGTCCCGGCACTTTTATGACATGCAATGAACCTAGTCGTTCCCTGAATCTGTAACAACAACATTGGTCTTATAAAATCAAAGTAGCATAAATGTTACGTAATTCGTATTAAAAAATTGACTGATAAATATAACATGAATATAATTGCCCTTTTGGGGATAACATAATATTGGGAAAATATACTTAAAAGTACATGATTAAAGAATTTCAAAACAACTGTTTCTTGTATTTATGACCGACTTCACACAAACTGAATAATTAAACATATGTTTATATAGCTATAATTACATGCATGACACCTACATTATCATGAAATAATAATGTTGGTCATGTTTGTTAATTTGTACATTTCATTGTTATTGGTATCCTGGGGATGTTGTAATTATACACGTGTTTTGATCTTATTTGACGTAGAATACATGAAAAACGATTGGTCAACAGTTTGGTGCGGTCAATGAAAAGGTGTTCAATTACTAAGAAAAGCTATTTAACCGTTTAATACTTAATACGCGTCTTAAAATATGAATTAATTCTTAAGTTATAACATTAGTGCAAATTCACCCGAACGTAGGATGTACATGGACCGATTTCAAAATAGCTAAATTGACAAATTGTTTCCCATAAACCACTGAATATAACTCACTTAGCCTTTAGAATAGAAAGGCGAATCGTTTCTTAATATATTGTCTTTTAAGCCGATGGAAGTTTAAATCACTACAACCGAGTCCGAGGCGATAAAGGATTATGTGACAAAATCTGGTATCATGGCTTAACTGTATATAAGTCACACTGTCCAAGTTGAATAGTCCTCTATATCAGATGACTATTCCAATTATTAATGGTATCAGGTAGGAATAACTTGGCAAAGCATTCTGTTCTACAACATATAGCCTGTATATTGGTTTGATTTCTATAAATGTAATTACTAACAGCAAAGATGTTTTCCATCTTGTAAAAAGGTGTAATGGCTGTGTTAGTTTCTCTATATATTTTCTCGTGGCCTGTACCCCTTATCGCCCCACAAATAGTCCGTATTGAGTGAGTGAGTTAAAATTTAACGTCTCATCGGCAATATTTCAGCGTCCGGAATGAATCTTAGTGTAAACATTCTAGGATTAATTCTTGTTCTTGGTACAATTATCCCAAATATGGGCATTATATGCTTGTTCATAACTTCTAACGATTTATGTGAAAGGAGTTATTTAACTGAGTGAGTGAGTATGGTTTACGGCGGTGGACACCAGAAAGGTATCTAAGACTTCTAAGGTAATTAATCATAGGGATTTCCTTTTAAACTCGTCAGTATCAGAATCGGACTGAAATATTATTCCCAAAGTCATAAATATTAATTCCTTTCATTTTAAGATTAGGTTTTGCACTTGGGAAGACTTTAATTTTACGTGAAATAGAAAAGTTTCTGTTTTCTCTGGATTCAATTTTACTTACTTTCATCCATTTGGTAATTTTCTCCAAATCAGCATTAATATTTTACGCAGTAGTATTTGGAATTGTCCCTTTGGGGAATTGTCTGGACCCCACCGCAAACACAGTAAACAGAAATTCCAATGTGAATAATATGTACAATAATTTGTTGGCTCGACATGCAAGACTCCATAATTTTAGTTATAATGTAAAACTCATAGTAATATTAAATTATATTTAAAACAAATAATTAATGTATTTTACATGGGAGACGAAGCGACACACATTGTATTTTATAATAATGCACAATTTTGAATGCTTTAAAACTGTTGCATTAAACAAATACTGGATTTGATGTAGTCATATAGTGAATCAATATGTGTCTAGTCTTCCAAATGTTCTATTGCGAACACATATAGTGTCAGCGCTCATGATCGCCATATCTATGAATGAATAAAAATATCATCATTAATAAACTCACCTGAGCTCACTGTGTGTTCTGAAGACAAATCGCTGTTAGGCATCCTGCACGGCTTCGTTCACGTTCACCCTCAAATGTACCATAGAAAAGTGCGATTGTGCGTGTTCCATGTTCGAATGCATTTTTGCGACAGGCGTTCGTTTATTTATTAAAATTCCACTAATTCATTAATCACATTGAGTTGCTCGCCTCTTCTCCAGTTGCTCACACTCTCAACTGATGTAGCTGCCTTGATTAACTGGAGTCCGGATGTACCTAATTACAAACTCTGTTCTAATTATGCTAATCGTGGAAGTGCATTATACTGGAT
The DNA here is from genome assembly GCF_023055435.1 of Haliotis rufescens. Classification (NCBI taxonomy): domain Eukaryota; kingdom Metazoa; phylum Mollusca; class Gastropoda; order Lepetellida; family Haliotidae; genus Haliotis; species Haliotis rufescens. The sequence continues at coordinate 3,790,870 of NW_025964046.1, forward strand.
GACAAACTTAGTAATCCTTTCACACTAATGATCCTTGTTTACAATGAACGCATGCCAATTGACTAAACAAACATCCTTAAGTAGAAGTATCACAATGGACGGTGTGTACAACTGTTTGTCAAACAATATCAACCAATATTTTATATTTAGAATCACCATTACATGAAATCACAGAAACATATATATTAAATTTTACTTTGAAAACTCCAGAACTAATGTCATGAACGTAATATAATAGGAATTTATTCCAACGATGTGTTTCCTATATATGTTTCCTTGTACAATTTTAAATTCATGGATTTTTTATCTATTATTTTGCAATGATCGTGACAATCGCTAAAAGGCTACTCTCTAGCTATTCCGTTTAGTGGTTATTCTAGTTTAGACAGCGACAGCCTCTCGTTATACAGCCAGTGCTTTTCTAACCCCGATTTATTTAAGACAGCGTCTGTCATTCGCTATACAAACAGTGTTTTTTCTAACCCCGATTTAGTTAAGACAGCGGCAGCCTTTCCCCATACAAACAGTGCTCTTCTAACCCCGACCTAGTTAAGACAGCGGCAGCCTTTCGTTATACAAACAGTGCTTTTCTAACCCCAATTAAGTTTATACAGCGGCAGCCTTTCGTTAAGCAAACAGTGCTTTTCTAACTCCGACCTCATTAAAACAGCAGCAGCCTTTCGTTATACAAACAGTGCTTTTTCAAACTGCGATCTAATTAAGACAGCGGTATCATTTACATTATCTGTTACTAAAATCTGCACAAATGTTCTATTTCTTATGTAAAATGCTGTCAACATGAAGAAATAAAAATTATTATATAACACTCCAAATATAGTTGCCATAATAAAATAGTATTAACGTATTATTTTCACGTGCAAAAATTCTGTTCGGTAACATTAGTTTGAAACCCCGAGAAAACCTCTTACGAGTACAAAAAATTCAATGAAGCAGTGGTAAAATCTATCCATATATTCAAAATTGTATAGTTTTGGAAATACCAACTATACAAAATTGTATATTTTGGAAATACCAAATATACAAAATTGTATATTTTGTATATATGGGTATTTTTTCTTGTGATAATTATTCATATAATGACCTATCAGCCTTTGTAAAATTCCACCGTGTTGTTGGTGGACGTTCAGTAGGGTTAACAGTTTAAGGATGGTAGGGAAATGGTCACTCCCACAAAGGTCATCATGAACTGACCATTCAAATTCGTTGTAAAGATCTGAATCTGTGATTGAGAGATCCAGTGCTGAATATGTTCCTGTAGCAGGATGTAAATAAGTGTTTGAATCGTCATTAAAAAAACAGAGATTGTTGTCCGAAATAAAGTCTTCGAGCACTTTTCCCTTTCTGTTTGTATTTGGACTTCCCCATAGAGGGTTATGCCCATTTAGATCGCCCATGATGATACAGGGCTTTGGTAACTGATCATAAAGATTCTGAAGATCAGCCTGCTGAAGAGTGTTCGAAGGAGGAATATATAAGGAGCACAAAGTAAGTGCAATGTGCAATGTAAGTCGGACAGCTACAGCTTGAAGATTTGTATTGAGGGGAACAGTGCTATGGATGATACCTTGCCTGATCAATAAAGTAGAACCTCCAGTAGCTTTATCACCTGGAGGTGAAAACGAATGATAGCAATTATATTGCCTTAAATCAAATATATCTTTGTGCTTAAGATAAGTCTCTTGGAGACACACTGCTGATGGTGTAAAGTCCTGAATTAGCAATTGTATGTCATTAAAAATTTTCTGCAATTACACTGAATCAAATGAGGCGTTTGAGTCATGGCGGCTCAATGGGTGACCTCACACGCGAGCGTGAAGAACTCCTAACACTGGCCTCTGAAGACGGAGTTACCTCCATATCCAAAGGTCCAAATGAGTTATGGACAGGCACCTCTGAAGGAGAGGGTGTCCTAAGATGTTGTCTATTAAGTTTTTTTCTTTCTGTCTTTGAAATGTGAACATTTCCTGGTTTTTCAATTTCTGGTAAACATTGTGAATCAGTCTGTGATTCCTGAAGATGATGTAGTGGGCTGACAATCTGATTTCTTGAATGACAGATGTTGTTTCTACTGGTTGATCAGAGTGAACCCATGTCAACGCAGTCTGACATTCGATTGATGAAGTGGAAACAGAGTGAGACACTACAGCAGAATAAGTAGTAGTTGACGTAAACTGGTTATTGACTTGGGTACTGACTTGCTTCTTGGCTTCGAGATATGAAATATTGTTGGTGTGTTTCAGTTTCAATATCTGTGACTTAGTTTTCCATACAGGACAGGACTTTGACCAAGCTTCATGTTGGCCACTACAGTTGATACACTTGGCATCTGCCCTACATTCGTTGCTGTCATATTTACCACCACAACGTTGGCAAACAGCTGGGCGATCACAGGACTTGGAACCATGGCCAAACTTTTGGCAAGTATAACATCGGAGTGGATTGGGGACATACATCTCCACCCCAATGTTAACATAACCAGCTTTAATTGAACGAGGAATGGTTGTTCGATCAAAAGTGAACAGATAGGTGTTCAGGGGAGTAATAACACCATTGATTTTTTTTTTTAAAACGTTTTACAGCTGTCACTGCTTGATCCTTCAACTCTGTGACGATATCTTGTTCTGACATGTCAGAAAGGCATCGAGCTCTGTCACGAACAATGCCTCGACTGGAGTTTAAAGTCTTATGTGCTGAAACAGCAACCTTAACATTGGCAAACTGACTGATGGACAACAGATTCAGAGATTGCTGCTTCTTCATACATTCAACAAGAATGGAACCACTACGGAGTCGCGTTACATTTTTTACTTCTCCACAATGTCCGTTAATAGCTTTTGAGATAGCGAATGGGTTGAGTTTTATAGTTTTTTTTGTCAGCAGCCTTGATTACCAGGAATCGGGCCCATGAATCATATTTGTTGGGAATGTTCCCAGAATCATCATCTTCAAGACGTCTTTTTTTGTCACTGCGAATAGAACCAGGTTGTTGGGTAGACATAGTGAAAGAAAAGTGTTTCAGCATACCTGCTCCCCACCCACCATGGAGTGTCAACAAGGAGAGTGTTGTAGCGCATCGGATGTCCAGCATGCAAATACTCCAGCAAATATGACTTGAATAGCTATATTTATCTACCAGATGTAGTGCCAGGCAGGTTCAAGAAACTGGAGACATACAGAATACAGAGGTCAACAGATTGGCCCATGAGCCAACGCCTTCTGGCGTAAGACTCTAGGCAATTTATTCGAACCAAAATTGTTAATTCATACAAAGTATGCATGGCCAAGACCAAAATATACATTATAATACAACACAGGTGTGCATATACAATATTACGCACAGGACCTGGCATGACCAGCCGATTGATAAGACCGGGCCCATCTTACCACCCGTCTAGGCGAAGTAAGGGTCGAAGTTGTGTGTTGGGCAAAGGAACACAGTTCCAGGAACCAGTGCCCTCAACTACCAGACTCCCGTCCTCCGCCGACACAGGGACGCAACCCACGGCAAACGGGCTGCCCACTTTGGTCGCCTCTACGACCAGCAATGGGGTGCTGTGGAAATATTCTACCCCGGTTCCACAAGGGGGAAGAGCTATTAGCGCTACCCAGCTCTCACCACGAGGAGGTTGCTCTTCACGAGTGCCCCGTGGTGTGAAAACTGTATAGGGTCATAGTATAGGGTAGCAACATAGTCTCATTTGATTCTGATTTGGACTCGACTCAAAGATCTGATCGTGTGAGCTGTTTGATAATACTTGATTAGCCGAAACAATCGGACACGGAGTGGTTGATTAACTTCAGTTTGAGATCATGTGTTGACAAGGACCGCCTCAGTGGTCTAGTAGTAGAGCGTCCGCCCAAAGAGCTGAAGGTCCGGGGTTCGATTCCCGCCCGCGTCATACCAAAAGATGTTAAAAGATGGTACTTTTTCTTACCCTGTCTGGCGCTCGGCATTAAGGGGATAAAACAAGGACTAGTCGGCTCGGAGTCAGTATACCGTGTCTGAGTGGGGTATTCGTGTTAAACTGCGGCATGGTATCTCAGTGGGCTAGCACTATAAATCGGCATCAGTCCGGGCTAGTACAAGCAGCCACACACACACACGTGCATGCACGTCGCTGTATAATGGCAATAATCTTGGACGCGACGTTAACCACACATGTTGACCAATTTTAACAGACATGCCTGGCCGATATCATCAGTGACACACTCAACACATTTTAGAAACACGCATGCTGAAAAGAACAGTCACAAAATAATAAAGTGAATGAGTTGGGTTTAATGCCGCTTTGAACAGTGCTCCAGTTATATCAAGGCGTGTCAGCGTCCTGTGTTTGTTGTTTAACGCCGCACTCCACTGTTGTCTCATAGCGGTGAACTCATCAATTGTTAGAAATCACTCAGCAATATCATCTGGGTCTTCTTTAACACGACGTCAATTCTCAAGACAGATGATAACCTGGGGCGTTTGTAATGAGGATTCAGATTCCGCGGAACCCAGCGTGATGGAACCTACGGTGGCCCATAAGGGACATGGAGTCCGCATTTCAATATTTTGATATTTCACTTACTGTTAACGTAACCTTTTTCAAATTAACACGATTTGTCATACAAATATGTTATAAATTATGTATGAAGGGGCTTTCCTCCCACATCACTCTCACACTCACTCACTCACTCCTCCCACATCAAGCTGACACGCCGTGATATGGCTGAAATACTGTTCACATCAGCGTTAACCAAACTCACTCCTCCCACATCAAGCTGACACGCCGTCATATGGCTGAAACATCAGCGTTATCCAAACTCACTCACTCCTCAAAACTGACGTTTTTATGGTGAAAACCTCCTGGTTAGAAATTATTATTATTATTATTGTTATTATTATTAATAGATTATAGTTAGAACGGAGTTCCGTCCGGTTATCAAAGGGGACAAATTTTCTCAAAAACTGTTAAAGTCAGAGAAATGAAATTGTACACACTGATGTCACTGGTCATCATCTCAACTGAGTTCGAAAATTGGTGTCGTAATTTCATCGTGGCCATTGTTCCGTGCTTTTGAACTTAGCAGATACTGCGTGAAATTGGGACAGGTTTTCTCAGAAACTGCTGAAGTTACATGAATGAAAGTGTGCATGCTTATCTAAGAGATACTTTTCAAGACTGAGTTAGAAAATTGGTCCCATAAATTATTTTGTTACAGAGCTACGGCCCTTGATCCACGTTATTGTACTTGGTGCATAGTGTGTATAGTTTTCAGGAACAACTGAAGTCAGCTTGAAGATTCAATTATTTTTTTCCAGAGCTGGGTTTTTGTGGTATTATTTCACATCTAATTAATTTTGTCTAAAAACATAAAGAAGAGCAAGTGCCTATCTCTTATTAAGGCTTTGTATGACTCTTTTTGGCGGTTTATATTCACTACTATACGAACTAACAGAATTCTAATGTGCCCCATGGCGGGGGATAGTGATAACGCTGTTTTCCTTTTAGACGTACCTTCAGGTTGGGCTGTTCATGCTGTGGAAGTGTGAATGTTTCAAAACGTTGCCAAGGCGATTTGGTTTCCAACAATAGATCTACCTCACGTGCACTGTGAAGAATCCCACGTGGCTTCTTGTGTTTAAAGGTCAGGTTCGTGTTAATATACATCCCATTATTGTCTAAGGAATTTTGTTGAGTCAAGCTGAGACTCGCGGTCTGACATCCACAACAATAGTGAGTGAGTATGGTTTTACGCCGCTTTAAGCAATATTCCAGCAATATCACGGCGGGGGACACCAGAAATAGGCTTCACACATTTTACCCATGTCAGGATTCGAACCCGGGTCTTCGGCGTAACGAGAGAACGCTTTAACCACAAGGCTACCCGACCGCCCCTTCCACAACAATAACTTTAATAACTTCAGCCGCTATATGATTCCTGTTCTCCCATACTTCACTGAGAGGAACGAACATTGCTCCTTCGGGAATATTTTTTAATCTTGTCAAAATTGTCAGATAAATTGTCGCTATATTTTAGAAAGTTAAGTTCTCACAAGTTCTCCCATTAAAAATATACAGGGTCATATCCCACGCACTTGTGGACGCGATCGTTCGGCCATTGCGTAAGTCTGCATTGCCCAGCCACAGCAAAGGGAAACAACTCACCCTCTAAAAATAGTGTCTTTATGACGTCATCAAGTTCTCCAGAAATGACGTCAAGATATAACAATATTTTATCGTGAAATATCCAACGCCTCGATCTTTGCGATTTATGGCGTAGCTACCTCATATAAACTGTTATTGTACGCATACATATTTCTAAATGCTCACCGACAGTGACTGAGGAAGAAGACAGAAGTGATGCAGTCGACAAATCGGCTGTTTCAATCAGAGGTGGTTATAGTTGTTTGATACCTCTGATTGACCAATCAGAATCGACTAATTTTGTGGCATGTATGTCGACATGTTGGTTTATTTGAAATTTCAAGCCACGCATTTACGGAAACAAAACATACAAATCATGTGCGTGGAATGTTGATGCTATTCTTTTCCAGCAATAAGAGATACTTCAAAATCGTCTTTATGTAGTTAATTGATGCATCTGACCGTTTCTGGTCATTAGCTGACATTATTAAACCATTCATGTGTAATCCGATGTCCTTTTTTCCTCAAGGACTAATTTTCTGATTTTCACGGTGTATAAAAAAGAAGAACTGTGCTCCGGAGATCGTAAATAACAGCATAATAAAAATTATGTTCTGAATATGCTTATTCATGAACAACGACGACATCTCAATTTAAATGTAATATGGCTGAATTCCACATTCTACATAACGAACTTTTGATTGTTTGGATGCTCATGTTCACTGGAAATATTTGGAATAGTTATATTCCGTATTTTGAATGAACCCAGTCCCCCTAATTTTTTTTAATCAGTGCACCGCACATAGCCACATGTGAAACGTTTGGTAGCAAAGTCAAAGCAAAATCGGAGTAGTGTGTCGGCGAATTTGCATCAAGACTGTAGTATTTTTCAACCGTTTTATGGAATTCAATGTACAGCCGTAGCTCTGGTCACTCATATATTTTGTGTCCCATGGCTTAAATCCACTTGCGTCTGTACCGTGTTCCACTGACCTCAATAATCTGTTGGATGAAGGCACAGCTCTCTACAGTTACATAGTTAACAGACATACAGACAGACAGACAGACAATAGTTTATTAACGTCTCACTTCTGTACATACTTAAAACAGCTTTGTACAACTTGACATAGATAGAATGTACAGAACCATTCAATAGAATTATGAGAGACGAATTATCACAGAATTTATACATAAATGATATAAAGATGATATAGTAAAAAGTTATCCATAAAAAAGATGTTTTCTACGATTAAGAATTAATACGCAGTGAAACAAAACATGGACCTCGTCTTCTACGCTGTCATTACAGTGAAAACAGTTTCTATTGTTGACAGGTACACCTTCGTATCGACCGGTTTCCACTCGTATAGGAGCCACGCCACATCTTAACTTGACTAGTGCCGATCTATAGTTTCTGGGCATCTTATTTGAAACATAGTATTCTGTCCCGTATACTTGTTTGTAACATCGGTACATTCTCAATTTATTAAGCCCATTTCGCCCCTCTTCCTTTCTTAACATATCACTCCAACGGGTAACATATTCATTTTTACACCATTGTTCCCACCTGTGTACAAACAGAAAATTTATCAATAAAACCTGTAGCGTTTAATAGATGTCCCAAATCCATATTAGTAAACTTCTTTCTTACCCTACCATTCCAATTTTCACAACCATTTACAGCGTTTCTATCAGCCCAGTTAAACACGTGTTTGTTTAACCTACTGGACATATTCTTAAGGCGACACCATTGTCTTGCTACACTTTTCCACTGTCTGACAACAGGCGGTATCCATTCCATGTCGCCATTTATAGCCACGTTAGGGGCGTATTTGCCGAGTCCCAAATAAAATCTAATGGCTCTATGGTGTACAGCATTTATTGCTGGCACATCATAATTACCCCAGATAGCCGCCCCGTAGTCAAGAACAGACCACACCATACTGTCGTACAATTTGGAATAGGTTCGGAAATGCATACCGCCTATTGTCTTCACTTTGGATATAAACAGGCCCAAAGCCCTATTAGCAGATTTTTCAACCGTTTTATGGAATTCAAGTTTCATAGGATCATTTCAACAAGCAATATTGTTATCCCCGTCACTTTTGGTAACTTTTAATGATGTCTCCATTGCAATTTTTACGGATTTTGATTCGTATGCATTATTTGACTCTCATCGGCGAAATGGTTTGGGTCAGATTGATCCGAATGGACAAGCGGTTTTACTTCTGTTTAGTAGTATGAATGAATTGTTATGTTACATCTTAACAGTATATCAGGCGACTATGCTTGTCGTAAGAGGCGACAAACGGGTTCGGATGGTCAGGCTTTGGTTGATGCATGGCATTGATCCCAATTGCGTGGATCGATGCTTATGATATTAGGCACTGGATTGTCTGGTCCAGACTCGATTATTTACAGAATGCCGTCATATAGCTGGGATATTGGTGAGTGCGGCGTGAAACGACAAACCAATCAATCATCTTCATATGAACTTTAACCAGTCATTGTTACAAGTAAACCACATCCCACAACAGTTACTGACACTGGATAAAAAACAGTATATAGAAAAAAAAACAAGTAACTCAACTTATCATGATCACAATTACTATTCTTTGAAAGAAAGAAATACAAAAAAGAAACTGACCAAAAAACGTAAAAAAAAGAGACGAGGAATCTCCGTTATTGATTAGTCCCGGTATTGAAATGTTCTCCAACTACGTGATAATATTTTGAGTATGTGCATCTGTGGTTGTGACAAAAAGACCTAATCTAGTATGACTTTTTTGCCATATGGAGACCTTAGTATTTTCATTTACATTATTATAACCAAATGCCAAGTGTAAAAAGAATGTGATATATTATTTGAGTATGTTCATCTGCCAATGTTGTTGGCAGTTTTGATACTATTTCCACATTTCTGGACTGTACTTGTTTTTTTTACGACCAGTACCTCCCTGTGCATTCTGCGTATCATGTGTGTGAGAAGGGGACACATATCTATTGTGAGTTTGGTATTCACATAATTTCTGTTTTTGTATTGATATGATTTCTATTTTCGTATATTGATATAGTTTCATTTTTATCCTTGGCTGCTCTGTTTATATACGTTCGAGTAGCTGTCCATCTCAAATGTATGAGTAAATGTACGAATGTAAATCAAAGTTGCTAGATATATAGAGACCTTTAATTGACGGCGTCTTTTTCCCATCACGACAATAATACTGAGTTGTCCAAGTCAGGTACAGGAGATGTGTATCTTCACAGTACGAGCTTTGTCGGAAATGGCTGCTCGGAGATGCAGCACGTATTCTCGCGGTATGGGAGATTACAACTGTCTAAGATAATCCTGTTTTCCTAAACACACACATAGATAATAGAATCCTTAAGCAGGGTTGGGGGAGAAGTTTATCCTGAAATCCAAAGTGTCTCACCTAACCCTATCCAAGTGTTACCCTATAAAAATGACGAGGTTAGTGCACTGACATCCTATTCCAAATATCATGATCTGACAATGACTGCAGTACTTGGTGGCGACTCTTTGGTCAAATATCTTGGACGGCGTTGTGGCGAGATCTCTGTCAGGAGCCAAGGTGGCTGACGTTCCTGATCTCCTCTGGGACATTGAGAGGTTTAAGGTAGGAGACGTCTTCATATCATATCTTTAAACAGTTAAAGGAAGTAACACTTTGCATATGTTCCACTGACTGTTCCGCGCACGTAGTAATGGAGAATCAGTCATAACAAAATCACCACAATGATAATGGTTTTGATGGTAGATACTGACACTGTGTATTTCCAAAAACGTACCTTACGTTTGGGTTTCAGTAAAAGATAAACAAGCAAGTGATAAAGAGACTGTGACAAATATATATACAAGTAGGAGGCAATGTTTATACAGTAGAGTAGATATTGTTATAGTGGAGTAGGGAAGCTTGATATGTATACACAAGGGTAGTCATGACAATCATCGGTGAAGTCTTATTAAATCTCATTCAATGTCAGGGGCGGTCGGGTAGCCTAGTGGTTAAAGCGTTCGCTCGTCACGTCGAAGACCCGGGTTCGATTCCCGACATGGGTACAATGTGTGAAGCCCATTTCTGGTGTCCCACGCCGTGATATTGCTGGAATATTGCTAAAAGTGGCGAAAAATCAAACTCACTTCTAACAGAGATTTTCTTAAGAAAAATACAGTAAAAATGCTTGAGTGTAACTGATCAGTTTTCTCTAAACGCGATGTACTGATTAAAGTTGATTTTGACAGCCCGGGCCAAGTTGGACCCAACACAAGCCAAACATTTTTGATAGAGACTATGTTGAGAATGTAGAGGGAAAGGGCTTCACTTTGAGCACCTTGTTTTCTTTAAAAACCGGGATCGTTGACATTCTAAAGTGGTATATAGGTAGATATAATACTAATCTATAGATGTAAACACACTTGAAGATACATCTGTCTGTTTAAAGTTGATTTTATCAGTCCGGGCCAAGTCGGACCCAACACAAGCCAAACACTTTTGATAGAGACTATGTTGAGAATGTAGAGGGAAAAGGGTTTCACTTTGAGCACCTTGTTTTCTTTAAATCCCGAGATCTGTGACATTCTAAAGTGGTATATAGGTAGATATAATACTTATCTATAGATGTAAACACATTTAATGATACATCTGTGTGTTTTAAGTTGATTTTATCAGCCCGGGCCAAGTCGGACCCAACACAAGCCAAACACTTTTGAAAATATCACTTTTCTCAACTTCAGAAAACTAAGTCTTTCACACTGAATTCAATAATACAGCGACTATAGACTGTACATCTGTAGGACCTTATTATTCTGTTGGGGATGAGACAGACTTTAGTCAAATCCACAAACCTGATGACAAACTATTTTAAAAGAATTACATATTGATCAGAATTGTTGCTTTCCATTGATCCAAGACAAATGAGAGATTATTGGTCACTTGGAAATAATCCCTGTCCTAACATTATCAGAAACATGACTCATGTAGTCATCACCCTGCCCATCACTGCAGCACCATGCTAAGATCGCCAGGAACTTGTTCGAAGAGGGTTGCAGCGCCATGCTAATTGATTTATCTTTAATGTATTTCATTAACATGGATGAGGAGACAATATTGCAGTTCCGCCAAGTGGAAGGATCGTGAATGTTTGTTTGTTTGTTGAACGCCGCACTCAGCAGTATTCCAGCTACATGACGGCGGTCTGGAAATAATCAACAAACAAACTAGTTTTCATAAAATGTTTGTTTTCTACTTTTATATTCACATAAATATTTAAACTGAATTGTGCCATGTTCTCATTCCTGATTCTGAAGGTACCACATGCAAATTACAGTTCGTTTTATCTTCTGGGTTAAACATGTGCGCCTATGCGTCGATAGCTATAGGTAGGTGTGCTACAAAGTTTCTTTGCGCCGTGTTGATCCTCTGATCCAAAGTTATCTTGCTTCTCACGTTCTCTGTATCCACAACTAAAGCGAACGTAAAATGAACACTAAAGCGTCTGAAAGTTGGGACAACAAACAGTATGTGATATTGTGTTTGTTGTTTGATACCACATTCGAAATATTGCAGCAATGTGACGGCTTCCTGCACACGACCAGACAATCCACACCGTCAGGCACCTGGACACGTTGTCAACCTAGTCACTGAGCCTGACCACCCGATCAAAAAAATATATTCCGTGGTGTGAAAACTGTCATAGTATGGGATAGGAAAGGAGTCTTATTTTGTTCTGATTTGGATTCGACTCAAAGATCATATCGTATGAGCTGTTTGATAATACTTGAATAGCCGAAACAATCGGACACGGATTGATTGATTAGCTTCAGTTTGAGATCATGTGTTGACAAGAACCGCCTCAGTGGTCTAGTGGTAGAGCGTCCGCCCAACGAGCTGAATGTCCAGGGTTCGATTCTCGCCCGCGTCATACCAAAAGATGTTAAAAGATGGTACTTGTTCTTACCCTGTCTGGCGCTCGGCTATAGTGTCTAAAACAAGGACTGGTCGACTGATATGTTAAGAAAGGAAGAGGGGCGAAATGGGCTTAATAAATTGAGAATGTACCGATGTTACAAACAGGTATATGGGACAGAATACTATGTTTCAAATAAGATGCCTAGAAACTATAGATCGGCACTAGCCAAGTTTAGATGTGCCGTGGCTCCTATTCGAGTGGAAACCGGTCGGTACGAAGGTGTACCCGTCAACAATAGAAACTGTTTTCACTGTAATGACAGCGTAGAAGACGAGGTCCATGTTTTGTTTCACTGCGTATTATATGATGATATCAGGGCAACTCTTTTTAATGAATGTATTGCTAAATCTTATAATGTTTTAGATATACCTGATATCGACAAACTTTGTTCAATTTTCAGTGACTCCAGTGTGTGCTTTATACTTGCCAAAGTCTGTTTTTTTAATTCTTAATCGCAGAAAGCATCTTTTTATATGGATAACGTTTTACTATATCATATTTATATGATTTATGTATTAGTTTTATGATAATTTGTCTCTCATAAATCTATTGAATGGTTCTGTACATTCTATCTATGTGAAGTTACACAAAGCTGTTTTATGTATGTACAGAAGTGAGACGTTAATTAACTATTGTATGTCTGTCTGTAATAATATGCTTTTGGAATGTAACCCCAAGAAAAACACCTTTTTTTATGGACGAGACAAATAGTCTAGTATGTCATCTTTGTGGAAACATTGATGCCAACAGTTTTTCCAGCAATATCTCGAAACAATATGTCTTGTCAAAACATCCACCAAATCACGGGGGCACGGGTGGCCCAGTCGTCTAAGGCGCCGTGATTCGCTGTGCAGAGTTGCGTCCCTTGGGCACGCCAGAAACCTATCATTGTGGGATCGGATCCCGGTTCCCCCCGATTATGTTTCTAGGTTTGTCAGCACCATACCCGTGCTCGTGGGTTTCACCGAAGTGGTAAACGTCTGAGACCTGCATCACTTCGGGCTTTCCTCACACATATAAGCTGACACGCCGTGAAATAACTGGAATAATGTTAAAAGCGGTGTTAAACCCAACTCACTCACTCACTCACTCACTCACTCACTCACTCACTCACTCACTCACTCAATCACTCACTCACTCACTCACTCAATCCACCCAAACACATCATCTCATAGGGAGTTATATATAATATTTCTAAAACACATTCATATGTTTTCGTCAAGTTAAACGTTGTTATCCATGGCAACGAACACATTTTAAAACGTAGCCTTTTCAGGTGTGAATAACAGTTCAGATAATGACACGTGTTATGTTTGTAGAGGAGATAGTGTATCCCTCCCAATTAATAGAAATATATAATGTTATTGTCTCATCTGTTGACAAGCATGAATATTATTGTATGATTTTCCGTGATGTTTCGAAATCATTTGATAGAGTTTGGGACAGTGTGACTGGAAAATGTAGAAAATTGCAATTATTAAAAAAATAAAATTCTAAATGAAAAAAACCCAACTAGACTGCAAAGAACTTGTTACTGACATCCCAAATAAAGTTTCTAAACGAATACGCTGTTGGTGCTGAAGAGTGAGTGAGTGAGTTGGGTTTAACACCGCTTTTAACAGTATTACATTTATATCGCGGCATGTCAGCTTAATGTGGGAGGAAAGCCCGAAGTGATGCAGGTCTCAGACGTTTACCACTTCGGTGAAACCCATGTGCATGGGTATGGTGCTGACAAACCTAGAAACATAATTGGGGCGAACCGGGATTCGAACCCATAGTCATAGGTTTCTGGCGTGCCCAAGGAACGCAACTCTGCACAGCGAATCACGGCGCCTTAGACGACTGGGCCACCCGTATAGTTTTCAGAAACTACTGAACTCAGCTGTACTACCAGAGACTTATCAAGGTTCTGTTATTTTTTCCAGAGCTGGGACTTTTTGCGTGTATTAATTTCACATTTAATTATTTTTATCTCACGACATAAAGCAGACCAAATGCCTATCTCTTTTTAAGGCTTTGTATGACTGTTTTTCACGGTTTATACTCACTACCATACTATTCGACTGCGTGAATCGATGCTCATGATGTCAGTCACTGGATTGTCTAGACAGACTCGAATGTTTCCAGACAGCCGTCAAATAGCTGGAATATTGCTGAGTGCTGCGTTAAACAAACAAAGAAACAAAGAAACAAACAAACTCATTTATAGCAGGGAGCCAAGCGCAGTGGTCAGTTTGTAATTCGAAGCCGCCGTGATTTAACTGGAATAATGTTAAAAGCGGCGTTAAACCCAACTCACTCACACTCACTGTAATTCGAAGATGCTTTGCTGACCACAGTAGGTGGGTCCCATCATGGCCGTGTGGAACACTTCGTTGGTTTGGTTTTATGGTTTGTTGTTTCACGCCGCACTCAGCAATATTCCAACTATATGACGCCGGTCTGTAAATAATCGAGTCTGGACCAGACAATCCAGTGATTAATATCATGAGCATAGATCCACGAAGTTGGGATACGATGACATGCATCGACCAAGTCAGAGAGCCTGACAAGGATGTTGACAAGGTCTTTTATTCATTTATTTACTTGTACTTGGCTGTATATCTCTTACGTGATGCCGTTTCAGTCATCCGTGCCCTCATCATTGCCCACACCAAATCCTTGTCAACCTGCATGGATGTCACATGCGTTTTGTTATATATTTGTACTTTCAATATTGTCACTATTTTTAAAAAGCAAGTCAAGTTAGAATTGATACCCATGGCAACGAAAACAATGTGAATAACAGTACAGTTATAGTGTTTATATACCTCCCTTTTAATAGAAATATATAATGACATTGTCTCGTCTGTTGACAAGCATGACTATTATTGTATGGTTTTCTGTGATGTTTCGAAAGCATTTGACAGAGTTTTGGATATTGTGGCTAGAAAATGTAGACAATTGCAATTATTAATAAAATAAAATACTAAATGAAAAAATCCCAACTAGACTGCAAAGAACTTGTTCGTGACATCCCAAATGAAGTCTCTAAATGAATGCGCTGTTGATGCTGAAGAGTGAGTGAGTGAGTTGGGTCTAACACCGCTTTTAACAGTATTACGACTATTACGTTTACGACTTCGGTGAAACCCACGAGCATGGGTATGGTGCTGACAAACCTAGAAACATGATCGAGGCGAACCGGGATTCGAACCCACAATCAAGGGACGCAACTCTGCACAGCGACGCCAAAGACGACTGGGCCATCCGTGGCCCGGTTGATGATGAAGATGTTACATATCCTGATCCAGGTCTACAGACTGATGCATCCAAGAACCCTGGACCTATTATTCTTCGTTCCCAAGCATGGGTTGCTAGGTCTTCAGAAACCCATGCTTGCCGTGAAGGTGACTTAGCTTGTCGTAATAGGCGACTAACGGGATCGGGTGGTTGGTTGGTTGATTGATGTCATCGATCTCAATTGCGTGGATCGTTACTCATTGATTTCAATCACTGGATTGTCTGGTCCAGACTTGATTATTTACGGACCACCATCATATAGCTGGAATATTGCTGAGTGCGGCGTTAAACAACAAACCAACCAACCCAAACCACCATTGCAAGATATCTGAACTAAATTGTCGTGCTAACCTGGGTGCAGTTTCACAAAAGCCTCTTAGCGCTACGACATCCTAAACCACGTCCTAAACCATGTCATAACTTTTAAGGCCGTTTCACGAAGACCTCTCAGTTTACACTGCGCCGTAAAATCACCCTTAATCTACGACAGCCCTAGGGCTCTCCTAAAGTAGTTACGACCTCGCAAATTCAAACCATCATGGCGACACATGCATTCCTTTTAGAAATAATTAACAGAAATGGTATCAGGAGAGAACGTGTTTCCAGGGACAGAAGTCGGGCATTGGATGTTTAAGATGATATTGATTTGATTTCGCGATATCGATTCCCGAGACATGTCATCATTGAACTGGTGGATCGAGTTGATGAACAGCTGTCTCGACCGACTCAGCGTTCACGTGCACTATCTAACAACAAGCGCGATAACTCTAAATGGCATAGGTCTATCACTTCCAAATAAAACACATCCTTCATATGACAGATGTGAGTTCAATGCCGTGAAATGCACTCACTTTGTCAGAATATCCTCCCATATCTTCTTCTTCCGATTGTTTGTGATGCAAGAAGAAAAAGATGAAAACAACACATCTGAATTGCTGCCAACTTCTTCTGTAAGAATTTCCACTTCTGTGGCCGAAAAGTTTCTCTTCCTCGATTTCTTGTCGCAAATGTCCTCCATTTTATTGCGCTTCGTCGTCTGCTCAGAGCACATGCCACGGTAGACAACTCTAGTGCGGATTTTCCTACCTCACAAAGGGAAAGAGCTCCAATCGTATTTTTTACGTGCGTGTAAGTTGGCCGAGGTTACGCCAGTTTTAGTGTAGCTTTGTGAAACAGTCTTAGACTATGGCGTAAAATCTACGACTGCTTTGTGATACTTTGCTAAAGGGGGCCTTCACGGCAAGTCAAGCGTTTCCAGAGTTCTTGTCGATACCACGTCCGCCATTCTCAGTACGGCCCGACTGATACATTTTCCAACACTGGCCAAGCACAGACAACTTATGGAAGAATTAAAGTGGCCATGATATTTCTTGCGATTGACACAGAAAGAGAGAAAGGCTCTATCAGATCTGAAACAATCCAATAAACGTGACTATTTAAGAAAGGGTATTTTGTCTTTCTCATGTCGATAGCAGAAGACGTACATCCAAGGACCACACAGCGGCACCAGACATACCGTCGAGTTTCAAGTCTGATTGGTGTTACCCCAAGTCTAAATTTAGCCAAGCACTTCTGTAAGATCCCGGCACATTCGACTTTACGTACTGTTCTGTACAGTAATCAGTTTTTAGTTCTCATATGTTTCTAGTTGTACCGACCGCCTCCGTGGTCTAGTGGTTGAGCGTCCGCCCGGAGAGCGTCATACCAAAAGACGTTAAAAGATGGTACGTGTTGTTCTCTGTCTGGTGCTCGGCATTAAGAGGCTTAAACAAAGACTGGTCGGCTCGGAGTCAGTATACTGTGTCTGAGTGGGGTATTCATGTTAAACTGCGGCATGGTATCTCATTGAGCTAGCACTATAACTCAGCATCAGTCCGGACTAGTACAAGCAGCCACACATACACGTGCATGCACGTCGCTATATAAATGCAATAATCTTGGACGCGACGTTAAACACCATTTCATCTCACCTCCTAGTTGTCCCATGTTATCAGGGATAACAAAGTCGCCGTTATACAGTTCTGTGCTATACTAACGGGGACCCATCCATGTTCACCTAACAACATCTTCAGGGGTATATCTCCACATTCCGAGGTGAGGTGAGGTGAAATGGGGTTTAACGTCGTGTCCAAGATTATTGCACTTATATAGCGACGTGCATGCACGTTTGTGTGGGGCTGCTTGTACTAGTCCGGACTGATGCCGATTTATAGTGCTAGCACACTGAGATACCATGCCGCAGTTTAACATGAATACCCCACTCAGACACAGTATACTGACTCCAAGCCGACCAGTCCTTGTTTTAGCCCTTTAATGCCGAGCGCCAGACAGGGTAACAACAAGTACCATCTTTTAACGTCTTTTGGTATGACGCGGCCGGGGATCGAACCCCGTACCTTCCGCGCTACGGGCGGACGCTCTACCACTAGACAACAGAGGCGGTCCACATTCAGAAGACGTATCAACATGCGCGATTCTAAACAGAAATAAGACGTGAGTAGTCTTGCAGGTAATCAGTGGTTACACTAGACCGGCCGAGATCAACACCACTGAGCAGCTCGCTCTTTGCTGTAACCAGTCCTAATACTTGCTGACTGAGCCAGGTAGTTTGCGATGTAACTGTAGTCTAAAGAATCAGTCAATACAAGTCCTAGGTAACTGTACATTTTCGCTGTCTCCAGATGTAAATTTCCACCAGTGAAAACACATTGTTTTTACGATTGAACTGAAATATATTTCTAGAACATCACATATAAAAGTGAGCAAGCATACTCAGCATGTCTTCATTCTCTGCTAAAAAATCTATGTCATCTGCATACAACACCTATAGTTTCATCCTCATATCGAACGCCAGGTCCTACACTCTTCATGGTCACAGTCAGGTCATACACTCTACATGGTCACAGTCAGGTCATACACTCTACATGGTCACAGTCAGGTCCTACACTCTACATGGTCACAGTCAGGTCCTACACTCAACATGGTCACAGCCAGGTCCTACACTCTACATGGTCACAGCCAGGTCCTATACTCTACCTGGTCACAGCCAAGTCCTACACTCTACATGGTCACAGCCAGGTCCTACACTCAACATGGTCACAGCCAGGTCCTACACTCTACATGGTCACAGTCAGGTCCTATACTCTACATGGTCACAGCCAGGTCCTACACTCTACATGGTCACAGCCAGGTCCTACACTCTACATGGTCACAGCCAGTTTCTAGACTCTACACGGTCACAGCCAAGTCCTGCACTCTACATGGTCACAGCCAGGTCTTATACTCTACATGGTCACAGCCAGGTCCTACACTCTACCTGGTCACAGCCAGGTCCTATATTCTACCTGGTCACAGCCAAGTCCTGCACTCTACATGGTCACAGCCAGGTCTTATACACTATATGGTCACAGCCAGGTCCTACGCTCTACATGGTCACAGCCAGGTCTTATACTCTACATGGTCACAGCCAGGTCTTATACTCTACATGGTCAGAGGCAGGTCCTACACTCTACCTGGTCACAGCCAGGTCCTATACTCTTCATGGTCACGGCCAGGTCCTACGCTCTTCATGGTCACAGCCAAGTCCTACTCTCTACATTGTCACAACCAGGTCCTACACTCTACATGGTCACAGCCAGGTCCTACACTCTACATGGTCACAGCCAAGTCCTACACTCTACATGGTCACAGCCAGGTCATACACTCTACATGGTCACAGCCAAGTCCTACCCTCTACCTGGTCACAGCCAAGTCCTACACTCTACATGGTCACAACCAGGTCCTACACTCTACATGGTCACAGCCAGGTCCTACACTCTACATGGTCACAGCCAAGTCCTACACTCTACCTGGTCACAGCCAGGTCCTACACTCTACATGGTCACAACCAGGTCCTACACTCTACATGGTCACAGCCAGGTCCTACGCTCTTCGTGGTCACAGCCAGGTCCTACACTCTTCATGGTCAGAGGCAGGTCCTACACTCTACATGGTCACAGCCAGGTCCTACACTCTACATGGTCACAGCCAGGTCCTACACTCTACATGGTCAGAGCCAGGTCCTACACTCTACGTGGTCACAGCCAGGTCCTACACTCTACCTGGTCACAGCCAGGTCCTACGCTCTACATGGTCACAGCCAGGTCCTATACTCTACACGGTCACAGCCAAGTCCTGCACTCTACCTGGTCACAGCCAGGTCCTACCCTCTACATGGTCACAGCCAAGTCCTGCACTCTACATGGTCACAGCCAGGTTTTATACTCTACATGGTCACAGCCAGGTCCTACACTCTACATGGTCACAGTCAGGTCCTACACTCTACATGGTCACAGCCAGGTCCTACACTCTACGTGGTCACAGCCAGGTTCTACATTCAACATGGTCACAGCCAGGTCTTATACTCTACATGGTCAGAGGCAGGTCCTACACTCTACCTGGTCACAGCCAGGTCCTATACTCTTCATGGTCACGGCCAGGTCCTACACGCTACATGGTCACAGGCAGGTCCTACACTCTTCATGGTCACAGCCAAGTCCTACACTCTACATGGTCACAGCCAGGTCCTACCCTCTACCTGGTCACAGCCAAGTCCTGGACTCTACATGGTCACAGCCAGGTCTTATACTCTACATGGTCACAGCCAGGTCCTACACTCTACATGGTCACAGCCAGGTCCTACGCTCTACATGGTCACAGCCAGGTCCTACACTCTACATGGTCACAGCCAGGTCCGACACTCTACCTGGTCACAGCCTGGTCCTATACTCTACCTGGTCACAGCCAAGTCCTGCAGTCTACATGGTCACAGCCAGGTCTTATACACTACATGGTCACAGCCAGGTCCTACACTCTACATGGTCACAGCCAGGTCGTACATTCAACATGGTCACAGCCAGGTCTTATACTCTACATGGTCAGAGGCAGGTCCTACACTCTACATGGTCACAGTCAGGTCATACACTCTACATGGTCACAGCCAGGTCCTACACTATACATGTTCACAGCCAGGTCCTACACTCTACATGGTCACAGCCAGGTCCTACACTCTACCTGGTCACAGGCAGGTCCTGCACTCTACATGGTCACAGTCAAGTCCTACACTCTACATGGTCACAGCCAGGTCCTACACTCTACATGGTCACAGTCAAGTCCTACACTCTACATGGTCACAGCCAGGTCCTGCACTCTACATGGTCACAGCCATGTCCTACACTCTACATGGTCACAGCCAGGTCCTACACTCTACATGGTCACAGCCAGGTCCTACACTCTACATGGTCACAGTCAGGTCATACACTCTACATGGTCACAGTCAGGTCATACACTCTTCATGGTCACAGCGAGGTCCTACGCTCTTCATGGTCAGAGGCAGGTCCTACACTCTACCTGGTCACAGGCAGGTCCTACACTCAACATGGTCACAGCCAGGTCCTACACTCTACCTGGTCACAGCCAGGTCCTGCACTATACATGGTCACAGCCAAGTCCTACACTATACATGGTCACAGCCAAGTCCTACACTCTACATGGTCACAGCCAAGTCCTACACTCTACATGGTCACAGCCAAGTCCTACACTCTACATGGTCACAGCCAGGTCCTACACTCTACATGGTCACAGCCAGGTCCTACATTCAACATGGTCACAGTTAAGTCCTACGCTCTTCGTGGTCACAGCCAAGTCCTACACGCTACATGGTCACAGTCATGTCCTACACTCTACATGATCACAGCCAGGTCCTACACTCTACATTGTCACAGCCAAGTCCTACACTCTACCTGGTCACAGCCATGTCCTACACTCTACATGGTCACAGCCAAGTCCTACACTCTACATGGTCACAGTCAAGTCCTACACTCTACATGGTCACAGCCAGGTCCTACACTCTACATGGTCACAGCAAGGTCCTACACTTTACATGGTCACAGCCAGGTCCTACACTCTACATGGTCACAGCAAGGTCCTACACTTTACATGGTCACAGTCAAGTCCTACACTCTACATGGTCACAGCCAGGTCCTACACTCTACATGGTCACAGCAAGGTCCTACACTTTACATGGTCACAGCCAGGTCCTACGCTCTACATGGTCACAGCAAGGTCCTACACTTTACATGGTCACAGTCAAGTCCTACACTCTACATGGTCACAGTCAGGTCCTACACTCTACATGGTCACAGCAAGGTCCTACACTTTACATGGTCACAGCCAGGTCCTACGCTCTACATGGTCACAGCAAGGTCCTACACTTTACATGGTCACAGTCAGGTCCTACACTCTACATGGTCACAGCCAAGTCCTACACTCTACATGGTCACAGCAAGGTCCTATACTCTACATGGTCACAGCCAGGTCCTACACTCTACATGGTCACAGTCAAGTCCTACACTCTACATGGTCACAGCCAGGTCCTACACTCTACATGGTTACAGCAAGGTCCTACACTTTACATGGTCACAGCCATGTCCTACACTCTACATGGTCACAGTCAAGTCCTACACTCTACATGGTCACAGCCAGGTCCTACACTCTACATGGTCACAGCAAGGTCCTACACTCTACATGGTCACAGTCAAGTCATACACTCTACATGGTCACAGTCAAGTCCTACACTCTACATGGTCACAGCCAGGTCCTACACTCTACATGGTCACAGTCAGGTCATACACTCTACATGGTCACAGCCAGGTCCTACACTCTACATGGTCACAGTCAGGTCATACACTTTACATTGTCACAGTCAGGTCATACACTCTTCATGGTCACAGCCAAGTCCTACACTCTACATGGTCACAGCCAAGTCCTACACTCTACATGGTCACAGCCAAGTCCTACACTCTACATGGTTACAGTCAGGTCCTACACTCTACCTGGTCACAGCCAAGTCCTACACTCTACATGGTCACAGCCAGGTCCTATACTCTACATGGTCACAGTCAGGTCCTACACTCTACATGGTCACAGTCAAGTCCTACACTCTACATGGTCACAGCCAGGTCCTACACTCTACATGGTTACAGCAAGGTCCTACACTTTACATGGTCACAGTCAAGTCATACACTTTACATGGTCACAGTCAAGTCCTACACTTTACATGGTCACAGCCAGGTCCTACACTCTACATGGTCACAGTCAGGTCATACACTCTACATGGTCACAGTCAGGTCATACACTCTTCATGGTCACAGCCAGGTCCTACACTCTACATGGTCACAGTCAGGTCATACACTTTACATTGTCACAGTCAGGTCATACACTCTTCATGGTCACAGCCATGTCCTACACTCTACATGGTCACAGCCAAATCCTTTACTCTTCATGGTCACAGCCAAGTCCTACACTCTACATGGTCACAGTCAGGTCCAACACTTTACATGGTCACAGTCAAGTCATACACTCTCCCCGGTCACAGCCAGGTCATACACTCTTCATGGTCACAGCAAGGTCCTACACTCTACATGGTCACAGTCAAGTCCTACACTCTACCTGGTCACAGCCATGTCCTACACTCTACATGGTCACAGTCAAGTCCTACACTCTACATGGTCACAGCCAGGTCCTACACTCTTCATGGTCACAGCCAGGTCCTACACTCTACATGGTCACAGCCAGGTCCTACACTCTACATGGTCACAGCCAGGTCCTACACTCTACATGGTCACAGTCAAGTCCTACACTCTACATGGTCACAGCCAGCTCCAACTCTGCTATCATGCAAGCCTTAGAAACAATCCATTGGGATGGTGTAACTGTCTCAAGTTTTTGTTTCTCCTTTTCCTTCATTTTATTGTAATTCCACCACCAATATCAAACTCCTCCGTTTTATACTTGGGTCAGGAGGTAAAAAGTCAACAATATTTAGAGGTTTCTCACCAGATCTCCTTATTTTCAGGTAAGTCCACGGGTCAAGATCTATTGTAGCTAGTTGCACCCTGTTCCTTCTACCATCTGATTGGAAAACAAGAGTGAGTGAGTGAGTAAGCTTAATGTGGGAGGAAAGCCTGAAGTGATGCAGGTCTCAGACGTTTACCACTTCGGTGAAACCCACGATCACGGGTATGGTGCTGACAAACATAGAATCTCATCAAATCTCCATGTAGTCCAAGCCCAATCGTGTTATTCCCCCCGGTAGCTGCATGAGCGGACGATGCTTGTGGTCTCTGGGCTTCTTTCGCGGCAGCACTATCAAAATCAAATACACTCATAATTAATTTCATGTCTCAGTCTCTATGTAGAGCTTACTCACATACAGCACTCCTCAGCGATTTATGTCATAGACTTGCTCATTATTCTTCATTGCACAATCACCAATTTTTTTTTATTCAATTCAGTATATAGTTATACATCGACTAGCACGTCATGTGGTATACTTATAAGGTGTAGGTTACACACCTATACAGCAGACAGCAAATTTAAGTTGGCTACAGGTGTCCAACAATGTTTACAAATGGTGAAACGGGCAGGCTACATTTGCCATGTTTATTAACTAAGTGTGAAGCTAAATCATTACAGCACATTAGGCGAAATTGTTCATGTTTAAAAAAATAGAGACATATTGACTAGACAGTTACCAAGTTGACGGGATTAAAAATTGCCGCCACTGCATGCTTTGTCAGCCACCGGATATGGAAGTATGCTAAACTAAAAACCGGGTCCTATATGAGGTAACGTCTACCGTTTAAATTATTTTCAATCTGGAAAAACACAATACAAACTAATATGTACATAACTGTATGATACATAAATTAAAACAATATGTACATGACTTTATGATACATAAATACAAACAAATATTCACATGACTGTATGATACATAAATACAAACAATATGTACATGTCTGTATGATACATAAATACAAACAATATGTACATGACTGTATGATACATAAATACAAACAATATGTACATGACTGTATGATACATAAATACAAACAATATGTACATGACTGTATGATACATAAATACAAACAATATGTACATGACTTTATGATACATAAATACAAACAATATGTACATGACTGTATGATACATAAATACAAACAATATGTACATGACTGTATAATACATAAATACAACCAATATGTACATGACTGTATGATACATAAATACAACCAATATGTACATGACTGTATAATACATAAATACAAACAATATGTACATGACTGTATAATACATCAATACAAGTGAGTGAGTTAGGTTTAACGCCGCTTTTAACAGTATTACAGTTATATCGCGGCGTGTCAGCTTAATGTGGGAGGAAAGCCCGAAGTGATGCAGGTCTCAGACGTTTACCACTTCGGTGAAACCCACGAGCACGGGTATGGTGCTGACAAACCTAGAAACATAATCGGGGCGAACCGGGATTCGAACCCATAATCATAGGTTTCTGGCGTGCCCAAGGGACGCAACTCTTCACAGCGAATCACGGCGCCTTAGACGGCTGGGCCACCCGTGCCCCAACATAAATACAAACAATATATACATGACTCTAGTATACATATATACAAACAATATGTACATGACTGTATGATACATAAATACAAACAATATGTACATGACTGTATGATACATTAATATAAACAATATGTACATGACTGTATGATACATAAATACAAACAATATGTACATGACTGTATGATACATAAATACAAACAATATGTACATGACTGTATGATACATAAGTACAAACAATATGTACATGACTGTAGTATACATATATACAAACAATATGTACATGACTGTATGATGGATAAATACAAACAATATGTACATGACTGTGTGATACATAAATACAAACAATATGTACATGACTGTATGATACATAAATACAAACAATATGTACATGACTGTATGATACATAAATACTAACAATATGTACATGACTGTATGATACATAAGTACAAACAATATGTACATGACTGTAGTATACATATATACAAACAATATGTACATGACTGTATGATGGATAAATACAAACAATATGTACATGACTGTGTGATACATAAATACAAACAATATGTACATGACTGGATGATACATAAATACTAACAATATGTACATGACTGTATGATACATATATACAAACAATATGTACATGACTGTATGATACATAAATACAAACAATATGTACATGACTTTATGATACATAAATACAAACAATATGTACATGACTGTATGATACATAAATACAAACAATATTTACATGACTGTATGATACATAAGTACAAACAATATGTACATGACTGTAGTATACATATATACAAACAATATGTACATGACTGTATGATGGATAAATACAAACAATATGTACATGACTGTGTGATACATAAATACAAACAATATGTACATGACTGTATGATACATAAATACAAACAATATGTACATGACTGTATGATACATAAATACAAACAATATGTACATGACTGTATGATACATAAGTACAAACAATATGTACATGACTGTAGTATACATATATACAAACAATATGTACATGACTGTATGATGGATAAATACAAACAATATGTACATGACTGTGTGATACATAAATACAAACAATATGTACATGACTGGATGATACATAAATACTAACAATATGTACATGACTGTATGATACATATATACAAACAATATGTACATGACTGTATGATACATAAATACAAACAATATGTACATGACTTTATGATACATAAATACGAACAATATGTACATGACTGTATGATACATAAATACAAACAATATTTACATGACTGTATGATACATAAATACAAACAATATGTACATGACTGTATGATACATAAATACAAACAATATGTACATGACTGTAGTATACATAAATACAAACAATATGTACATGACTGTATGATACATAAGTACAAACAATATGTACATGACTGTAGTATACATATATAGAAACAATATGTACATGACTGTATGATGGATAAATACAAACAATATGTACATGACTGTGTGATACATAAATACAAACAATATGTACATGACTGTATGATACATAAATACAAACAATATGTACATGACTGTATGATACATAAGTACAAACAATATGTACATGACTGTAGTATACATATATACAAACAATATGTACATGACTGTATGATGGATAAATACAAACAATATGTACATGACTGTGTGATACATAAATACAAACAATATGTACATGACTGTATGATACATAAATACAAACAATATGTACATGACTGTATGATACATAAATATAAACAATATGTACATGACTGTATGATACATATATACAAACAATATGTACATGACTGTATGGTACATAAATACAAACAATATGTACATGACTGTATGATACATATATACAAACAATATGTACATGACTGTATGATACATAAATACAAACAATATGTACATGACTGTAGTATGCATATATACAAACAATATGTACATGACTGTATGATACATAAATACAAACAATATGTACATGACTTTATGATACATATATACAAACAATATGTACATGACTGTATGATACATAAATACAAACAATATGTACATGACTGTATGATACATAAATACAAACAATATGTACATGACTGTATGATACATAAATATAAACAATATGTACATGACTGTATGATACATATATACAAACAATATGTACATGACTCTATGGTACATAAATACAAACAATATGTACATGACTTTATGATACATATATACAAACAATATGTACATGACTGTATGATACATAAATACAAACAATATGTACATGACTGTAGTATGCATATATACAAACAATATGTACATGACTGTATGATACATAAATACAAACAATATGTACATCACTTTATGATACATATATACAAACAATATGTACATGACTGTATGATACATAAATACAAACAATATGTACATGACTGTATGATACATAAATACGAACAATATGTACATGACTGTATGATACATAAATACAAACAATATGTACATAACTGTATGATACATAAATAGAAACAATATGTACATGACTGTATGATACATAAATACAAACAATATGTACATGACTGTATGATACATAAATATAACCAATATGTACATGACTGTATGATACATATATACAAACAATATGTACATGACTGTATGATACATAAATACAAACAATATGTACTTGACTGTAGTATGCATATATACAAACAATATGTACATGACTGTATGATACATAAATACAAACAATATGTACATGACTGCATAATACAATAATATGGATCCGCTACAGTAAAGTAAATCAAGCAGTATTGGTCGATTGTCTTCCTCCATGTTGGCTGGACTTCCACTGAAGCTGTACGGGCCTTGGGCCTACATCCATGGTGACTGAAAGATCATGAAAGAAATATTTTAGAAACAATAATGTTAACCACGGACAGAAAACAACTAGTTACTTGCAAGAGATTTGTATTTAAAAGTAGTAAGAGAACATTAAAGACAAGGTAATACACCTCGATACAATATACAATTCATGTTAAAGATCTCCAGCAACTACGATACATTTGCTACATGAATGGTTCCTAGGAGGTGTCTCTCCATGCCCTAATTCGCCGGCGATTCTTGACAAATTTAACTAGAGATTAAACATAAGTATAGTGCGATTAAGACGGTATGCCAACTAAGGTACACTAGAGTGATAGTCTGAGTTGATTTATGCAAATGCTGTAGACTTCATTTTCGAGCAGGCTGCTATGTCCCGTTCCACGAATTAAACGATTCATGAAGCTCTACTCCCAGATGTTTTAGCTCAGACACATTTAGGATCTCTCTGCCGTAGTGGATGATTGTCGTAGGCTGGGGTGAAGACTGTTTGAAGGAGATTATGTTGCTCTTTGAGGCAGAAAGGTAAAACGCCACTTGTGTCCACCATTGTCTGAAGGTTGGAGTTTAGGGGACTTAGCAATGAGTAAGATTTAACATTGTTCACAAGGATGCAGCTTTTCGTGTCATAATAACAGAGGGACAACTATCTCCATATTGGGCCTGGGATATCAAATAAATGCAATTTCCACAGCAAGTCGTCATGCCAGACTGTGTCGAAAGCTTTTGCACTATCTAACATCACTGCTTTCAGGGTGTTGCCTATTTCAATGTAATGCCGGGCAGATTCTTGGATGTGAAGGAAGCGTGAGATGACGATAGTCTTTTCTGGAATCCACACTGGCGTCCTTCAGGGAAAGATGTGCTCCTCTGGAATTGGCTAATCCTCTTGTCCATGACTGCTTCAAAGACGTTGTAAAGGACGGGCAACAAGGTCACATAAGAAAGAGAATTTATCGATTTTAGCTTCTTTATTGTAAACCTATACAAACTCACATAATCGCCAAAAGCTGTAGAGTTGCGTCCTTTGAAGTACTAAAATCCGTCGGTCGTGGGTCCAAATCGCAGGTTCACCATAATTGTAATGGCCGTCATTGTAATGGAAATGTGCGATCCTACTCATCTTAGGTAATATGTTAAGAGGATGGATATTTTATTACTTGAGTATTTGTTTTTTTATGATTTTATATCTTTTTGGAGTACGCAAGCAATATGGTTACAGAATATGTTCACGCAATCTTAAATATAAATAAAAATCTATAGATGATAACAAATAAAAACTATTCCAGTGTCATATTGTTGGATTGTGCAAGTTCGTGGTTTTAAACGAATAGGTGGTGTCAGAGAGACCAAAATATCTTGAACTGTGTGTATTTACATTGTGAATATGATATATTTCTGCTGATGTAATATGAATCGGTTATTTCTCGTGTGATGTGTGGGAAACTTGATATGGAGTCGGAAATGTTTGTTTTGATACTTTAGTAGTTGTACTTTTTCAAGTTGTACACTTCTAATTTTTTTTGTATTTCCCCCTTTGCACATTTGAATAAAAAAAAATCAAATTTATGGACAAAACCAAACACCAAGCTTTGGAAAAAGCACACACTGCTCATATTTGCTGAAACGTCAACCGGTTCGACTTCACTTGAGGCCATAAAATCGTGTATCCATGGTAAATGATAGATATTCAGATATGTTTAAACATATATCTTTCTCGCCTAAAACTGTGAAAATGTGTGCATGGCCAAAGACAGGTGCTTCCGGTTTTAGAAACCAGATGGTCACACCTGGCTTGAGTGTGGAGTCGAGTGACCAACGGGAGTGCCAACTGACCGAGTGACCGGGTTAATTAAAAGCTGGTCTTAGAGAGGGGTATTCAACTGTAGACAATATTTTTGTGTTACATTCCTTAATTTAATGTAATTTATCAAGTAAAGCTGGGCAACAAGGTTACATAAGGAAGAGAATTTATGGATGTAAACTTCTTTAGTATGACGAAACACGACATGTCGGAGTATATACTTACTCCTTTATCAGGTGAATGGAAGCTATGAGGCAGAGAGCATATATACGTACATGTAAGGACAACAAAAGTGATAAGATAACAATAGGTGGAATCTTACAAGGTAGGCCAGCAGATAGTTGCCGCTGATGAGTGATTAGCAAAAGACAATAGTAGCCAACACTTTACAGTAAACTGTCTTTTACTAATCACCCATCAGCGGCAGGTATTTGTAGGCCTCCAAAGTTAGTTTCCACCTTTTGTTATCTAATCACGTTGTGATTTCATCATAAAAAAGAAGTGGACATTTCTTCCGTAAGGTATACTGTTTGGAACAGGCAGACAATAGTAGGTACATTGTGTACGGTAGTATTAGCACTGTTGTCAACATTGTACTTGTACTCCTTGCCACAATGGACCAAATCCATTACTGACCTTATGAAAGCACCGTCAGTTACCAACAACCAACATCGAATTCCCTCCTATCATCCTTCACACATATGCACATATACTCCGAACGTCCTTATATAAAGTCTGGAACGCAGTGAAAACCTGACTATTCATCTCGGTATGGTAGTCTCTGCCATCTGTAGATCTGGATCTGAACACTAGATCACACCCAGGTAGGAAACCTCTGTGGGAAAATGCATGGAGGACAATCAGGTGCTCCCCTTTACCAGGGCGGATCTTTCCCTGTGGCTCTCTGGTATCTGGGTGAGACCCTTGGTAAGCCGCTGTGTGGCAGGCGTTAACCCAGGTTTCGGCCAAATAGACAAGCTCATAGCCTTCTTCTCGTTTCTTTTTAACAGTGCGCAAATAATTGATACGCAAACGAATGATATCTGGTCGTTCACACATTGCTAGTTTCGACCCTTTCGTCTTTTTGTACTGATATCCAAATTTGGAAAGGAGTTTACAAATGGTCCATTTGGAAATATCTAAGTCATGCTCTGTAAGGAGAATTTGTTTTAGTTTACGTGTTGAAATAAATTCATTTTCTCGTTTTAACCGCCGATTCACGTCCCTGACAACTTTCTTATCAAAGGAATCTAACTTTACTTTCCTATCCTGTTTTGAGATGCCCCTAAGGGATGTGCAGGGAAGCATGTGTTTTTATGAGAGTTCAAAATCTGAACTACGGTTTGTTTGGGAAGCTGTAACGCATGAATTGTTTTTTTCGTGTACTTTGAAATTTCAAAGACGGGCGAACGTTTTTAACTTTCAGCCTTAAAGTATTCAAATATTTTAACAACGAAACCTTTCGCATCAGTGGAAAGATGCTTGAGCTGAGACATCATGAAATCTAATGCAAACACCGTATTCGTTCGTGCGTGATTCCCGTGCAACCTTTCGAGTTGAGTTGATTGGTTCAACTGTGTCATATGGCCCTGTGACGCAGGGGTAGCATTATGCAGATGGCTGTTACAATGAATGCTCGTTCAACCCGTGACGAACAGGTCTGGTTGTTGATGAAATATAGTGACAGCTAAATAGAGAGATTTTTCATTCATGCACCGATTGTCTTTAAATGTTATATCCAGTTATGTATGACTGTTTAATAATCTCATACCAACTTTGACTGGAGTAGGTCCAACAGTTTTTTTCAGATATAGTATTAAACGTCGGTACCTTGAATTAAAGTCCAGACTCTAAGTGCAATAAGTGCGACGTTAAGCCCCATTATCGCCCCAACTTACTTACCCCACACATACTCCGAAACGGAAATCTGTACTATATCAGTAGCCATAAACTTACGCTTACTACAACTGAGATACTTTTCAAAGCGGGTTACAACTGAGCCTATTCACTCATTGTGTATGGTGGGTCACGAAAAGGAGACAACCACATGTGCAGTTCCCATTACGCAAGTTAAAGAAGAAGCCGTGAATGACCCGCCTAGTGGGAGTGATGGGAAATTCCCAACAACTAGTGAAGAAACACTGGATGACATTGAGGCACAAAGGCATTCAGCATCAACAATAAAGAAACACAAAATGGGCTCTTAAGATGTTCAGCGGTGAGCATCTTTTATTGCACTTAAAAAATTCCAATTACTGTAAATGTTGGGTTAACATACAGATTGGGTTAACATATCTCCGGAAGAGCTTGCCACAAGTCTGCGTTCCATTTATGCTGAGACTAGGCCGAGAAAAAAGTCTCAGTCTGATGATGTTTATCTCACAAACACAATGCAGAACATTCGGTCTGCATTTAGTATGCATCACAGGTCGCAAGCTCCGACGTTCATACAGTTTGGCCCTCCCTCTGTGAAAGTTCATACTCCAATGAACTCACGCAAAGTGAAGGTCAATTCTTAACTAATACTATGCTAATCTACTAAGAAAACCGTGTGAGAATATCAAGGCTAAACGTCGTACAAAACTCATTAAAGTGTGTGTTTCCATCAGGACAATACGTCTGTGCAAAGCATATTGTCGCCATGGCTGTAATGCATGACTGTGGCTTTCAAATCATTGACATCCTCCGCCTTCCGTCATATTTTAACATTTTCCCGAACTTGAAGAAAAAACTGTGTGGCAAGTATTATACAAATGATGAAGACATCGTTTCTGCTGTGGAGGATCTGTTACACCAGCAGAAGGAGGCCTTC
Organism: Haliotis rufescens; assembly: GCF_023055435.1. NCBI lineage: Eukaryota > Metazoa > Mollusca > Gastropoda > Lepetellida > Haliotidae > Haliotis > Haliotis rufescens. The sequence continues at coordinate 3,823,259 of NW_025964046.1, forward strand.
CACGCCTGTAGGACCAAGGTACTCCAGCATCGTTGGCAGATGTGTGTGGACCTCGGGTGGGATCATGTCGAAATATATTTAGCAATCAATTCCATCATTGCAGTCCATCATAGTTAGACTCAGAACTTTTCAGCCACCCCTCTTAGATGCTATTGCATTTGAACTATACTCCTTCTTCACTTATTTCACATGGATTTATATTGTAAACCTATACAAACTCACATAATCGTCAACGGCTGTCGAGTTGCGTCCTTTGAAGTACCAAAATCCGACGGTCGTGGGTCCGAATCACAGGTTCGTAATAATTGTAGTCGCCGTCATTGTAATAGAAATGTGCTATCCTACTCATCTTAGGTAATATGTTAGGAGGAGGGACATAGGGGATGCATCTTGTTACTTTAGTATTTGTTCTTTTTAATGATTTTATTTCTTTTTGGAGTACACAAACAATATGTTTACAGAATATAGTTCACATGCAATCTTAAATACATACAAGTTACAAAGTATATCTATAGATGATAACAAACAAAAACTATTCCAGTGTCACATTGTTGGATTGTGCAGGTTCGTGGTCTTAAACAAATAGGTTGTGTCAGAGAGACCAAAATATCTTGAACTGTGTGTATTTACATTGTGAATATGATATATTTCTGTCGGTGTAATATGAATCGGCTATTTCTCGTTTGATATGTGGGAAATTTGGTATGGAGTCGGAAATGTTTCATTTGATACTTAAGTATTTTTACTTTTTCAAGTTTTACACTTCTAATTTTTTTGTATTTCCCCCTTTGCACATTTGAACAAAAATCAAACCCAAATTTAAGTTCAAAATGAAATACCAAGCTTTTTCATCGTCTCCAAATCGAACCCCCGTTTACACACACTGCTCATATTTGCTGAAACGTAAACCGGGTCGACTTCACATAAGGCTATGAAATTGTGCATCCATGGCGAGAAAAACATTCTAAAAATTTAGGTCATTTTACACATACATTTTTCTCGCCTAAAACTGTGAAAATGTAAGCATGGCCAAAGACAGGTGCTTCAGGTGTTAGAAACCGGATGATCACACCTGACTTGTGTGGTCGAGTGACCAACGGGTGTGCCAACTCGGGATCGGGTTAATTAAAAGCTGGTCTTAGAGAGGGGTACTCAACTGTAGACAATATTTTTGTGTTACATTCCTTAATTTAATGTAATTTATCAAATAAAGCAGGGAAACTTTATGCTTTTTGTAGATTTTTCTAAAGCATTTGACTCCCTTATCTGTGATAAACTTTGGGCCTTGCTTAAATTAGGAAGAGTAAGCAGCAAAATGTTTAAGCTATTATCAAGTATCTATGAACAAGTAAAGTCTTGTGTGAGAAGTAATGGAAATTACTCAGAAGATTTTGAATGTAATAACAAGGACGTATGTTAAGTCCTTTCTCTTTAACTTCTTTATTTACGAGCTGGCAGAAGAACTACAAAATAATTGCAAAGGTGGTATACAGCTACACTAAGATATTGTTAAAATATTTTTGCTTCTGTTTGCGAATGATGTCGTAGGGATTTCGAGTACTGGACTTCAAATTCAGATATATGTGCTGGAGCGGTTTTGTGAACAATTTGGTTTAAGTGTTAACATAAAAAGACCAAAGTTATTGTATTTAAAAACGGCGGTATGTTATCAAAAAGGGAGAAATGATTTTACAAAGACATGTATCTGGACGTAGTTACCAGCTATACATATTTGGGAATAAATTTTCTTATTAAATTTACTTGGAATTTTCATTTAATTAAAGCAAAGAAAATTATCTATGGGATACAAAAACGTCTCAGATCTATTGAGAGAGTAAATTTTCATCTATTTCTTACACAAAAAAGCCAATTCTTCTATATGGGGCTGTAGTTTGGGGTGTACATAAGTTAGATTTGATTGAAAGGTTGCAAGTGTATGCATGCAAAAGATATTTAGTTGTAAAGATAAACACTCCCGATGTAGTTGTATATGGTGAATGTGGTACGTTCCCACTATATATATATGCATGCATACAGTAAAATACGGTTATAACGAACACGCTTATAACGAACTGACGGATATAACGAACTTACTTTTTTGGTCCCGACTATTTGCTGTACTTATGCTGCATATATGCTTATAACGAACTACGGTTAAATTAGTAGTCCCTTTTAGTTTGTTATAACCGTAGTTTACTGTATATAATTATATATATATTGTTAGCTCTATCGTAAAATTGGCAGTACTTTAGTTTGTTTAAAACACATTTCATAACTGCAGAAGACCTTTTGAAACCACTCTTGTAAAAAATATAGAATTGCATTTTCTGGATTCATATGCTCATCACATGAATTAAATAATGAACCGGGAAGATATTCCAAAATACCAAATAAAGTTAGGTTATGTAAAAAGTGAAATCTACAGCTTATAGAGGGTGACTACCATTTTGTTCTCATTTGTCCATTTTATCCGAATTTACGAATTGCATACCTACACCCATCAATGTACCAATTTCCAAATATATTTAAGTTCAATGATTTGAAGTTTTCTACAAATATGAATGTACTGAAGCCTTTGACTGCGTATGTATCCCATGCAATGAATTTTAGAAATGATAAGATGATTGACTTAGATAAGTAGAAATCAATGTCCATCCACTATCAACAAAGATATGTACTATAGGCCTATGGCCTTCCAGTATTTCTGTAATAAAGATTGATTGATTGTGTAACACGAGACCTGGTTCCAGTTGAATTTGATGTAAATCTTGAAAATGAACGACCATTAACAATAGATAGCCTGTCTTAATCAGTGTTCGGTTGCTCAACTCTTTTGTCAGAGATGAGTACTTCAGCGGTACGCCCAGTTTGGGGCGAGTGCCTTCCCTTAGCGAGACAACCAAAATGCACGTACGGTATTCGACGTAATAAGAGCCCCGCTCTAATAAGCGCTCACGGCGATATTTGCTATATTGGCTATTGAACAATCCCAATTGGCACTCCTTCCGATTGATCAATGTACACAAGACTTATTTTTTCGCGTATAATACGCACTCATGTGTTATATGCACCCTTAATTTTGGGCAATTAAATTCTGGGAAAATATATCTGTCGTACATAAACATTTCATGCTGTCAGCATAAACCACGAAATTTATCTTTCAACTCTGTTTTCTATTTCACCAAAATAATATTCCAATAAGAGCCCCCTTTTTCTAATTTTGAGAGCGCCCTGGGCGCTTATTACGTCGAATACGATATATGTTATCGCGCGCATCCAGCATGACGCTCATATCGTTCTTCACCATAGAACCAAGGGGTTAGTAAACACATATAGGCAAGGGGAGGCTTGACACTCATATCGTTCTTCACCATAGAACCAAGCGGTTAGTTAACACATATAGGCAAGGGAAGGCTTGACACTCATATCGTTCTTCACTATAGAACCAAGGGGTTAGTAAACACATAGAGGCAAGGGAAGGCTTGACACTCATATCGTTCTTCACTATAGAACCAAGGGGTTAGTAAACACATATAGGCAAGGGAAGGTATGACATTCATATCGTTCTTCACTATAGAACCAAGGGGTTAGTAAACACATATAGGCAAGGGAAGGTATGACATTCATATCGTTCTTCACCATAGAACCAAGGGGTTAGTAAACACATATAGGCAAGGGAAGGTATGACATTCATATCGTTCTTCACTATAGAACCAAGGGGTTAGTAAACACATATAGGCAAGGGAAGGTATGACATTCATATCGTTCTTCACCATAGAACCAAGGGGTTAGTGAACACATATAGGCAAGGGAAGGCATGACATTCATATCGTTCTTCACCATAGAACCAAGGGGTTAGTAAACACATATAGGCAAGGGAAGGCTTGACACTCATATCGTTCTTCACTATAGAACCAAGGAGTTAGTAAACACATATAGGCAAGGGAAGGCTTGACACTCATATCGTTCTTCACCATAGAACCAAGGGGTTAGTTAACACATATAGGCAAGGGCAGGCATGACATTCATATCGTTCTTCACCATAGAACCAAGGAGTTAGTAAACACATATAGGCAAGGGAAGGCTTGACACTCATATCGTTCTTCACCATAGAACCAAGGGGTTAGTTAACACATATAGGCAAGGGAAGGCTTGACACTCATATCGTTCTTCACTATAGAACCAAGGAGTTAGTAAACACATAGAGGCAAGGGAAGGCTTGACACTCATATCGTTCTTCACCATAGAACCAAGGGGTTAGTAAACACATATAGGCAAGGGAAGGCTTGACACTCATATTGTTCTTCACCATAGAACCAAGGGGTCAGTAAACACATGGAGGCAAGGGGAGGCTTGACACTCAAATCGTTCTTCACCATGGAACCAAGGGGTTAGTAAACACATATAGGCAAGGGAAGGCATGACATTCATATCGTTCTTCACCTTAGAACCAAGGGGTTAGTAACACATATAGGCAAGGGGAGGCATGACACTCATATCGTTCTTCACCTTAGAACCAAGGAGTTAGTAAACACATAGAGGCAAGGGAAGGCATGACACTCATATCGTTCTTCACTATAGAACCAAGGGGTTAGTAAACACATATAGGCAAGGGGAGGCTTGACACTCATATCGTTCTTCACTATAGAACCAAGGGGTTAGTAAACACATATAGGCAAGGGAAGGCTTGACACTCATATCGTTCTTCACTATAGAACCAAGGGGTTAGTAAACACATATAGGCAAGGGGAGGCTTGACACTCATATCGTTCTTCACTATAGAACCAAGGGGTTAGTAAACACATATAGGCAAGGGAAGGCATGACACTCGTTCTTCACCGTAGACCCAAGGGGTTAGTAAACACATATAGTCAAGGGAAGGTATGACATTCATATCGTTCTTCACCTTATACCCAAGGAGTTAGTAAACACATATAGTCAAGGGAAGGTATGACATTTATATCGTTCTTCACCATAGAACCAAGGGGTTAGTAAACACATATAGTCAAGGGAAGGTATGACATTCATATCGTTCTTCACCATAGAACAAAGGGGTTAGTAAACACATATAGTCAAGGGAAGGTATGACATTCATATCGTTCTTCACCATAGAACAAAGGGGTTAATAAACACACATAGGCAAGGGAAGGCATGACACTCATATCGTTCTTCACCATAGAACCAAGGGGTTAGTAAACACATATAGGCAAGGGGAGGCATGACACTCATATCGTTCTTCACCATAGAACCAAGGGGTTAGTAAACACATATAGGGAAGGGAAGGCATGACACTCATATCGTTCTTCACCTTAGAACCAAGGGGTTAGTAAACACATATAGGCAAGGGAAGGTATGACATTCATATCGTTCTTCACCATAGAACCAAGGGGTTAGTAAACACATATAGGCAAGGGAACGTATGACATTCATATCGTTCTTCACCTTAGAACCAAGGGGTTAGTAAACACATATAGGCAAGGGAAGGTATGACATTCATATCGTTCTTCACCTTATACCCAAGGAGTTAGTAAACACATATATGCAAGGGAAGGTATGACATTCATATCGTACTTCACCTTAGAACCAAGGGGTTAGTAAACACATGGAGGCAAGGGGAGGCTTGACACTCAAATCGTTCTTCACCATGGAACCAAGGGGTTAGTAAACACATATAGGCAAGGGAAGGCATGACATTCATATCGTTCTTCACCTTAGAACCAAGGGGTTAGTAACACATATAGGCAAGGGGAGGCATGACACTCATATCGTTCTTCACCTTAGAACCAAGGAGTTAGTAAACACATAGAGGCAAGGGAAGGCATGACACTCATATCGTTCTTCACTATAGAACCAAGGGGTTAGTAAACACATATAGGCAAGGGGAGGCTTGACACTCATATTGTTCTTCACTATAGAACCAAGGGGTTAGTAAACACATATAGGCAAGGGGAGGCATGACACTCATATCGTTCTTCACCATAGAACCAAGGGGTTAGTAAACACATATAGGCAAGGGAAGGCATGACACTCGTTCTTCACCGTAGACCCAAGGGGTTAGTTAACACATATAGTCAAGGGAAGGTATGACATTCATATCGTTCTTCACCTTATACCCAAGGAGTTAGTAAACACATATAGTCAAGGGAAGGTATGACATTTATATCGTTCTTCACCATAGAACCAAGGGGTTAGTAAACACATATAGTCAAGGGAAGGTATGACATTCATATCGTTCTTCACCATAGAACAAAGGGGTTAGTAAACACATATAGTCAAGGGAAGGTATGATATTCATATCGTTCTTCACCATAGAACAAAGGGGTTAATAAACACACATAAAGCAAGGGAAGGCATGACACTCATATCGTTCTTCACCATAGAACCAAGGGGTTAGTAAACACATAGAGGCAAGGGAACGTATGACATTCATATCGTTCTTCACCATAGAACCAAGGGGTTAGTAAACACATATAGGCAAGGGAAGGCTTGACACTCATATCGTTCTTCACCATAGACCCAAGGAGTTAGTAAACACATATAGGGAAGGGAAGGCATGACACTCATATCGTTCTTCACCATAGAACCAAGGGGTTAGTAAACACATATAGGCAAGGGAACGTATGACATTCATATCGTTCTTCACCATAGACCCAAGGGGTTAGTAAACACATATAGGCAAGGGAACGTATGACATTCATATCGTTCTTCACCATAGACCCAAGGGGTTAGTAAACACATATAGGCAAGGGAAGGTATGACATTCATATCGTTCTTCACTATAGAACCAAGGGGTTAGTAAACATATATAGGCAAGGGAAGGCATGACACTCATATCGTTCTTCACTATAGAACCAAGGGGTTAGTAAACACATATAGGCAAGGGGAGGCTTGACACTCATATCGTTCTTCACTATAGAACCAAGGGGTTAGTAAACACATATAGGCAAGGGAAGGCATGACACTCATATCGTTCTTCACTATAGAACCAAGGGGTTAGTAAACACATATAGGCAAGGGGAGGCATGACACTCATATCGTTCTCCACCATAGAACCAAGGGGTTAGTAAACACATATAGGCAAGGGAAGGCATGACACTCATATCGTTCTTCACCATAGAACCAAGGAGTTAGTAAACACATATAGGCAAGGGGAGGCATGACACTCGTTCTTCACCATAGACCCAAGGGGTTAGTAAACACATATAGGCAAGGGAAGGCTTGACACTCATATCGTTCTTCACCATAGACCCAAGGGGTTAGTAAACACATAGAGGCAAGGGAAGGCATGACACTCATATCGTTCTTCACCATGGAACCAAGGGGTTAGTTAACACATATAGTCAAAGGAAGGTATGACATTCATATCGTTCTTCACCTTATACCCAAGGAGTTAGTAAACACATATAGTCAAGGGAAGGTATGACATTTGTATCGTTCTTCACCATAGAACCAAGGGGTTAGTAAACACATATAGTCAATGGAAGGTATGACATTCATATCGTTCTTCACCATAGAACCAAGGGGTTAGTAAACACATATAGGCAAGGGAAGGTATGACATTCATATCGTTCTTCACCTTATACCAAAGGAGTTAGTAAACACATAAAGCAAGGGAAGGTATGACATTCATATCGTTCTTCACCTTATACCTAAGGAGTTAGTAAACACATAAAGCAAGGGAAGGCTTGACACTCATATCGTTCTTCACCATAGAACCAAGGTTTTAGTAAACACATATAGGCAAGGGGAGGCATGACACTCATATCGTTCTTCACCATAGAACCAAGGGGTTAGTAAACACATATAGGCAAGGGAAGGCATGACACTCATATCGTTCTTCACCATAGAACCAAGGGGTTAGTAAACACATATAGGCAAGGGAAGGCTTGACACTCATATCGTTCTTCACCATAGAACCAAGGGGTTAGTAAACACATATAGGCAAGGGAAGGCTTGACACTCATATCGTTCTTCACTATAGAACCAAGGGGTTAGTAAACACATATAGGCAAGGGAAGGCATGACACTCATATCGTTCTTCACCATAGAACCAAGGGGTTAGTAAACACATATAGGCAAGGGAAGGCTTGACACTCATATCGTTCTTCACCATAGAACCAAGGGGTTAGTAAACACATATAGGCAAGGGGAGGCTTGACACTCATATCGTTCTTCACCATAGAACCAAGGGGTTAGTAAACACATATAGTCAAGGGAAGGCATGACTCTCGTTCTTCACCATAGAACCAAGGTGTTGGTAAACACATATAGGCAAGGGAGGCTTGACACTCATATCGTTCTTCACCATAGAACCAAGGGGTTAGTAAACACATATAGTCAAGGGAAGGCTTGACACTCATATCGTTCTTCACCATAGACCCAAGGAGTTAGTAAACACATATAGGCAAGGGAGGCATGACACTCATATCGTTCTTCACCATAGAACCAAGGGGTTAGTAAACACATATAGGCAAGGGAAGGCATGACACTCATATCGTTCTTCACCATAGAACCAAGGGTTTTGTTAAACACATATAGGCAAGGGAAGGCTTGACACTCATATCGTTCTTCACCATAGACCCAAGGGGTTAGTAAACACATAGAGGCAAGGGAAGGCATGACACTCATATCGTTCTTCACCATAGAACCAAGGGGTTAGTAAACACATATAGGCAAGGGAAGGCTTGACACTCATATCGTTCTTCACTATAGAACCAAGGGGTTAGTAAACACATATAGGCAAGGGAAGGCATGACACTCATATCGTTCTTCACCATAGAACCAAGGGGTTAGTAAACACATATAGGCAAGGGAAGGCTTGACACTCATATCGTTCTTCACCATAGAACCAAGGGGTTAGTAAACACATATAGTCAAGGGAAGGCTTGACACTCGTTCTTCACCATAGAACCAAGGGGTTAGTAAACACATATAGGCAAGGGAAGGCTTGACACTCATATCGTTCTTCACCATAGAACCAAGGGGTTAGTAAACACATATAGGCAAGGGAAGGTATGACATTCATATCGTTCTTCACCTTATACCAAAGGAGTTAGTAAACACATAAAGCAAGGGAAGGTATGACATTCATATCGTTCTTCACCTTATACCTAAGGAGTTAGTAAACACATAAAGCAAGGGAAGGCTTGACACTCATATCGTTCTTCACCATAGAACCAAGGTTTTAGTAAACACATATAGGCAAGGGGAGGCATGACACTCATATCGTTCTTCACCATAGAACCAAGGGGTTAGTAAACACATATAGGCAAGGGAAGGCATGACACTCATATCGTTCTTCACCATAGAACCAAGGGGTTAGTAAACACATATAGGCAAGGGAAGGCTTGACACTCATATCGTTCTTCACCATAGAACCAAGGGGTTAGTAAACACATATAGGCAAGGGAAGGCTTGACACTCATATCGTTCTTCACTATAGAACCAAGGGGTTAGTAAACACATATAGGCAAGGGAAGGCATGACACTCATATCGTTCTTCACCATAGAACCAAGGGGTTAGTAAACACATATAGGCAAGGGAAGGCTTGACACTCATATCGTTCTTCACCATAGAACCAAGGGGTTAGTAAACACATATAGGCAAGGGGAGGCTTGACACTCATATCGTTCTTCACCATAGAACCAAGGGGTTAGTAAACACATATAGTCAAGGGAAGGCATGACTCTCGTTCTTCACCATAGAACCAAGGTGTTGGTAAACACATATAGGCAAGGGAGGCTTGACACTCATATCGTTCTTCACCATAGAACCAAGGGGTTAGTAAACACATATAGTCAAGGGAAGGCTTGACACTCATATCGTTCTTCACCATAGACCCAAGGAGTTAGTAAACACATATAGGCAAGGGAGGCATGACACTCATATCGTTCTTCACCATAGAACCAAGGGGTTAGTAAACACATATAGGCAAGGGAAGGCATGACACTCATATCGTTCTTCACCATAGAACCAAGGGTTTTGTTAAACACATATAGGCAAGGGAAGGCTTGACACTCATATCGTTCTTCACCATAGACCCAAGGGGTTAGTAAACACATAGAGGCAAGGGAAGGCATGACACTCATATCGTTCTTCACCATAGAACCAAGGGGTTAGTAAACACATATAGGCAAGGGAAGGCTTGACACTCATATCGTTCTTCACTATAGAACCAAGGGGTTAGTAAACACATATAGGCAAGGGAAGGCATGACACTCATATCGTTCTTCACCATAGAACCAAGGGGTTAGTAAACACATATAGGCAAGGGAAGGCTTGACACTCATATCGTTCTTCACCATAGAACCAAGGGGTTAGTAAACACATATAGTCAAGGGAAGGCTTGACACTCGTTCTTCACCATAGAACCAAGGGGTTAGTAAACACATATAGGCAAGGGAAGGCTTGACACTCATATCGTTCTTCACCATAGAACCAAGGGGTTAGTAAACACATATAGTCAAGGGAAGGCTTGACACTCGTTCTTCACTATAGAACCAAGGTGTTAGTAAACACATATAGGCAAGGGAGGCATGACACTCATATCGTTCTTCACCATAGAACAAAGGGGTTAGTAAACACATATAGGCAAGGGAAGGCTTGACACTCATATCGTTCTTCACCATAGAACCAAGGGGTTAGTAAACACATATAGGCAAGGGAAGGCATGACATTCATATCGTTCTTCACCATAGAACCAAGGGGTTAGTAAACACATATAGGCAAGGGAAGGCTTGACACTCATATCGTTCTTCACCATAGAACCAAGGGGTTAGTAAACACATATAGGCAAGGGAAGGCTTGACATTCATATCGTTCTTCACCATAGAACCAAGGGGTTAGTAAACACATATAGGCAAGGGAAGGCATGACATTCATATCGTTCTTCACCATAGAACCAAGGGGTTAGTAAACACATATAGGCAAGGGAAGGCTTGACACTCATATCGTTCTTCACCATAGAACCAAGGAGTTAGTAAACACATAGAGGCAAGGGAAGGCTTGACACTCATATCGTTCTTCACTATAGAACCAAGGGGTTAGTAAACACATATAGGCAAGGGAAGGCATGACACTCATATCGTTCTTCACCATAGAACCAAGGGGTTAGTAAACACATATAGGCAAGGGAAGGCTTGACACTCATATCGTTCTTCACCATAGAACCAAGGGGTTAGTAAACACATATAGGCAAGGGGAGGCTTGACACTCATATCGTTCTTCACCATAGAACCAAGGGGTTAGTAAACACATATAGTCAAGGGAAGGCATGACTCTCGTTCTTCACCATAGAACCAAGGTGTTAGTAAACACATATAGGCAAGGGAGGCTTGACACTCATATCGTTCTTCACCATAGAACCAAGGGGTTAGTAAACACATATAGGAAGGGAAGGCATGACACTCATATCGTTCTTCACCATAGACCCAAGGAGTTAGTAAACACATATAGGCAAGGGAGGCATGACACTCATATCGTTCTTCACCATAGAACCAAGGGGTTAGTAAACACATATAGGCAAGGGAAGGCATGACACTCATATCGTTCTTCACCATAGAACCAAGGGTTTTGTTAAACACATATAGGCAAGGGAAGGCTTGACACTCATATCGTTCTTCACCATAGACCCAAGGGGTTAGTAAACACATATAGGCAAGGGAGGCATGACACTCATATCGTTCTTCACCATAGAACAAAGGGGTTAGTAAACACATATAGGCAAGGGAAGGCTTGACACTCATATCGTTCTTCACCATAGAACCAAGGTGTTAGTAAACACATATAGGCAAGGGAAGGCATGACATTCATATCGTTCTTCACCATAGAACCAAGGGGTTAGTAAACACATATAGGCAAGGGAAGGCTTGACACTCATATCGTTCTTCACCATAGAACCAAGGGGTTAGTAAACACATATAGGCAAGGGAAGGCTTGACATTCATATCGTTCTTCACCATAGAACCAAGGGGTTAGTAAACACATATAGGCAAGGGAAGGCATGACATTCATATCGTTCTTCACCATAGAACCAAGGGGTTAGTAAACACATATAGGCAAGGGAAGGCTTGACACTCATATCGTTCTTCACCATAGAACCAAGGAGTTAGTAAACACATAGAGGCAAGGGAAGGCTTGACACTCATATCGTTCTTCACTATAGAACCAAGGGGTTAGTAAACACATATAGGCAAGGGAAGGCATGACACTCATATCGTTCTTCACCATAGACCCAAGGAGTTAGTAAACACATATAGGCAAGGGAGGCATGACACTCATATCGTTCTTCACTATAGAACCAAGGTGTTAGTAAACACATATAGTCAAGGGAAGGCTTGACACTCGTTCTTCACTATAGAACCAAGGGGTTAGTAAACACATATAGGGAAAGGAAGGCATGACACTCATATCGTTCTTCACCTTATACCCAAGGAGTTAGTAAACACATATAGGCAAGGGAAGGTATGACATTCATATCGTTCTTCACTATAGAACCAAGGTGTTAGTAAACACATATAGGCAAGGGAAGGCATGACACTCATATCGTCCTTCACCATAGAACCAAGGGGTTAGTAAACACATATAGGCAAGGGAAGGCTTGACACTCATATCGTTCTTCACCATAGAACCAAGGGGTTAGTAAACACATATAGGCAAGGGAAGGCATGACACTCATATCGTTCTTCACCATAGAACCAAGGGGTTAGTAAACACATATAGGCAAGTGAAGGCTTGACACTCATATCGTTCTTCACCATAGAACCAAGGGGTTAGTAAACACATATAGGCAAGGGAAGGCATGACATTCATATCGTTCTTCACCATAGAACCAAGGGGTTAGTAAACACATATAGGCAAAGGAAGGCTTGACACTCATATCGTTCTTCACCATAGAACCAAGGGGTTAGTAAACACATATAGGCAAGGGAAGGCATGACATTCATATCGTTCTTCACCATAGAACCAAGGGGTTAGTAAACACATATAGGCAAGGGAAGGCTTGACACTCATATCGTTCTTCACCATAGAACCAAGGGGTTAGTAAACACATATAGGCAAGGGAAGGCATGACACTCATATCGTTCTTCACCATAGAACCAAGGGGTTAGTAAACACATATAGGCAAGGGAAGGCTTGACACTCATATCGTTCTTCACCATAGAACCAAGGAGTTAGTAAACACATATAGGCAAGGGAGGCATGACATTCATATCGTTCTTCACCATAGAACCAAGGGGTTAGTAAACACATATAGGCAAGGGAGGCATTACACTCATACCGTTCTTCACCTTAGAACCAAGGGGTTAGTAAACACATATAGGGAAGGGAAAGCATGACATTCATATCGTTCTTCACCATAGAACCAAGGGGTTAGTAAACACATATAGGCAAGGGAGGCATGACACTCATACCGTTCTTCACCATAGAACCAAGGGGTTAGTAAACACATATAGGGAAGGGAAAGCATGACACTCATATTGTTCTTCACCATAGAACCAAGGGGTTAGTAAACATATATATGCAAGGGGAGGCATGACACTCGTTCTTCACCATAGAACCAAGGGGTTAGTAAACACATATAGGCAAGGGGAGGCTTGACACTCATACCGTTCTTCACCATAGAACCAAGGGATTAGTAAACACATATAGGCAAGTGAGGCATGACACTCATATCGTTCTTCACCTTAGAACCAAGGGGTTAGTAAACACATATAGGCAAGGGAAGGTATGACACTCATATCGTTCTTCACCTTAGAACCAAGGGGTTAGTAAACACATATAGGCAAGGGAAGGTATGACACTCATATCGTTCTTCACCATAGAACCAAGGGGTTAGTAAACACATATAGGCAAGGGAAGGCTTGACACTCATATCGTTCTTCACCTTAGAACCAAGGTGTTAGTAAACACATATAGGCAAGTGAGGCATGACACTCATATCGTTCTTCACCATAGAACCAAGGGGTTAGTAAACACATATAGGCGAGGGAAGGCTTGACACTCGTTCTTCACCATAGAACCAAGGTGTTCGTAAACACATATAGGCAAGGGAAGGCTTGACACTGATATCGTTCTTCACCATAGAACCAAGGTGTTAGTAAACACATATAGGCAAGTGAAGGCATGACACTCATATCGTTCTTCACCATAGAACCAAGGTGTTAGTAAACACATATAGGCGAGGGAAGGCTTGACACTCATATCGTTCTTCACCTTAGAACCAAGGTGTTCGTAAACACATATAGGCAAGTGAAGGGATGACACTCATATCGTTCTTCACCATAGAACCAAGGTGTTAGTAAAGACATATAGGCAAGGGAGGCATGACACTCATATCGTTCTTCACCATAGAACAAAGGTGTTCGTAAACACATATAGTCAAGTGAAGGCATGAAACTCGTATTGTTCTTCACCTTAGAACCAAGGGGTTAGTAAACACATATAGGCAAGGGAAGGCATGACATTCATATCGTTCTTCACCTTAGAACCAAGGTGTTCGTAAACACATATAGGCAAGGGAAGGTATGACACTGATATCGTTCTTCACCTTAGAACCAAGGTGTTCGTAAACGCATATAGGCAAGGGAAGGCTTGACACTCATATCGTTCTTCACCATAGAACAAAGGGGTTAGTAAACACATATAGGCAAGGGAGGCATGACACTCATATCGTTCTTCACCATAAAACCAAGGTGTTCGTAAACACATATAGGCAAGTGAAGGCATGAAACTCGTATCGTTCTTCACCATAGAACAAAGGGGTTAGTAAACACATATAGGCAAGGGAAGGCTTGACACTCATATCGTTCTTCACCATAGAACCAAGGGGTTAGTAAACACATATAGGCAAGTGAGGCATGACACTCATATCGTTCTTCACCATAGAACCAAGGGGTTAGTAAACACATATAGGCAAGGGAGGCATGACACTGATATCGTTCTTCACCATAGAACCAAGGGGTTAGTAAACACATATAGGCAAGGGAAGGCATGACACTCGTTCTTCACCATAGAACCAAGGGGTTAGTAAACACATATAGGCAAGTGAGGCATGACACTCATATCGTTCTTCACCATAGAACCAAGGGGTTAGTAAACACATATAGGCAAGTGAGGCATGACACTCATATCGTTCTTCACCATAGAACCAAGGGGTTAGTAAACACATATAGGCAAGGGAAAGGATGACACTCATATCGTTCTTCACCATGGAACCAAGGGGTTAGTAAACACATATAGGCAAGGGGAGACTTGACACTCATATCCTTCTTCACCATAGAACCAAGGGGTTAGTAAACACATATAGGCAAGGGGAGGCTTGACACTGATATCGTTCTTCACCTTAGAACCAAGGGGTTAGTAAACACATATAGGCAAGGGGAGGCTTGACACTCATATCGTTCTTCACCTTAGAACCAAGGTGTTAGTAAACACATATAAGCAAGTGAAGGCATGACACTCGTTCTTCACCTTAGAACCAAGGTGTTCGTAAACACATATAGGCAAGGGAAGGTATGACACTGATATCGTTCTTCACCTTAGAACCAAGGTGTTCGTAAACCCATATAGGCAATGGAAGGCTTGACACTCATATCGTTCTTCACCATAGAACAAAGGGGTTAGTAAACACATATAGGCGAGGGAAGGTATGACATTCATATCGTTCTTCACCTTAGAACCAAGGTGTTAGTAAACACATATAGGCAAGGGAGGCATGACACTCATATCGTTCTTCACCATAAAACCAAGGTGTTCGTAAACACATATAGGCAAGTGAAGGCATGAAACTCGTATCGTTGTTCACCATAGAACCAAGGGGTTAGTAAACACATATAGGCAAGGGAAGGCTTGACACTCATATCGTTCTTCACCATAGAACCAAGGGGTTAGTAAACACATATAGGCAAGTGAGGCATGACACTCATATCGTTCTTCACCTTAGAACCAAGGGGTTAGTAAACACATATAGGCAAGTGAGGCATGACACTCTAATCGTTCTTCACCATAGAACCAAGGGGTTAGTAAACACATATAGGCAAGGGAAAGCATGACACTCATATCGTTCTTCACCATGGAACCAAGGGGTTAGTAAACACATATAGGCAAGGGGAGACTTGACACTCATATCGTTCTTCACCATAGAACCAAGGGGTTAGTAAACACATATAGGCAAGGGGAGACTTGACACTCATATCGTTCTTCACCATAGAACCAAGGGGTTAGTAAACACATATAGGCAAGGGGAGGCTTGACACTCATATCGTTCTTCACCTTAGAACCAAGGGGTTAGTAAACACATATAGGCAAGGGGAGACTTGACACTCATATCGTTCTTCACCATAGAACCAAGGGGTTAGTAAACACATATAGGCAAGGGGAGACTTGACACTCATATCGTTCTTCACCATAGAACCAAGGTGTTAGTAAACACATATAGGCAAGGGGAGGCTTGACACTCATATCGTTCTTCACCATAGAACCAAGGTGTTAGTAAACACATATAGGCAAGGGGAGACTTGACACTCATATCGTTCTTCACCATAGAACCAAGGGGTTAGTAAACACATATAGGCAAGGGGAGACTTGACACTCATATCGTTCTTCACCATAGAACCAAGGGGTTAGTAAACACATATAGGCAAGGGGAGGCTTGACACTCATATCGTTCTTCACCTTAGAACCAAGGGGTTAGTAAACACATATAGGCAAGGGGAGACTTGACACTCATATCGTTCTTCACCATAGAACCAAGGTGTTAGTAAACACATATAGGCAAGGGGAGGCTTGACACTCATATCGTTCTTCACCATAGAACCAAGGGGTTAGTAAACACATATAGGCAAGGGGAGACTTGACACTCATATCGTTCTTCACCATAGAACCAAGGGGTTAGTAAACACATATAGGCAAGGGAAGACTTGACACTCATATCGTTCTTCACCATAGAACCAAGGTGTTAGTAAACACATATAGGCAAGGGAGGCATGACACTCATATCGTTCTTCACCATAGAACCAAGGGGTTAGTAAACACATATAGTCAAGGGAAGGTATGACATTCATATCGTTCTTCACCATAGAACCAAGGGGTTAGTAAACACATATAGTCAAGGGAAGGTATGACATTCATATCGTTCTTCACCATAGAACCAAGGTGTTAGTAAACACATATAGGCAAGGGGAGGCATGACGTTGATATCGATATTTACTATAGACCCGTGGGGTTGGTAGTCGGTTGGTTTGTTGTTTAACACTGCACTCAGTTATATTCCAGCTATATGACGACGGTCTGTAAATAATCGAGTCTGCACCAGACAATCCAGTGAAAGACATCATGAGCATCGATCAACATAATTGGGATACGATGACATTTCTTAACGAAGTCAGCGAGCCTGACCACCAGATCCTGTTAGTCGTCTCTTAAGACATGCATAGTCGCCTCTTACGACAAGCACAGTCGCCTTTTACGGCAAGCATGGCTTGCTGAAGACCTATTCTCCTCCGGATCCTCACGGGTCGCGCCAAGGTGTATTTTGGAAATGCACCCATTTGGTGGCGGTGGTTTGGGGAGCACGTTGGCAACCAACGGACGGGACCCGTGGGATGATCGAGATTGTCAGATCAGGAGGGGTCCTCTTCCATTTGGAACATCCCTGGGGGACGAGCGGCAACGGATTCCCAATGACGTCATGAGGCGGCAAAAGACATCGAATCTGGGCTTGCATTTGGGTCTCGTGGTGGTTATATTGGCTATTGTGTGTGTATTTATTGTCTATCGCCGCACTCAGCAATATTCCAGCTATATGACGGCGGTCTTTACATAATCGAATATGGACCCGACAATCCAGTGAAAGACATCATGAGCATCGATTCACACTATTGGGATACGATGACATGCATCAACCAAGTCAGCGAGCCTGACCACCCGATCCCGTTAGTCGCCTCTTACGACAAGCATAGTCGCCTTTTACAGCAAGGCATGGGTTGTTGAAGACCTATTCTACCCCGGATCTTCACGGGTCCATATTGGCTATTGAGAATGTCTAATACCTGTAAACGAACTCAAACTGATCATAACAATCCTTCAGTCAGCTCATCACTGTGTACTGTGGAAAAGCGACTCCCGTGTCCCTTGAAACGTCTTGTGCACGTCACCTGTTAGGAGGTACTCATTGATATGATGCATGTAATATCGCCTATGATACCAGTATCAAATACATCACCATCGAATAACCATTTCTTGTTTCATTTAGCCACCATCAATCCTGGGGGTGTATATGTTTTGCTCGGCAGTGTATTCGGAACACTCCAGCAGTATAATTGTTTCATAAAGCCACATATATATTTCATGTCCACGGTTGAACGTCATCAAGTAAACATTAGATCTTCGTCGCTATGCGATATTTTATATTTCTCAGGTTTATTTGATTTAGTTAGCTGGAAACGTGATCTGTACGACACCGCATTGGTCGGATATAGCCCACTAATGTGCCACTATTCTAAACTGTGTCAGCCGAAGCAATAAAACACGCAGACTCATCAGGTAAAGAGACTAGCGACCTCCTTAATCACCTGCCTCCCTCAATGTTCCAAAGCGTCAACAAACTGTTCGTTGTATTTCTTTAGTTTTACAGACAGACAGACAAATGTTTTCGGCACTTCAGGCTTACGGCCCATAATACAATGGAAATATACTGTATAATTTCATCTTTTGTTTTAAGTGAAATGGTTACTTTATTTTGAAAATGACAATTCCCAAAGGGGTTACTAGAGGAGACTACATCTGATTGTCCAAGCCTTTTGAACATTCCGTGATTATAAGAAATGTCTTGAGAACATCGTGCGATTCCGTCTAAATCATGGCTATGGCATTCCCGTGTGAACTGTCCATGTGAGTTTCCTGTGTGAATATCCCTTGTGCCTTTCCTGTGTGAATTTCCCGTGTGAATTTACAGTGTGAATTTACTGTGTGAATTTCTTGTGTGAATATCTCGTGCGAACTACCTGTGTGAATATCTCATGTGAATTTCCTGTGTGAATTTTACTGGTGAATTTCCCAGGTGAATTTCACGAATGCAGAACTGATGTTAACCATCTGAATAGCTCGCCCTGCTGAGGACGATGTCCTGAGATACGTAGACAACCTTTCATATCTCCGGCATGGGTTGATATTATGTTGCTGAAAGAGCACAACTGTAAATATTAAATTGACAAAGTTTGAAGAATGTTTTTTCTGGCTTGGGGGCTATCAACAATTAAAGCACCATTCAAATACAGTCCTCGCTACTTCCAGAATCACGAACTATAATTAGTAATTACCTAGCTGCATATGTGGTAATACTTATAGACACGCCATTACGACAAGGAAAGTTACCTCAGTAATGACAAACATTGCAAAGTGCGCTTTTAAAGACATATCCGTTTTGTTAGCGATAGACCCCATCATCGAGTTTTCAATCCGGTACAATCCGGGTACAATCCGGGTTAGTGCCGGTGTCACGAAATATATTCGCCCCCAGAATAAAATCTCCCCCCGGCGAATTTATACCGGTACAGTTTTGTTGACAGTTTTTACGTAGTTAGTGTTAAAACCGAATGTTTGCAAGGATTAATAAGATTTCTGAATTCAGTTACAACAGTAACCGTACATGTATTTGTTACATTAAGTCATTTCATTCATATTCTTTGGTATGATTATGTCTTATAGTTATTTTAGGATGGAAGGTACAGTTACCAAATAAAATATGCTGAAATATCAATTCATTATGACCATATTTCATAATCTATTTTTTTAAAGTAACCCTCCTTACATTAAAGATAACTATTTAAAGAATATAGTACTTAAAGACATTGCAACAAACCGAATAATCAGGGGGGAGACTTTATACTGAGGGGGGCGCGAAACATATCCGCCCGGGGGAGATTTTATTTCAGAACAGATTCTCCGGGGGAGAATCTGTACCGGTATAAAATCTCCGGGGGGAGAATTTGTACGGGGGAGAGTTTATACCGGGACACCGGCAGTCACGTGACTCAAAGCGGTTAAAAATAGCATTAGTAAAATAGCGTACGAAGATGCACGAACTGAAAGAGTAGGAACGGACAGTGGCTGTACTTAGAGCGCTATTGACATTGTTCGAGATCACGAGCTGCTGGTATTACTGCCGACATTCCAAATGCACACGCAAAATCAACATCACACCCCGGTCAATAGATCAGTGTACATTCGATTTTAATTCTCATCCCCCTGGGGAGTATACAACCATAGCTGCCTGTTTGGCGCTAGAAGGTGGGCGGCTACATTACCATCTCATCCTACCGGGTACCCATACACTGATTGGGGAATAGAGGCATGTTTCGAAGAAAGTTTCAAAGCTGTGAAACACCAAACTCACTCACCAGAGCGTTTCATACGTCACCGAGGGGCGGTCGGGTAGCCTAGTGGTTAAAGCGTTCGCTCGTCACGCCGAAGACCCGGGTTCGATTCCCGACATGGGTACCCATTTCTGGTGTCCCCCGCCGTGATATTGCTGGAATATTGCTAAAAGCGACGTAAAACCATACTCACTCACCCATACGTCACTAGTCCCAGTACGTCACCAGTTTTCACATATTCCTGAGGGACACGGGTGGCCCAGCTATGGAATACTGTAAGGGACATTCTCGCGATCTCGCATTCTCGCGATCTCGACCTTTGGAAACGAGGTAAATATGCCCAAAACACGAGAATGCGAGATCGCGAGAACGCGAGATTTGGCCAAAATCTCGCGTTCTCGCGATCTCGCATTCTCGTGTTTTTGGTACATAGCACTTTTTGTCAAAAGTCGACAACGCGAGAATGCGACATTTGGACATGATGCAAAATCTCGCAATCTCGCAATCTCGACTTGTCAAATTAGGCCACAAAAACACGAAATCACGAGAACGCGAGAATGCGACATTTCATTTTCTCGCGATCTCGCGTTCTCGTGTTCTCGCGTTTTAGACGCTGTCCGTGCGCATGCGTAATATCATAAGGTCAAGCGCATGCGCACGTTAGTAGTCCTTTGGTCATGCTTCTTTCATGCTCTTCATTCTCCAAGTAGTATTTAGCAAACTTATGACTTGAGCTTGAAAATGCTATGTAATTTACATACACAAAGTCTGAGTCATCTCCCGTTGTTACAGTTTCCTATGTACTTTATAATAAAACCCTAAACATGCTCAATATAATTTAACAAAAGAAATTGTGTCTATGAATGTCCAATGATGGTGAAAACATAAATGTGTCCGAAAGCGGGAAACAAAACTATTACCGTCAGTGAGTGAGTGAGTAATATTGCTTAAAGCCGCATCAGCAGTATTGCAGTTATTCGCGGCTACACTGTCAGTTACAGAAATAATCACAAGCCAGTGAGTTTCTCAATGAGGCAATTTTATACACGGCTAGAATATTCATTAAAATAAAATTCTCACAGACCAATTTGTAGCATTCGGATAAAATGATATTGTCCGATGTTGTTTTTTTTAATTTTTTTATACGATACCATATTCGCTACTTTAATTAATAGATTTTCATCCGCTCCCGCCTGACAACAAAACATCCTGCCTTACATTATTCTAATGCCCTCAAATTCCTAGAAATAGAAGTATCGTTAATATGAGTGTTCCTACTTTCTTTATCTGATAAAATACTCCGTACACGTAGCCCTACTGAGCACACATGATGCATGCGAATCGCATCCGCCGACAGCAATTGTACACATATGCCTAAAGTAGGTCGATAAGAACAAATTAAAAACGTTAAAAATAAAATGCCTCCTGTCTCCCATGTTTTTAAAAAATCAATCAAGCTGTAACTATTAATTTTATTGCGGCCTTAACATTCAAATGACAGGCATGCTTATACTGGAAAAGTACCCCCAATATCCAGCCTGGGGGACCAGCATGACTCTGAATAAGTGAGTGAGTTTGCCTTAACACTGCTTTGAACAGTGTGTATATTTTAGTTATATCCCGGCTTGTCGGTTTAAAGGGGCACTAATCTTCTTCTCGGCTGTCTAACACTGCCAGCTGGGGCTCACCATCTGCCGATTTGCTCACTGACGCAACTGAGCGTGACAAGAGACTGGACTACCGTGTTCAAGAACACTGATTGGTTACCTGTAATCTCTGAATCTCAGACAAAGGGCGCATGTTAATTAATTTCTTTAGCCTAAACAAACGGACAAAAAGAACGATGGAAGCTCATCGGATGTCGTTATTTGGAAATACCCCAGATGGTTATAAACTGAGGGCCAAAAGAAACGTTACCAACATTAACTGATTTGCCATTTTGAAACAAAGATGCCAACCTGTTCAAAAACAGTAAAGAACACATTTCACGAATACAGTCTTCATGTTCTCTGTCGTTCTTTGCACGTGCTTTGCGGATTTTGGGAAATATTGGTGTTTTTCAGCAATTTTTTAAAACAATCTTCCCCAAATTATCGTGCAATTTCCGGGTATAAATTACGCAGGGATCTGTTCCCTATCAATGGTTGCGATGATTAACACCAACGAACATGCCAAGACTGACCGCTGTCCAGAAGAGGAGAGCCATAGGTATGCTGCAGATGGGAGCGACACAGAGAGCGGTTGCCATTAACATGAACTGCTCCAAGATGACCATTACCAGACTGGTCTCACGTCTCCGACAGACTGGCAGAACCGCAGACAGACCACGGAGTGGCAGACCTAGGTCACGACCCCGCAGGATGACCGCTTTTTAAGGGTACGTAATCTGAGGAACAGATTTCTTACTGTGACGTCATCAGATGCCAACAGCTTAGGACATCCGGCCAGCAGACAAACAGTGACCAGACGACTACGACATTATGGTCTCCGGGCTTATCGCCCTTTCAAAGGCATGACCTTGACCCGTCAACATCGACGTGCCAGACTGACGTGGTGCAGACAACTCAGCGATGGCAACAAAAGGAATGGCGGCGAGTGCTGTTTAGTGACGAGAGCAGGTTCCAACTCTTCAAACCTGATGGGCGGACGCGAGTGTATCGACGACGTGGTGAACGTACGGCTCCTTGTTGTGTCCAGGAGGTGGAACCTTTAGGGGGCGGAAGTGTGATGGTCTGGGGCGACATTTGCGGAGACGAGAAGACGGAACTTGTCATCATCGAAGGCAATCTGACAGCACAACGCTACATTGACAATATCTTACGGCCAGTGGTTCTTCCTTTCACCCAGCGTCAACAACGGACGGTGTTCCAACAAGATAACGCCACACCCCATAAAGCCCGTATTACTAGAGACTTCCTCAACGCCAACAACGTGACTGTCCTGCCGTGGCCAGCTCGAACACCAGATCTGTCACCCACAGAACATCTCTGGGACAAGCTGGGGCGTCGTCTTCGGAAACGTCAACATCCTCCCTTCACGAGACAAGCGTTGATCGTTGCCCTCCGTGAGGAATGGAATCGTAAACCTGCAGTCGATGTGAGGACGCTTGTCTACTCAGTGCGACGCCGCATTCGAAGATGCATTGCCGCTCATTAAGGTCATATCCCGTATTGAACGGTCTGGGCCGTCGTCACATTAAAGTTGTAACCAATGTTGTTGATCGAATACTGGACGAATGACCCCTTGTCAAGAAATGTCCCTGTTGGAGGTCAAGGACTTTGTTGTTGAATTAGTAAATTCGCATTTTAATGTTCTGAATTATATATTTCTACAATACAATTGTTATTGCTGTTACAATTTGTTTTGGTCACATTTTATCCTAGAAATATCGTTGGTAACGTTTCTTTTGGCCGTCAGTTTATTTTTATAGTATCCGAGCAGTGAAAGCATTTTCGGACTTTGGATTGCGCGGATAATACGATTGCTATCTCTTGTTGTCATCCACGTTTTGGGGCATAACCCTACACCCGTGTCTTTGTTGCCATTCACTAGGAGCTCAGTTAATGAACCTATTACAGGTATAGTTAGTAGTAGCACTACTCAGATTACCTGACAACGGTTCCCATTTGGCATGTCTTGTGTCTGGGGCAATTATTTCATCTGAATCCAGGTTTGAATTGAGGTGAAATGTATGTTATGTAATATTCACGTGGCAGCCAAGCAAGAGGAGTGATCAGTGCATTTACTTTTTTGTACACGGATCATTCCTCGCCATCAAAAGTTCCACAGAAAGTACGTTCATTGATTAATCACTGTTATCTTGCACAGTGGATTTGTAAGTGTTTACATGAAGCAGACAGAATACACTCATATCATGGCGTGAAGTGCCGATGTAAAAACAACATACTTGGTTCAAAGGATTAGCCGATAATACGTTTATTGATTGTTTATTGCTTTCTAACTCCATGGATATTTTTAAAGCACCATGGACATTATGAACATAATTGTCACACGTGCTATCTTAGCTGACCGATGAGACTTGCCACCTTTGTAAAAACATCTGAAAGAAACTTAGTGATCAGTTGCAAAACGAACACGGGTTATAATATCCAGAAACGCTCTATGTATATATTTTAACATTTGAATGTAACAGAGCCATGTGACGTCGAATAAGTTTATTTGTACAGCTGCAGACGTATGGGATATTGTTCCTGTATGTGAATATTCACGGATACATTCCTCGAACAAGGAAGCTGCCCAAATGTATACATAAAACTGCGGTGGGTCGTAATTATGATATTTGCATTTTGTTTTCATTCATTTGCTGTTGCATTGGATAGAATCAGTTTTGTTTCTCTTGTACCTGTAGGCGTGTATACATGTATATTACACTCAATGTGTAAAAAGTGATTCACTCAGGCAATTTATAAAATGTCTAAATATTTCAGTAATATAAAAAAATGACTGAATCCAAGTCCAGATTGACTAACAATTTTTAAGAGGTTCAAAAGGGCTTAAAAATAGACTATTTATCCTAGTATTAGAGTGAGTGAGTGTGTTTGTTTTTACCCCCCTTTTAGCACTATTTCAGCAATAACCACTAGGCTACCCGACCGCCCCGCTAGTATTAGAAGCCAAAACTATAGAAACGTACTTTGAATTTTGTTTTCTTTTAATCCTATCATTTTCAGTCACTGGGTGATGAAATTGACCGATTTTCAGTCAATTTGTAAAATAACTGAATATTTAGGCGTTGCAAAAATTGCCTTCGTGAAACTTTATACATTTTGGCTAAACAATATACCCACAATGAAATACTATCAATAAAAGCGATACATGCGCTTACGAATGGCGCAGCACAGGTCGCGAACTAGTCTTGATATCTGCTATATCATCCGGATACTCACGGGGGAGGTTGGGTGGGGGCGGGGAGGGGGGACAATAACTAAGGCAACAACCAGTCTCGGGGCATTTCTGTAGATCAGTGTCCCTTTAAAATGAGAGGAAACCTTCCATTGTAGGTTTCTGGCACATCCAAGGGACGCAACTCTACACAACGAATTGCGAAAAACACGAGAACGCGAGATCGCGACACTTGTCCAATGTCGCAATCTCGCGTTCTCGCGTTCTCGTGTTTTTGAAAATAGTTACATATAACTGTATAGGCAATTAGCACAAAAACACGAGAACGCGAGAAAGCGAGATTGCGACATTGGTCAAGTGTCGCGATCTCGCGTTCTCGTGTTTTTGTGCTAATTGCCTATACAGTTATATGTAACTATTTTCAAAAACACGAGAACGCGAGAACGCGAGATCGCGACACTTGACCAATGTCGCAATCTCGCGTTCTCGCGTTCTCGCGTTTTTGTGCTAATTGCCTATACAGTTATATGTAACTATTTTCAAAAACACGAGAACGCGAGAACGCGAGATCGCGACACTTGACCAATGTCGCAATCTCGCGTTCTCGCGTTTTTGTGCTCATTGCCTATACAGTTATATGTAACTATTTTCAAAAACACGAGAACGCGAGAACGCGAGATTGCGACATTGGACAAGTGTCGCGATCTCGCGTTCTCGTGTTTTTGTGCTTATAGCCTATACAGTTGTATGTAACTATTTTCAAAAACACGAGAACGCGAGATTGCGACATTGATCAAGTGTCGCGATCTCGCGATCTCGCGTTCTCGTGTTTTTGTGCTAATTGCCTATAGAGTTATATGTAACTATTTTCAAAAACACGAGAACGCGAGAACGCGAGAACGCGAGATTGGTCAAGTGTCGCGATCTCGCGATCTCGCGTTCTCGTGTTTTTGTGCTAATAGCCTATACAGTTGTATGTAACTATTTTCAAAAACACGAGAACTCGAGATTGCGACATTGATCAAGTGTCGCGATCTCGCGATCTCGCGTTCTCGTGTTTTTGTGCTAATTGCCTATAGAGTTATATGTAACTATTTTCAAAAACACGAGAACGCGAGATTGGTCAAGTGTCGCGATCTCGCGATCTCGCGTTCTCGTGTTTTTGTGCTAATAGCCTATACAGTTGTATGTAACTATTTTCAAAAACACGAGAACGCGAGAACGCGAGATTGCGAGATTGGTCAATTCTCGCGATCTCGCGTTCTCGTGTTTTTGTGCTAATTGCCTATACAGTTATATGTAACTATTTTCAAAAACACGAGAACGCGAGAACGCGAGATCGCGACACTTGACCAATGTCGCAATCTCGCGTTCTCGCGTTTTTGTGCTCATTGCCTATACAGTTATATGTAACTATTTTCAAAAACACGAGAACGCGAGAACGCGAGATTGCGAGATTGGTCAATTCTCGCGATCTCGCGTTCTCGTGTTTTTGTGCTAATTGCCTATACAGTTGTATGTAACTATTTTGTAAGGTAATTTGTCACGGTAAACTCGCGTGCAACGGCGTGAACTGAGGTGCGCACAAACCATTGTATCCAACATCTTTAAGACACTGCTTATTACTGTCTACAAACTCAAAAAGTTGGAAGAATGATGTTGGATGATGAATAAAATCTCACGCTCGTGTCTTTTGACATCAAAACGACGAAATAAACCACAAGGTTCATAGAAATTTCTGCTTTGCAAATTAATGCAGTTTATTTCAAAATGGCTGCTCAAAATCACGTGACTTTTGACAATGTCAGAATGCACATTTTCCAAGTCTTTTGATTATACAGAAATATATATGTAGACTGGTAACATAATAAAGTCAAGAACACGCTCCCTTTCTTGCCTGTGAACTGACTGAATTTGACAAATATTGTCTGACAACTAACAGTCAAATAACCAACATGGATGCCAAATGGTATTTTTCAGAAAGAGTTTGTTTGTTTGTTTGTTTGTTGTTAACGCCGCACTCAGCAATATTCCAGCTAAATGACGGCGGTCTGACATTAAATATATAAACACTCATTTGGGTGGCCCAGTCGTCTAAGGCGCCGCGATTCTCTGTGCAGAGTTGCGTCAGTTGGGCACGCCCGAAACCTATGATTGTGGGTTCGAATCCCGGTTCGCCCTGATTATGTTTCTTGTTTCACCATACCCGTTCTCGTGGGCTTCATCGAAGAGGTAAACGTCTGAGACCTGCATCACTTTGGGCTTTCCTCTCATATTAAGCTGACACGCTGTGATATAACTGGAATACTGATAAAAGCAGTGTTAAACCCAACTCTCGCACTTACTCTATAGATGACTACGCGTTTAATCGCTAAGAACATCGAAGAACGAAGCGGGATGTATTATACGATTAATCATGACCTCATTTCTGATGATTCGATTGTGATCTTGTAACATTATAACGCAGTGAGTGACGACGTTAATTGTGAGAGGGAAGTGACCGTCAGGTCGCTCTCCATGGATGTTGTGGCACTTCTATCGTAATGGCGGCTGCATGAAGACGATAAACATCCCAGTGTCACCCACAGGGTACGGGTAATTTACATGTTTGTCGTGTCTCGAAATATGAATTGTAAATAGTGTATCGTGCCAAATATATGGTGAGTTACTGAATAAATACAGCAGTTTCAAGAAAGTGGTAATTGTATTTATAATGTTAAGTGTATTTTACAACATGGACCAGGTTTATATTGTATCTTATGAGTGATGTCGGGATCGAGTTATCGCCCTTGATGAATTGTTTGTTTATTATAGGGTTAAGATAATGATTTTGTATATCATTGATTATTAAGTTCATGTTCATGTACAGAATATAGACGTATGTTTATATGAACTGAATGATTGTGTGAATATGTATGTGTATGAAACCTATGCAGTATTGTTTTGTATAATGTTATTGTTTTGTACATTAAAGGATGTCATTATCTACTCTGGCAATAAACACTCACACCCGTAGCCTATGTTTGAAATTGTATTTTCCTTCACAATCCCCGGTTATAATATAACAATCGGTTTTGGGAGAAAAGGTACGTGTAATCGACCTGAGGATTGTGTGAGCATATGCGGGAAATACCCGCCTTAAATAGGGGTAAATATTTTTAAACCTTGTACATTTTATCAACATCCTTAAAGAGGCTGTACATAATGTTGATATCTCATATAATCATTAAACGATCCGTGGTTGTTGTTTATTGTACAATAAAACACTAGCCCCTCATGGTTTATTCTCCATGTAGTGTTTTATTGTACTCCCACTCGTCGTTTATTTCTTTAACAGTGGCCCGCTCATTTATGATAACATGCGGGCGGTTTAATGATAGTTTTATCCATTTTAACTATAAAATAATGTAAAGCGGGATGTTTTGTAGTCAGATTGGAGCGGATGAAAATATGATAATTAATTTTGTATTTCAAATTGGTCTATGAAAATTGTGCCTTTCATGAATATGCTAGCCGTGTATAACATTGCCTCATGGAGAAACTCACTGGCCTGTGATTATTTCTGTAACTGTAGTACTGCTGGTGCGGCTTTAAGCAATATTACTCACTCACTCACTGACGGTAATAGTTTTGTTTCCAGCTTTCGGACACATTTATGTTTTCACTATCATTGGACATTCATGTCTACAATTTCTTTTGTTAAATTATATTGAGCATGTTGAGGGTTTTATCATAAAGAACATAGGAAACTGTAACAACGGGAGATGACTCAGACTTTGTGTATGTAAATTACATAGCATTTTCAAGCTCAAGTCATAAGTTTGCTAAATACTACTTGGAGAATGAAGAGCATGAAAGAAGCATGACCAAAGGACTACTAACGTGCGCATGGGCCTTGACCTTGTGATATTACGCATGCGCACGGACAGCGTCTAAAACGCGAGAACACGAGAACGCGAGATCGCGAGAAAATGAAATGTCGCATTCTCGCGTTCTCGCGGTTTCGTGTTTTTATGGCCTAATTTGACAAGTCGAGATTGCGAGATTGCGAGATTTTGCATCATGTCCAAATGTCGCATTCTCGCGTTATCGACTTTTGACAAAAAGTGCTATGTACCAAAAACACGAGAATGCGAGATCGCGAGAACGCGAGATTTTGGCCAAATCTCGCGTTCTCGCGATCTCGCATTCTCGTGTTTTGGGCATATTTACCTCGTTTCCAAAGGTCGAGATCGCGAGAATGCGAGATCGCGAGAATGTCCCTTACAGTATTCCATACCCAGCCGTCTAAGGCGCCGCGATTCGCTGTGCATAGTTGCGTCCGCCAGAAACCTATGATTGTAGGTTCGAATCCCGGTTCGTTCCGATTATGTTTCTAGGTTTGTCAGCACCATACCCGTGCTCGTGGGTTTCATCGAAGTGGTAAACGTCTAAGACCTGCATCACTTCGGGCTTTCCTCCCACATTAAGCTGACACGCCGTGATATAACTTGAATACTGTTAAAACAGCGTTAAACCCAACTCACTCACTCACTCACTCACTCACATATTCCTGACCACTGCATGTAAATTATTATTTATATTTTAAAGATTAGTCAGCATTTTGCCGTAGGTACTATTTGTGCTCTGATTACAGTGACAGCACGTTTGTTACTGAATACCCAGCCGTCTGATATTAATCATTCACTCGCTGCATTTCACCTGAAACTTCGCTGTAACGGGAATTTGTTTTGTTTTCATCGAACATTTTAGTTCTTTTACTGCCAGAGTGATAGTTATTGCAGAAACAAATAGAATAACGAAGTATTCCGAAGGTTTTTAGATACACTCAATAGTGCAATAATGTCAAGATGAAATAAACGTCAACTCTTGTATCATGTACCCCTGTACCACATGTACCCCTGTATCACATGTACCTTGTATCACATGTACCCTGTATCACATGTACCTTGTATCACATGTACCCTGTATCACATGTACCCCTGTACCACATGTACCTTGTATCACATGTACCCCTGTACCACATGTACCTTATATCACATGTACCCTGTATTACATGTACCCCTGTACCATAAGTACCCTTGTACCACAAGTACCCCTGTACCACATGTACCCCTGAACCAAATGTACCCCTGTATCATATGTACCCCTGTACCACACGTTGGTTGGCCTTTTACGACAAGCATAGTCACCTTTTACGGCAAGCATGGGTTGTTGGCATGTTCTGCCCCATGTCCGAAATGAGTTCAGAGTCGTGAGCCCATAACCGTGACTCTGCTTGTCGTAAAAGGCGAATAACGGGATCGGGTAGTCAGGCTCGCTGACTTGGTTGATGCATGTCATCGATCCCAATTGCGTGGATGGATGCTCATGATATTGTGGATTGTCTGGTCCAGACTCGATTATTTACAGACCTCCGTCATAGAGCTGGAATATTGCTGAGTGAGGCGTTAAACAACAAACCAACCAACCATAACTAATCATTATATATTTCACATGACGTAATGTAACCTGACATCGCATTATCACATATAAATCAAAGACTAATCAGTCTCCACTTGATCTTGTGCTTGAACGACTGACGTAAGGGAAGTACCATTCCGCTCCCCGGGCAGACGCCTTACCACTAGACCACGTAGGCGGTCCAACATTTGAACATTTACATACATGTGCAGTTTTGTGAACATTAAAGGCACCCAAACAGTTGCTATGAACTTTTCGCGAGAAATACGAGTAGACCAATATGAAGATCTCATCACAGGCGCGTAGAACGTGTG
This sequence comes from Haliotis rufescens, assembly GCF_023055435.1. Lineage (NCBI taxonomy): Eukaryota > Metazoa > Mollusca > Gastropoda > Lepetellida > Haliotidae > Haliotis > Haliotis rufescens. The sequence continues at coordinate 3,854,275 of NW_025964046.1, forward strand.
GGATGTCAGAACACAAAGTTAAACGGTCGTCCTTGATTAAACTGCTGAGTAACGAGAAATATGTTGTTGTCGTCTTTGCAAAAGCCGCCGGTCTGAACTTGATTTAGCAACATCGTGCACAACGGCATCGTATATCTTACCATAAGGTGTTTATTGTCTTCCTTAATAAAGTTCAAATACTGCAGCTTTATACAATAATCTGATCAACTTCAACATTATTCTCTGAACACCATTAAAATATTTCGGGTTCGATTCCCGACATGGGTACAATGTGTGAAGCCCATTTCTGGTGTCCCCCGCCGTGATATTGCTGGAATATTGCTAAAAGCGGCGTAAAACCATACTCACTCACTCATTAAAATATTTATTAAGAGGGTTTGCAAAGATTTGATTTTGTTTTGTTTTAAATGACTTTACTGGGTATTTCACTTTATATAAAGGTAATTCGTTTTAGTTATAAGTCTCTTAAGCTCTGAATATTTAATATTTAAGATAAAAATGAGTTGAGTTTTGAAATTTGAGGACGTCTAACTGGAGATAAGATACCTCTTGTTTTAGTTTGGAAGCGAGCGCTTTACATATCTGGCCATTTTACGACGATGTCGTATTGGCCATAGTAGATACACTAATGAATATTTATTAAAAGGTGAGGATCCTCCGTTTTGTATCCCTTGTGATGAGAGAATCACAGTCAAGCATGACCTGCTTGACTGTATTGATTTTTCCATCACAAGGGATAAATATTTTAATGTCAAAACAGTGAAGGACCTTTTTAGCAATGTTAATTCACATTTAATCATTAACTTTTTAAAAGATATCGATCTATTTCACAAATTTTGATGTAAATAGTGTAGTGTATAATTAGTAACTGAGACTGTTCGTGGCTATACCCTCGACGGGGGTTGAAGTAGCGTAAAATTATTGTCTCCCTGAGAGGGTATGTAAGACCACCTCTTTCAAAGTATATTTATATCTACCTCTATGTTAACTGCAGAATATTTGTTAACTTTTAACTTTTGTAAAAATCCTGCTGGGGAACCATGCAGGTAGCAGAGGTACCGTAAGTCCCCTTGGTCCCTAGTATGGTGATCTTAACCTTGTTGCTGGCGATCTATAGCCCCATTTTTATATTGTGCCGTACCTTAATATTCAGAATTTTTTAGTGTCTACAACTACTTTTAAGTCAATCTGTGATATATTGCTAGTTATTATACTGTCCCTCGTCGATAGTTTTTATACCTATTGTTTAACTTGTTCAGGACACATTATGGCTGAAATATTGCCGACGTGACTTTAATTAAACTCACTCACTCACTCACTCACTCACATATCTGGCAATGGTCAAACTATCGAAATTACAGTTCTAGTCCGTAGTTCTTTCGTTTGCATCGATATGTAGGCTTGATAGATTGATGTATGTACGAGCAAATCTGTGTGACACGATTGAAATCATATACCTGATTTTCAAGGCATCAAAATGAGTGAGTGAGTGAGTATGGTTTTACGCCGCTTTTAGCAATATTCCAGCAATATCACGGTGGGGGACACCAGAAATGGGCTTCACACATTGTACCCATGTCGGGAATCGAACCCGGGTCTTCGGCGTGACGAGCGAACGCTTTAACCACTAGGCTACCCGACCGCCCGCATCGGAAGGAAGCATTTTGTTGTTGTCCTTAACTTGTTTATTGTGTTTATGTTTCTCTACGTAGAGAAAAATAAACACAATAAACATGTTAAGGAGATAATGCTTTCTAAGAAATAATTCCCCCATTTGCCAAACGTTAATTCAAGACTATAGCTAAGTTTAATAATTTGCATGCTGCTTGGACCCGTGAAGATTCTGGGGTAGAATAGGTCTTCAGCAACCCATGCTTGCCCTAAAAGGCGACTATGCTTGTCGTAAAAGGCGACTAACGGGATCGGGTGGTCAGGCTCGCTGACTTGCTTGATGCATGTCATTGATCCCAATTGTGTGGATCGATGCTCATGATATTAATCACTGGACTGTCTGGTCCAGACTCGATTATTTACAGACCGCTGGAATATTGTTGAGTGCGGCGTTAAACAACAAACCAACCAAGCATGCCGCTGTGGTCACACATGATACATGCGCACTGATTTATGGCGAGGAGTCTTTGTGTGGTTACTGACATATTTCTGTCTGACACCGAACAGCAGTACCCCTGCCATGCGGCATCGGCCTGTAAACAAACCAGACAATCAAGTGATTGAAGAAACAGTGAGTGAGTTGGGTTTAACGCCGCTTTTAACAGTATTCCAGTTATATCGCGGCGTGTCAGCTTAATGTGGGAGGAAAGCCCGAAGTGATGCAGGTCTCAGACGTTTACCACTTCGGTGAAACCCACGAGCACGGGTATGGTGCTGACAAACCTAGAAACATAATCGGGGCGAACCGGGATTCGAACCCACAATCATAGGTTTCTGGCGTGCCCAAGGGACGCAACTCTGCACAGCGAATCGCGGCGCCTTTGACAACTGGGCCACCCGTGTCCCCGATTGAAGAAACAGGAATATTCAGTGACACAATAGTGTATTTACTGATTTTATTCAAAATAATAAAAACGATATTTTAGTTTTGAATTACATCTGTTGTGTTCAAGTGCATCGATTTTGCTGCAAAGCAATTAAGAAAAGAGTAATAATACATAAGTAATGGCATTTAAGTGATCCTAGACAGAAGGAGAATTTCCACTTTTATCAACGAGTTTTGATATATTTGATATCAACAGACAAGAGGGTGAAATTTTATTTATCATCCAATATCTTTCTTTTAACTGTTTCAGTTTGTAGACAGTAATAAGCATTGTCTCTCCGCGGTGATATGGTTCGCTTCAAATAATAAAAGGTTGATGTTTAATGGATATGTTATGATTTATGTATCTGTGAATATAAGGATAGAGGTTGTATTTGTTGACGTTCATCATCTGAGGACATACTGAAATCGGGGACATTCCAATCAATATTTGCATGGACTGTGGCCCCAACACCAAGGAAACCCCCTTGATCCTATAGGCCAGAGGGGGCACGGGTGGCCCAGTCGTCTAAGGCGCCGCGATTCGCTGTGCAGAGTTGCGTCCCTTGGGCACGCCAGAAAACTATGATTGTGGGTTCGAATCCCGGTTCGCCCCAATTATGTTTCTAGGTTTGTCAGCACCATACCCGTGCTCGTGGGTTTCACCGAAGTGGTAAACGTCTGAGACCTGCATCACTTCGGGCTTTCCTCCCACATTAAGCTGGCACGCCGTGATATAACTGGAATACTGTTAAAAGCGGCGTTAAACCCAACTCACTCACTCACACTCACTATAGGCCAGAACGTCATAGTGTAAGAATTTACAACTATCCACTATTATAATATATGTATTAATAAATGTCATAAATCAAGTTTGCATTATAAAATTGTTTTTTTTTTGTTGTCTTTATTCATTAAACATTTACATTGAATGTAGTGCGAGGAGAACCTGGTTCCGGGAGGAGGTGTGATGGACACGAGGCTGAAGGGAAAGATCATTCCACACAGAATGAGGGGTGTGAGTCACAATTTGAAATTAAGGAAAATGCAGGTCCACGTTGAACAACTTGAGAGGGAGAACCATCTACTCAATAACAATCTGGCTCTTGAGAATTTTGAGTATGAAGATCTAGAACTGTTTTATGTACTGTTTGTGATACTTTCAAGTAATGTTTTTATTTTAATCAACCCAGTGCCATTAAAATGTGTAGCATGTATTATGTTTGTTCTGACACTGTTTCCTTGGCTGGAAAACCCAGGGCCATGCTGTTGACTGCACTGAAATAAAAATTCAAATCCCATCTGCCTTTGTCCTCAACTAAAAGTTTTATACTCATTACAAAACTAGCCGCCCACTCTAAAGCCTGATTGGTACAGCCCCTCATGATGCTGTGAAATGGCTGTTGGCACACGAACAGTTTATTGCAGAAACCCTCACTTCAGAATCTTTTGTCAGAAAAATCTGACAATATACATACGAAGAAATACATACAGATGTCAATTGTATGAATACAATTAACAAGTGTTCTACTATTAAACACTGAAAACACTGTGCCGTGTCACTTTGACTTTCTAAAAAAATACCTTTTATATAATTCACATTAACCCGAGCATCGGCATGGTCGATTACCCAGAATTATTGTTGCAGTTTAATGTAACTTTCATACCCATTGATTCAAATACCTCGAAGTTATGTTGGGGTTTGTTCTCTCCCAGGAGACAGGACACCGGAATCCATCGCACGATGCTGGAAATATAATAATTACCATATACATATATTCAACAGAACCGGGGGGGGGGGGGGGGGGGGGGGCACGGGTGGCCCAGTCGTCTAAGGCGCCGCGATTCGCTGTGCAGAGTTGCGTCCCTTGGGCACGCCAGAAAACTATGATTGTGGGTTCGAATCCCGGTTCGCCCCAATTATGTTTCTATGTTTGTCAGCACCATACCCGTGCTCGTGGGTTTCACCGAAGTGGTAAACGTCTGAGACCTGCATCACTTCGGGCTTTCCTCCCACATTAAGCTGACACGCCGTGATATAACTGGAATACTGTTAAAAGCGGCGTTAAACCCAACCCACTCACTCACTCACTCACTCAACAGAACCGAATTTGTATTTCATGAAAGATTTGTGAATGATTATGATTCATACAAAAAAAAACGTTTTATAGAAAAAGCTAAAAAAAAAATTGCATTCATGACGGTTGCAATATACGTGACACAGTATAAACTATAACCTTAATAATAATCATATTTAATTATAGACTACCGAAATACCCAAAACACAAAAAAAGTAAAGTAAAAAAAGTATAGGGCCTGCATACATTTAAAGAGCTGAAAATCAGTCATTATGCCTGTCTTAGCCAATTCATGTTATGCCCATCAAAATCAGTTTAAAACAATAGCATATGACATGAAAGGTGACCTGTCAAACTGGTTATTGTTATTTAGTGTAAAATCAAAATATACCTACTTTTAATACTGTTCATGAACCCATCGCTGTTATACTGGAATCCATTGTTCAACTGGGAAATCCCCGTGCTCTCCGATTGGCTTTGAACAAAATTCATTTAACATTTAATCTCTGAAATCTTATATTACACAATATCCTTCTTGACTCTTAAAATAAAAAAAAATTCCCTATGCTGATGGGGAATAGAGCTAGCTTGAGCTGGCTAGACTTGCTTTTGTATGCATTCTAGATTATTATTTTTTCATAAAATAAATATATTCCACGGTCATGGTGCAGGACTAGTCTATTGATCTTACAACTCGTTGTTACAAAGCTTTCGCTCGTTAGATAAGTTCGATCAATGTAAGACACTCGTGTAGTAATCTCTATTTATCATCCAAAACTGGCTCCCATAGGAGATATGACTATGGTGAGATCAGGCGATATCTACATTGTAGAAAATCTACAGATGTATAAGTTAGTTATAGACTGCAGTAATAGAAGAAAGCTATAGACTGAGATGGTAGAAGTTAGTTGTAGACTGCAGTGGTACAAGTTAGTTACAGACTGCAGCGTAGAAGTAAGTTACAGACTGCAGCGGTAGAAGTTAGTTACAGACTGCAGCGGTAGAAGTTAGTTATAGGCTGCAGCAGTAGAAGTTAGTTACAGACTGAAGCGGGAGCAGTTAGTTACAGACTGCAACAGTAGAAGGTAGTTACAGACTGCAGTGGTTGAAGTTAGTTACAGACTGCAGCAGAAGAAGTTAGTTACAGACTGCAGGGTTAGAAGTTAGTTATAGACTGCAGCGGTAGAAGTTAGTTACAGACTGCAGCGTAGAAGTTAGGTACAGACTGCAGCGTAGAAGTTAGTTATAGACTGCAGCGGTAGAAGTCAGTTACAGACTGCAGTGGTAGAAGTTAGTTACAGACTGCAGTGGTAGAAGTTAGTTACAGACTGCAGTGGTAGAGGTTTGTTATAGACTGCAGCAGTAGAAGTTAGTTACAGACTGCAGCGGTAGAAGTTAGTTATAGACTGCAGCAGGAGAAGTAAGTTACAGGCTGCAGCGGTAGAAGTTAGTTACAGGCTCCTGCGGTAGAAGTTAGTTACAGACTGCAGCGGTAACAGTTAGTTACAGACTGCAACAGTAGAAGGTAGTTACAGACTGCAGCAGTAGAAGTTAGTTACAGACTGCAGCGGGAGAAGTTAGTTACAGACTGCAGCGTAGAAGTTAGTTACAGACTGCAACAGTAGAAGGTAGTTACAGACTGCAGCAGTAGAAGTTAGTTACAGACTGCAGTGGGAGAAGTTAGTTACAGACTGCAGCGGGAGAAGTTAGTTATAGACTGCAGCGGTAGAAGTAAGTTACAGACTGCAGCAGTAGAAGTTAGTTACAGACTGCAGCAGTAAAAGTTAGTTACAGACAGCAGTGGTAGAGGTGATTAATAGACTGCAGCAGTAGAAGTTAGTTACAGATTGCAGTGGTAGAAGTTAGTTACAGACTGCAGCGGTAGAAGTTAGTTACAGACTGCAGTGGTAGAAGTTAGTTACAGACTGCAGCGGGAGAAGTTACTTATAGACTGCAGCAGTAGAAGGTAGTTACAGACTGCAACAGTAGAAGGTAGTTACAGACTGCAGTGGTAGAAGTTAGTTACAGACTGCAGCGGGAGAAGTTACTTATAGACTGCAGCAGTAGAAGGTAGTTACAGACTTCAACAGTAGAAGTTAGTTACAGACTGCAGCAGTAGAAATCAGTTATAGACTGCAGCGTAGAAGTAAGTTACAGACTGCAGCGGTAACAGTTAGTTACAGACTGCAACAGTAGAAGGTAGTTACAGACTGCAGCAGTAGAAGTTAGTTACAGACTGCAGCGGAAGAAGCTAGTTACAGACTGCAGCGTAGAAGTTAGTTACAGACTGCAACAGTAGAAGGTAGTTACAGACTGCAGTGGTAGAAGTTAGTTTTAGACTGCAGCGGTAAAAGTTAGTTACAGACTGCAGTGGTAGAAGTTAGTAATAGACTGCAGCGGTAGAAGTAAGTTATAGACTGCAGCAGGAGAAGTAAGTTACAGGCTGCAGCAGTAGAAGTTAGTTACAGACTGCAGTGGTAGAAGTTAGTTTTAGACTGCAGCGGTAAAAGTTAGTTACAGACTGCAGTGGTAGAAGTTAGTAATAGACTGCAGCGGTAGAAGTAAGTTATAGACTGCAGCAGGAGAAGTAAGTTACAGGCTGCAGCAGTAGAAGTTAGTTACAGACTGCAGTGGTAGAAGTTAGTTTTAGACTGCAGCGGTAGAAGTTAGTTATAGACTGCAGCACGAGAAGTAAGTTACAGACTGCAGCAGTAGAAGGTAGTTACAGACTGCAGCGGTAAAAGTTAGTTACAGACTGCAGCGGTAGAGGTTTGTTATAGACTGCAGCAGTAGAAGTTAGTTACAGACGGCAGCGGTAGAAGTAAGTTACAGACTGCAGTGGTAGAAGTAAGTTACAGAGTGCAGCGGTAGAAGTAAGTTACAGACTGCAGTGGTAGAAGTAAGTTACAGACTGCAGTGGTAGAAGTAAGTTACAGACTGCAGTGGTAGAAGGTAGTTACAGAGTGCAGCGGTAGAAGTAAGTTACAGACTGCAGTGGTAGAAGTAAGTTACAGACTGCAGTGGTAGAAGTTAGTTACAGAGTGCAGCGGTAGAAGTTAGTTACAGACTGAAGCGTAGAAGTTAGTTACAGACTGAAGCGGTAGAAGTTAGTTATAGGCTTCGGCAGTATAAGTTAGTTACAGACTGCAGCATAGAAGTTAGTCACAGACTGCAGCGTAGAAGTTAGTTATAGGCTTCGGCAGTATAAGTTAGTTATAGACTGCAGGGTTAGAAGTTAGTTACAGACTGCAGCATAGAAGTTAGTTACAGACTGCAACAGTAGAAGGTAGTTACAGAGTGCAGTGGTAGAAGTTAGTTACAGAGTGCAGCGGTAGAAGTTAGTTACAGACTGCAGCGTAGAAGTTAGTTACAGACTGCAGCGTAGAAGTTAGTTACAGACTGCAGCGTAGAAGTTAGTAATAGGCTGCAGCAGTATAAGTTAGTTATAGACTGCAGGGTTAGAAGTTAGTTATAGACTGCAGCGGTAGAAGTTAGTTACAGACTGCAGCGTAGAAGTTAGGTACAGACTGCAGCGTAGAAGTTAGTTATAGACTGCAGCGGTAGAAGTTAGTTACAGACTGCAGCGTAGAAGTTAGTTATAGACTGCAGTGGTAGAAGTTAGTTATAGACTGCAGGGTTAGAAGTTAGTTATAGACTGCAGCGGTAGAAGTTAGTTACAGATTGCAGCGTAGAAGTTAGGTACAGACTGCAGCGTAGAAGTTAGTTACGGACTGCAGCGGTAGAAGTTAGTTACAGACTGCAGCGTAGAAGTTAGTTATAGACTGCAGTGGTAGAAGTTAGTTACAGACTGCAGTGGTAGAAGTTAGTTACAGACTGCAGCGGGAGAAGTAAGTCACAGACTGCAGCAGTAGAAGTTAGTTACAGACTTCAACAGTAGAAGTTAGTTACAGACTGCAGCAGTAGAAGTCAGTTATAGACTGCAGCGGTAGAAGTAAGTGACAGACTGCAGCGGTAGAAGTTAGTTACAGACTGCAGTGGTAGAAGTTAGTTACAGACTGCAGTGGTAGAAGTTAGTTACAGACTGCAGCGTAGAAGTTAGTTACGGGCTGCAGCGGTATAAGTTAGTTACAGACTGCTGCGTAGAAGTTAGTTACAGACTGCAGCGTAGAAGTTAGTTATAGGCTGCAGCAGTATAAGTTAGTTATAGACTGCAGGGTTAGAAGTTAGTTACAGACTACATTGATGTTGAATAATTGTTGTAATTTTGTTGTTTTTCTGAGTGGTTTTTGTCAGCACGATGCTAAACAGTGCAATGGAATCCCGTTAACGCACATATGTTTATACCCATTCTTGGGTAGTGAAATGCATGGGGCTTGCATAAAAGTCAACTTTTGCATGGAACACATGCTTTTCTGTAGCAGTTGCGTTTTTGTGACTTGATTCCATACATCTACTACAATATTAAAAAACAATCTTTTCTTGTTTGAAAAATACACTAAAATATTGGTGTCACAGGAACTTTTTTTGTTGAGTATATTTGGACTCATTGTGTTGTTATATACTTTTCGATACTTGAGACTTGTGACATTGTCTATACGAGCTGATATAACCACTCCATCTAAATACAGCGGTATTGTATATAAGGTCGTGTCCGTGTCAGACCAAACGTCATACAGAACAAATCGTGACTGAGCAAAGATAATTTGCTGACATACGTATTCTTGCTATTACTGATTTGTGTCGAGTGAAATGGTCGTCAGACTACAAAGAAAGACACCACTGGTAGTTTCAAGTATCGCCTTCAAGGAGACGTTGTTATTATAACTATATATATTCAATTCGGTTTACATTTATATAATGTACTGTTGAAATTGCATATGCAATACATCGTCTACACTTGAGTTCTTATCTAATCAGACGCTCAGCGTCAGGTAGGTTATGGTCACACGTGCACCAAACTAAAGTTAAAACAAGTCTGGAAGTTGAATTGTTTCGTTTACAAAACTTTTGAAATCTCAAAACAATTATGTTTTTGTATAGTCTGATGGTCTCTATTTTAACTGAGCAAAGTTCTTTAGGTGTTGAGGGTCCCTAGTATGGTGGCCAAACTTAAGTTGCTGGCTATCTATAGCCCGTCTTTTTATAATGTATTGTTGAATCATAGGTTATTCTTTTAATTCTTCTCAGCCAGTTTTAATTTTAAACTATGATAATCTAGTAATTATACTGTCCGACGGTGACAGGTTTTTTGTTCGTCTACATCTATGTATTATTAATGTTCTCGTCACGATATGGCTGAAATGTTGCCGATGTGACGTTCAATAGTGACTCACTCACTCATTCGTGGATTGAGGGGAGGGCTCTCTTCGTGGGTTGAGGAGGAGGCCACTCTACGTGGGTTGACCGAAAGGTCTCTTGATGGGTTGAGGGGAAGGCCTCCCTTCATGGGTTGAGGAGAAGGCCTTTCTGTGTGGGTTGAGGAGAACGCCTCTCTGTGTGGGTCGAGGAGAAGGCCTCTCTGTGTGGGTTGAGGAGAAGGCCTTCCTTCGTGGGTTGAGGAGAAGGCCTTTCTGTGTGGGTTGAGGAGAAGGCCTCCCTTCGTGGGTTGAGGAGAAGGCCTCTCTGTGTGGGTTGAGGAGAAGGCCTCTCTGTGTGGGTTGAGGAGAAGGCCTGTCAGTACCCACTCCCTGCCTGTCAGTAACCACTCCCTGTCTGTCAGTAACCACTCCCTGCCTGTCAGTAACCACTCCCTGTCTGTCAGCACCCACTCCCTGCCTGTCAGCACCCACTCCCTGCCTGTCAGTAACCACTCCCTGCCTGTCAGCACCCACTCCCTGTCTGTCAGCACCCACTCCCTGCCTGTCAGTAACCACTCCCTGCCTGTCAGTAACCACTCCCTGCCTGTCAGCACCCACTCCCTGCCTGTCAGTAACCACTCCCTGCCTGTCAGTAACCACTCCCTGCCTGTCAGCACCCACTCCCTGCCTGTCAGTAACCACTCCCTGCCTGTCAGTAACCACTTCCTGCCTGTCAGTAACCACTCCCTGCCTGTCAGTAACCACTCCCTGTCTGTCAGTAACCACTCCCTGCCTGTCAGTAACCACTCCCTGCCTGTCAGTAACCACTCCCTGTCAGTACCACTCCCTGTGTTTCAGTACCCGCTCCCTGTCTGTCAGTAACCACTCCCTGCCTGTCAGTAACCACTCCCTGCCTGTCAGTAACCACTCCCTGCCTGTCAGTAACCACTCCCTGTCTGTCAGTAACCACTCCCTGTCTGTCAGTAACCACTCCCTGCCTGTCAGTAACCACTCCCTGCCTGTCAGCACCCACTCCCTGCCTGTCAGTAACCACTCCCTGCCTGTCAGCACCCACTCCCTGCCTGTCAGTAACCACTCCCTGCCTGTCAGCACCCACTCCCTGCCTGTCAGTAACCACTCCCTGCCTGTCAGCACCCACTCCCTGCCTGTCAGTAACCACTCCCTGCCTGTCAGTAACCACTCCCTGCCTGTCAGTAACCACTCCCTGTCTGTCAGTAACCACTCCCTGCCTGTCAGTAACCACTCCCTGCCTGTCAGTAACCACTCCCTGCCTGTCAGTAACCACTCCCTATCTGTCAGTAACCACTCCCTGTCTGTCAGTAACCACTCCCTGTCTGTCAGCACCCACTCCCTGTCTGTCAGCACCCACTCCCTGCCTGTCAGTAACCACTCCCTGTCTGTCAGTAACCACTCCCTGTCTGTCAGTAACCACTCCCTGCCTGTCAGTAACCACTCCCTGCCTGTCAGTAACCACTCCCTGTCAGTACCACTCCCTGTGTTTCAGTACCCGCTCCCTGTCTGTCAGTAACCACTCCCTGCCTGTCAGTAACCACTCCCTGTCTGTCAGCACCCACTCCCTGCCTGTCAGCACCCACTCCCTGCCTGTCAGTAACCACTCCCTGCCTGTCAGCACCCACTCCCTGTCTGTCAGCACCCACTCCCTGCCTGTCAGTAACCACTCCCTGCCTGTCAGTAACCACTCCCTGCCTGTCAGCACCCACTCCCTGCCTGTCAGTAACCACTCCCTGCCTGTCAGTAACCACTCCCTGCCTGTCAGCACCCACTCCCTGCCTGTCAGTAACCACTCCCTGCCTGTCAGTAACCACTTCCTGCCTGTCAGTAACCACTCCCTGCCTGTCAGTAACCACTCCCTGTCTGTCAGTAACCACTCCCTGCCTGTCAGTAACCACTCCCTGCCTGTCAGTAACCACTCCCTGTCAGTACCACTCCCTGTGTTTCAGTACCCGCTCCCTGTCTGTCAGTAACCACTCCCTGCCTGTCAGTAACCACTCCCTGCCTGTCAGTAACCACTCCCTGCCTGTCAGTAACCACTCCCTGTCTGTCAGTAACCACTCCCTGTCTGTCAGTAACCACTCCCTGCCTGTCAGTAACCACTCCCTGCCTGTCAGCACCCACTCCCTGCCTGTCAGTAACCACTCCCTGCCTGTCAGCACCCACTCCCTGCCTGTCAGTAACCACTCCCTGCCTGTCAGCACCCACTCCCTGCCTGTCAGTAACCACTCCCTGCCTGTCAGCACCTACTCCCTGCCTGTCAGTAACCACTCCCTGCCTGTCAGTAACCACTCCCTGCCTGTCAGTAACCACTCCCTGTCTGTCAGTAACCACTCCCTGTCTGTCAGTACCCACTCCCTGCCTGTCAGTAACCACTCCCTGCCTGTCAGCACCCACTCCCTGCCTGTCAGTAACCACTCCCTGCCTGTCAGCACCCACTCCCTGCCTGTCAGTAACCACTCCCTGCCTGTCAGCACCCACTCCCTGCCTGTCAGTAACCACTCCCTGCCTGTCAGCACCCACTCCCTGCCTGTCAGTAACCACTCCCTGCCTGTCAGTAACCACTCCCTGTCTGTCAGTAACCACTCCCTGTCTGTCAGTAACCACTCCCTGTCTGTCAGTAACCACTCCCTGCCTGTCAGTAACCACTCCCTGTCTGTCAGTAACCACTCCCTGCCTGTCAGTAACCACTCCCTGTCTGTCAGTAACCACTCCCTGCCTGTCAGTAACCACTCCCTGCCTGTCAGTAACCACTCCCTGTCAGTACCACTCCCTGTGTTTCAGTACCCGCTCCCTGTCTGTCAGTACCCACTCCCTGTCTGTCAGTACCCGCTCCCTGTCTGTCAGTACCCGCTCCCTGTATCTCAGTACCCGCTCATTGCCTGTCAGTACCCGCTCTCTGTCTGTCAGTAACCACTCCCTGTATCTCAGTACCCGCTCATTGCCTGTCAGTATCCACTCCCTGTCTGTCAGTACCCACTCCCTGTATGTCAGTATCTACTCCCTGTCTGTCAGTCCCCAATCCCTGTCAGTACCCACTTCTTGTCTGTCAGTACCCACTCCCTGTCTGTCAGTACCCACTCCCTGTGTGTCAGTACCCACTCCCTGTCTGTAAGTACCCACTCCCTGTCTGTCAGTGCCAACTCCCTGTCTGTCAGAACCCAGTCACTGTCTGTCAGTACCCACTCCCTGTCTGTCAGAACCCAGTCACTGTCTGTCAGAACCCAGTCACTGTCTGTCAGTACCCACTCCCTGTCTGTCAGAACCCAGTCACTGTCTGTCAGTAACCACTCACTGTCTGTCAGAACCCAGTCACTGTCTGTCAGTACCCACTCCCTGTCTGTCAGAACCCAGTCACTGTCTGTCAGTAACCACTCACTGTCTGTCAGAACCCAGTCACTGTCTGTCAGTACCCACTCCCTGTCTGTCAGAACCCAGTCACTGTCTGTCAGTAACCACTCACTGTCTGTCAGAACCCAGTCACTGTCTGTCAGTTCCCACTCACTGTCTGTCAGTACCCACTCCCTGTCAGTCAGTACCCACTCCCTGTCTGTCAGTTCCCACTCACTGTCTGTCAGTACCCAGTCACTGTATGTCAGTACCCACTCCCTGTCTGTCAGTACCCACTCCCTGTCTGTCAGTAACCACTCCCTGTCTGTCAGTAACCACTCCCTGCCTGTCAGTAACCACTCCCTGTCTGTCAGTAACCACTCCCTGCCTGTCAGTAACCACTCCCTGTCTGTCAGTAACCACTCCCTGTCTGTCAGTAACCACTCCCTGCCTGTCAGTAACCACTCCCTGCCTGTCAGTAACCACTCCCTGTCTGTCAGTAACCACTCCCTGCCTGTCAGTAACCACTCCCTGTCTGTCAGTAACCACTCCCTATCTGTCAGTAACCACTCCCTGTCTGTCAGTAACCACTCCCTGTCTGTCAGCACCCACTCCCTGCCTGTCAGCACCCACTCCCTGCCTGTCAGTAACCACTCCCTGTCTGTCAGTAACCACTCCCTGTCTGTCAGCACCCACTCCCTATCTGTCAGTAACCACTCCCTGTCTGTCAGCACCCACTCCCTATCTGTCAGCACCCACTCCCTGTCTGTCAGTAACCACTCCCTGCCTGTCAGTAACCATTCCCTGTCTGTCAGTAACCACTCCCTGTCTGTCAGCACCCACTCCCTATCTGTCAGCACCCACTCCCTATCTGTCAGTACCCACTCCCTATCTGTCAGTACCTACTCCCTATCTGTCAGTAACCACTCCCTATCTGTCAGCACCCACTTCCTGCCTGTCAGTAACCACTCCCTGTCTGTCAGTAACCACTCCCTGCCTGTCAGTAACCACTCCCTGTCTGTCAGTAACCACTCCCTGTCTGTCAGTAACCACTCCCTGCCCGTCAGTAACCACTCCCTGCCTGTCAGTAACCACTCCCTGTCAGTACCACTCCCTGTGTTTCAGTACCCGCTCCCTGTCTGTCAATACCCACTCCCTGTCTGTCAGTACCCGCTCCCTGTCTGTCAGTACCCGCTCCCTGTATCTCAGTACCCGCTCATTGCCTGTCAGTACCCGCTCTCTGTCTGTCAGTAACCACTCCCTGTATCTCAGTACCCGCTCATTGCCTGTCAGTATCCACTCCCTGTCTGTCAGTACCCACTCCCTGTATGTCAGTATCTACTCCCTGTCTGTCAGTCCCCAATCCCTGTCAGTACCCACTTCTTGTCTGTCAGTACCCACTCCCTGTCTGTCAGTACCCACTCCCTGTGTGTCAGTACCCACTCCCTGTCTGTAAGTACCCACTCCCTGTCTGTCAGTGCCAACTCCCTGTCTGTCAGAACCCAGTCACTGTCTGTCAGTACCCACTCCCTGTGTGTCAGTACCCGCTCCCTGTATGTCAGTGCCAACTCCCTGTCTGTCAGAACCCAGTCACTGTCTGTAAGTACCCACTCCCTGTCTGTCAGTGCCAACTCCCTGTCTGTCAGAACCCAGTCACTGTCTGTCAGTACCCACTCCCTGTCTGTCAGTACCCACTCCCTGTCTGTCAGCACCCACTCCCTGCCTGTCAGCACCCACTCACTGTCTGTCAGTACCCACTTCCTGCCTGTCAGTACCCACTCCCTGCCTGTCAGTTCCCACTCCCTGTCTGTCAGTTCCCACTCACTGTCTGTCAGTAACCACTCCCTGTCTGTCAGTACCCACTTCTTGTCTGTCAGTACCCACTTCTTGTCTGTCAGAACCCAGTCACTGTCTGTCAGTACCCACTCCCTGTCAGTCAGTACCCACTCCCTGTATGTCAGTACCCACTCCCTGTCTGTCAGTACCACTCACTGTCTGTCAGTAACCACTCCCTGCCTGTCAGTAACCACTCCCTGCCTGTCAGTAACCACTCCCTGTCTGTCAGTAACCACTCCCTGCCTGTCAGTAACCACTCCCTGTCTGTCAGTAACCACTCCCTATCTGTCAGTAACCACTCCCTGTCTGTCAGTAACCACTCCCTGTCTGTCAGCACCCACTCCCTGCCTGTCAGCACCCACTCCCTGCCTGTCAGTAACCACTCCCTGTCTGTCAGTAACCACTCCCTGTCTGTCAGCACCCACTCCCTATCTGTCAGTAACCACTCCCTGTCTGTCAGCACCCACTCCCTATCTGTCAGCACCCACTCCCTGTCTGTCAGTAACCACTCCCTGCCTGTCAGTAACCATTCCCTGTCTGTCAGTAACCACTCCCTGTCTGTCAGCACCCACTCCCTATCTGTCAGCACCCACTCCCTATCTGTCAGTACCCACTCCCTATCTGTCAGTACCTACTCCCTATCTGTCAGTAACCACTCCCTATCTGTCAGCACCCACTTCCTGCCTGTCAGTAACCACTCCCTGTCTGTCAGTAACCACTCCCTGCCTGTCAGTAACCACTCCCTGTCTGTCAGTAACCACTCCCTGCCTGTCAGTAACCACTCCCTGTCTGTCAGTAACCACTCCCTGTCTGTCAGTAACCACTCCCTGCCCGTCAGTAACCACTCCCTGCCTGTCAGTAACCACTCCCTGTCAGTACCACTCCCTGTGTTTCAGTACCCGCTCCCTGTCTGTCAGTTCCCACTCCCTGTCTGTCAGTACCCGCTCCCTGTCTGTCAGTACCCGCTCCCTGTATCTCAGTACCCGCTCATTGCCTGTCAGTACCCGCTCTCTGTCTGTCAGTAACCACTCCCTGTATCTCAGTACCCGCTCATTGCCTGTCAGTATCCACTCCCTGTCTGTCAGTACCCACTCCCTGTATGTCAGTATCTACTCCCTGTCTGTCAGTCCCCAATCCCTGTCAGTACCCACTTCTTGTCTGTCAGTACCCACTCCCTGTCTGTCAGTACCCACTCCCTGTGTGTCAGTACCCACTCCCTGTCTGTAAGTACCCACTCCCTGTCTGTCAGTGCCAACTCCCTGTCTGTCAGAACCCAGTCACTGTCTGTCAGTACCCACTCCCTGTGTGTCAGTACCCGCTCCCTGTATGTCAGTGCCAACTCCCTGTCTGTCAGAACCCAGTCACTGTCTGTAAGTACCCACTCCCTGTCTGTCAGTGCCAACTCCCTGTCTGTCAGAACCCAGTCACTGTCTGTCAGTACCCACTCCCTGTCTGTCAGTACCCACTCCCTGTCTGTCAGCACCCACTCCCTGCCTGTCAGCACCCACTCACTGTCTGTCAGTACCCACTTCCTGCCTGTCAGTACCCACTCCCTGCCTGTCAGTTCCCACTCCCTGTCTGTCAGTTCCCACTCACTGTCTGTCAGTAACCACTCCCTGTCTGTCAGTACCCACTTCTTGTCTGTCAGTACCCACTTCTTGTCTGTCAGAACCCAGTCACTGTCTGTCAGTACCCACTCCCTGTCAGTCAGTACCCACTCCCTGTATGTCAGTACCCACTCCCTGTCTGTCAGTACCACTCACTGTCTGTCAGTAACCACTCCCTGCCTGTCAGTAACCACTCCCTGCCTGTCAGTAACCACTCCCTATCTGTCAGCACCCACTCCCTGTCTGTCAGTACCCACTTCTTGTCTCTCAGAACCCAGTCACTGTCTGTCAGTACCCACTCCCTGTCAGTCAGTACCCACTCCCTGTATGTCAGTACCCACTCCCTGTCTGTCAGTACCACTCACTGTCTGTCAGTACCCACTCCCTGTCTGTCAGTACCACTCACTGTCTGTCAGTACCCACTCCCTGTATGTCAGTACCCACTCCCTGTCTGTCAGTAACCACTCCCTGTCTGTCAGTAACCACTCCCTGTCTGTCAGTACCCAGTCACTGTATGTCAGTACCCACTCCCTGTCAGTCAGCACCCACTCCCTGTCTGTCAGTACCCACTCCCTGTGTGTCAGTACCCACTCCCTGTCTGTAAGTACCCACTCCCTGTCTGTCAGTGCCGCTCCCTGTCTGTCAGTACCACTCCCTGTCTGTCAGTACCCACTCCCTGTCTGTCAGTAACCACTCCCTGTCTGTCAGTAACCACTCCCTGCCTGTCAGTAACCACTCCCTGTCTGTCAGTAACCACTCCCTGCCTGTCAGTAACCACTCCCTGTCTGTCAGTAACCACTCCCTGTCTGTCAGTAACCACTCCCTGCCTGTCAGTAACCACTCCCTGTCTGTCAGTAACCACTCCCTGCCTGTCAGTAACCACTCCCTGTCTGTCAGTAACCACTCCCTATCTGTCAGTAACCACTCCCTGTCTGTCAGTAACCACTCCCTGTCTGTCAGCACCCACTCCCTGTCTGTCAGCACCCACTCCCTGCCTGTCAGTAACCACTCCCTGTCTGTCAGTAACCACTCCCTGTCTGTCAGCACCCACTCCCTGTCTGTCAGTAACCACTCCCTGTCTGTCAGCACCCACTCCCTATCTGTCAGTAACCACTCCCTGTCTGTCAGCACCCACTCCCTATCTGTCAGCACCCACTCCCTGTCTGTCAGTAACCACTCCCTGCCTGTCAGTAACCATTCCCTGTCTGTCAGTAACCACTCCCTGTCTGTCAGCACCCACTCCCTATCTGTCAGCACCCACTCCCTATCTGTCAGTACCCACTCCCTATCTGTCAGTACCTACTCCCTATCTGTCAGTAACCACTCCCTATCTGTGAGCACCCACTCCCTGCCTCTCAGTAACCACTCCCTGCCTGTCAGTAACCACTCCCTATCTGTCAGCACCCACTCCCTGTCTGTCAGTAACCACTCCCTATCTGTCAGCACCCACTCCCTGTCTGTCAGTAACCACTCCCTGCCTGTCAGTAACCACTCCCTGTCTGTCAGTACCCACTCCCTGTCTGTCAGTAACCACTCCCGATCTGTCAGCACCCACTCCCTGCCTGTCAGTAACCACTCCCTGCCTGTCAGTAACCACTCCCTATCTGTCAGCACCCACTCCCTGTCTGTCAGTAACCACTCCCTATCTGTCAGCACCCACTCCCTGTCTGTCAGTAACCACTCCCTGCCTGTCAGTAACCACTCCCTGCCTGTCAGTACCCACTCCCTGTCTGTCAGTAACCACTCCCTGCCTGTCAGTAACCACTCCCTGCCTGTCAGTAACCACTCCCTATCTGTCAGTAACCACTCCCTGTCTGTCAGTACCCACTCCCTGCCTGTCAGTAACCACTCCCTGCCTGTCAGCACCCACTCCCTGCCTGTCAGTAACCACTCCCTGCCTGTCAGCACCCACTCCCTGCCTGTCAGTAACCACTCCCTGCCTGTCAGTAACCACTCCCTGTCTGTCAGTACCCACTCCCTGTCTGTCAGTAACCACTCCCTGCCTGTCAGTACCCACTCCCTATCTGTCAGCACCCACTCCCTGCCTGTCAGTAACCACTCCCTGCCTGTCAGTAACCACTCCCTGTCTGTCAGTAACCACTCCCTGTCTGTCAGTGACCACTCCCTGTCTGTCAGTAACCACTCCCTGTCTGTCAGTAACCACTCCCTGCCTGTCAGTAACCACTCCCTGCCTGTCAGTAACCACTCCCTGCCTGTCAGTAACCACTCCCTGTCTGTCACTATCATTCCCTGTCTATCAGTACCACTGTCTGTCTGTCAGTGCCATCCCCTGTATGTCAGGATCACTCCCTGTGGTTTAATGCCACGCCCTGTTTGTCAGTACCCACTCCCTGTCTGTCAGTACCCGCTCCCTGTACGATAGTACTGTTTGGTGCTTCTGGCAGACACGGGTCGTGAGGTTGTCTGGTGGTTAAGGCCTTCGCCGGTCACGCTTAAGACCAGGGTTCGATTCCCCACAATTTGTGAGGCCCATTTCTGGTGTCCCCGCCGTGATATTGCTGGAATATTGCTAAAAGCGGCGTAAAACCATACTCACTCACTCACCCTGGCAGACAACACGTTGTTACAGCGCCGTAGGGAGACGTGCCCTCTGCCGATCTGGACGTGTACACTAGCGTTTACGCTCACAACATCAGGAACATCCAGGAAACAAATATGTATTCATTTTTTATGGCATGACAAAAATATCACTAAAATATTTACCAAAATTACCAACCCCCCATTTTTAATATGCAATTCACAACGCTCTTGGTGACTTTTCATAAATATATTATGTTTGACGAGTTTCATTTGCATCAGAAAAGGCTTGTTAGTTAACAACTGTTGTGTTATTCCTTCTTCTCTCAGTGATCAATTTACTGTGAAATAGATTGAAAAGTTGCTTCAAAAGTGCCTGAAGTCAAATTAAAAAAAGTGACAATTTGTGTCATTCCCTCGGTGAGAGAGGAACTGATTTCTGAGCCATGTTGTCCAGATTGTATCAGACCGCCGTCATTTGGGGGAACATTGCTGAGTGCAGGTTTAAACAACAAACAAAACCAACACACATTCCCCACATTGATCCAACGTGTGAGTGCTATTATTGTGCTCCCAGAAGCGACTTTGCTTGCGTCAGACCATGTCCGTGTGTGGTAGTAATGGTTCGGTGATGTTTTAATTCACGGTGCGTTGGCCTTGTACTGCTGCCTCAAAGGCGCCGTAAACAGTCAAAGTTTAACATATCAAAATATCGTAAAATGATATAACAAAGATGACCTTTTTGACGTCTTTTTAGACAAACTGTTAACAATCTTGAAATATTTTCAGTAAAGAAGCTCCGGTAGAAAATATATTGGTTTATGGCCAGCAGAAATACCTAAATTGAAGTGTTGCGAACCCAAGCACCCGAGTTCAAACTCATAGCACTATTCAATCCAATTATATCTGTATCATTCTTGAGCAATACCTTTTAATAAATTTTAAAATTCATTGAGAAGATAAACAAAGAAATTGATTATGCATAAAATGTTCATGCACATACTAGGTTTTAAAATAAAGAAGTACAATTCTGTGTAATTGTTTGTGACTCTTATAAATACTGGAGTCGGACATGACTCTACTACAGAGTATGAAGGAATTCCCCATTTCATACCTGACAGAAAAGCAACAATCAGACACTTGACACACCAATGGGTTGTTGGATCAAGCCTTGGGCATCATGAAATTAACTTCAATCTTTATCTTGAATTAAATAAGGCATAAAATTGGCCAAGAAGCAACACACAAACCAAATCTGATTTACTTAGGAAAACAAACTTAAATGCATTTTATTGCCAACAATTTTGATTTTTTTACCCTCCCAAAGACATTTTTACTGCCACTGCCCCTCAAAACATAATGTAACTGAACCCCTTGGGGACACACCACTGACACCTTTTCTTATTTCGGTTCCATCATTGATAAAGAGAGAGTTTGGACATTCTTGGCACAATTTTGTCTCTGTCTGTCAGGAAAGCTCTCCGTCTGTCAGTACCCACTCCCTGTCTGTCAGTACCCAATTCCTGTGTGTCAGTATCCACTCCCTGTCTGTCAGTACCCAATCCCTGTCAGTACCCGCTCCCTGTCTGTCAGTGCACAATCCCTGTCTGTCAGTACCCAATCCCTGTGTGTCAGTACCCACTCCCTGTGTGTCAGTACCCACTCCCTGTGTGTCAGTACCCACTCCCTATGTGTCAGTACCCACTCCCTGTGTGTCAGTACCCACTCCCTGTGTGTCAGTATCCACTCCCTGTGTATCAGTATCCACTCCCTGGCTGTCAGTACCCGCTCCCTGTCTGTCAGTACCCACTCCCTGTGTGTCAGTACCCGCTCCCTGTGTGTCAGTACCCGCTCCCTGTCAGTACCACTCCCTGTCTGTCAGTACCCGCTCCCTGTCTGTCAGTACCCGCTCCCTGTATCTCAGTACCCGCTCATTGCCTGTCAGTACCCGCTCTCTGTCTGTCAGTAACCACTCCCTGTATCTCAGTACCCGCTCATTGCCTGTCAGTATCCACTCCCTGTCTGTCAGTACCCACTCCCTGTGTGTCAGTACCCGCTCCCTGTGTGTCAGTACCCGCTCCCTGTCAGTACCACTCCCTGTATTTCAGTACCCGCTCCCTGTGTGTCAGTACCCAATCCCTGTGTGTCAGTACCCGCTCCCTGTGTGTCAGTACCCGCTCCCTGTCAGTACCAATCCCTATGTTTCAGTACCCAATCCCTGTGTGTCAGTATCAACTCCCTGTCTGTCGGTACACACTCCCTGTCTGTCAGTATCCACTCCTTGTGTTTCAGTACCCACTCCCTGTGTGTCAGTACCCAATTCCTTTGTGTCAGTATCCACTCCCTGTCAGTACCCGCTCCCTGTCTGTCAGTACCCAATTCCTGTGTGTCAGTATCCACTCCCTGTCTGTCAGTACCCACTCCCTGTGTGTCAGTATCCACTACCTGTCTGTCAGTACACACTCCCTGTCTGTCAGTACCACTCCCTGTATGTCAGTAACCGCTCCCTGTCAGTACCCGCTCCCTGTCTGTCAGTAACCACTCCCTGTATCTCAGTACCCGCTCACTGTCAGTACCCGCTCATTGCCTGTCAGTATCCACTCCCTGTCTGTCAGTACCCGCTCCCTGTCTGTCAGTACCCGCTCCCTGTATCTCAGTACCCGCTCATTGCCTGTCAGTACCCGCTCTCTGTCTGTCAGTAACCACTCCCTGTATCTCAGTACCCGCTCATTGCCTGTCAGTATCCACTCCCTGTCTGTCAGTACCCACTCCCTGTATGTCAGTATCTACTCCCTGTCTGTCAGTCCCCAATCCCTGTCAGTACCCACTTCTTGTCTGTCAGTACCCACTCCCTGTCTGTCAGTACCCACTCCCTGTGTGTCAGTACCCACTCCCTGTCTGTAAGTACCCACTCCCTGTCTGTCAGTGCCGCTCCCTGTCTGTCAGCACCACTCACTGTCTGTCAGTTCCCACTCCCTGTGTGTCAGTACCCACTCCCTATCTGTCAGTAACCACTCCCTGCCTGTCAGTTCCCACTCCCTGTCTGTCAGTTCCCACTCACTGTCTGTCAGTAACCACTCCCTGTCTGTCAGTACCCACTCCCTGTCTGTCAGAACCTAGTCACTGTATGTCAGTACCCACTCCCTGTCTGTCAGTAACCACCCCCTGTCTGTCACTACAATTCACTGTCTGTCAGTACCACTCACTGTCTGTCAGTATCCACTCCCTGTCTGTCAGTACCCACTCCCTGTTTGTTAGTACCCGCTCCCTGTATGTGAGTACCCGCTCTCTGTATGTCAGTACCTGCTCCCTGTATGTCAGTACCCGCTCCCTGTATGTCAGTACCCGCTCCCTGTATGTGAGTACCCGCTCTCTGTATGTCAGTACCCACTCTCTGTCTGTCAGTACCCGCTCCCTGTATGTCAGTACCCGCTCCCTGTATGTGAGTACCCGCTCTCTGTATGTCAGTACCCGCTCCCTGTTTGTCAGTACCCACTCCCTGTCTGTCAGTACCCGCTCCCTGTTTGTCAGTACCCTCTCCCTGTCTGTCAGTACCCACTCCCTGTCTGTCAGTACCCACTCCCTGTCTGTTAGTACCCACTTCCTGTGTGTCAGTACCCGCTCCCTGTCTGTCAGTACCCACTCCCTGTATGTCAGTAACCGCTCCCTGTCTGTCAGTAACCACTCCCTGTCTGTCAGTACCCACTCCCTGTCTGTCAGAACCTAGTCACTGTATGTCAGTACCCACTCCCTGTCTGTCAGTAACCACCCCCTGTCTGTCACTACAATTCACTGTCTGTCAGTACCACTCACTGTCTGTCAGTATCCACTCCCTGTCTGTCAGTACCCACTCCCTGTTTGTTAGTACCCGCTCCCTGTATGTGAGTACCCGCTCTCTGTATGTCAGTACCTGCTCCCTGTATGTCAGTACCCGCTCCCTGTATGTCAGTACCCGCTCCCTGTATGTGAGTACCCGCTCTCTGTATGTCAGTACCCACTCCCTGTATGTCAGTATCTACTCCCTGTCTGTCAGTCCCCAATCCCTGTCAGTACCCACTTCTTGTCTGTCAGTACCCACTCCCTGTCTGTCAGTACCCACTCCCTGTGTGTCAGTACCCACTCCCTGTCTGTAAGTACCCACTCCCTGTCTGTCAGTGCCGCTCCCTGTCTGTCAGCACCACTCACTGTCTGTCAGTTCCCACTCCCTGTGTGTCAGTACCCACTCCCTATCTGTCAGTAACCACTCCCTGCCTGTCAGTTCCCACTCCCTGTCTGTCAGTTCCCACTCACTGTCTGTCAGTAACCACTCCCTGTCTGTCAGTACCCACTCCCTGTCTGTCAGAACCTAGTCACTGTATGTCAGTACCCACTCCCTGTCTGTCAGTAACCACCCCCTGTCTGTCACTACAATTCACTGTCTGTCAGTACCACTCACTGTCTGTCAGTATCCACTCCCTGTCTGTCAGTACCCACTCCCTGTTTGTTAGTACCCGCTCCCTGTATGTGAGTACCCGCTCTCTGTATGTCAGTACCTGCTCCCTGTATGTCAGTACCCGCTCCCTGTATGTCAGTACCCGCTCCCTGTATGTGAGTACCCGCTCTCTGTATGTCAGTACCCACTCTCTGTCTGTCAGTACCCGCTCCCTGTATGTCAGTACCCGCTCCCTGTATGTGAGTACCCGCTCTCTGTATGTCAGTACCCGCTCCCTGTTTGTCAGTACCCACTCCCTGTCTGTCAGTACCCGCTCCCTGTTTGTCAGTACCCTCTCCCTGTCTGTCAGTACCCACTCCCTGTCTGTCAGTACCCACTCCCTGTCTGTTAGTACCCACTTCCTGTGTGTCAGTACCCGCTCCCTGTCTGTCAGTACCCACTCCCTGTATGTCAGTAACCGCTCCCTGTCTGTCAGTAACCACTCCCTGTCTGTCAGTACCCACTCCCTGTCTGTCAGAACCTAGTCACTGTATGTCAGTACCCACTCCCTGTCTGTCAGTAACCACCCCCTGTCTGTCACTACAATTCACTGTCTGTCAGTACCACTCACTGTCTGTCAGTATCCACTCCCTGTCTGTCAGTACCCACTCCCTGTTTGTTAGTACCCGCTCCCTGTATGTGAGTACCCGCTCTCTGTATGTCAGTACCTGCTCCCTGTATGTCAGTACCCGCTCCCTGTATGTCAGTACCCGCTCCCTGTATGTGAGTACCCGCTCTCTGTATGTCAGTACCCACTCTCTGTCTGTCAGTACCCACTCCCTGTCTGTCAGTACCCACTCCCTGTCTGTTAGTACCCACTCCCTGTGTGTCAGTACCCGCTCCCTGTCTGTCAGTAACCACTCCCTGTCTGTCAGCACCACTCCCAGTCTGTCAGTACCCGCTCCCTGTCTGTCAGCACCACTCCCAGTCTGTCAGTACCCGCTCCCTGTCTGTCAGAACCCAGTCACTGTATGTCAGTACCCGCTCCCTGTCTCTCAGTACCCACTCCCTGTCTGTCAGTACCCACTCCCTGTCTGTCAGTACCACTCCCTGTCTGTAAGTACCACTCCCTGTTTGTCAGTATCCACTCACTCTCTGTCAGTGCCAACTCCCTGTCTGTCAGTACCCAGTCACTGTATGTCAGTACCCACTCCCTGTCTGTCAGTACCACTCCCTGTCTGTAAGTACCACTCCCTGGGTGTCAGTACCAGTCCCTGTTTGTCAGTACCCGCTCCCTGTCTTTCAGTACCCGCTCACTGTCTGTGAGTTCCACTTCCTGTCTGTCAGTATCACTTCTTGTTTGTCAGTACCTGCTCCCTGTATGTCAGTACCCGCTCCCTGTCTATCAGTACCCGCTCCCTGTTTGTCAGCAGCCACTCCCTGTCTGTTAGTACCCAATCCCTGTATGTCAGTACCACTCCCTGTCTGTCAGTACCCACCCTGGCTGTTAGTACCCGCTCCCTGTCTGTCAGTACCACTCTCTGTATGTTAGTACCACTCCCTGTCTCTCAGTACCCACTCCCTGTCTCTCAGTATCCGCTCCTTGTCTGTCAGTACCACTCCCTGTATGATAGTACCACTCCCTGTCTCTCAGTACCCACTCCCTCTCTCAGTATCCGCTCCCTGTCTGTCAGTACCACTCCCTGTATGTCAGTACCCGCTCCCTGTCTGTCAGTACCACTGCCTGTTTGTCAGTACCCACTCCCTGTCTGTCAGTACCCGCTCCCTGTGTGTCAGTACTGTTTGGTTCTTCTGGCAGACACTGGTCGTGAGGTTGTCTGGTGATTAAGGCCTTCGCCGGTCACGCCGAAGACCAGGGTTCGATTCTCCACAACTTGTGAGGCCCATTTCTGGTGTCCCCGCCGTGATATTGCTGGAATATTGCTAAAAGCGGCGTAAAACCATACTCACTCACTCACCCTGGTAGACAACACGTTGTTACAGCGCCGTAGGGAGGCGTGCCCTCTGCCGATCTGGACGTATACACTAGCGTGTACGCCCACAACATCAGGAACATCCAGGAAACAAATATGTATTCATGTTTTATGGCATGACAAAAATATCACTAAAATATTTTACCAAAATTACCACCCACCCATTTTTTATATGCAATTAACAACGGTCTTGGTGACTTTTAATAAGTATTATGTTTGACGAGTTCCATTTGCATCAGAAAAGGCTTGTTGGTTAACAACTGTTGTGTTATTCCTTCTTTTCTCAGTGATCAATTTACTGTGAATAAGATTGAAAAGTTGCTTCAAAAGTGCCTGAAGTCAAATTAAAAAAAGTGACAATTTGTGTCATTCCCTTGGTGAAAGGGGACCTGATTTCTGAGCCATCTTGTCCAGATTGTATCAGACCGCCGTCATTTGGGGGACTATTGCTGAGTGCGGCGTTAAACAACAAACAAAACTAACACACATTCCCCACATTGATACAACGTGTGAGTGCTATTATTGTGCTCCCAGAAGCGACTTTGCTTGCGTCAGACCATGTCCGTGTGTGGTAGTAATGGTTCGGTGATGTTTTAATTCACGGTGCAGTGGCCTCGTACTGCTGCCTCAAAGGCGGCCGTAAACTGTCAAAGTTTAACATATCAAAATATCGTAAAATGATATAACAAAGATGACCTTTTTGACGTCTTTTTAGACAAACTGTTAACAATCTTGAAATATTTTCAGTAAAGAAGCTCCGGTAGAAAATATATTGGTTTATGGCCAGCAGAAATACCTAAATTGAACCGTTGGGAACCCAAGCACCCAAATTCGAACTCGGAGCAGGTCGCATTTATTGAACACAATTCCGAGACGAAAGGTCACCAGGGTGTTTGTCTGTTCGTTGTTTAACGCCGCACTCAGCAATATTCCAGCTATATGACCGCGGTCTGTAAATAATCGAGCCTTGACCAGACATTAAGTGATTGACATCCTGAGCATCTATCCACGCAATTTGGATATGATGACATGTATCAACCAAGTCAGCCAGCCTGACCACCCTGTCCCGTTATTCGCCTCTTAAGACAAGCACAGTCACAAGCATTTGTACTTCTGACTGATGATGTGTATTTTACTAAAATTTTAATTTCGGATATGTGCAGTCTTAGAACACAAGTATGTGATCACAACACACGTTACTAAAAAATAATATCCCATTGTTATTTCGACATATGTAGTTCAAAATTGATATGTACTAATTAAGTTGGAAATTATGTAAAAATTTATCAAAATTGGTAAATGTATATATTTATGCGCTGATTATACCTCTTCAATACTGAAATTAAATCAAATCCAGTATGTAGAGACGAAGTACAAATCTACAATATATATAAAACTGAGGCCTTCAGTTTTGTTCATTTCGTACTCTTTAGACAATCCATCATAGAGGCCATTTGTGCACACTACACACTATCCACTTATGATCAAAACATCGAGGATCAAGATATACTTTAAATGTTAACTTATGTAAATCGAATGAAGTTGCAGCTAATCACATATTAAATAACTCAAATAGTAAAATACTCTGTAATCATGGTTTAAAATTACCATCACAATCCAGTAGTTTTAGAATTCAATGTCAAAACACTGATGTGGTCCACTTCGCTTGCATATATGATTGCTGACTTATTAAAACCCCGGCTAACCACTCGTTCTGATACAGCGCCATATATTTCCCGAACCAAACATTGTTTAAAATATCTATTGCACATCTCTCTTAAAATTGATTCACCAAATACTACTTTTTGTGTTTTCTTTCCTTATTGTAACAGGTATCCAACGGCATTAAAACCACTTGCGTAAAGCGTGCAGCCAACGTATGTTATGTAACTTAATCGTGTCTCCCGCCCTACCCCGGTATACAGCGCTAACATACAACTATTATTACCGTATAAAATTGGCCATCATTCCCCTTGAGTATGACACTTGCATTATGTCCAATACCTGTAATTCTCTGTTGTACTAACGTAATACTGCAATTCTCCATTGTACTGATGTGAAACCCTAATATTAAGATATGCATTATCCCTGATTGTTTTTATCGGATATTTTGTTTCTCGAACCGAGAAAACTATGTTTGTGTTGTTCATTCACTTTTTCATGTCTGTTTTTGATAAATTTTTCGCACTAGATTGTTGTCCAAGAAATGAAAACCAAAATAGTGCTTATTTATGTATCTTGTACCGAGCCATATCTGTAGCTTGTGCGTGTCTGTGCGTTTGTCCATTTCTTTTGAGACCCACTGTGCCTTTGTTTATCATAGTAACATTCGATGTCGGTTGACATATCACAATATAGACAAGCAGTGGGTACATTTGCAGTTACACTTCATGTTAAATACTCATTTAAGTTTCTGATTTTTGTACACATTTCTAAATTTCGATGTTTGTATAATCTGCGACGATCAATTTTCTTCAATTTTCTACTCCTCTGCTGTGGAGATGTTCACCCTCATCCTGGACCTAAATACTTAAAAGACTTAAATATTATACACCTAAATGTTCGTACTCTCAGGGATAAATTGAATATTTTAAGCGCAGAATTTGGGTCATACGATGTAATATGTTTGACTGAAACATGGTTAAGTGAAGGTATTCGAAACAATGACATACAAATTCCCTGTTTTCAATCTCCATTTAGAAAAGACAGAACAAATCGTGGTGGTGGGGTTGCGGCTTATGTTGAAAATAATCTAAACGCTAAAATAATGAGAAATTAAGAACTTGCCGAGCTTGAGGCGATATGGATACAGGTTAAATGTAAAACTCGAAATTACTCAATTGGTACATTTTATCGTGCCGATAAATGTGTCCATTACTGGAATTTAATTGATGAATCAATAGGCAATGCTGCTGATCTTGATATGTTTACTATTGTCACTGGCGACTTCAATCTAGATATTCTATGCGAAACCACTATTGCTTAGTGCGGCGTTAAACAACAAACAAAACCAACACACATTCCCCACATTGATACAACGTGTGAGTGCTATTATAGTGCTCCCAGAAGCGACTTTGCTTGCGTCAGACCATGTCCGTGTGTGGTAGTAATGGTTCGGTGATGTTTTAATTCACGGTGCAGTGGCCTCGTACTGCTTACTCAAATACGTCCGTAAGCAGTCAAAGTTTAATATATCAAAATATCGTAAAAATGATGTAGAACCATGTGTGATTATTGATGTCCATGTGCAGTCATTGATGTCCATATGTGGTCATTGATGTCCATGTGCAGTCATTGATTTTCATGTGTCGTTATTGATGTCCATGTGTGGTCATTGATGTCCATTTGTGGTCATTGATGTCCATGTGTGGTCATTGATGTCCATGTGCAGTCATTGATATTCATGTGTCGTTATTGATGTCCATGTGTGGTCATTGATGTCCATGTGTAGTCATTGATGTCCATGTGTAGTCATTGATGTCCATGTGTGGTCATTGATGTCCATGTGTGGTCATTGATGTTCATGTGTGGTCATTGTTGTCCATGTGTGGTCATTGATGTCCATGTGTAGTCATTGATGTCCATGTGTGGTCGTTAATGTCCATGTGTGGTCATTAATGTCCATGTGTGGTCATTGATGTTCATGTGTGGTACACTGATGTCCATGTGTAGTCATTGATGTCCATGCGTAGTCATTGATGTCCATGTGTGGTCACTAATGTCCAGGGGCGGTCGGGTAGCCTAGTGGTTAAAGCGTTCGCTCGTCACGCCGAAGACCCGGGTTCGAATCCCGACATGGGTACAATGTGTGAAGCCCATTTCTGGTGTCCCCCGCCGTGATATTGCTGGAATATTGCTAAAAGCGGCGTAAAAACTCACTCACTCACTCACTCACTGATGTCCATGTGTAGTCATTGATGTCCATGTGTAGTCATTGATGTCCATGTGCAGTCATTAATGTTCATGTGTAGTTATTGATGTTCATGTGCAGTCATTGATATTCATGTGTGGTCATTGATGTTCATATGCAGTCATAGATATTCATGTGTGGTCATTGATGTTCATGTGTAGTTATTGAAGTCCATGTGCAGTCATTGATGTTCATGTGTGGTCATTGATGTTCATGTGTGATCATTGATGTCCATGTGTAATTATTGATGTTCATGTGCAGTCATTGAAGTCCATGTGTGGTCATTGAAGTCCATGTGTGGTCATTGATGTTCATGTGTGGTCATTGATGTTCATGTGTGTTCATTGATGTTCATGTGTAGTAATTGATGTCCATGTGTAGTCATTGATGTCCATGTGTGGTCATTGATGTTCATGTGTGATCATTGATGTTCATGTGTAGTAACTGATGTCCATGTGTAGTTATTGATGTCCATGTGTAGTTATTGATGTTCATGTGTAGTCATTGATGTTCATGTGTGGTCATTGATGTTCAAGTGTGGTCATTAAGGTTCATGTGTAGTCATTGATGTCCATGTGTAATTATTGATGTTCATGTGCAGTCATTGAAGTCCATGTGTGGTCATTGATGTTCATGTGTGGTCATTGATGTTCATGTGTGGTCATTGATGTCCATGTGCAGTCATTGAAGTCCATATGTGGTCATTGATGTCCATATGTGGTCATTGATGTCCATGTGTAGTCATTGATGTCCATGTGTGGTCATTGATGTCCTTGTGTAGTAATTGATGTCCATGTGTAGTCATTGATGTTCATGTGTAGTCATTGATGTCCATGTGTGGTCATTGATGTTCATGTGTGATCATTGATGTTCATGTGTAGTAACTGATGTCCTTGGGTAGTCATTGATGTCCATGTGTGATCATTGATGTCCATGTGTGATCATTGATGTCCATGTGTAGTCATTGATGTCCATGTGTAGTCATTGATGTCAATGTGTGATCATTGATGTCCATGTGTAGTCATTGATGTCAATGTGTAGTCATTGATGTCCATGTGTGATCATTAATGTCCATGTGTGATCATTGATGTCCATGTGTAGTCATTGATGTCCATGTGTGATCATTAATGTCCATGTGTGATCATTGATGTCCATGTGAAGTCATTGATGTCCATAGGTGATCATTGATGTCCATGAGTGATCATTGATGTCCATGCGTAGTCATTGATGTCCATGTGTGATCATTGATGTCCATGTGTTATCATTGATGTCCATGTGCAGTCATTGATGTTTATGTGTGGTCATTGTTGTCCATGTGTGGTCATTGATGTTTATGTGTGGTCATTGTTGTCCATGTGTGATCATTGATGTCCATGTGTGATCATTGATGTCCATGTGCAGTCATTGATGTTTATGTGTGATCATTGATGTCCATGTGTGGTCATTAATGTTTATGTGTGATCATTGATGTTCATTTGTGGTCATTGATGTTTATGTGTGATCATTGATGTTCATGTGTGGTCATTGATGTTTATGTGTGATCATTGATGTTCATGTGTGGTCATTGATGTCCATGTGTGGTCATTGATGTCCATGTGTGATCATTAATGTCCATGTGTGGTCACTGATGTCCATGTGTAGTCATTGATGTTTATGTGTGGTTATTGATGTCCAAGTGTAGTCATTGATGTCCATGCGTGGTCACTGATGTCCATGTGTGATCATTGATGTCCATGTGTGGTCACTGATGTCCATGTGTGATCATTGATGTCCATGTGTGATCATTGATGTCCATGTGTGGTCACTGATGTCCATGTGTGATCATTGATGTCCATGTGTGATCATTGATGTCCATGTGTGGTCATTGATGTCCATGTGTAGTAATTGATGTCCATGTGTAGTCATTGATGTTCATGTGTAGTCATTGATGTCCATGTGTAGTCATTGATGTCCATGTGTAGTCATTGATGTCCATGTGTGGTCACTGATGTCCATGCGTGGTCATTGATGTCTAGTGTGGTCATTGATGTCCATGTGTGGTCAATGATGTTCATGTGTGATCATTGATGTTCATGTGTAGTCACTGATGTCCATGTGTGATCATTGATGTCCATATGTGATCATTGATGTCCATGTGTGATCACTGATGTCCATGTGCAGTCATTGATGTTGATGTGTGATCATTGATGTCCATGTGTGGTCATTAATGTTTATGTGTGATCATTGATGTTCATGTGTGGTCATTGATGTTTATGTGTGATCATTGATGTTCATGTGTGGTCATTAATGTTTATGTGTGATCATTGATGTTCATGTGTGGTCATTGGTGTTTATGTGTGGTCATTGATGTCAATGTGTGATCATTGATGTCCATGTGTGGTCATTAATGTTTATGTGTGATCATTGATGTTCATATGTGGTCATTGATGTTTATGTGTGATCATTGATGACCATGTGTGATCATTGATGTCCATGTGTGGTCACTGATGTCCATGTGTGATCATTGATGTCCATGTGTAGTCACTGATGTCCATGTGTAGTCATTGATGTCAATGTGTGATCGTTGATGTTGATGTGTGATCATTGATGTCCATGTGTGGTCATTAATGTTTATGTGTGATCATTGATGTTCATGTGTGGTCATTGGTGTTTATGTGTGATCATTGATGTTCATGTGTGGTCATTAATGTTTATGTGTGATCATTGATGTTCATGTGTGGTCATTGGTGTTTATGTGTGGTCATTGATGTCAATGTGTGATCATTGATGTCCATGTGTGGTC
This sequence comes from Haliotis rufescens, assembly GCF_023055435.1. Classification (NCBI taxonomy): domain Eukaryota; kingdom Metazoa; phylum Mollusca; class Gastropoda; order Lepetellida; family Haliotidae; genus Haliotis; species Haliotis rufescens. The sequence goes on from NW_025964046.1 coordinate 3,886,588, forward strand.
ATTAATGTTTATGTGTGATCATTGATGTTCATATGTGGTCATTGATGTTTATGTGTGATCATTGATGACCATGTGTGATCATTGATGTCCATGTATGGTCACTGATGTCCATGTGTGATCATTGATGCTCATGTGTAGTCATTGATGTCCATGTGTAGTCATTGATGTCAATGTGTGATCATTGATGACCATGTGTGGTCACTGATGTTCATGTGTGGTCACTGATATCCATGTGTGATCATTGATGTCCATGTGTGATCATTGATGTCCATGTGTAGTCATTGATGTCCATGTGTGGTTATTGATGTCCATGTGTGATCATTGATTTCCATGTGTGGTCATTGATGTTCATGTGTGGTCACTGATATCCATGTGTGGTTATTGATGTCCATGTGTGATCACTAATGTCCATGTGTGGTCATTGATGTCCATGTGTAGTCATTGATGTCCTTGTGTAGTCACTGATGTTCAAGTGTGATCATTGTTGTCCATGTGTGATCATTGATGTCCATGTGTGATCATTGATGTCCATGTGTGATCATTGATGTTCATGTGTGGTCACTGATGTCCATGTGTGGTCATTGATGTTCATGTGTGGTCACTGATATCAATGTGTCGTTATTGATGTCCATGTGTGATCAGTAATGTCCATGTGTGGTCATTGATGTCCATGTGTGGTCATTGATGTCCATGTGTAGTCATTGATGTCCATGTGTAGTCATTGATGTCCATGTGTAGTCATTGATGTCCATGTTTGATCATTGATGTCCATGTGTAGTCATTGATGTCCATGAGTGATCATTAATGTTCATTTGTAGTCATTGATGTCCATGTGTAGTCATTGATGTCCATGTGTAGTCATTGATGTCCATGTGTCGTCATTGATGTCCATGTGTAGTCATTGATGTCCATGTGTGGTCATTGATGTTCATGTGTGGTCATTGATGTTCATGTGTGGTCACTGATGTCCATGTGTAGTCATTGATGTCCATGAGTGATCATTAATGTTCATGTGTAGTCATTGATGTCCATGTGTAGTCATTGATGTCCATGTGTAGTCATTGATGTCCATGTGTAGTCATTGATGTCCATGTGTAGTCATTGATGTCCATGTGTAGTCATTGATGTCCATGAGTGATCATTAATGTTCATGTGTAGTCATTGATGTCCATCTGTGATCATTGATGTCCATGTGTAGTCATTGATGTCCATGTGTAGTCATTGATGTCCATGTGTAGTCATTGATGTCCATGTGTGGTCATTGATGTTCATGTGTGGTCACTGATGTCCATGTGTAGTCATTGATGTCCATGAGTGATCATTAATGTTCATGTGTAGTCATTGATGTACATGTGTAGTCATTGATGTCCATGTGTGGTCACTGATGTCCATGTGTAGTCATTGTTGTCCATGTGTGATCATTGATGTCCATGTGTGGTCACTGATGTCCATGTGTGGTCATTGATGTCCATGTGTAGTCATTGTTGTCCATGTGTGATCATTGATGTCCATGTGTGGTCACTGATGTCCATGTGTGGTCATTGATGTCCATGTGTAGTCATTGATGTCCATGTGTGGTCACTGATGTCCATGTGTGGTCACTGATGCCCATGTGTGATCATTGATGTCCATGTGTGGTCACTGATGTCCATGTGTAATTATTGATGTTCATGTGCAATCATTGATGTTCATGTGTGATCATTGATGTCCATGTGTGGTCATTGATGTCCATGTGTAGTTATTGTTGTCCATGTGTGATCATTGATGTTCATGTGTAGTCATTGATGTCCATGTGTGGTCATTGATGCCCATGTGTGGTCATTGATGTTCATGTGTGATCATTGATGTCCATGTGTGGTCATTGATGTCCATGTGTGGTCACTGATGTCCATGTGTGGTCATTGATGTCCATGTGTAGTCACTGATGTCCATGTGTGGTGATTGATGTCCATGTGTAGTCTTTGATGTCCATGTGTAGTCATTGATGTCCATGTGTAGTCATTGATGTCCATGTGTAGTCATTGATGTTCATGTGTGGTCATTGATGTCCATGTGTAGTCATTGATGTCCATGTGTGGTCATTGATGTCCATGTGTGGTCATTGATGTCCATGTGTGGTCATTGATGTTGATGTGTAGTAATTGATGTCCATGTGTGATCATTGATGTCCATGTGTGGTCAGTGATGTCCATGTGTGGTCATTGATGTCCATGTGTAGTCATTGATGTTCATGTGTGGTCACTGATGTCCATGTGTGGTCACTGATGTCCATGTGTGATCATTGATGTCCATGTGTGGTCACTGATGTCCATGTGTAGTCATTGAGGTTCATGTGCAATCATTGATGTTCATGTGTGATCATTGATGTCCATGTGTGGTCATTGATGCCCATGTGTAGTTATTGTTGTCCATGTGTGATCATTGATGTTCATGTGTAGTCATTGATGTCCATGTGTGGTCATTGATGTCCATGTGTGGTCATTGATGTTCATGTGTGATCATTGATGTCCATTAGTGGTCATTGATGTCCATGTGTGGTCACTGATGTCCATGTGTGGTCATTGATGTCCATGTGTAGTCACTGATGTCCATGTGTGGTCATTGATGTCCATGTGTAGTCTTTGATGTCCATGTGTAGTCATTGATGTCCATGTGTAGTCATTGATGTCCATGTGCAGTCATTGATGTCCATGTGTAGTCATTGATGTTCATGTGTGGTCATTGATGTCCATGTGTAGTCATTGATGTCCATGTGTGGTCATTGATGTCCATGTGTGGTCATTGATGTCCATGTGTGGTCATTGATGTTGATGTGTAGTAATTGAAGTCCATGTGTAGTCATTGATGTTGGTGTGTGGTCATTGATGTCCATGTGTAGTAATTGATGTCCATGTGTAATCATTGATGTTCATGTGTGGTCATTGATGTCCATGTGTAGTCATTGATGTCCATGTGAAGTCATTGATGTTCATGTGTAGTCATTGATGTCCATGTGCATTCATTGATGTTCATGTGTGGTTATTGATGTCCATGTGTGGTCATTGATGTCCATGTGTAGTCATTGATGGCCATGCGTAGTTATTGATGTCCATGTGTAGTCATTGATGTTCATGTGTGGTCACTGATGTCCATGTGTGGTCAATGATGTCCATGTGTAGTCACTGATGTCCATGTGTGGTGATTGATGTCCATGTGTAGTCTTTGATGTCCATGTGTAGTCATTGATGTCCATGTGTAGTCATTGATGTCCATGTGTGGTCATTGATGTCCATGTGTAGTCATTGATGTTCATGTGTGGTCATTGATGTCCATGTGTAGTCATTGATGTCCATGTGTGGTCATTGATGTCCATGTGTGGTCATTGATGTCCATGTGTGGTCATTGATGTTGATGTGTAGTAATTGATGTCCATGTGTGGTCATTGATGTTCATGTGTGGTCATTGATGTCCATGTGTAGTAATTGATGTCCATGTGTAATCATTGATGTTCATGTGTGGTCATTGATGTCCATGTGTAGTCATTGATGTCCATGTGAAGTCATTGATGTTCATGTGTAGTCATTGATGTCCATGTGCATTCATTGATGTTCATGTATGGTTATTGATGTCCATGTGTGGTCATTGATGTCCATGTGTAGTCATTGATGGCCATGCGTAGTTATTGATGTCCATGTGTAGTCATTGATGTTCATGTGTGGTCACTGATGTCCATGTGTGGCCAATGATGTCCATGTGTAGTCATTGATGTTTATGTGTGGTCATTGATGTCCATGTTTGGTTATTGATGTCCATGTGTAGTCATTGATGTCCATATGCATTCATTGATGTATATGTGTGGTTATTGATGTCCATGTGTGGTCATTGATGTTCATGTGTGGTCATTGATGTCCATGTGTGGTCAATGATGTCCATGTGCATTCATTGATGTTCATGTGTGGTCATTGATGTCCATGTGTGGTAATTGATGTCCATGCGTAGTTATTGATGTCCTTGTGTAGTCATTGATGTTTATGTGTGGTCATTGATGTCCATGTGTAGTCATTGATGTCCATGTGTGGTCATTGATGTTCATGTGTGGTCATTGATGTCCATGTGTAGTCTTTGATGTCCATGTGTAGTCATTGATGTCCATGTGTAGTCCTTGATGTCCATGTGCAGTCATTGATGTCCATGTGTAGTCATTGATGTTCATGTGTGGTCATTGATGTCCATGTGTAGTCATTGATGTTGATGTGTGGTCATTGATGTCCATGTGTGGTCATTGATGTCCATGTGTGGTCATTGATGTTGATGTGTAGTAATTGATGTCCATGTGTAGTCATTGATGTTCATGTGTGGTCATTGATGTCCATGTGTAGTAATTGATGTCCATGTGTAATCATTGATGTTCATGTGTGGTCATTGATGTCCATGTGTAGTCATTGATGTCCATGTGTGGTCATTGATGTCCATGTGTGGTCATTGATGTTGATGTGTAGTAATTGATGTCCATGTGTGGTCATTGATGTTCATGTGTGGTCATTGATGTCCATGTGTAGTAATTGATGTCCATGTGTAATCATTGATGTTCATGTGTGGTCATTGATGTCCATGTGTAGTCATTGATGTCCATGTGTGGTCATTGATGTCCATGTGTGGTCATTGATGTTGATGTGTAGTAATTGATGTCCATGTGTGGTCATTGATGTTCATGTGTGGTCATTGATGTCCATGTGTAGTAATTGATGTCCATGTGTAATCATTGATGTTCATGTGTGGTCATTGATGTCCATGTGTAGTCATTGATGTCCATGTGTGGTCATTGATGTCCATGTGTGGTCATTGATGTTGATGTGTAGTAATTGAAGTCCATGTGTGGTCTTGATGTTGGTGTGTGGTCATTGATGTCCATGTGTAGTAATTGATGTCCATGTGTAATCATTGATGTTCATGTGTGGTCATTGATGTCCATGTGTAGTCATTGATGTCCATGTGAAGTCATTGATGTTCATGTGTAGTCATTGATGTCCATGTGCATTCATTGATGTTCATGTGTGGTTATTGATGTCCATGTGTGGTCATTGATGTCCATGTGTAGTCATTGATGTCCATGTGTAGTCATTGATGTTCATGTGTAGTCATTGATGTCCATGTGCATTCATTGATGTTCATATATAGTTATTGATGTCCATGTGTGGTCATTGATGTCCATGTGCAGTCATTAATGTTCATGTGTAGTTATTGATGTTCATGTGCAGTCATTGATATTCATGTGTGGTCATTGATGTTCATATGCAGTCATAGATATTCATGTGTGGTCATTGATGTCCATGTGTGGTAATTGATGTCCATGCGTAGTTATTGATGTCCTTGTGTAGTCATTGATGGTTATGTGTGGTCATTGATGTCCATGTGTAGTCATTGATGTCCATGTGTGGTCATTGATGTTCATGAGTGGTCATTGATGTCCATGTGTAGTCTTTGATGTCCATGTGTAGTCATTGATGTCCATGTGTAGTCATTGATGTCCATGTGCAGTCATTGATGTCCATGTGTAGTCATTGATGTTCATGTGTGGTCATTGATGTCCATGTGTAGTCATTGATGTTGATGTGTGGTCATTGATCTCCATGTGTGGTCATTGATGTCCATGTGTGGTCATTGATGTTGATGTGTAGTAATTGATGTCCATGTGTGGTCATTGATGTCCATGTGTAGTAATTGATGTCCATGTGTAATCATTGATGTTCATGTGTGGTCATTGATGTTCATGTGTGGTCACTGATGTCCATGTGTAGTCATTGATGTCCATGAGTGATCATTAATGTTCATGTGTAGTCATTGATGTCCATGTGTAGTCATTGATGTCCATGTGTAGTCATTGATGTCCATGTGTAGACATTGATGTCCATGTGTAGTCATTGATGTCCATGTGTAGTCATTGATGTCCATGAGTGATCATTAATGTTCATGTGTAGTCATTGATGTCCATGTGTGATCATTGATGTCCATGTGTAGTCATTGATGTCCATGTGTAGTCATTGATGTCCATGTATAGTCATTGATGTCCATGTGTGGTCATTGATGTTCATGTGTGGTCACTGATGTCCATGTGTAGTCATTGATGTCCATGAGTGATCATTAATGTTCATGTGTAGTCATTGATGTCCATGTGTAGTCATTGATGTCCATGTGTGGTCATTGATGTCCATGTGTAGTCATTGTTGTCCATGTGTGATCATTGATGTCCATGTGTGGTCACTGATGTCCATGTGTGGTCATTGATGTCCATGTGTAGTCATTGTTGTCCATGTGTGATCATTGATGTCCATGTGTGGTCACTGATGTCCATGTGTGGTCAGTGATGTCCATGTGTAGTCATTGATGTTCATGTGTGGTCACTGATGTCCATGTGTGGTCACTGATGTCCATGTGTAGTCATTGAGGTTCATGTGCAATCATTGATGTTCATGTGTGATCATTAATGTTCATGTGTAGTCATTGATGTCCATGTGTAGTCATTGATGTCCATGTGTGGTCATTGATGTTCATGTGTGGTCACTGATGTCCATGTGTGGTCACTGATGTCCATGTGTGGTCATTGATGTCCATGTGTAGTCATTGATGTTCATGTGTGGTCACTGATGTCCATGTGTGGTCACTGATGTCCATGTGTAGTCATTGAGGTTCATGTGCAATCATTGATGTTCATGTGTGATCATTGATGTCCATGTGTGGTCATTGATGTCCATGTGTAGTCATTGTTGTCCATGTGTGATCATTGATGTTCATGTGTAGTCATTGATGTCCATGTGTGGTCATTGATGTTCATGTGTGATCATTGATGTCCATTAGTGGTCATTGATGTCCATGTGTGGTCACTGATGTCCATGTGTGGTCATTGATGTCCATGTGTAGTCACTGATGTCCATGTGTGGTCATTGATGTCCATGTGTAGTCTTTGATGTTCATGTGTGGTCATTGATGTCCATGTGTAGTCATTGATGTCCATGTGCAGTCATTGATGTCCATGTGTAGTCATTGATGTTCATGTGTGGTCATTGATGTCCATGTGTAGTCATTGATGTCCATGTGTGGTCATTGATGTCCATGTGTGGTCATTGATGTTCATGTGTGATCATTGATGTCCATGTGTGGTCACTGATGTCCATGTGTAGTCATTGAGGTTCATGTGCAATCATTGATGTTCATGTGTGATCATTGATGTCCATGTGTGGTCATTGATGTCCATGTGTAGTCATTGTTGTCCATGTGTGATCATTGATGTTCATGTGTAGTCATTGATGTCCATGTGTGGTCATTGATGTTCATGTGTGATCATTGATGTCCATTAGTGGTCATTGATGTCCATGTGTGGTCACTGATGTCCATGTGTGGTCATTGATGTCCATGTGTAGTCACTGATGTCCATGTGTGGTCATTGATGTCCATGTGTAGTCTTTGATGTTCATGTGTGGTCATTGATGTCCATGTGTAGTCATTGATGTCCATGTGCAGTCATTGATGTCCATGTGTAGTCATTGATGTTCATGTGTGGTCATTGATGTCCATGTGTAGTCATTGATGTCCATGTGTGGTCATTGATGTCCATGTGTGGTCATTGATGTCCATGTGTGGTCATTGATGTTGATGTGTAGTAATTGAAGTCCATGTGTAGTCATTGATGTTGGTGTGTGGTCATTGATGTCCATGTGTAGTAATTGATGTCCATGTGTAATCATTGATGTTCATGTGTGGTCATTGATGTCCATGTGTAGTCATTGATGTCCATGTGAAGTCATTGATGTTCATGTGTAGTCATTGATGTCCATGTGCATTCATTGATGTTCATGTGTGGTTATTGATGTCCATGTGTGGTCATTGATGTCCATGTGTAGTCATTGATGGCCATGCGTAGTTATTGATGTCCATGTGTAGTCATTGATGTTCATGTGTGGTCACTGATGTCCATGTGTGGTCAATGATGTCCATGTGTAGTCATTGATGTTTATGTGTGGTCATTGATGTCCATGTTTGGTCATTGATGTCCATGTGTAGTCATTGATGTCCATATGCATTCATTGATGTATATGTGTGGTTATTGATGTCCATGTGTGGTCATTGATGTTCATGTGTGGTCATTGATGTCCATGTGTGGTCAATGATGTCCATGTGCATTCATTGATGTTCATGTGTGGTCATTGATGTCCATGTGTGGTCATTGATGTCCATGCGTAGTTATTGATGTCCTTGTGTAGTCATTGATGTTTATGTGTGGTCATTGATGTCCATGTGTAGTCATTGATGTCCATGTGTGGTCATTGATGTTCATGAGTGGTCATTGATGTCCATGTGTAGTCTTTGATGTCCATGTGTAGTCATTGATGTCCATGTGTAGTCATTGATGTCCATGTGCAGTCATTGATGTCCATGTGTAGTCATTGATGTTCATGTGTGGTCATTGATGTCCATGTGTAGTCATTGATGTTGATGTGTGGTCATTGATGTCCATGTGTGGTCATTGATGTCCATGTGTGGTCATTGATGTTGATGTGTAGTAATTGATGTCCATGTGTAGTCATTGATGTTCATGTGTTGTCATTGATGTCCATGTGTAGTAATTGATGTCCATGTGTAATCATTGATGTTCATGTGTGGTCATTGATGTCCATGTGTAGTCATTGATGTTCATGTGTAGTCATTGATGTTCATGTGCAGTCATTGATATTCATGTGCAGTTATTGATATCCATGTGTGGTCATTGATGTTCATGTGTGGTCATTGATGTCCATGTGTGGTCATTGATGTCCATGTGTAGTAATTGATGTCGATGTGTGGTCACTGATGTCCATGTGTAGTCATTGATGTCGATGTGTAGTCATTGATGTTCATGTGTAGTCATTGATGTTCATGTGTGGTCATTGATGTCCATGTGGGGGCATTGATGTCCATGTGTAGTCATTGATGTCCATGTGTGGTCATTGATGTCCATGTGTACTCATTGATGTCCATGTGTAGTCATTGATGTCCATGTGCATTCATTGATGTTCATGTGTGGTCATTGATGTCCATGTGTGGTCATTGATGTCCATGTGTAGTAATTGATGTCCATGTGTAGTCATTGATGTCCATGTGTAGTCATTGATGTCCATGTGCAATCATTGATGTTCATGTGTGGTCATTGATGTCCATGTGTGGTCATTGATGTTCATGTGTGGTCATTGATGTCCATGTGTAGTCATTGATGTCCATGTGTAGTCATTGATGTCCATGTGTAGTCATTGATGTCCATGTGCAGTCATTGATGTCCATGTGTAGTCATTGATGTTCATGTGTGGTCATTGATGTCCATATGTAGTCATTGATGTCCATGTGTAGTCACTGATGTCCATGTGTAGTCACTGATGTCCATGTGTGATCATTAATGTCCATGTGTAGTCATTGATGTCCATGTGTGGTCACTGATGTCCATGTGTAGTCATTGATGTTCATGTGCAGTCATTGATGGCCATGTGTGGTCATTGATGTCCATGTGTGGTCATTAATGTCCATGTGTGGTCATTGATGTCCATGTGTAGTCATTGATGTCCATGCGTAGTTATTGATGTCCATGTGCATTCATTGATGTTCATGTGTGGTTATTGATGTCCATGTGTGGTCAGTGATGTCCATGTGTAGTCATTGATGTCCATGCGTAGTTATTGATGTCCATGTGTAGTCTTTGATGTTCATGTGTGGTCATTGATGTCCATGTGTAGTCATTGATGTCCATGTGCAGTCATTGATGTCCATGTGTAGTCATTGATGTTCATGTGTGGTCATTGATGTCCATGTGTAGTCATTGATGTCCATGTGTGGTCATTGATGTCCATGTGTGGTCATTGATGTCCATGTGTGGTCATTGATGTTGATGTGTAGTAATTGAAGTCCATGTGTAGTCATTGATGTTGGTGTGTGGTCATTGATGTCCATGTGTAGTAATTGATGTCCATGTGTAATCATTGATGTTCATGTGTGGTCATTGATGTCCATGTGTAGTCATTGATGTCCATGTGAAGTCATTGATGTTCATGTGTAGTCATTGATGTCCATGTGCATTCATTGATGTTCATGTGTGGTTATTGATGTCCATGTGTGGTCATTGATGTCCATGTGTAGTCATTGATGGCCATGCGTAGTTATTGATGTCCATGTGTAGTCATTGATGTTCATGTGTGGTCACTGATGTCCATGTGTGGTCAATGATGTCCATATGTAGTCATTGATGTTGATGTGTGGTCATTGATGTCCATGTTTGGTCATTGATGTCCATGTGTAGTCATTGATGTCCATATGCATTCATTGATGTATATGTGTGGTTATTGATGTCCATGTGTGGTCATTGATGTTCATGTGTGGTCATTGATGTCGATGTGTGGTCAATGATGTCCATGTGCATTCATTGATGTTCATGTGTGGTCATTGATGTCCATGTGTGGTCATTGATGTCCATGCGTAGTTATTGATGTCCTTGTGTAGTCATTGATGTTGATGTGTGGTCATTGATGTCCATGTGTAGTCATTGATGTCCATGTGTGGTCATTGATGTTCATGAGTGGTCATTGATGTCCATGTGTAGTCTTTGATGTCCATGTGTAGTCATTGATGTCCATGTGTAGTCATTGATGTCCATGTGCAGTCATTGATGTCCATGTGTAGTCATTGATGTTCATGTGTGGTCATTGATGTCCATGTGTAGTCATTGATGTTGATGTGTGGTCATTGATGTCCATGTGTAGTCATTGATGTCCATGTGTGGTCATTGATGTTCAAGAGTGGTCATTGATGTCCATGTGTAGTCTTTGATGTCCATGTGTAGTCATTGATGTCCATGTGTAGTCATTGATGTCCATGTGCAGTCATTGATGTCCATGTGTAGTCATTGATGTTCATGTGTGGTCATTGATGTCCATGTGTAGTCATTGATGTTGATGTGTGGTCATTGATGTCCATGTGTGGTCATTGATGTCCATGTGTGGTCATTGATGTTGATGTGTAGTAATTGATGTCCATGTGTATTCATTGATGTTCATGTGTAGTCATTGATGTCCATGTGTAGTAATTGATGTCCATGTGTAATCATTGATGTTCATGTGTGGTCATTGATGTTCATGTGTGGTCATTGATGTCCATGTGCAATCATTGATGTTCATGTGTGGTCATTGATGTCCATGTGTGGTCATTGATGTTCATGTGTGGTCATTGATGTCCATGTGTAGTCATTGATGTCCATGTGTAGTCATTGATGTCCATGTGTAGTCATTGATGTCCATGTGCAGTCATTGATGTCCATGTGTAGTCATTGATGTTCATGTGTGGTCATTGATGTCCATATGTAGTCATTGATGTCCATGTGTAGTCACTGATGTCCATGTGTAGTCACTGATGTCCATGTGTGATCATTAATGTCCATGTGTAGTCATTGATGTCCATGTGTGGTCAATGATGTCCATGTGTAGTCATTGATGTTCATGTGCAGTCATTGATGTCCATGTGTGGTCATTGATGTCCATGTGTGGTCATTAATGTCCATGTGTGGTCATTGATGTCCATGTGTAGTCATTGATGTCCATGCGTAGTTATTGATGTCCATGTGCATTCATTGATGTTCATGTGTGGTTATTGATGTCCATGTGTGGTCATTGATGTCCATGTGTAGTCATTGATGTCCATGCGTAGTTATTGATGTCCATGTGTAGTCATTGATGTTCATGTGTGGTCACTGATGTCCATGTGTGGTCAATGATGTCCATGTGTAGTCATTGATGTTGATGTGTGGTCATTGATGTCCATGTTTGGTCATTGATGTCCATGTGTAGTCATTGATGTCCATATGCATTCATTGATGTTCATGTGTGGTCATTGATGTCCATGTGTGGTCATTGATGTTCATGTGTGATCATTGATGTCCATGCGTAGTTATTGATGTCCATGTGTAGTCATTGATGTTTATGTGTGGTCATTGATGTCCATTTGTAGTCATTGATGTCCATGTGTGGTCATTGATGTTCATGAGTGGTCATTGATGTCCATGTGTAGTCATTGATGTCCATGTGTAGTCATTGATGTCCATGTGCATTCATTGATGTTCATGTGTGGCCATTGATGTCCATGTGTAGTCATTGATGTTCATGTGTGGTCATTGATTTTGATGTGTGGTCATTGATGTTGATGTGTGGTCACTGATGTTTAAGTGTGGTCATTGATGTTCATGTGTGGTCATTGATGTTCATGTGTGGTCATTGATGTTCATGTGTGGTCATTGATGTTGATGTGTATTTATTGATTCCCATGTGTGGTTATTGATGTTCATGTGTGGTCATTGATGTCCATGTGTAGTTATTGATTCCCATGTGTGGTTATTGATGTTCATATGTGGTTATTGATACCCATGTGTGGTTATTGATGTCCATGTGTGGTCATTGATGTCAATGTGTAGTCATTGATGTTCATGTGTGGTCATAGATGCCCATGTGTGATGTGTGTTGATGTGTGTGCAAAGTTGATCGAACTGCTCAGGCTTGAAGATTTTAGCAACAGCTCTGTTTAAAGCAGCGTAAACCCAACTCACTCACTCCTCCCACATCCAGCTGACTCCCAGTGATATAACTGACATACTGTTCAAAACAGCGTAAACCCAACTCACTCACTCACTCTCTCCTCCCACATCAAGCTGACACACCGTGATAGAACTGAAATACTGTTAAAAGCAGCGTAAACCCAACTCACTCACTCCTCCCACATCAAGCTGACTCGCCGTGATAGAACTGAAATACTGTTCAAAGCACCAATGAAACCAACTCACTCAAAACAGCGCTAAACTCACTCACTCACTCACTGTACCTAATTGTAACCCTCCCTTTTTCAAGGTGAGGTGAGGTAAAATCGGGATTAACGTCGCTTCAAAATTATTGCACTTATATAGGGACGTGCATGTCTCACTCACTCACATTTGACTCACATTTGACTCACATTTGACTCACATTAAGACCTTCCCTTGACCCTCATACAGTAAACTCCGTTATATAATTACCTCCACACACAAATGAAACATTCCAAGAACAGGTTACTGCGCCAGGCAGCAAAGAAACACTTACTTTAAATGGAAATTAAAAATATAACATTGGACGTCAAGGGAAATGCATGTACGTCAAGCTACTGATACTTATCAGAGATGAGAAAACACTGTGAGGTATCAGAGGTGATAGATCTTATAAAAATATCGTAGAACCTTTGTATGTGGCCACCTTGCGTGAGGGTGGTGTTCTAGCGTTGTAGTACGTCCACTTTGATTTGGTAGGCAACAATATTGGGAAAAATACAACACACTCACTCACTCACTCACTCACTCAGACACAGCCATGCAAGTGATGTCACACGTACGCACGCACACACACAACCATGCGATCTATCTATGTATCTATCTATGTATCTATCTATCTATCTATCTATGTATCAGTCTATCTATATATCTATCTATCTATCTATCTGTGTATCTATCTATCTATCTATCTATCGGTAGTGGTTTCGGAGGCCATGCCTCTGTGTACCTGGGTATATGGTCTGTGATTATTTCATACGTCGTTTATTAAGCCGTTTAATTTGATATTACCCACAAAAAACACAAGTTTTTAGTTATTAATTATTTAGATTATTCTTCATAGAAACAATCCTCCACACATCGCTGTGAATATTGCCACATCTCCAAATCAGGACCAATTTCAGAAAATATATACCATGTTAACCTACGGAAACACGCTCGTGAATGTATACACATTTTGAGAACCGTACGAGGACACCCACCTGTGAAGAGCCTCATAGTCGGTATGCATTCACAGTGTAACAGCCGACGAGCTTCATACAAAAGCATTCCGATAATTACCAGATCACACCGCGTTAACATGGACATACGCGCGTCCACTGTCACCGAACCGCTCCAAGAGCTTGGCCCTGATTCATACGAATTAGATCACAACCTGAGCGCTGGTGACATCACTTCACAACCAATCAATGACTTGAAGGATTGACGACACACGCGGACGGATGTATAAGTTGCATTTGATTGGTCGGTGATATTTGCCACGCCCACGTCAGATCACTCGAGGTTCGGTCACCGGCTATATAAAGAAGCGTGGGTCTCGGTCTTTATCATTCAGAAGCGACATTCTACTACATACAGGACCATTTTGTCAGAGAAGGTAGCTCGCTCACCTACAGTTCTTCAAGATGTCTATTGTTCTGCCAGTCAGTTTGAAAATGGGAGATTTTACTGTTGAAGAAGATTGCAGTGTTGTGCTGTGTGCAGCTGCAAGTTGCCGGAATGTTGTTGAAACTCAACTCGTTCGGAAAACAAGTCTTTATTTTGATGGACTTTACGAGACAGCTGAAGACTTCACTCAGCCGAAATGAGTTGCATCGCATGAGCCCAGAACCACGTTCGATGTCCACGAACCCTTACTCCGCAAGCTGCACGTGCTTTCCGTGATTTGTTTCACGGAGACAGGCGAAACTCGATTCGACCGGATCGACGTTTGACATTCAACCTCGAGAAACTCGAATTTGCAAGCTGAACACCTGACAGTGTTTTCTACGACAAATTCCACGGAAGAAACATCTGAAGAATTTCTGTGATTTCATATGTGACAATTCTCGGTTTCAAGGCAGACCCAGCGACAACAGTGCAATATTCAAACGACTTTGAATGAACCCACAAACGTGCGCATGCAGCAATGTGTCCTTCAGAATCAATTCTGTTCAGACGTTGTGATTTCATGTGTTCCAGAACTTTTAGAATTGTTTTGTATTTTGATTTTAATGCCACATTTTAAAATCATCTTTTTTTGCATTTTAATGATGAATATATATATCTTAAATTAATAAATTCATTTTTACCTTATATGAATATCTTTTTCTTGATGTTGGATGTGGGGCGGTGTGGTAGCCTAGCGGTTACAGCGATCGCTCGTCACGCCGAAGACCCGGGTTCAAATCCCGACATGGGTACAATGTGTGAAGCCCATTTCTGGTGTCCCTCCCGGTGATATTGCGTGAATATTGCTGAAAGCGGCGTAAAACCAAACTCACTCTCACTGATATTGGAAGTGGGGCGGTGTGGTGGCCTAATGGTTAAAGCGTTCGCTCGTCACGCCGAATGCCCGGATTCGATTCCCACAACCACCACATTGGTACAATGTATGCAGCCCATTTCTGGTGTCCTCCGCCGTGATATTGCTGGAATATTGCTGAAAGCGGCGTAAAACCATACTCACTCACTGATGTGGGACGTAATGGGGATATTGCTGGAATATTGCCTTGTCGGCATATGCTCACGGAACACCGGTCTCTTAGTTATTCGAGCTGGGAATGTATCCCGAAGTACACTGATAACGTTTCAGCTGTGTTCTTTTCTTTCAAACGGCTGCCGGTTGCTTGATGGTCTAGAACCATGCCGTGATAGAAGGGAGCAATCATTTGACTTTCAAAGGGGTGGTGGTGGATTTTGGTTCAAGATCAGCATTATATTTCAACAGGTGTCAAATAAAACTTTTATGAATAATCAAAAATAACGAACTGTTTTCTTTGGACCATGATTATTTATTCTCCTACAATGCGAGGCACACGTTGTTAGTTTAAGTGAAACGGGGCGTGATTGTGAAAAATCCCCTTGTTAAAATCAAATGGTTGCTCCCTTACAGAAATATCGTTCAAAACGCTGTTACACCCATACACACACTTCAGTCAATAAATAAATAAATAAATAAATAAATAAATAAGTAAATAAGTAAATAAGTAAATAAATAAGTAAATAAATAAATAAATAAATAAATATGTAAATATGTAAATATGTAAATAAATAAATATATGAATAAATATATAAATAAATATATAAATAAATAAATAAGAACTTAACATTACGATTTGTTGACTATGGGTTTGAATCTTATCAATAATTTTAATTTATTTATATATTGACATTACTACGAAGGGACATTGGACTTATGAAATAATATGTTCAATTTGTAAATGAAATCCATGAACCCCAGGCCTGGGCCTAAAGCACGTGGAATTTGTAGCACGTGGAGCACGTGGAGTTTGCAGCACGTGCAACGCGAGCTCTACAATGGTCAGGATTGACAGTTCAATGATGTTTGAATTCATGACATTTCAAATTCAGAAGACACACAGATTAAAGGCTATACATAACAGCTGTCATGTTGTTATCCTGAAAAAATTGAAGTTGCTTGCAAATATTTCTCTCTCTCTCTCTCTCTCTCTCTCTCTCTCTCTCTCTCTCTCTCTCTCTCCTATGATTTTACGAAATACCAAACAGTGTAATTATCAGCCATTTTATATATTAACACTAACGCACACGCACACACCAAACACATGCACCCCATACGCCCCCCCCCCCCCCCCCCCCCCTACACGCACACATACACGCACACCACACATGCACACTTAATAAGTTCTTAGATTAATTCAAATGATAAGTTTTGAAGAATATAACTTCATAAATGCAACTGGTTTTGAATCAAGTCTATCTTTAAGAAAAACTAACATCAACATCATGCATCCTAAAAGTAAATCGCATACTTTTCATCTTATTACGCGTTAAACAACATTCAAACCAATACAAAAGAGAAAAAAACAGATTTATAAAATATTGTCACATTTATAAAATATTGTAACATTCGCTCGATTTGGCGAATGCCCTGTAAACAGTCCTTAGCCTTGATCAAATCCACCACATTATGTTGGGATCATTTTAAATACACATTTTACTCCGTCCGTAACAGAACTTGTCTACTCTCTGTTTGTTATCTCCGGCGCACGAGGTACAAAATACAATACACAATGTGAGATGGCGGATACAACATTAACTGCTAGATTTTAACATTTTCCATTGCGTGCTTCCAGAGCTACAGATAAGCTACGTATTTGTGTAAAATACCTCCCAAAAATATTCAAAACACAATTACATTAAATTAACTTGCGGACAGAAACGCATGCATTAATTGAAAAACTCAAATGTAGAAAAACAGCACGCGTAAATACCCAATGAAGCTTTTTCAGCATGCGTGCAAATGAGCTAATTTCCGTAACACAATTACGAGCTAATTTACTTTCCGAGTCAAGCCTATATATTTAGAACAGTTATATACATCATAAACATTATTTCATGTTTTAAAATCTTAAATGTTCATTAATTTTGGGAAAAAAAACAATAGAGTGATGAATAGATGATTGAAAAAATATTGGTTACCCAATGAAAAATGTAATAACCCAATTAAAATAGAAACCCGAGAGCAAAAACTCAAAAAAAATATATGGAGCTCGAGGCTTACAAAACATACAGCGTTTCTATACAACTGACAGTTTCGTGCAGTTCAAAAGAGCTTTGAATTTGACCATGTCTGGTATTTCGAAATATTCTTTTAGTATTACTCTCACAAAGATGATGGAATTCGCAGCAATATTGTATAATAACTTACATTTCCTGAAATACGCCAAAACGTTATACCAATGTGACAAATACAAGTATTGTACACACATGGAAGATGATATTATGTACCTGCATGTACAGTGAAAAAAGCAAGAGTCTTTCAGATATTTCCAGTCGGCAAAGAAATACGATTTTTGTTTTTGTTTTTTTTCTTGTTTAACGTCGCTCTCAGCAATATTCAAGCTAAATGACGGCGGTCTGTAAATAATCGAGTCTGGACCAGTCAATCCAGTGATTGACATCATGAACATCGATCTTCGCAAAGTCAGCGAGCCTGACCACCCGATTCCGGTAAATCAATCAATTCATTTCGTATAAGGCTTTATGCTCACGCACAAAGTGAAATAAACAGTAATTATAACATTGAGTAGTCAAACATGCTAAAACATGGATTTGTCACAGGTAAGAAGAACGAAATGCTAATCATCTCTAATATAGTCAGAACAGTTCGCAAGAGTTGAAAAATTATTACGACGCAATTTTGCAATAAAGTATTTTTTATCAATGTACACAGGTCGTGATATGGTCGCGATATGGTGGGCATTCATATAGAAAACAAAATTCATCTTCAACAATGTTATTGCTACATTTTACACAAACCTACATCGCCTGAGTACCGAGTGATTCTGGGCCGTGACTCTTTGGATTTCAAATTTAGCAGGTAAGGTTCTATACAGAAGTAATGATTGATACCGGAACCCATATCGAGAGAACAGCTTTGGATGTCCCAGAAGATAGACTGCACATAACACTAATTTAAAATATTTACTAAAAAACGCTTAAATTCTCTCCCTAATATTACCGAACTAAAAATATATCTCTTACACTTTATCAAACGCAAAAATATGTCTCATACAGAAATGTGAATACGATAAACTTATGACCTTCTGGTCGTCATGCCACAATCTTTTCGCCTAAACATTCTGTATTGACAAATTTGCCTATCCTACATGTATTTAATATGTAGCACAATAGATTAACTTACTCACATTGAACAACATAATGTGATATGTGATTGCAGTAGCTTGTCCTGTCCGTACCCAAGAAAAATAAAACTGATAAAATGGTCGTTTAAGAAAAATGCTTTGTTACAACTCTCTGGAATTCCCAGACAAAACTAAACCCAAAACTAAACCAAAACTAAACAACTTCGGCGGTTCATACGACAAGGATGGGTTGCCGAAGACCTGTTTCCCCCCTCGTATCACCACGGGCCAGTTGTGAATAAAATAAAGCGACAACTTGAACAGTGCATGTTGGGTAATGTGTCGGTCCTGTGTTTCTATACAGGAAACAACCCCACGAAGGATCAGGATAATTTTAATGCCATATAGATTCCAAAACGATTATCCTTATATTAAATAAACAAATATATTCCTATGCTATCCATAATACATTTTTTTTTAATTTAAGAAAATATCAGCATTTGAACACACACACACACACGCACGCACGCACACGCACGCGCACGCACGCACGCACGCACGCACACACACACACAAACAAACACACACAAAACACACACACACACACAAAAACACACACAAAAACAAACAAACACACACACACACACACATTCATAAATCACTCTGCCTGTTACTGTTGTGTGTAGTCATTTTATACTCCACTAATAAGTCCCACTGCACAATAAATTCCTGGGCTAAAGAAAGTTTACGCTTGAAAATTGAATTTGACAAAAAATAGTACAAGCGTTATCAAATCAGTACCAGTCTGAAAACAGTCGTCGAAACACTGCAAATATAAGTTCCGAAACTCAACTATGATACCCGTATGAAATACATCACCATCGAACGACCATTCCCTGTTTGTTTCTTCTGTAGACATCATCACTCATGTCCTTAAAATGCATTTAGAAGTGGTGCACATAAGGAAGTGAATTAATGAATTATTTATTCTCTACCTTATCAGAGATGTGTTAAGCGTCTTTTGCGCGGAATGTTTATTAGAAGTCTAAGCCCAATCTATACAATATTGACACTTTGTCTATGCTATTGTATTTTATATTTTTATAATTCGTATGCATGGCAACAGAACATGTTTTTAACATATCAAACATATATATATATATATATATATACTCATACATGTACATGTATATCACACGGGCTAGTGTACAAATTGATTTTTTTAATTGCAGATATAAAAAATATTTTTCACGTATACATGCTGCGTTAACAATAACCCTGAGAAGGAGCAAATACTGAAATTTTTCCCCTTTCTGGTAATCGCAAATAAAATTCATTTTTCACATATGCGCGCTGCTTTAAGAATAACGTGAGTGTGCAAGTACTGAAGCATTGACGTGTATCAAATGTAACTACTACTACTACTACTACTACTACTACTACTACTACTACTACTACTACGGCGTAAAACAACAAACCAACAATCCAACCAACCAACCAACTACTACTACTTCTACTACTGATGAATCTCGCGACATGTCTATTGGAACACATGCTCGTTAAGTGTATGCATGTAGTCATGTGTATTACATGTAAGTCGTTTAGTAAAAATGTACCGTACACATAAATCCATATTTGTTTTGTTTAGTATTCGTGATTCTGACTGATTTTTGTTATCGTGTTAACCGTTAAATTGAGCAGTCTATGGCTGAATATATCCATCTTTCTCATATCGCACAGATGCCGTGCAAAATAAATTTAAACAAACGTTATCAAAACGCTACTCGGCTGTCGTCGAAACACGGCAAACTTCAGGTCCAAACCATGATATCCGAATGAAATGAAACACCATCGAATGAATATTTCCTGTTAGTGTGAACTGTGGCCACAATCAAACTTGGAGGTTAACTTTTCCGCCATTATTCGATTCGTTTTTACGTCCGTGTTTCGCCATGTTCGGCAATCATTCAGTCATGATCTGTGGCGTAACTCGAACATGTTGAAATCAATGTTCACGGTTTTATTAAACACATTACAGTAAACTACGGTTATAACGAACTCAAAGGGACCACTAATTTTAGTTCGTTATAACCGTAGTTCGTTACAAGCATATATACAACATAACTACAGCAAGTAGTCGGGACCAAAAAAGTAAGTTCGTTATATCCGTCAGTTCGTTATAAGCGTGTTCGTTATAACTGTACTTGAAATCATCACCTCGACATTAGCATCTTCATCCCACGTATGTTTCATGTCTTATAAACCAGAAGAAACCATTTTCAAATCACCCACCTTGCACATGTCAAAATTGATGGACGCCATCATGTGCTTCCTCGATGGATGCTAGGCCGTCTACATTCTTAACGTCAACGGGCAAGGTAAGATTTTTTATATCTTGCCATGGATCCATCGCATTCGTTGAGAGCCACTCCTCCGCTGTTATTGAATTCGAATAATTTGGCATTAAGGGTTGGGTTGGAACATAGATAAAGTTCCCCTTGTCCTTAAAACCCATTTATCTCCTTGGGGGGTAGAGGATAGAAATGCGAACTCCACAACCTGTTTGCTTCAGCGCTCACATCTGTCACGATAAGAAAAGTTATGTGGGCTATACAAGGAGGCAGTTACCGTGTAAGAAAACCACATGTCATAATGTTCATCCTGCCTATGTTGAAGGTGAATGTCATTTCTTAGGCGAATGTATCTTTGATGATGATTTGCGTTTTGATCTTTCACAAGACACTTTTGCTATTAACAGAGATTTTTTTAAATTTAGGTTGTTCAGATAAATTGATATTTATTATGCAGGAGGAATCACTGCAACATATTTTATAATGTCAAAAAGAAAACGAAACTGTAAAGTTATTATTATTATTATTATTATTAAAATTTTAAAAATGCAGGAAAGAGGGTTTGGGTGATCCTGGCACAGTCAGGCTGGTTAGGCTCATCATCAGCTCAGGGCCCTTGCCCCCTCTACACGCAGCCCAGACAGCGAATGGGACTTCTCCCAGGAAGAGCTTGCCTAGTCAAACCCACCCAGAACTTTTCGGAGAATGTGATGATGATGATGTAAAAAGTAAAACATCATTTTTATTTATTTATTTATTTATTTATTTATTTATTTATTTATTTATTAATTCATTCATTCATTCATTCATTCATTCATTCATTCATTCATTCATTCATTCATTCATTTATTCATTCATTCATTCATTCATTTTTATTTATTTATTTATTTATTTATTTATTTATTTATTTATTTATTTATTTATTTATTTATTTATTTATACGTAGAATACGTGTGTTTTTTAATGTGTCTCATAAGCCTTGTACGGCTGGCTGTACAAGCTGATATTTTGAACTTTTATCAAATGTGTTTACCATAACCGCTTGTGTCTGTGACACAAAAATAATGTTCCTTCTCTCCCCCATAATCTCGTTAATTTGCGGGCTTGTCTCTTATCCCGATTTATGAACATAAAACGTGAACGCCAGAGAATAGTCAGCCTCGATTATCCGTCGAAACAGATTCCTTTGGACGTGATAGGCAAAATAGCGGTGAAAGTATATGAATGGATCATTGAAAATCAGTTATGACATCGAAGGAACCCTTATTTATGAGAGAAATCTACAAAGATGCTGTTGTGCTTCGTTTGGACGTGTAAAGTGGTCAAGTTCATTCTTCAATGTACTAATTGCCGTTCGATGAGGATTATCACAGTTAGAGTGTTAAAACGCACGTATATATCTAGTTTACGATGGAATTAATGTAATTACAATATTAAAATTTAAGAGGAAAGATGCGAGTCGCTTGTTATCAAATTTAACACAAAAACATCCATAGTTTTCATGCTTGGATTGATGGATGTCGATGAGATAACAGTGAAATACACGAAGACTTCAATAAAAATATTATTATTCATTCATATGTATTATAATATGGAAACCCGAATAGATTGCAAAAATACATGTGATGTGAAATAGTTGGTTTCGATTCATAGACGTAGGTATACAAGAAAGTTTAACATGTCTGTTATGCCATATGATATGACACCCACTCGCGTTAGAATCAAGAATCTGCGTCTCAGAAGGCGAAATTCAAAGCATTTATTATGAGTTCGTTCTTAGCATGTGAATACAGCTTTGTTATATCTTAGGTTTATAAACCTGCACCCACTAACCCTTTGTGACGGGCTTATGACCCGCGGGGTATTGGGAAGGGATTAGCTGAATCAGAGATTAGGTGGCACTATAGACAATTATTCAGTCAGTGAGTGCTTTGTAGGGGCCGTTCCTTAAAAGTTGCTGTCACTCACAGTCGCTCAAGTGGTCAGGACATATGTCGCAAAATACTT
Organism: Haliotis rufescens; assembly: GCF_023055435.1. Taxonomy (NCBI): domain Eukaryota; kingdom Metazoa; phylum Mollusca; class Gastropoda; order Lepetellida; family Haliotidae; genus Haliotis; species Haliotis rufescens. The sequence goes on from NW_025964046.1 coordinate 3,909,393, forward strand.
AAATTGTCAGAAATTCGGTGTTTCGGGTCAGAATTGATCTCTAGCATCCAATACTGGTGGTATAAGTAGCAGTGAGTGAGTGAGTGGGTGGGTAGGTGGGTTTGAGTGAGTGAGTGAGTGAGTGAGTGGTTGGGTGGGTGGTTGGGTGGATGTGAGTTACTGAGTGAGTGAGTGAGTGATTCGCTGTTTTGCGTCCTTTAGTAAGATTCTCTCTTCCTCTCTCTCTCCCTCTCTCTGTCTCTCTCGCCCTCTCTCTGTGTCTCTTTCTATGTTTCTCTCTCCCCTTTCTATCTTTCTCTCTCTATCTTTCTCTCTCTCCCTCTCTCTGTCTCTCTCTCTCCCTCTCTATCTCCCCGTCTCTTTCCCTCTCTCTCCCTCTCCCATCTCCCCCCTCTATCTCTCCCTCTCTTTCCCCTCTCTCTCTCCCTCTCCCGCTCATTCTCTTTCCCCTCTCTCTCCCTCTCTCTCCCATCTCTCCCATCTCTCCCCTCTCTCTCCCATCTCTCTCCCCCTCTCCCGCTCATTCTCTTTCCCCTCTCTCTCCCTCTCTCTCCCATCTCTCCCATCTCTCCCCTCTCTCTCCCCTCTCTCCCCCTCTCTCTCCCTCTCCCGCTCATTCTCTTTCCCCTCTCTCTCCCTCTCTCTCCCATCTCTCCCATCTCTCCCCTCTCTCTCCCATCTCTCTCCCCTCTCTCCCATCTCTCCCCCTCTCTCTCCCTCTCTCTCCCTCTCTCTCCCACTCTCTCCCATCTCTCCCCTCTCTCTCCCCTCTCTCTCCCTCTCTCTCCCTCTCCCGCTCATTCTCTTTCCCCTCTCTCTCCCTCTCTCTCCCATCTCTCCCATCTCTCCCCTCTCTCTCCCATCTCTCTCCCCCTCTCCCGCTCATTCTCTTTCCCCTCTCTCTCCCTCTCTCTCCCATCTCTCCCATCTCTCTCCCATCTCTCTCTCCCTCTCCCGCTCATTCTCTTTCCCCTCTCTCTCCCATCTCTCCCCCTCTATCTCCCCCTCTATCTCTCCCTCTCTCTCCCATCTCTCCCCCTCTCTCCCATCTCTCCCCCTCTATCTCCCCCTCTATCTCCCCCTCTATCTCTCCCTCTCTCTCCCATCTCTCCCCCTCTCTCCCATCTCTCCCCCTCTATCTCCCCCTCTATCTCTCCCTCTCTCTCTCCCTCTCTCTCCCATCTCTCCCCTCTCTCTCCCCTCTCTCCCATCTCTCCCCCTCTCTCCCATCTCTCCCCCTCTCTCGTCCGTACTAATGCAGGTTTTATCGTGCTGGTCCACTGAGATAACATGGTACCCCACTGAGACACATCAAACTGACTCCGAGGCGGCCAGTCCTTGTTATAGCACATTACTTCAGAGCGCCAGACAGGCCAACATGACGGTATGACGCACCAGCGATAGTCTAAAGTAATTAAAATAACCGTGGGGTGTCATACATTGATTTTTTTGTCCCTTAAATACATTTTCAATATTTGAGGGAAGGTGTAGGATTGGGTGACGGAGCATTCCGATTTCTTGTGCCTTGCCGTGACGTCAACTTACTACCGTAAAAATCGCCATGTCCGAGGACTGTAAAAATACTTCTCTAGTTAGTTCGTAATGTAATAAAAAAATATGTCAAAGCATATCTACTTCAACTGAGATATAATTTATCATCCAAAACTGGCTCCCACAGGCGATATCGCTTGGGTGAGATTAAGCGATATCTATACTGTAGATATCGCTGCAATGAAATTGCATCACAATGCTTTGCAGACCATTGTGACGTCCCCTCAGTACATCACTATACAATCAATTTGTATGGATGATCGATCGTCATTTCAGTTCAGACACTAAAAATTCATGAAGTGTACCAGGTTCGTGCAGCAAGTTGGTTGGTTGTTGTTGTTGTTGTTGTTTAACGCCGCACTCAGCAATATTCCAGCTATATTACGGCGGTCTGTAAATAATCGAGTCTGGACCAGACAATCCAGTGATTGATATCATGAGCATCGATCCACCCAATTGGGATCGATGACATGCATCAACCAAGTCAGCGAGCCTGACCACCCGATCCCGTTAGTCGCCTTTTACGACAAGCATAGTCACCTTTTACGGCAAGCATGGGTTGCTGAAGACCTATTCTACCCCGGAATCTTCATGGGTCTCGTGCAGCAAGAATAATATATACAATTATAGCTAAAATGGATAGAATTATCATCAAAAACCGCCAGCATGTTATCAGAAATGAACGGGCCACTGTAACTTTATAATGCCCTCATATTGCTTGACGACGGGCCATACCACGCTCGTTGTTAGGTGACGTCATAGGGATAGGTGACGTCACGTTCAATAGTGACGTCATCTGGTTTGTTCTATGACGTTAACGCTATTTCAAAGGCAATTATCATTTGCAGAAGCCCTCGGTCGTTTCAACTGCCCTTCTTCGTCGGGCAGTTAAAGGAAAACCTCTGCAAAGAACAATGCCCTGAAAAATAGCGTTACCCTCATATTATGAAAAATTGAGATGGGTCTGGGGCGCTGGGGCACTGGGGCGCTTGGGCGCTGGGGCGCTGGGGCGCTGGGGTAGTCTTGTGGTAAACCGTTCGTTCGTCACGCCAAAGACCCGGGTTCTGTCCCCACATGGGTACAATATGTAAAACTTGTTAATCTTTTAAATTTTAAATCATCTGATAAGACTTTTACTATGTTAACTGATAAGACTTTTACTGTGTTAACTGACGTCATGTCAAGCTCTGACGCCTCGTTAATCAAACTTTTAGTATCAACTATTAATGAAATGTTTAACAGGAGATAGCGTTTTACATAATATATGTCTTAGTCGATTGATATCTGTATATTTTAATACATTTTAATCTATTTTATGTTTCTATTAGGTATGATCTTACTAGTGTATATCTGTTTTAAAATAGTGTCTCATAAGCCTAGCTAGGCCGGATGGTATGATAAATTAAATATGATGTATTGTTATTGTTTCATGCCATGTGACACTTTAATAAACTATGTCTATGTCTATGTCTATGTCTATGTAAAGTCCATTTCTGGTGGCAGTAGGCAGTAGGCAGTAGGCAGTACAACAGTAGACAATACAACAGTAGCTAGTACAACAGTAGAAAGTACAACAGTAGACAGTGAGTGAGTGAGTGAGAATGGTTTTACGCCGCTTTTAGCAATATTCCAGCAATGTCACGGCGGCCGCCCCAACACTAGACAGTACAACAGTAGACAGTGCAACGGTAGACAATACACCAGTAGGCATCACAACAGTAGACAGTGCAACAGTAGGCAGTACAACAGTAGACAGTACAACAGTAGACTGTACAACAGAAGGCAATACAACAGTAGACAGTGCAACAGTAGACAGTACAACAGTACACAATACAACAGTAGACAGTACAACGGTAGACAGTACAACAGTAGACAGTACAACAGTAGACAGTACAACAGTACACAATACAACAGTAGGCAATACAACAGTAGACAATACAACAGTAGGCAGTACGACAGTAGACAGTACAACAGTAGACAATACAACAGAAGGCAATGCAGCAGTAGACAGTACAACAGTACACAATACAACAGTAGGCAATACAACAGTAGACAATACAACAGTAGGCAGTACGACAGTAGACAGTACAACAGTAGACAATACAACAGAAGGCAATGCAACAGTAGACAGTACAACGGTAGACAGTACAACAGTAGGCAGTACAACAGCACACAGTACAACAGAAGGCAATGCAACAGTAGACAGTGCAACGGTAGACAGTACAACAGTAGACAGTACAACAGTAGACAGTGCAACAGTAGACAATACAACAGCAGGCAATACAACAGTAGACAGTACAACAGTAGACAGTGCAACAGTAGACAATACAACAGTATACAGTACAACGGTAGGCAGTACAGCAGTAGACAATACAACAGTAGACAGTACAACAGTAGAAACAATACAACAGTAGACAGTAGAACAGAAGACAATACAACAGTAGACAGTACAACAGTAGACAATACAATAGTAGACAGTACAACAGTAGACAATACAACAGTAGACAGTACAACAGTAGACAGTACAACAGTAGGCAGTGCAACAGTAGACAGCAAAACAGTAGACAATACAACAGTAGACAGTACAACAGTAGGCAGTACAGCAGTAGACAATACAACAGTAGACAGTACAACAGTAGAAACAATATAACAGTAGACAATACAACAGTAGACAGTACAACAGTAGACAGTGCAACAGTAGACAGCAAAACAGTAGGCAATACAACAGTAGACAGTAGAACAGTAGACAGCAAAACAGAAGGCAATACAACAGTAGACAGTAGAACAGAAGTCAATACAACAGTAGACAATACACGAGTAGGCATCACAACAGTAGACAGTGCGGCAGTAGACAGTGCAACAGTAGGCAGTAAAACAGTAGACAGTACAAAAGTAGACAATACAACAGAAGGCAATGCAACGGTAGTTAGTGCAACAGTAGGCAGTACAACAGCAGACAGTACAACAGTAGGCAGTACGACAGCAGACAGTACAACCATTGACATTATAACAGTAGGCAATACAACAGTAGACAGTACAACATTAGGGAACACAACATTTGGCAATACAACAGTAGAAGAGTAGACAGTACAACATTAGGCAGTGCAACAGTAGACAGTACAACAGTAGACAGTACAACCGTAGACAGTACACCAGTAGGCAATACAACAGTAGGAAGTACGACAGCAGACAGTACAACCGTAGACAGTACGACAGTAGATAGTACACCAGTAGGCAGTACAACAGTAGACAATACACCAGTAGGCAGTGCAACAGTAGACAATACAACAGTAGATAGGACACCAGTAGGCAGTGCAACAGTAGACAATACACCAGTAGGCAGTACAACTGCAGACAATACACCAGTAGGCAATACAACAGTAGACAATACACCAGTAGGCAATACAACAGTAGACAATACGACAGTAGACAATTCAACAGTAGACAGTACAACATTAGGCAACACAACATTTGGCAATACAACAGTAGAACAGTAGACAGTACAACATTAGACAGTGCAACAGTAGACAGTACAACAATTGGCAATACAACAGTAGACAGTACAACATTAGGCAACACAGCATTTGGCAATACATCAGTAGAACAGTAGACAGTATAAAAGTAGGCAGTACAACAGTAGACCGTGCAACAGTAGACAGTTCAACAGTAGGCAATACAACAGGAGACAATACAACATTAGGCATCACAACATTTGACAATACAACAGTAGAACAGAAGACAGTATAACAATAGACAGTGCAACAGTAGGCAGTACAACAGTAGACCGTGCAACAGTAGACAATACACCAGTAGGCAGTACAAAAGTAGGCAGTGCAACAGTAGACAAAACACCAGTAGGCAATACAACAGTAGGCAGTACGACAGCAGACAGTACAACAGTAGGCAGTGCAACAGTAGGAAGTACAACGGTCGGCAGCATACTAGTAGACTGTGCAACAGTAGACATTGCTACCTTAGACACTTGGTTACATTCACCACCCATGCCTACATTCACCACCGTGCCTACATTCACACCCGTGGCTACATTCACACCCGTGCCTACATTCACACCCGTGCCTACATTCACACCCATGCCTACATTCACACCCATGCCTACATTCATACCCCTGCCTACATTCATACCCGTGCCTACATTCATACCCATGCCTACATTCACACCCGTGCCTACATTCACATCCCGTGCCTACATTCATACCCGTGGCTACATTGACCCCCGACCCGTGCCTACAGTCATACCCGTGCCTACATTCATACCCCTGCCTACATTCACACCCGTGCCTCGTTCACACCCGTGCCTACATCCATTCCCGTGCCTATACAAATGACATAACCATGATATTCACTACCTGGAATTTTGAGATGATAGGGCACCTTTATGGCCTGATAGCCGACAAGGTAAACACTTGAGCGCTACAGGTGTGTATTGTCTCGCCATTATGTCAGCGTTACAAGAGAACATGTCCATATCATTCTGTATGGATGCGCGGCGATGCGTGGTTGTCAAAACATACCAGCACACTACGCGACATTGTACACTATATTATTTGTTGTTTAACGCCGCACTCAGCAACGTTCCTGTTTTATAACGGCGATTGTAAATAATCCAGTCTAGACCAACAAACCTCATCCTAACTAGGTTGAGGATGAAACCTCTCTATTTTTCAAACAATGTTTGCTGTAAAAGGCGACTATGCTTGTTGTAAGAGGCGGCTAACGGGATCGGGTCGTCAGGCTCGCTGACTCTGCATGACTTCGGGTACGTACATCAACCAACTACAAGTAGGCAGTACAACAGTAGACAGTACAACAGTAGACTGTACAACAGAAGGCAATACAACAGTAGACAGTGCAACAGTAGACAGTACAACAGTACACAATACAACAGTAGACAGTACAACGGTAGACAGTACAACAGTACACAATACAACAGTAGGCAATACAACAGTAGACAATACAACAGTAGGCAGTACGACAGTAGACAGTACAACAGTAGACAATACAACAGAAGGCAATGCAGCAGTAGACAGTACAACAGTACACAATACAACAGTAGGCAATACAACAGTAGACAATACAACAGTAGGCAGTACGACAGTAGACAGTACAACAGTAGACAATACAACAGAAGGCAATGCAGCAGTAGACAGTACAACAGTACACAATACAACAGTAGGCAATACAACAGTAGACAATACAACAGTAGGCAGTACGACAGTAGACAGTACAACAGTAGACAATACAACAATACATATTTATCGTTAAATCGTGAATTGACGGTTTCAATCTATCTTCAAGCAACGTGTCAGGGATATATTCGTCTTTTGACATGTTAATAGAATGTCCAGGTGCAGGTGGCAACCCATCCTTGGTTGACCAAAGTAGCACATGCCCACTGATATACGTCATACTTCGGTTATTCTAACTTACACTGAATCCCTAGGGTGCGTTTCTTCTTTCCGATTCAAGCACCAGAACGTTTGACTGAATAAAATTAACACGGTATTAATAGTACATAATAATAGTATTCTGATATGCTTAACGCCGCACTCAACAATATTCCAGCTACTCGTATATGACGGCGGTAATCCAGAGATTGACATCATGAGCATCGATCTCCGGTGTTGGGATACGATGACATGCATCAACCAAGTCAGCGAGCATAACCACCCGATCTTGTTAGTGGCCTCTCAAGACAAGCATGAGTTGCTGAAGACAATTCTAACCCGGAATCTTCACGGGACTATTCTAATATGCAGCAGGGAAATACACCTTTCCGTTATTGATAAAATGCTTCAGAATCAACAATACAACTATAATGCTGATTTGGCATATGTTTGATTTCGTTTTTACACCAAATAAAAAAAAAGTACAATGGCAGTTTTGTTAGGCAATGAAACACTTCACATATATAGTTGTGTGATGTAGCAACTGACATGGATGTTGCATGTCTCCTTCTGACATCCATCTTGTATCATACATGAGTGAGTGAGTGAGTGAGAAAACAGACTACCTATAATTTGAGTGAGTGAGGGAGGAGTTAGGTTTAACGCCGCTTTTAACAGTATTCCAGTTATATCACGGCGTGTCAGCTTAATGTGGGAGGAAAGCCCGAAGTGATGCAGGTCTCAGACGTTTACCACTTCGTTGAAACCCACGAGCACGGGTATGGTGCTGGCAAACCTATAAACATAATCGGGGCGAACCGGGATTCGAACCCACAATCATAGGTTTCTGGCATGCCCAAGGGACGCAACTCTGGTATCATACATGAATATAAGGCTGTTTTTTATGTGATGTTCTTCTGGTACTACGCTAAGTTATTTTTAATTAAGACTGGTTAACTGAGGCTGAATTTAGTCGACCCTGCTTTCTTGAAATATGGTTTCCTAACTGACTCGAGTCCCTTAACTTTTAATACTCGAACGCAGAGCGAATGACGGTTCCTTTGAATGTTGAGTGAGTGAGTATTGTCTTACGCCGCTTTAAGCAATATTCCAGCACTATCACGGAGGGGGGACATCAGAAATGGGCTTCACACATTGTACCCATGTCGGGAATAGGACCCAGGTCTTCCGCGTGACGAGCGAACGCTTTAATCATCGTACAGCTAGCTGTTCATCGTACAGCTAGTTATTTCGCACTTCTATATGCAGCAGATGTAATACGAAATTAACATGGCGTTTTTAGAATTGTCTCTTCCATCACTTGATTATCTGGTCCAGTCTCGATTGACTACAGAATGCCGTCGTAAGGAAGGAGTACGAGGGTCATAATATATCATCAGACATACCAACACATGTTTGGAAGGACTCTAGATCTGTGACTGTGAGTTTTCCGTCTGTCTGTAGCTGATATGTCATCCCCTTATGTGAGGTGAGGTGAGGTGAGGTGAGGTGAGGTGAAATGGGGTTAAACGTCGCGTCCAAGATTATTGCACTTATATAGCGACGTGCATGCACGTGTATGTGTGTGTGTGGCTGCTTGTACTAGTCCGGACTGATGCCGATTTATAGTGCTAGCACACTGAGATACCATGCCGCAGTTTAACATGAATACCCCACTCAGACACAGTATACTGACTCCGAGCCGACCAGTCCTTGTTTTAGCCCCTTAATGCCGAGCGCCAGACAGGGTAACAAGAAGTACCATCTTTTAACGTCTTTAGGTATGACGCGGCTGGGGATCGAACCCCGGACCTTCCGCTCTCCGGGCGGACGCTCTACCACTAGACCACGGAGGCGGTCTCACCTTATGTATTAGGCAGTGTCAGAAACCAGGTTCCACCTGATATCAGTCTGCTGTATAATTTGTTTGTTTGTTGTTTGATGCCACACTCAGCAATATTCCAGCTATATGCCGGCGCTCTGTAAATAATCGAGTCTGGACCAGACAATCCAGTGATTGACATCATGAGCATCGATCCACGCAATTGGGATCGATGACATGCATCAACCAAGTCAGCGAGCCTGACCACCCGATCCCGTTAGTCGCCTTTTACGACAAGCATAGTCACCTTTTCCAGCAAGCATGGGTTGCTGAAGACCTATTCTACCCCGGAATCTTCACGGGTTTTCAATGTAATTGACTCAGTTGTGTGTTACTGTATGCAGCTGAAATGTACATGGGCCTATGGCCTCCACACACAAATAAAACATTCTAAGTACAGGTGTACTGCGCCAGGCAGCAAAGAAACTCTACTTTAGATTGAAATGGTGTGAGTGGTTGGGCTACCGGAAGTACAGGCCATGCATATGATTCCACCGCTGATTTGCCCTTTTCGCCCAATGTAATCTGTTTCAGCAGATGATTGAGAGAAATTGTTTTACATTTATCATTATGGAAATATTTTTTGTCGCGTTTATCGCAAAGTTTGCTCAATGCTTCAGTCGTGTTTAGCACCATATGCTTTCAACAATAGTTCCGATATACGATAAATATTCTTTAGACCCGTTGTAAAACACACGGTACAGTTATAACTGCTCTTTCATAACAAACTGTACTAACATGTAGTCTCTCAAGTGAATATATATTTTACAAAAAAAACAATTGCTTAAATATCTTCATACAAAATGCTAAAAAGGAGCCCAGCCGCCCACTTTAATTTTCAGCCTGAATCTGGATGTGGTAAGTTGTAGGGATATATTTGTTTCAGGGTCTGTATGGCAGATTTGTGCCGAACGTTTACTAAATTCTAAAGCGTCCATCTACATGTAGATCATACTGTATCAATTTATAGGTGGGGGCACGGGTGGCCCTGTCGTCTAAGGCGCTGCGATTCGCTGTGCAGAGTTGCGTCCCTTGGGCACGCCAGAAACCTATGATTGTGGGTTCGAATCCCGCTCGCCCCGATTATGTTTCTAGGTTTGTCAGCACCATACCTGCGCTCGTGGGTTTCAGCTAAGTGGTAGACGTCTGGAACCTGCATCACTTCGGGCTTTCCTCCCATATTAAGCTGACACGCCACGATATAACTGGAATACTGTTAAAAACGGCGTTAAACCTAACTCCCTCACTCACTCATTCAAATTATAGGTAGTCTATTTTCTTTTGACACAACTACAACAGGTCACTCGTGGTCATTAGGGAGAAATTTAAGAAAAATCCCTCCCCAGCTTGTAGGCTGATAAAGGTTGCATGGACGATGGGACACCATCAACTGGACTGACCTCAAAACAATGCTGTTGTTTTTACGGTGATTCATGTTGACGAACCTCATATGCAGATGACCTCAAAATACCGAGTTGCATCCACGTGCGACCACGGAAATATACGACACACAGCTGCACAATGTTCAACATTGAATGTAGCACACGTCCATAGGTCAGTGAAACCTCTTACATGCAAGTCTGAAATCCCCATCATTCCGAGCGGACAGGCATAGAACCTATATACTATATAACTCTGTACCTACTGGGGACGGTGGGGTAGCCTAGTGGTTAAAGCGTTCGCTCGTCACGCCGAAGACCCGGGTTCGATTCCCGACCTGGGTACAATGTGTGAAGCCCATTTCTGGTGTCCCCCCTCTTTGATATTCCTGAAATACTGCTAAAAGCGGCGTGAAAACGGTGAACCTCACTCACTCACTCACTGACTGACTGACTCACGTCGCTTCAAAATTATTGCACTTATATAGGGACGTGCATGTTTCACTCACTCACATTTGACTCACATTTGGCTCACATTAAGACCCTCCCTTGACCCTCATACAGTAAACTCCGTTATATATAACATTGGACGCCAAGGGAGTACATGTACGTCAAACTACTGATACGTATCAGAGGTGAGAAAACACTGTGAGGTATCAGAGGTGATAGATCTTACAAAAATACCTCAACCGAGATCTCTACACTGACCATTAAGAATAGGTTCTTCTCATCATAGTAATACCTTTGTATGTGGCCACCTTGCGACAACGGACAGTTGACCGTTATAGCAAGGTAGATGTAATAATGAGGGTGGTGTTCTAGCGTTGTAGTACGTCCACTTTGATTTCCTGGGCAACAATATAAGGAAAAATACAATGGAAATTATGAAAATACTAAAGGGGGGGGGGGGGGGGGGGGGGGGGGGGCAGGCGTCACATTTCGCTGCGCCAGAATCCTATGATCATGAGTTTGAGACCCGGGGCGCCCCGATTATGTTTCTAGGTTTGTCAGCACCATACCTGTGCTCGAGGTTTTCACTAAAGTGGTAAACGTCGGAGACCTGCATTACTTCGGGCTTTCCTCCCACATCAAGCTCACACCGTCATTATCTGGAACGATTTAAAGGGGGGTAAAACCCAACTCACTCTCTAAAATTATTATTGAGGGTATGTGTGGTGATGGTATAAATGCCGATGTAGACGTTTTGGCTTTCTAAAGAGGGACATGATAGGGTTCCCGGCGCCTTTTTTTATGAATAATCGTGTACAGTTCGTTCCCCTTTGCAATTTCGAAACACCGTAAGTGCTCCAAATAGTACCTTATTTTGAGACATGGCATATCATCCTTGACATGTTATCATTGGGTCACGTGGTTGTTGTCTCTGACATGTTTTACATTTATCTGTATGTTTAGTTTCTAACGTTCTAAACACGCCGCATGCTCACAGTAAAACAGGGATTGTCATTGTTAACTCATCCTAATACATTACCTTACGCACAACCTTACGCACAGCCTTACGCGCAACCTTATGCAAACCTTACACACAACCTTACACACTATATTACGCACAAACTTACACACAATCTTACTACCTTACGCACAACCTTATGCACTTTATTACACACAAACTTACACACAATCATCCTACCTTACGCATAACCTTACACACTATATTACACACAAACTTACACACAATCTTGCTACCTTACACACAACCTTACACACTATATTACACACAAACTTACACACAATCTTACTACCTTACGCACAACCTTACACACTTTATTACACACAAACTTACACACAATCATCCTACCTTACGCATAACCTTACACACTATATTACACACAAACTTACACACAATCTTGCTACCTTACACACAACCTTACACACAAACTTACACACAATCTTACTACCTTACGCACAACCTTACACACTTTATTACACACAAACTTACACACAATCATCCTACCTTACGCATAACCTTACGCACACACTTACACACAATCTTACTACCCTACGCACAACCTAGCACACTTTATTACGCACTACCTTACGCACTACCTTACGCACTACCTTACACACTACCTTACGCACTACCTTATACACTATATTACGCACAAACTAACGCACTACCTTACGCACTACCTTATACACTATATTACGCACAAACTAACGCACTACCTTACGCACTACCTTATACACTATATTACGCACAAACTAACGCACTACCTTACGCACTACCTTATACACTATATTACGCACAATCTAACACACTACCTTACGCACTACCTTATACACTATATTACGCACAATCTAACACACTACCTTACGCACTACCTTATACACTATATTACGCACAACCTAACGCACTACCTTACGCACTACCTTATACACTATATTACGCACAATCTAACACACTACCTTACGCACTACCTTATACACTATATTACGCACAACCTAACGCACTACCTTACGCACTACCTTATACACTATATTACGCACAATCTAACACACTACCATACGCACTACCTTATACACTATATTACGCACAACCTAACGCACTACCTTACGCACTACCTTATACACTATATTACGCACAATCTAACACACTACCATACGCACTACCTTATACACTATATTACGCACAACCTAACGCACTACCTTACGCACTACCTTATACACTATATTACGCACAACCTAACGCACTACCTTACGCACTACCTTATACACTATATTACGCACAATCTAACACACTACCTTACGCACTACCTTATACACTATATTACGCACAACCTAACGCACTACCTTACGCACTACCTTATACACTATATTACGCACAATCTAACACACTACCTTACGCACTTCCTTATACACTATATTACGCACAACCTAACGCACTACCTTACGCACTACCTTATACACTATATTACGCACAATCTAACACACTACCTTACGCACTACCTTATACACTATATTACGCACAACCTAACGCACTACCTTACGCACTACCTTATACACTATATTACGCACAATCTAACACACTACCATACGCACTACCTTATACACTATATTACGCACAAACTAACACACTACCTTACGCACTACCTTATACACTATATTACGCACAACCTAACGCACTACCTTACGCACTACCTTATACACTATATTACGCACAAACTAACACACAATCTTACTACCTCACGCACTACCTTACTCACTACCTTACGGACTACCTTACGCACTACCTTACACACTACCTTACGCACTACCTTACACACTACCTTACACACTACCTTACGCACTACCTTATACACTATATTACGCACAAACTAACACACTACCTTACGCACAACCTTATACACTATATTACGCACAATCTAACACACTACCTTACGCACTACCTTATACACTATTTACGCACAAACTAACACACAATCTTACTACCTCACGCACACCCTTACGCACTACCTTACACACTACATTACGCACACACGTACACACACTACTTCTACTTCTTCTACTACTACTACTACTACTACTACTACTACTACTACTACTACTACTACTACTACTACTACTACCGTGACTACTACTACTATTGATAATGCTACCACTACCACCGTTAGAACTACTACTGCTGCTATTGCTAATGCTACTGTTTCAGGTACTACTACTACTGCTGCTACTACTACCACCGTGGGCCTACTACTACTACTACTACTACTACTACTACTACTACTACCGTGACTACTACTACTATTGATAATGCTACCACTACCACCGTTAGAACTACTACTGCTGCTATTGCTAATGCTACTGCTACAGGTACTACTACTGCTGCTGCTACTACTACCGTGGGCCTACTACTACTACTACTACTACTGGTGCTATTGCTGCTACCTCTACTACTGTTACTGCTACGACTACGGCTGCCCAAACTTCTAATCTAATACAACGTCAACCATTATAAATAGTACAACTACAGCTACCACTGCCACAAATATTGCCACCAATATTGCTACTCTCTACACTACCACCACCACCACCACTACTTCTACAACTACTACTACTACTACTATTACTACCACCACTGCAACTGATACCACCACCACTGGTACTGCCACCACCACTGCCACCACCACCACCACCACCTCTGCTGCTGCTACTAATAATGCCACCCCCACCACAGCTACTGACACCACCACCACCACCACTGCCGCCACCACCACCACCTCTGCTGCTACTACTACTACTACCACCGCCACCTCTGCTGCTGCTACTACTACTGCTACCACCACCACCATTACCACACCGTGTGTAACGAGAAGCTTGCACGTTAGGGCGGGAGGTTGTCGACATCTGACGATATCTTTTTAAGCCTATAAAACACTTCTACAACGCATGTATACTGAAGCTGAAGATTGCCTGTACTGAAGATACACACGATGTCTGTTCGGTATTCGTGAATTGTTATAAATGTCTCTACAGTGAGTGAGTGAGTGAGTTGGGTTTAACGGCGCTTTTAACAGTATTCCAGTTATATCACGGCGTGTCAGCTTAATGTGGGAGGAAAGCCCGAAGTGATGCAGATCTCAGATGTTTACCAAGACGGTGAAACCCACGATCATGGGTATGGTGCTTACAAACCTAGAAACATAATCGGGGCGAACCGGGCTTCGAAGCCACAATCGTAGGTTTCTGGCGTGCCCAAGGGACGCAACTCTGCACAGCGAATCGCGGCGCCTTAAACGACTGGGCCTCCCATGCCACCCGCCTCTACAGTTTTAAGTACAGTTCGAATTTTCAGCGTATCATTACCAAACCTAACAGCCGGTATACACTTTAAAATTTAATTTGACTAAAACAAAGGTCAAATTTAATCAAAACGTTTCTAGGTTGAAAACAGTCGCCGAAACACTGCAGACTTAGGTCCAAAACACGACTATGATACCTGTATCAGTTCATCACAAGCGACCCGTGAAGATCCGGGGTAGAACAGGTCTTCAACAACCCAAGCTTGCCCATAAAAGACGACAAAGCTTGTTGTAAGATGCGACTAACGGGGTCGATTGGTCAGGCTCGCTGACTTGGTTGATGAATGTCATCGTATCCCAAATGTTATCACTTGATTGTCTGGTCCAGACTCGATTATTTACAGACCGCCGTCATATAGCTGTAATATTGCTGAGTGCGGCGTTAAACAAAAAAAATATTTTTTGTTTGTTTGTTTCATGTATAACCAGCACCAAACACGGTCTCATATATGTAGGGACCGCCTCCGTGGTCTAATGGTAGAGCGTCCGCCCGGAGAGCGGAAGGTCCGGGGTTCGATCCCCGGCAGCGTCATACCAAAAGACGTTAAAAGATGGTACTTGTTATTACCCTGTTTGGCGCTCGGCATTAAGGGGCTAAAACGAGGACTGGTCGGCTCGGAGTCAGTATACTGTGTCTGAGTGGGGTATTCATGTTAAACTGCGGCATGGTATCTCAGTGAGCTGGCACTATAAATCGGCATCAGTCCAGACTAGTACAAGCAGCCACACAAACACACACACATTCGTGCATTCACGTCGCTATATAAGTGCAATAATCTTGGACGCGACGTTAAACCGTATTTCACCTCGCCTCATATATGTAAGGGGGCGGTCGGGTAGCCTAGTGGTTTAAGCGTTCGCTCGTCATGCCGAAGACCCGAGTTCGATTCCCGACATGGGTACAATGTGTGAAGACCATTTCTGGTGTCCCCCGCCGTGATATTGCTGGAATATTGCTAAAAGCGGCGTACAACCATACTCACTCACTCACTCATATATGTAGGAAAGACACTAGGAAATGTATCACTAACAAACATGCCACGTGGATACAAACTCCCGAGACAATTAAACTTAATTAACACTGACGAGGTCCCATTGCTATCTAGTAAACTAGTGGTTTCTGGAGGAGTGAGTATGGTTTTACGCCGCTTTAAGCAATATTGGAGCAATGGCGGGAGACACTAGAAATGGTCTTCACACACTGTGCCCAGGTAAAGAATCGAACCCGGGGCTTCGGCATGACGAGCGAACGCTTTAACCACTAGGTGTCTGCAGGAAGATGAAGTGAGTGAGTGAGTGAGTATGGTTTTACGCCGCTTTTAGCAATATTCCAGCAATATCACGGCGGGGGACACCAGAAATGGGCTTCACACATTGTACCCATGTCGGGAATCGAACCCGGGTCTTCGGCGTGACGAGCGAACGCTTAAACCACTAGGTGTCTGCAGGAAGATGAAGTGAGTGAGTGAGTGAGTGGTTTTACGCCGCTTTTAGCAATATTCCAGCAATATCACGGCGGGGGACACCAGAAATGGGCTTCACACATTGTACCCATGTCGGGAATCGAACCCGGGTCTTCGGCGTGACGAGCGAACGCTTAAACCACTAGGTGTCTGCAGGAAGATGAAGTGAGTGAGTGAGTGAGTGGTTTTACGCCGCTTTTAGCAATATTCCAGCAATATCACGGCGGGGGACACCAGAAATGGGCTTCACACATTGTACCCATGTCGGGAATCGAACCCGGGTCTTCGGCGTGACGAGCGAACGCTTAAACCACTAGGTGTCTGCAGGAAGATGAAGTGAGTGAGTGAGTGAGTGGTTTTACGCCGCTTTTAGCAATATTCCAGCAATATCACGGCGGGGGACACCAGAAATGGGCTTCACACATTGTACCCATGTCGGGAATCGAACCCGGGTCTTCGGCGTGACGAGCGAACGCTTAAACCACTAGGTGTCTGCAGGAAGATGAAGTGAGTGAGTGAGTGAGTGGTTTTACGCCGCTTTTAGCAATATTCCAGCAATATCACGGCGGGGGACACCAGAAATGGGCTTCACACATTGTACCCATGTCGGGAATCGAACCCGGGTCTTCGGCGTGACGAGCGAACGCTTTAACCACTAGGTGTCTGCAGGAAGATGAAGTGAGTGCGTGAGTGAGTAAGGTTTTACGCCGCTTTTAGCAATATTCCAGCAATGTCACGGCGGGGGACACCAGAAATGGTCTTCACACACTGTGCCCAGGTCGGGAATCGAACCCGCGTCTTCGGCGTGACGAGCGAACGCTTTAACCACTAGGTGTCTGCAGGAAGATGAAGTGAGTGAGTGAGTGAGTGAGTGGTTTTACGCCGCTTTTAGCAATATTCCAGCAATATCACGGCGGGGGACACCAGAAATGGGCTTCACACATTGTACCCATGTCGGGAATCGAACCCGGGTCTTCGGCGTGACGAGCGAACGCTTTAACCACTAGGTGTCTGCAGGAAGATGAAGTGAGTGAGTGAGTGAGTGGTTTTACGCCGCTTTTAGCAATATTCCAGCAATATCACGGCGGGGGACACCAGAAATGGTCTTCACACATTGTACCCATGTCGGGAATCGAACCCGGGTCTTCGGCGTGACGAGCGAACGCTTTAACCACTAGGTGTCTGCAGGAAGATGAAGTGAGTGAGTGAGTGAGTGGTTTTACGCCGCTTTTAGCAATATTCCAGCAATATCACGGCGGGGGACACCAGAAATGGGCTTCACACATTGTACCCATGTCGGGAATCGAACCCGGGTCTTCGGCGTGACGAGCGAACGCTTTAACCACTAGGTGTCTGAGGAAGATGAAACATTCTTCCAATCCCTACATCCTTGTCGTTCCTAGCCTGGTCAGTTTTAAATCAGATTGCACCTATTTGAGTTCAGTTTTGAAAATTTGAATTTGAAATGTATTGAACATTGTTGCTAGGTCGAATTATCGGTTGTGCAGCTATGGCAACGGACACGTGGCTGGCTGGCTGGGTGGCGTATAACGCAATTTTTCCGGCGTCTATAAATACTCTAGTCTGGACCAGACAACCCAGTGATTGACGTCATCAATCGATCCACGCAATTGGGACACGATGACATGCATCAACCAAGTCAGCGAGCGTGACCACCCGATCCCGTTAGTCACCTCTTACGACAAGCAAAGTCACCTTTACGGCAAGCATGGGTTGCTGAAGACCTATTCTATCCCGGATCTTCAAGGGTCTAGCCTACTGTTTCCTAGCGGGCACTTTAAGAGCACTTTACAATACGAGACAAATCAGGAATACCCCTGAAACGAATACCATCATTGCGAGGCCGACGTTTACTGTTTGAATTTGTTTAATATTAAATATCAAAAATTATCTTCATATATTTTCAGCAACATGTGTGTCAATACCGAATGTGTTTCATGATTATTGACAACTGATATGTCGAATCGGATGTGTCGAATTTTGGGTTGTCCGGAATATATTGGAAACCCAAGATGACAAATGCGTGTACATGTACCCAATTGTTCACGTGTACGCTACACGTGAATTCAAGCTGCATCACAGTCGACGTCAACAAACAACAATCAGGTGTGAAATCAGAGTCCGATTTACCTCGTTTTGCACGTGCTCGAAAACACGTGCCATGTCAAACGTTTGCTTTCTCCGGGAAGCAAGTTGTTGTTATGCTTCTGAAATATGGAGCACCTAATATTGTAATACTATTGAATCTGTACATATTCCACATTGTAAATCTAGTTTAAAGGTTGGCAAATCAACATGTGATAAGCTGGTTTAAGGGGAATGTGGAAGAGAGCCTTTGCAGCTAGAATACATAACAAAGGCAATGAAGTATTGATGCAAAATATTACACTCGGTAAACAATATGCGACGAAAACAATGTTATATCACGTTTTGTTTGTTTGTTTGTTTGTTGTTTAACGCTGCACTCAGCAATATTCCAGCTATATGACGGCGGTCTGTAAATAATCGAGTCTGGATCAGACAGTCCAGTGATTGACATCATGAGCATCGATCAGGTCAACTGGGATACGATGACATGCATCAACCAAGTCAGCGAGCCTGACCACCCGATCCCGTTAGTCGCCTCTTATGGCAAGCATGGGTTGCTGAAGACCTATTCTATCCCGGATCTTCAAGGGTCTAGCCTACTGTTTCCTAGCGGGCACTTTAAGAGCACTTTACAATACGAGACAAATCAGGAATACCCGTGAAACAAATACCAGCATTGCGAGGCCGACGTTTACTGTTTGAATTCGTTTAATATTAAATATCAAAAATTATCTTCATATATTTTAAGCATAATGTGTGTCAATACCAAATGTGTTTCATGATTATTGACAACTGATATGTCGAATCGGATTTGTCGAATTTTGGGTTGTCCGGAATATATTGGAAACCCAAGATGACAAATGCGTGTACATGTACCCAATTGTTCACGTGTACCCTACACGTGAATTCACGCTGCATCACAGTCGACGTCAACAAACAACAATCAGGTGTGAAATGTTGAACGTGCGACATCACGTCAATAACAACCAGTAAGGTATTTTATTTATAACATTTGGAAACATCAGCCGTCGGGATCTATTTCAGATATTTATTTCTATAACACCTGTTATTGCACAGTGAAATATGAACTATTAACCAAAATGCGAATTTCCCTATCTGTTCCCACGATATTGATGATTTCTGATGTTGCTAATACCCCCATCACACCAAACTAGTTCTCAAAACGTTCGTGAAAATGTTGTCGAATGGGCTCCAACTGTGTATGAACGTAGTGGACGTAGTAGCAACTACTGACAGTCTTTTTACGAACCTCATGGACGGGCTCGGACGGGGAGGGTGCTCTAGAACTTTGAGTCTGCTCAAAAAATTTCCCCGTCCATCCCGTTCTGCAATTAGTCGGATTGACAACGTACTAATAACGAGAAAGACGTATTACGAACGGAACTGCCGTACTTCGAACCTACGAGGGACGTGTTACGACGTGGTGCAGTCCGACATAAATTTCAGTACGTGTGCACACCGACCGGGTCGACTTCTCTTTGGAGACATGATGTGTACAGCTCGGAGCCCTGAACTTGAATGCTCACGATGTCAATCACTGGATTGTCTAGTCGAGACTCGATTATTTTACAGACCGCCGTCAAAAAGCTGGAATATTGCTGAGTGCAGCGTTAAACAACAAACAAACAAACGTACGTCCGAAAATGACGAGCAAAAAAACGAATCTGTTTAATGTACGTCCATATCATATCTGAGTCCGATTTACCTCGTTTTGCACGTGCTCGGACAGCACGTGCCATGTCAAACGTTTGCTTTCTCCGCGAAGCAAGTTGTTGTTATGCTTCTGAGTGAGTGAGTGAGTTGGGTTTAACGCCGTTTTTAACAGTATTCCAGTCATATCACGGCGTGTCAGCTTAATGTGGGAGGAAAGCCCGAAGTGATGTAGGTCTCAGACGTTTACCACTTCGGTGAAACCCACGAGCACGGGTATGGTGCTGACAAACCTAGAAACATAATTGGGGCGAACTGGGATTCGAACCCACAATCATAGGTTTCTGGCGTGCCCAAGGGACGCAACTCTGCATAGCGAATCGCGGCGCCTTAGACGACTGGGCCACCCGGCCCCCCTAAAATAAGCATACATAATTGGGTATAACATATGATTGGGTATGGACATAAGATCGCTGTTTGAACTTGCGGAAATAGCTTCCCTTTAATAAATTAAATTAATTTGAAGATGAACAGTTATGTTTCTAAAGGATTTATCAGGCCACTTGACAAGACACAACGATAACGAGCTCATATGCACGGGCCAGATTTGTCCACATCTGTCAACACTAGCATGAAACACAAACATCGGGCACCTGCATTCAGTGTGTGACAGTCACCTGTCAACACAATCCATTCCCTGAAACATTCCAGCCTTGCAATGCAGTGGTATGTATTAACTGACCTACACCATGTCGTAAATTTAGATTGTTACACATTCGCTTGTATGCTCCCCATGAAGCCGAGAACGAAATCGATTAACACTTAACCTTTGATCATTTCCATAATCTTTGGAAATCTTTGCCAATAGCCGATTCCGATTATATCACAAGCATGTGTTTATGAATCACTATCAAATAGTGATGATGCAAAAAAATAAAATAATAATAATAAAAAAAAATAAAAATAGTGATGATGCAAGGTTTAGTGACGTTAAAACAGACAAATTAGGAATGTCGTGTCAGGGGTTTGAACACGTCGTGGTCGTCTTAGTCACAGTCACTGAGATTTATCTTTATCATGTGTTTTGTATGAAGAAAAATACAACAAGAAAAGCCAACTGAACCGTATAAAATGTTCACCTCAGACGTTTGTCAAACAGCGTCCTTTTGGAACCATTGCCAATACAAATATGGGTGTGTCGAATATCTATTTTTGTCAGTTGAATACGATCTTCGAGGCGGTGAATGCCTCAAAGTTCATTACGTGGCAAAAAAAAAATAAATAAAAAAAAATAAAATAAAAAAAAATAAAAAAAATAACGATTATTCGGAACTAAACTTTTTTCATTTATATTGTGCTAAACGTTGGGTCACCGTGTTTGCCACCTAAGGCCACATTTTTAATTTTTTTATTTTCACGGATTTATTTCAGCTTTTCAACACAAGGTCGGTAGAAACAAACATAAAAATAAATGGCCATATCAATTATTTATTTATTTATTTATTTATTATTAAAAAAAATCATTCTGTCTTGGAGTTAAAAGCTGGCTTCTTGAATCACTGATAGTGATGTAAACATGGTCAGTATATATTCCATGTTATTTTTTCTATGACGGTGTGTATTGCTAACGGGAGACATAATAAAAATAAACATTTATTTCTTTTCCACCTGCTTTTCCAAAGTTACGGCGGGCCCGTGAAACGAAAAAAAAAAATGTGTAACCAAACGAGATTCACCGTTCCGACATCAGAACACTGAAAACATGAAATTTGTACTACGATTACGAAAGGACTTATCGTATCGGAATGAGGCGACGCGAAAGTTTGTTCATTCGGAAGTTTGGAAATGATAAAAAAGTGCATTCAATGTTAGAGATGTTAAATAAAAAATAATAGCATCCTTAATGTTATTGATACATATGACGGTCCAATTATAATTATATCAGTCGGCCATATCGTTTGATATGATAGATTCGACTGAAGAATGTCCAATTATTGGTTGCTATTTTTGCACATATAAATATGGATTAAATACTGATCAGAACATCTTTGCCGAGCAGGTTTGTTTGTTTGTTTGTTTGTTTGTTTGTTGTTTAACGCCGCACTCAGCAATATTCCAGCTATATGACGGCGGTCTGTAAATAATCGAGTCTGTACCAGACAATCCAGTGATTGATATCATGAGCATCGATCCACGCAATTGGGATACGATGACATGCATCAACCAAGTCAGCGAGTTGTCAAGGGGGTATGTATATACATGTATATGTATACCGATTCACTGGGGCAATAATATATGTGAATTGAATAAGGAGAAAGTTGCTTGATATGTTTAATGATGATCAAGATGTCCATTTGAAAAAAAAAAAAAAAAAAAAGAAAAAGAAAAAAAGAAAAAAAAAGATGTCCATTTGAGGTTAATGACAACGTTAAAGCGGCTCCAACCCTCTCGTCACCATCCCAAGAGGCCCTCTTGTTTTAAGACACAAATTAGTTAGGTTGATGGGGTCTTCCCATCTGTCAGCCACCCAATTGTCAGACAGTGGAATATTTTTTAACTGCCACACACCCCTTTACCCTTAAGCATATGACACAGACACTGGCAATCTCTTGTAGTCATAGTTTTCGGCCATGGGACCCGTGCCAATTTACATTTGTCAGAGGGGTATACAAAGTACTCGATCTAGACTATCAGTTGTCTGATTTCCATTTTTGTCGAGTGGATTAGATCGCTGACTTTGTCTGCTGGCGATTAAGTGCCTAACTCTGGCAGAAAGTACGAAAATCTGTAGTTTACTGAGAAAGTGTTATCCCAAATATAACATTTGTGTGTTAAATCTCTTGAAAGTTATGAACGGCTTGATTAAACTGTAAATATGTTTGTTTTTACTGAAGTTTGTGAGATGGTGCTTACTCCTTGTTTAAATTGAGTATGATAGGCTTCGTTAACATTACCAGTTTATATTCGCAAGTTAGGCCTTGGTTCCTGCAAATGGCTGGCTTCTTTCTTTGGATTTCAATAGTTTATTGAAGTTTTCTCTTTTTTTCCGATGATAGATGTGGTTTTGAGATTCTTGGTTTGTTGCCAGGGAATATGTGGTCAAGATTGTTCCGGTAATTTCAGATTTCATGTCAGTTGTTCAACAGTGGTCTTGTGTTCTTGTATTTCAAGTCTACAGAGCGTTAAGTATCTCCAATGTATTTGTCTCCAAATTTAAAAGTTACATAAAGAAGGTCGGGGAGTCTGTCATTCAAATATGTGCTCAAGATTAGTCACTAGGCTGCTATTATATTGAAAGTTTTGTCTGTCTTCTTAAGCCTGTCGGGGGCACGGGTGGCCCAGTCGTCTAAGGCGCCGCGATTCGCTGTGCAGAGTTGCGTCCCTTGGGCACGCCAGGCACCTATGATTGTGGGTTCGAATCCAAGTTCGCCCCAATTATGTTTCTAGGTTTGTCAGCACCATACCCGTGCTCGTGGGTTTCATCGAAGTGGTAAACGTCTGAGACCTACATCAATTTGGGCTTTCCTCCCACATTAAGCTGACACGCCGTGATATGACTGGAATACTGTTAAAAACGGCGTTAAACCCAACTCACTCACTCACTCTTAAGCCTGTCTCATTGACATAAAAGTTCGATATTGTTCAGGTATATCTTTCTTAACCCATTGCCTCTACTTATAAAACAAAATTCAAGTTTTTGTATGATGTATTCAGTTTGTAAAAAAATCCTCTTTTGACCCAAATACCTTGGTGTCTCGATATGTGACACTGCACCGACATGTTACGGTAACCTATTGTCTGCGTAACATATTCAGCGATCTGTCAGCGCATCCCCCGATCTTGTGCCCCAGTGCTATCTATAAATATCAATTAACACCCCCAAACAACGCTGGACCTGACGTACAATGTATGTAAGCACACGTGGTTTCACCCTTTATCGTCACTTTTTGCTAGTGATTCATACACACATGTTCATGGCATAGTCGACATCGTACAACGGACTCGGCTTCTATAGCAGAGACTTGGGACTCGTGAAGATCCGGGGTAGAATAGGTCTTCAGCAACCCATGCTTGCCGTAAAAGGCGACTATGCTTGTCGCGAGAGGCGACTGACGGGATCGGGTGGTCAGGCTCGCTGACTTGGTTGATGCATGTCATCTATCCCAATTGCGATGATCGATGCTCATGATGTCGATCACTGGATTGTCCGGTGTTATAAGTATGGAAAGGATGTTGTTACTTTTATAACGAGAGGGTAAAGGTGTGCTGGTCGGCATCCAACCGCTTTCTACCTGAGGCTGTTAGAGATTAGACCAACTATGATTTTAAAGGGCTGTTGTGATCATAGTTATTAAATTGAGGTTGGGTGATGTGGTCTTATGTTTTAATGAACGACAAAGTATATTTACAATACAGTGTTTTTTGCCAGCATCAAGTTTGTATACATTTAATAAATTCTCATCTGAAGTAAAAGCGAAGGCAATACAAACATTTATTTTGCGAGAATACTTGTTTTTGTTAACAATAATTATGTGTATAATATAAACTCATTCAATTTCTATACACTAGAACAGGCACATAATATATGAATTTCACTTATTTAAGTTTATTTTCAAAATGCAGACATACTGAAGCTCCATCATGTCATTGTTGTGTTTGTTTGTTTGATGTTTAACGCTGCACTCATCAATATTCCAGCTGTGTTCCTGCGTCGAGATCGTCAACAGGAGCAGACGGATGGTACGACTAGTCGCTGCGTCCGCTACGGCTGCCACATCACCAGGGACTAGATCCTGCACTTGGAAAGGTGAGTGAGTTTGGCTTTACGCCGCTTTTAGCAATATTCCAGCAATATCACGGCGGGGGACACCAGAAATGGGCTTCACACATTGTACCCATGTCGGGAATCGAACCCGGGTCTTCGGCGTGACGAGCGAACGCTTTAACCACTAGGCTACCCGACCGCCCCACTTGAACAAGTTATTCATGCACTTGGACAATTATTTCATGCACTTGGACAATTATGTCATGCTTGTGACAAGTATATCAGGCACTGAGAGAAGTATTTTATGCTAAGCCAAGCCATTTACATATTTATCGGATCGTGATGCCAAGTTTATAGGATTCATTACTCTATCCAGTGTATGATTTTCAATAGAAAATATAATTTAGAGCCAAACTTTAATTTTCGCCAGATGTTTGTATTGTCTTTAGTTAAATGGCGTTACAATATATCATGTCAAAGCCTCATTTAAAGAACTTTCGGTCTTACACGCATGCGCTGGGAGCGGATGTGTGTCACGATATGCCGCTGTATATGATAACAGCCACTATGTGACTTGTCCGTGATGTTTTATCCATAGAACGGGGAGATATAGATGAAATATTGGTGGCTCCGGCCAAATAGAATTAATTCGCTCAATCTAAATGTCGGCACTCAAGAGGCCACAGGTCTAAAATTTTGTTTGTTTGTTGTTTAACGCCGCACACGGGTTTATTCCAGCTGTATGACGGCGGTCTGTAAATAATCGAGTCTGTACCAGACAATTCAGTGATTGATATCATGAGCATCGATCCACGCAATTGGGATACGATGACATGCATCAACCAAGTCAGCGAGCCTGACCACCCGATCCCGTGAGTCGTCTCTTACGACAGGCATAGTCGCCTTTTACTTCAAGCATGGATTGCTGAGGACCTATTCTACCCCGAACATACATGATGCTATAACGGTCACATATTTACTTTATTAATATTTTTTTCAATGGAACATTAATAATAAATATAGATGAACAGAATCAACAGTATGTCAGGGTTTGAACTGTTTGTTTTGCTTTGCTTTTCTGGGACAATGTATTTTTTCGATAAAATCTCAGGCCATTCAAATCCCTCATTCTAACGATATCGTCTCAGGTTGAACCTACGCTTTGGACGAAACGTCCACCATACAACTCAACCAGACTGGGATTGGCCTTGATTAGGAGCCCCAGAGACGAATGAGTAATCAGTTTATTACCTCTTCTCTATCATCTTGATGACAGTATTATTCTGTGAACTGGGAGTGTCAGCCGAATTGTGTAGGCGTTGCCAAGATCCTATGAGTCCCAATTACGATTCTAGATTCATCACCCGTGAAAACCCTGAGTAGAATAGGTCTTCAGCAACCCATGCTTGCCGTAAAAGGCGACCATGCTTGTCGTAGTGAGTGAGTGAGTATGGTTTTACGCCGCTTTTAGCAATTTTCCAGCAATATCACGGCGGGGGACACCAGAAATGGGCTTCACACATTGTACCCATGTGGGGAATCAAACCCGGCTCTTCGGCGTGACGAGCGAACGCTTTAACCACTAGGCTACCCGACCGCCCCTCCATGCTTGTCGTAAGAGGCGACTAACGGGATCGGGTGGTCAGGCTCGCTGACTTGGTTGATGCATGTCATCGTGGATCGATGCTCATGATATTAATCACTGGATTGTCCGGTCCAGACTCGATTATTTACAGACCGCCGTCCTATCGCTTGAATATTGCTAAGTGCGGCGTTAACAAACAAACAAACAAACAGACAAAACAAAACGAAGGCAGAGTTCTGAAATGAAATAAATCATGAAAAACAACTGTTACACAGAACGCATGTACATGAGGGGATTTTAATATTAGTATGCTAATATTTCTAAACCCTTTTAATCATATCAACCCCAATTTATGGATATTGTTTCACATGCAATCTCGATCCCGGTACCGCTTTAAAATTGAATTCAATTCAGAAGTTGCGATTATTTATGTTATTTAATAAACAGTATTGATACTCGGTACTTTTTGCAGTATTAATACTAGTATTGATTAAATGTGGTACAATTTGTGAATGTCGTTTGAGGTAGTAGGGAAATTGAAATAGATTAATGAATTGAAATAGATTAAAACAATTTAAGTGAGAGACAAGAGTCCTTTAGGTGACACAATATTTGCAAAATTGAGTGAGTGACCAGGTTTTACGCCGCTTTTAGCAATATTCCAGCAATATCATGGCGGGGAACACAGGAAATGGGCTTCACACATTGTACCCATGTCGGGAATCGAACCCGGGTCTTCGGCGTGACGAGCGAACGCTTTAACCACTAGGCTACCCCGCCCTGCAAAATAGAATTCAATCAGAGACCATAGATTCGACACTAACTTTGATATACATTAACAGACAATTTATCAATTTAAAATTGGACTAAAGCAAGACCACAAACAAACCTTATAATGACATCTAAGTTACATACATGTATAGTGATTGCAATAATCGCGTGACATTTTGTGACGTCATTTATAGTCGACTTTGGCCCACATCTATTCAACGCCATAGCAATGCATGTGTTGCTAATATTTAAATAGTACAGTATAAGCGATTGAGCCTGCGCTTAGAAATCAATGATTGTATCGACCCAACACAAAAACCACTTCCATTCATATATATCGCCTATTCAGAAGGCCGCTTGGTAATAAAGTCTAGCGCTATATTTAGCCAGGTTGCTTCGTCACAGTGTCTATTTCGCGACCGACGAGTCAATAGCAATTAATCAAAGCGAGACACGCTAAGAACATGGCGTCAGAGGGCGTTGGTGCCTTTGGATGAATAGGCTACACATGGTAAACACGTTGTTTTGGGACTGGAGTGATGAAATTGTAGTTCCATTTTCCTGAAATATGTGGTACTGGTTTAATTCGCAACGGACATATTGTCAGAAATCGATGCTGTTCCATTGTGTCCGACGCCTGTTGTTCGCCTACGCCCGAGCACCGTATGGTGAGACGGTTCATTTTACCTATGATCTACGTTTCCGACCACGTTGCATGCCCGGGAAGGGATACACGGTCGAAGAGTCGTTGAGAAACTAGAAACAGAAAAAACGTCTCAGAAACGACTGTCGGAGTATATAACGATGAGGTGGTGAGGTGAAATGGGGTGTGTGTGTGTGGCTGCTTGTACTAGTCCGGACTGATGCCGATTTATAGTGCTAGCTCATTGAGATACCATGCCGCAGTTTAACATGAATACCCCACTCAGACACAGTTTACTGACTCCGAGCCGACCAGTCCTTGTTTTAGCCCCTTAATGCCGAGCGCCAGACAGGGTAACATCAAGTACCATCTTTGAACGTCTTTTGGTATGACGCGGCCGGGGATCGAACCCCGGACCTTCCGCTCTCTGGGCGGACGCTCTACCACTAGACCACGGACGCGGTCTAAATAATAATTTAAAACATAAAAACATTAAAACCAGAGAATAACTATTTCAGTAAGAGTAAAAGGCAAAATAGCCGTGACAAATATAAGGGCGGATCAATGAAAGTTAGTGTTCATATGTCTGTGCCAATGATAATAAGGCATACCAAGGTAGAGTAGAATTTATTCTTCAGCAACCCATGTTTGTCGTAAAAGGCGACTAACGGAATCGGCTGGTCAGACTCGCTGACTTGGTTGATGCATGTCATCGTATCACAATTGCGTGGATCGGTGCTCATGATGTCAACCAGTGGATTGTCTGGCCCCGATCTCCGTCATACAGCCGGAATATTTCTGAGTGCGGCGTTGAACAACAAACAAACAAACAAACAAACAAACTGACAAACCAAAAAGAAGGCAGAGTTCTGAAATGAACAAATTCCGACATGTGGAACCATCTATGTATTTCGTGAAGAAAAGTATCCACATACATAACTGTACAACTCTACATACATCACTGACTCTATCTACATACATGTCTGACTCTATCTACTTACATCACTGACTCTATCTACTTACACCACTGACTCTTCTCTACTTACATCACTGACTCTATCTACATACATCACTGACTCTATCTACATACATCACTGACTCTATCTACTTACATCACTGACTCTATCTACTTACATCACTGACTCTATCTGCTTACATCCCTGACTCTATCTACATACATCACTGACTTTATCTACTTACATCACTGACTATATCTACTTACATCACTGACTCTATCTACATACATCACTGACTCTATCTACATACATCACTGACTCTATCTGCTTACATCACTGACTCTATCTACATACATCACTGACTATCTACATACATCACTGACTCTATCTACATACATCACTTACTCTATCTACATACATCACTGACTCTATCTACATACATCACTGACTATCTACATACATCACTGACTCTATCTACATACATCACTGACTATCTACATACATCACTGACTCTATCTACATACATCACTGACTATCTACATACATCACTGACTCTATCTACATACATCACTGACTCTATCTACATACATCACTGACTCTATCTACATACATCACTTACTCTATCTACATACATCACTGACTCTATCTACATACATCACTGACTCTATCTACATACATCACTGACTCTATCTACTTACATCACTGACTCTATCTACATACATCACTGACTCTATCTACATACATCACTTACTCTATCTACATACATCACTTACTCTATATACATACATCACTTACTCTATCTACATACATCACTGACTCTATCTACATACATCACTTACTCTATCTACATACATCACTGACTCTATCTACATACATCACTGACTCTATCTACATACATCACTGACTCTATCTACATACATCACTGACTCTATCTACATACATCACTGACTCTATCTACATACATCACTTACTCTATCTACATACATCACTGACTCTATCTACATACATCACTGACTCTATCTACATACATCACTGACTCTATCTACTTACATCACTGACTCTATCTACATACATCACTGACTCTATCTACATACATCACTTACTCTATCTACATACATCACTTACTCTATATACATACATCACTTACTCTATCTACATACATCACTGACTCTATCTACTTACATCACTTACTCTATCTACATACATCACTGACTCTATCTACATACATCACTGACTCTATCTACTTACATCACTGACTCTATCTACATACATCACTGACTATCTACATACATCACTTACTCTATCTACATACATCACTTACTCTATCTACATACATCACTGACTCTATCTACATACATCACTGACTCTATCTACATACATCACTTACTATCTACATACATCACTGACTCTATCTACATACATCACTGACTCTATCTACATACATCACTTACTATCTACATACATCACTTACTCTATCTACATACATCACTGACTCTATCTACATACATCACTGACTCTATATACATACATCACTTACTCTATCTACATACATCACTGACTCTATCTACATACATCACTGACTCTATCTACATACATCACTGACTATCTACATACATCACTGACTCTATCTACATACATCACTTACTCTATCTACATACATCACTGACTATCTACATACATCACTGACTATCTACATACATCACTGACTCTATCTACATACATCACTGACTATCTACATACATCACTGACTATCTACATACATCACTGACTCTATCTACATACATCACTGACTATCTACATACATCACTTACTCTATCTACATACATCACTGACTCTATCTACATACATCACTTACTCTATCTACATACATCACTGACTCTATCTACATACATCACTGACTATCTACATACATCACTGACTCTATCTACATACATCACTGACTCTATCTACATACATCACTTACTCTATCTACATACATCACTGACTCTATCTACCTACATCACTGACTATCTACCTACATCACTTACTCTATCTACCTACATCACTGACTATCTACATACATCACTTACTCTATCTACCTACATCACTGACTATCTACATACATCACTTACTCTATCTACATACATCACTGACTCTATCTACATACATCACTTACTCTATCTACATACATCACTGACTATCTACATACATCACTTACTCTATCTACATACATCACTTACTCTATCTACATACATCACTGACTCTATCTACATACATCACTGACTATCTACATACATCACTGACTCTATCTACATACATCACTGACTCTATCTACATACATCACTGACTCTATCTACATACATCACTGACTCTATCTACATACATCACTGACTCTATCTACATACATCACTGACTCTATCTACATACATCACTGACTCTATCTACATACATCACTGACTATCTACATACATCACTGACTCTATCTACATACATCACTGACTATCTACATACATCACTGACTCTATCTACATATATCACTGACTCTATCTACATACATCACTTACTCTATCTACATACATCACTGACTATCTACATACATCACTTACTCTATCTACATACATCACTGACTCTATCTACATACATCACTTACTCTATCTACATACATCACTTACTCTATCTACATACATCACTGACTATCTACATACATCACTGACTATCTACATACATCACTGACTCTATCTACTTACATCACTGACTCTATCTACATACATCACTGACTCTATCTACATACATCACTTACTCTATCTACATACATCACTGACTATCTACATACATCACTGACTATCTACATACATCACTGACTATCTACATACATCACTTACTCTATCTACATACATCACTTACTCTATCTACATACATCACTGACTCTATCTACATACATCACTGACTCTATCTACATACATCACTTACTCTATCTACATACATCACTGACTCTATCTACATACATCACTTACTCTATCTACATACATCACTGACTCTATCTACATACATCACTGACTCTATCTACATACATCACTGACTCTATCTACATACATCACTTACTCTATATACATACATCACTGACTCTATCTACATACATCACTTACTCTATCTACATACATCACTTACTCTATCTACTTACATCACTGACTCTATCTACATACATCACTGACTCTATCTACTTACATCACTGACTCTATCTACATACATCACTTACTCTATCTACATACATCACTGACTCTATCTACTTACATCACTGACTCTATCTACATACATCACTGACTCTATCTACATACATCACTTACTCTATCTACATACATCACTGACTCTATCTACATACATCACTTACTCTATCTACATACATCACTGACTCTATCTACATACATCACTTACTCTATCTACATACATCACTGACTCTATCTACATACATCACTGACTATCTACATACATCACTGACTCTATCTACATACATCACTGACTCTATCTACATACATCACTGACTATCTACATACATCACTGACTCTATCTACATACATCACTGACTATCTACATACATCACTGACTCTATCTACATATATCACTGACTCTATCTACATACATCACTTACTCTATCTACATACATCACTGACTATCTACATACATCACTTACTCTATCTACATACATCACTGACTATCTACATACATCACTGACTATCTACATACATCACTTACTCTATCTACATACATCACTTACTCTATCTACATACATCACTGACTCTATCTACATACATCACTGACTCTATCTACATACATCACTTACTCTATCTACATACATCACTGACTCTATCTACATACATCACTTACTCTATCTACATACATCACTGACTCTATCTACATACATCACTTACTCTATCTACATACATCACTTACTCTATCTACATACATCACTTACTCTATCTACATACATCACTTACTCTATCTACTTACATCACTGACTCTATCTACATACATCACTGACTCTATCTACATACATCACTTACTCTATATACATACATCACTGACTCTATCTACATACATCACTTACTCTATCTACATACATCACTTACTCTATCTACTTACATCACTGACTCTATCTACATACATCACTGACTCTATCTACTTACATCACTGACTCTATCTACATACATCACTTACTCTATCTACATACATCACTGACTCTATCTACTTACATCACTGACTCTATCTACATACATCACTGACTCTATCTACATACATCACTTACTCTATCTACATACATCACTGACTCTATCTACATACATCACTTACTCTATCTACATACATCACTGACTCTATCTACATACATCACTTACTCTATCTACATACATCACTGACTCTATCTACTTACATCACTGACTCTATCTACATACATCACTGACTCTATCTACATACATCACTTACTCTATCTACTTACATCACTTACTCTATCTACATAACATCACTGACTCTATCTACTTACATCACTGACTCTATCTACATACATCACTGACTCTATCTACTTACATCACTTACTCTATCTACATACATCACTGACTCTATCTACATACATCACTTACTCTATCTACATACATCACTGACTCTATCTACATACATCACTGACTCTATCTACATACATCACTTACTCTATATACATACATCACTGACTCTATCTACATACATCACTGACTCTATCTACATACATCACTGACTCTATCTACATACATCACTGACTCTATCTACATACATCACTGACTCTATCTACATACATCACTGACTATCTACATACATCACTGACTCTATCTACATACATCACTGACTCTATCTACATACATCACTGACTATCTACATACATCACTGACTCTATCTACATACATCACTGACTCTATCTACATACATCACTGACTATCTACATACATCACTGACTCTATCTACATACATCACTGACTCTATCTACATACATCACTGACTCTATCTACATACATCACTGACTCTATCTACATACATCACTGACTCTATCTACATACATCACTGACTCTATCTACATACATCACTTACTCTATCTACATACATCACTGACTCTATCTACATACATCACTTACTCTATCTACATACATCACTTACTCTATCTACATACATCACTTACTCTATCTACATACATCACTTACTCTATCTACATACATCACTGACTATCTACATACATCACCTACTCTATCTACATACATCACTGACTCTATGTACATACATCAACTGACTCTATCTACTTACATCACTGACTATCTACATACATCACTGACTCTATCTACATACATCACTTACTCTATCTACATACATCACTGACTCTATTACATACATCACTTACTCTATCTACATACATCACTGACTCTATCTACAATACATCACTGACTCTATCTACATACATCACTTACTCTATCTACATACATCACTTACTCTATCTACATACATCACTGACTCTATCTACATACATCACTGACTCTATCTACATACATCACTGACTCTATCTACATACATCACTGACTCTATCTACATACATCACTTCTCTATCTACATACATCACTGACTCTATCTACATACATCACTGACTCTATCTACATACATCACTGACTCTATCTACATACATCACTGACTCTATCTACATACATCACTGACTCTATCTACATACATCACTGACTCTATCTACATACATCACTGACTCTATCTACATACATCACTGACTCTATCTACATACATCACTGACTCTATCTACATACATCACTGACTCTATCTACATACATCACTGACTCTATCTACATACATCACTTACTCT
This sequence comes from Haliotis rufescens, assembly GCF_023055435.1. NCBI lineage: Eukaryota > Metazoa > Mollusca > Gastropoda > Lepetellida > Haliotidae > Haliotis > Haliotis rufescens. The sequence goes on from NW_025964046.1 coordinate 3,944,247, forward strand.
ATCTACATACATCACTTACTCTATCTACATACATCACTGACTCTATCTACATACATCACTTACTCTATCTACATACATCACTTACTCTATCTACATACATCACTTACTCTATCTACATACATCACTTACTCTATCTACATACATCACTGACTATCTACATACATCACTTACTCTATCTACATACATCACTTACTCTATCTACATACATCACTTACTCTATCTACATACATCACTGACTCAATGCTACATACATCACTTACTC